>NC_143399.1:157754118-158379118 GCF_052110815.1 Crocodylus siamensis | reverse complement strand
GGTAGAGGTGATATCTTCTAATTGGTCTAATAAAAGATATTGCCTTTACCCCAAGAGTTTTGTCTGTCTTTCAGTAAGTATGTAATTCAGGGTACTTGGTTTTGAAAATCTGGCCCTTTATGTGCATTTGACCATGCTATTTTTATGATATTCACAAAATTCTGTTTCAAAGAGAACCTGTCTTATTGTGAAGTCTTCAGAAATACTAAAAAAAAAAAAATGGAGTCAATAATCTATACATCTTGATGGAGTTGACAGGTCCTAAGTATATCTTTACAGACCCTAACTATATCCATACAGACTTAATGAGACCTATAGAATGAACTTCTGGACCAATGGCCTGACTTCAGGTGATTACAAGCCTAGGACTTTACCTATCACAGGTGAGACTGAAAGGTGATGGTACACTGATGTCATAGGTCCTGTTTTATCCTGAACACTAGTAAAAACCAAAACTTGAAATGACCATTACTTGAATAAAGTGCATAAGCAATGTGTAGTGCATTTGCCAAAAGGAATTCTATTGCATCTTGACTAGGTTCCTCTTCTATATTTATAAAAATTCCTAGGCATCTCCAAGCTTAAGTTGATCTGCAGTCCTCATTTGCTTACTGACCTCTGTTATGGAATGCATTATTCTGTTTTTTATAAGTCATACATTTTTCTTTATTAGTATCTGAGCCTTTTCCAAGATAATACCCAACATGTCACTCTTTTTGGTTTTTCTTATCCATCCCAGCAAATCAAATATAAAAATTCCATTCTCCTGCTGAATTAATTCCCATTAATAATGCTGAGGGTTTTATGTTTTTGTCACATTACAGGGCCTAGTCTCTGCAGCTTTACAATAGATAGCATTATTCTTGAGCCTCTTTGAGAGTGTCAAGTACTCACCAATAAACATAATTCGAGGGACGTACTGGCCATCGGGTGAAAGATGCTTGTCTGTTGTTTCATACTGGAATAAGTGATAAGGTTTTAAATCAAGAGTGTTGTTAGCTATGCTGTATAGGTAATATAAACAGAACGTTTAATTTCCAGTTCATAATTTGGAGGTTATAAAATTAAAATTCATTTTAAAGATTATGTTTTAATATGTGAGGAATACATTAATGAGAGAATGATGCTATAACTGCAAGGCATCTCATAATTAATTGTTTTATTGGTATAAATATTTTATAATCATTATATATTATTATAATAGGTAAAGATTTATTGCTAAAACTAGCCCTATTGCAGCATAGTAATTTTCCCTTGGCAAGTGATGCTAAACATTAACCTTATCCAAGACACTATAAAGATGGAAGTTTATTGCTTCCAGACAGTATTATAAAAGAGAGCTTTAATGAAGTGTAGCTGAATACTTACAACAAGATTAATAAGAACAAACTTTTCAGCTAATTTCTGTATTTCTTTGTGTGCAGCAAATACTTTCTTCAGTGCTAGAACATAAATGTGAATGATTGTTAAAAAAACAAAAGCCAGGAAGGAAATTAACCATTTATCTTTGTCAAGAAACAATACAGAATCAGATCTGGAGTGACTGGTGGATTCTCCATGCTATAATATACAAGTCCAATGCAGGGTTCAAATTACACTTTGACTCTTGCAGGGGTCTGCAAAAAAAATTAGGCTGCCCATCATGATAGCCCAATAAAATCAGAGACCCCCCCCAAGTTATGATTTTCAAATCTTACAAGGGAGCTCTCATCTCTTATGACAAGGCTCAGCCCCCATGAGCTCCTTTGTAATTCAAACCCTGAGTTCAAGTTAGAAAAAGATTGTAGTGACCAGCTGAAAAGGCTGTAGGTTCCTTTCTTTTAGCGTGTAGGTGAACAGTAGCTGGAACAGACCTTACATAACAAAGGCAAGTGGCACAAAACTGAATTCTTGTAGTCTAAACTCCTTCTAACCATGCATATGAATCTCCTCTAAGCCAAACACTCTGAAGTTAGTTCTGATTTGGTTTCCAGCTTTACAAGTTGAGGGCTATTCTCAAAACTGAGTTGTTTGGATGGTCTGTTAGGTGCACAGGGATCCCCAGGGAAATCTGTAGGGCTTTTCATGAGCAATAGGAACTAATCATATAGATGACATTGCATCAGGGCTCTGGTATGAATATGGCTGGAAATCTTGAGAAAATAGATGTCCCCAATATGGCAGAAATCTCATAAGAACTTGAAGTTTCTACACTGACCCATCTGCATCCCATTGTAAATGGTAACTTTGATCAGGAGTGAGAATTGCATGCATCTTGCTCAGTCCATCTCTAGAAATAACACTTTCTGAACACCTTTATTCGCAGCCTTAGATTAAATTTGCATCATTCTCACAAAATTGAAAACTAATGTATCATGATTTGAACCTGTACTGTACAGGATTAAAATGTCTGCAATTCTGAAAGCAACACAGGCTGCTTGCTTAGGTTAGTATTTCAATGAGGTGTTTTTAGAAGAAAAATGGGTGGTATTTTTAGTTATATAAAGGTGTAAAGCAAGATGTTTCTACTCAAAACTTACCTTGACTGTGTGGGCAGTCCTCTAAATGGTGGATAATCATTATGGGTTTGTTACTGAAACAGAAAAAGTCTTATTTTAGGTTTTTACTATTACCAATCTTAAAGTCAGTACTTATGTGGAAAAACATCTTGGACTGTAAAATCAGTTAACAAATAGACACATTTCTAAGTTCTGGCAACTTCTCTTTTCTTGCTATTATTCATGTAAACATAAATATTACACTAGATGGCGCCATTGAAACCTATCAAAAGATTAGGTAAAGTTGATTTACCCAGACTTTGCTCTAAACAAGGCTTCTTCATAGGTCTGAGTCCAGATCAGCTGATCACCCCAACCTAAAGGCAAATGACAAAGAGGAGTCACTGTCAAAGTTGTTGGCGATGAGAAGACTATTTCAAGTCAACTGTAAATGTAAAAGCTACTGAGAACTACTTTGAGAATGTGTTGCCAAAAGGGAATTAAAATGCAAGGAAGGGAAAATGACTTGTAGAAAAAATATCAGGAAAGTGTATTTCAATTGGCAAGAGACTGTTTGTTTTTTTTAAAATATAGGTAGCTGAAAGGAAAAGAGCAAAGTGTCAAGGAACTATTAATAATGCAAGAGGAATAAATATTAGGAGATCAAAGGGTGAAAGATTCTTATGGAAGTAGGGCAGTGAGAATGAACAACAAGTTACCTCTGGAGAGAGTTTGAGGCAGTTTTGGTTTATACTCATTTGTGTCCTTTTTGTCCTTAGCCCCAAGATCTTTAGCGAGGGTATAGGCAACAGCAACAAGCAGCAGGGATATTGAAATATAATTCTTCTCCATGACTAGTGCTGAAAAAGATAATTGACATTTATAATGCTGGCATTTTTCACACTCCTAACTGGATAATTGTTTAGGAAGGTGGTGCTACATATAACCTCTCAGTCTACATTTAAGTCATAAAAATATATCAGGGCTGGGTCACTGCTGGAATGAACTGCTATAGGTAGATTGTGTTCCTAAAAATGTAATGAATAGTCAGACTGGTTTAGCAAATATTTTTTAATATCTATGGGATTGGTATAATTTTGTTTTAAGTTACTTGTTGCCAGTTTTAAATATGCTTATGTCATCTAGATGAAGTCAGCCTAGAGACCCACTTCGATGCTATATCTCTCTCCTGTATTTCTTGACGGTACTACACATACTGACTTAGCTCAAAGAAACAATGAAAATTCAGCATTATCTATAATACCCATCATGTAAGAATATAAAGGCTTTTGCAAATATTAGTAAGTGTTTCTGAGACCTTTCTATAAAATCCATCAGTGCAATAATTAAGCACTTCCCAAGTGTTTTGTTCAGGGAAGTTAGGTTGAGGAGGTCATTTCCTCAGTTTTGCGAATGAAACAATGTAGTTACAGGGAGTTACGCCTTCAAAGTATGTCTTGAATTCTAATATTGTTCTCTAACTGTATCTTTCCCTTAAAGCCACACAATAATACAGTTTTCAAGAAATAATGGTTTCATTTAGAATACTGAGGATTGGTTTAGAAATCCAATGTATCACTTCCAGGGATGCTTTGCTGCTGAAATCTCTTCCTCTGCCCAACTGTACAAGTGAGAATGAAGCAGGTCATGTTAGATGACATGTTTCTCAGTTTTCTAAATGAAATGATTCTACCAGTGAATTCACTTAGCATGATCCAACTTTCTCATTCACTTGTCACTGGATGCTAGGGTACTGAGCTGAAAGGTACACAGAAAAGCTTAAGGTAAGCAGACATTCTAAAGCATAGGAACATCAACGTGGGTGCATAAGCAATAGCAAGCATCTTTTAAAACGCAGGTTAGAAGAGTGGAAATGTGATGCCATTCTGCCTGGTTTTGTGGGAAGCCCTGGGAGGGCTTGCTTTCCTCAGCTTGAGTAAATGGTACAGCATTCTTTGCTGTTGTAATGCTCAGTAGACCCTGACTATCTATGCAATCACAGCTTCAGAGCCATGCAAAAAGCAATACCAGGTTTTGGTCATACACTGACCTTTACATAATAAAAAATTGTTCTCTGAAAGGACGAGGTTTGAATGAGTCTTGCTTAGAAGCCCACTGGAGATTGTAAAGATAGTTTATTCAGATCAGTACGGATGAAGGTCTCCTTTAAAAAGAACAAGGGGGTGCCGGCCAACCAGGAAAAGCAAGAACAAACAAATCTCAGGATGATGCAGAACTGAAAGTAAAGGCCAAGAAGCACTACACCTAAAGCAGCATCTGTGCAAAGTCATTCTAAGCTATTAAAAAAAAATCATTCTAATTCTTTTAACATGAAGAGACAGCATGATTCCATCTATTCCCCCATGGCGAGCTCAACTATAAGTCGCTCCATTCCTTTCTTTCTGTTTGTTACCTGCCACAGTAATAAGTAACTTGAACGTAAAGTTCACAGGATCCTAACAGGTGCATTTCTCAGCCAGTGCTCACAGCCTTACCTTGCTTGCTCTCCCACCTGTCTGAAGAACTGTGAAAGTGTTCCAAGTTTCAGTGTGAACCTCTAGGGCTCATAATGCCTACTTATGTACCTTGGCACACCTCAACTCCACCCACCCGCTCTGTATTTGAATAGTAGCCCCAGGGAGCTAAACTTCCCCTTTGTTTTTTAAAAAAAAAAACATTTTCAGGATCAATTAGTTTTAATCAGCAGGCTATTTGATATTTAGCTTTTCATAGCAATGACAATGTGCAAAAATGGAACCACGCTAATATGAATTTTGCAGTGTTTTTAACAGAGATTTTTACAACTGGGCAAAGAGCCAAGTCCAGGTAAGCTTAAATCAAGACTCCTGATTTGCCTGAAGGCTGATTTGTCTTTATGTGATTGGCTGAAAGTTATAGCCTGGATCACAGCTCTTTCATTTCTTTGAGAAACTAAAATGATGATTCAGAACTCCAGGTTTCCATCAGTGTAGTGATTAAACAATCATTTACTCTGCACAGGGTAGTCTAATGCAGAGCAATGATATGGTTTTTTTAACAATCTAAAACAAATAGGAACATTTTTAATGAAACATCATACAGGCCTTTGAGGTCATCAGGTTATTTAGAAACTTTAAAAACCTATTTAAAAAGTATCTAAAATTGAGTCCTCTTAATGTTCTGTGTAGTAAAGTAAATCTATAAATACTTGTTTTAGGCACAGCATAAAAATACATTGTTTTATATTTCTGATATACGTATAGTACAGTATAGCAGTCAGAAAAATAATAGAACCATCTCCTTTGCTGCAGTATTTATACTGAACAATTTCCAGAGTACGGAAGATATCTTTTGGAAGATGATTTATTGTGATCCTGGCATGGGCATGATATATAGGGTGACCATACATCCTGTTTTCCCCCCAGACAGTCCCATTTTAAATATGTGTCCTGGGGATCCAATTGGTTTGGTGGAATGAATGCTTTTGTCCCATTTTTAGCTCGAATGCAGCAGTGGCAGTGCTCTCTAGCTGGAACTGTGATAGGGCAACTGCTAATCCTTCAACATCCCACAACACACTGCTCTCCAGCCACTCACCTAAGACTATAGCTCAGATACAGCTAAACATAGTGGAGACTTACAGGATGGAGTGGGGCAGAGTACTGCAGAATGCCAGCGAACTGCTGAAAAGGAAGCACTAGGGTAACACCCCCACCACCACTTTTCAAGTTGTCCTGTTTTGAGACTTAGGAAACATTGTCATCCTGATTACATGTTAAAACTTTAATATATGTCATTTGATGTATCCTTGTTACATTTTGCTATGTAGATTTTTTTTTATAATGAACATAAAAATTGTCACCTGTGAGAGGGATCTGTTAACTTATGTAGCTAGGGAAAGAAAATTCATCACTTCTTTTTCTGTCTCTCAAATTGACTATATTTTCAGATAGTCATTACTGAAAAGGGATTTCCAAATATCTTCATGCTAAGTTTATTCAAAAGCAAATATCACCTTGTGCTTCAATACATCAATATTTATTTTTTAGCTTTCCCAACATTTGGCAAAATGTATTTAGGGAAAAGAATCAGCAGAGACAAGATCATGATCTCAGTTGATGTGTAATTACTACATTTTTAGGAATGTACTACAATGAGAAATTACATTTTATTTATTAACTGCTTATTAGGTATAGGATAAGAAAGCAAGCTAAGCATTTAAAAGGTCAACAATTTGTAAATCCATATCAAAGTGTTTATTAAGACCTTTATGCATAGATTGGTAAGTAATCAAAATGAGAGAGAAATATATTACATATAAGCATTTTATTTTGCTCCTGTATGGCTGTTGTAAGACACAGAGCTATATCTTACAGTTTTTGCAGCATATGTTCAAACTGCATTCACTCAAAAGCCATGTTTTTGGAAATGCCTAAAATTAGACTCCTAAAGCCACAATTAGACACTTGAAATCTGTGGGAGCTCCTGAGTATTCACTTTTGAAAATCCAATCACTTCAGATACTTCAGTGTACCTAAAGTTAAACATTCATTTCTGAACTCTTGACCTTATTTCAGTGAGTCTCTGAGCTTTCCAAGTCTTGATTTAATGCATGTTGACTGAATCTCTTCCCAAACTGCACTCAGCAGCAGTCAGTAACATAAGAACAACTTTTTTTTTCTGTATACCTGTACCATGAGACATCTAGATGATTAACATGTACAATCCTACTTTAATTGTCCTCCATGTGTATGTAAACCTGAAAATGACCAGAAATCCCAATACAGTACAAACAGCTGACTAGCATATGCTTTAGTACACATTCCAGACTGCTTATTTGTGATCACTTCCTCCACCTCGGTGACCATGTCACCTGTCCTAGAAGAACTGCTCCAGGAAAATCTGGGACAGAGTAGTTCTAGCCAGGAGGCTTTTCCTCATTTTCTTAAAGGAGCAGTTATGTCCTATTCCAGTTAATATTTACCGATATCAAAATAAACTGTTGGAAAATCATTGACTCTGAAATGTGGCATTCTCTTGTTTTGACCTCAATATATTTATGCAGTAGGGCTGCCTATATGCTTTGCTTAACTCTGGTTGTGAGTCTCCCATTTATTGCGATATATCTTGCATATATGTATCCCACAGAGCAAGAGTTCATCAGGTTTCAAAGAATATATTGAGTACATTCCAAAAGAAAATGGAAGGGGCTGCATATGTTACTAGGTTATGAATACTAATCCCAAACTAAGGAAAAAAAAGTTGGAGGGAAATTAAACAGCCTTTTTTGTAGGAAAAAACACCCGATTATATTGAAGTACTTAAGAGAGATTGTTTAGAAAGGCTACAACATTTGGAAAGATACAGATTTTGCTATTTAACATCTTGAAGTAAGGTAGCAAAGCATATAGGTGACCCTGCTGTATAAATATATTGAGGTCAAAACAAGAGAATGCCACATTTGAGAGTCGATGATTTTTCAAGTGTCAAAGCAGTAATAAGATTTGGTAACTGGCATTAGAGTCTATTTAGGTGAGATACCGAGTAGATTCAGTCTTTTTTTTTTTTTAGTGGATACTTATAGTCACCAAAAATTACACCTTTGATCCTTCCCAAATGATTTGCAAATTTAAGGACAAATGTCTCCAATTGTTTTGCTGGAATAAAGTTTCAGGCTACATTCACAAAACTAAGGATACTTGTGTCTCATTTACCTAATGACCAGCAGTTACAGCAGGCAGCCACAACCCTCTCTGCTGTCTGTCTAGACTTGAGTCCACTTCTCTCTGGAATATTCTGGAATATTACTTACATGCGGGGGTTGGGGGCTACTTTCTGCTTTCCTGTTGCCAGTGACAGTCTCAGTTTGTATAAATAGTTGTATATAAACTATTAGAGCCTTGAAAGGTTAGGGACCTAACTCTTGACACCTGTTGGTGAACAGAGAGAAGAGTGGCCAGAGCTCCCTGAGACCACCAGACAGGCAGCAGTCCTACAGGGCAAAGGAGCCCTCTGTCAGCATTTCTGGGGAGCTGGGACCCAGGCCTCACTTGCATGTTTGTTATATGACAATTTAGGCCGTTTTCATTAACATAACGTTACATTTTGAAGTTGGGTTTATAAAATTCTATTATCCATATCTGAAAATAAAAGGAAAAGAGAACTATTTCAAATATGACTTAGGCAAAAAATGACTGCAGCCTTTCATGGTGGGGTAAAGGAGCATGGGTAAAGCAAGGAGAAGGAAAGATGAGTCCTCCACTCAGGAGTCTTTCTTTTGTGGCACAGCGGCGGGTCCTACATGCTCTGGACTCCTCTCGGAGCAGCTGAGATGCTGCAGTAGAGCGCTGAGGGGATGACCAGACTTGCTGCTGAACTGGTAAGTAGAGTTGCAACAAAAGAGGCAGTTTTGAGGTAACAAGTGGCCACCAGATGGCTAGGCCTGGAACAGTTTTGAGGAGTTAAGACTGCTTGGGCTGAAATGGCCAAGAACAACTGAGGGGCTCTGATGAGTGCTGGTACCAGACCAATGACCATTTCACAGGTGGGACGGGTGGTACAGCACCTGGAACTGTAGGGGGGGCAGACTGCCCCACATTTAGACTCTCTCAATCAAGAGACTGAACTGTGAATGGGGCATAAAAAGAAGAGGAAGTTAGGGGATAAACACTGCATCAGCCACTTGCAGCTGGGGGAGGAGGAGAAGGCGGTTGGGTTTGTGACTATGCTGAGGCACTCTGGTTGGCAGTAAGGGCAGGGAGTCTTATTTAACATTGTTGGAGCTTTGATTTGGTTTTCCCAAGTCTCTAACATGTTTCCCTTATTCTGTCCGGTAAGCTCCTGTGTAGGGTAGCCAACACAGAGGACAGTCTGGTTGTCCTCTGTCCTCTGTTGATACAAAACCTGATGCCTTTATGTCCTCTATTTTTCTCTTAATGTAAAGGCACTGGGTTTCGTATCAATAGAGGACAGAGTAGCAGAAAATGGGAATGTCCTCTACGATGGCCATCCTACTCCTGTGTGTGGTTGCTAAGTTGTAGTCCATAAAGTAAGTGGTTTGCAACTCTGAATTGTACTGGGCCCATTAGGTGGTACATGTTCATGTTACAGCATGACATCCTGACTTCTACTTTGCTATATGACCCTACAAGCCAAACATGTGCCCTGGCATGTGAAAGGGCAGTCACTGTAAAAAAGTGAGCAGCAGAAGCTCCAAGTGATGGCTAAAGAACAAGAGATACCCATTCTGTTGTGTCTGTGAAGGGGATGTTTGGGAGGAAGTACCTCTCCCATGTGAGGTGTGTGGGAAGCAGGGCCTGGGGCTGGGGCTATACTACTGTTGACTGCCCTGGAGGTGCTGAAGCAGAAAGTAAGGGCAAGCAGATGGACAGGGAGTGCAGGAGGGGGGCAGGCACAAGCATGGGGGAGCAGGTAGGGGACGGAGGGGGGCAAGGAGCAGGGGAACAAAGTGCAGGGGTCCAGCGCCTTCCCCCCACTGCTGCTTTCACTGCCATAGCAGTGGGAAAGACAAATTTAAGACAACCTTCCACTAATTAGGATGTATTCATGGAAAATTGATCTGTAACAATGACAGGAATCTAGTGTTCCATCTCCTAGATGAATATCTTTCTTGTTATTTCTCTGTCATAATATTTGTTTAAGTATTCCATGGAGGGTGGAATAGCTTCAGTAGGAGAAACTGAGACCTTCCCTCCCCACAAATTATTTTTTTTTCATCGCTTTAGTGCAGGGTGACCTGAACACTCATTGGCTTTAATTAACCACAGGTGTCATTTATACTTGCTAAGGAGCTGGCCTCCTGTCTTAAATCATGATCCATCACCCAGTTCACTCTGATGAATCCTTCCCTCAGTCTGTATTACCTGCAGCCTAAATGAATGCCAAATATACAGTGCATTCATTTTTCAAACAGTATAGCAAAAGGATAGATAGGATTTAAAATTCTCTGTTCATTTAGGCATGTTGATTACTACTACCATTACTACTACTACTACTACAAAAAAGGATTTTGATAAGCTTGAAAGAAATTGTTTCCCACTGTCTACATATGATGTTACCTGATATAAAATGACAGAAGAGAATGTGAGCATGAAATACTATCCTCTGAATATGTTTAGATAAAGGCAGAGTTCTAGAATCAGTTTTTAATATTGCCCTGTTTCACTTGGTGGAAGTGTTGGTGTGTGCTGAAAGATATGGCTGAACTGACCTACCTTCAAATCCTCTGGTATACTGAACAGTGGGCAACTCTGCCAGACATCCTCCAGGGTCCCTGAGTGCAACTGTTATATCATTTAATAAACAATGTCATGTTGGGAAGGATAGTGTAACCTAAAGGACTTGGCTTCTTCAACATATATTGCCCACATTGCTCAACTTGTATACTAAGAGGAGAAGACTCAAGCCCAGGAGCAGCAACATAAGGAACGTAAAGAATGATTAATTTTCTTATTTGATCTCTCTCAGCACATCAGTGAGATTGCTTGTGATAGGCACTTCAGAGGGATTTGAAATTTTCAAGGGGGATTAAGTTTCTTGAGAAGATTATTTATTAAGTCTTAGTGGGCCACACTGCTTGTGCCTGGGAGGATTCTGTGCAGATTATGTTGTTCAGAAATCACAGAGACACCTAATTCCAGAGCAGGGGACTCTATCCTGGCACGTGCGGCTGGGAGGAAGCAGCGTGGGGCCCAAGAGCCTGATCCTGGCATGTGGGACTGTATGGGGGTAGCACACTGCCTTTGCGCACCAATCCTGGCATGTGGGGCCACGCAGAGGCAGAGCAGGGCCCCAGGGCCCAAATCCTGGCACATAGGGGCCAGACAAGACCAAGCAAGGCCCAATCCAGGTGTGTAGGCCTGATCCTGGCATGAAGAGTGTGGTTTAACCTGTGGCCTAGCCCTGCACTGCTCCTCTGGCCCACAGGGCCACAAAGTTGAGCACCACTGTGCCAGTGGATGACCTTCCTTACAGAAAATGACCTTAAGTATAATTAGTTTTGTCTCCTTTTCCCATCTACTTCAGTGGCGAGTTTATCTTCCCCCTCATCATCCAGTGAGTTCCTGCGTACATTTTTCCATGAAGATGGGTCAGTAAGTGAAGGCTCAAGAGTTCTGTCTTGATGGTGTCTCAAAGACTCTCATTGATCTCTCAAAGATCTCTCATTGACCATCAAGACCCTTTCCTAGCAAGTATAGCTGACTGGAATATTTCCTTGGTTATGGTAGGCATGATTTCAGCACACAATAAGTAAAGTAGTTTATAGTTCAAAATGGAGCTCACAACTTGACCCAGATGTACCCCATGGTCCCAAAGGTAATATATTGCACAGTGAAGCTGAGCTAATGGGAATTTGACTTACTTCATTTATAAATTGGGGTATTGTTCCTGGGCCAGAATCATTACTGGCTTCTTTTCGGAGAAGGCCAAATTTCATTGGTGTGTGGGTGATTCATTATACAAATATAGGTGCAGCTCATCTACCTGAACAGTTAGCTGGGTGAGCAAGCTATTGAGAATGACATAAAGACACGTGTACTTAAAGCCTTATTTCATTGTTACTATCTTTTGGGACACTCCCTCAGGTGGCACCACTAAAGCATTATCAGAGCGACAAAGAAATGTTATTCTTACCTAGGAGATGGAGTTTTAACCCTACTATGTTAATCACATTCCAGTTTACATAATTCCATTCTCCAAATCCCATCTTTCCTTTCACAGGCACCCAATATTTTTCATTCCTGCACTTCAGTAAGTCTATTTTGTATTCCTAGAATAATTTTGAACTCAGGGAAGACTGGATTTTAGGGCTTTATGAATTATGCCAGTAGACACTGGGTTCACGTCTGAGATGCATCTGAGCTGTGTTTTGACTTGTGCTGGAAGTTATGGGATATGGAAGGCTTTGTAACTCCTAGAATCAGGGACCAGTTCAGAGTTGCTCCTCTACCATTTACTTGGCTGTTTATAACCTTAAAGGGCCATTTGCGAGGCTGACAACAGCTAGTATCAACTAACACTTAAGCATTGTCTCTTTGTGGAGTGCATCCTGTACATCAGGGCAATCAGGTGCTATGATGAATCAGTAGCATTGGCATAATGAGATCTCCCACCTAATTAAATAGACAGTTTTTTTACCTGTTTTGTGTAATTAGAATGGGGAGTTAACAATCTGCCCCTCTGTCCGCAAAGTGCTTTGGACTTCTCAAGGAGCCGTGTATAGGCAGGATTTCAGTGGTCAGTGGGCGTATCTACATGAGATGCTGACTGCACAGTCACTGAAAAATTCTGTGCGGTACTATGTCACAGCACAGACAGTGGTAATAAGCTACTGAGCAGTATTATTAGGCTGCTACACAGAGGTGTCACCTAAAGACTGGTGCTACTGTGCAGTAACTATGGTTACTGTACATTTATTTAGTACGTGCTAATACATTTAGTACTTGCTAATACAAATCTCATGTATTCATGCCCAGTATTTTGTTAATACTTTGTGGAGAGCTTCTAGTGACTAATATGGTCAAAAAGGGAATTTGAAGTTGGGAATATTTTCATGTTTTCTGGTCTGGACAGGTGTCTGGCTATCATATTTCAACTAGTTAAGCCTTTTTAGGAGGCAAGATGAACTTTTTATGAACCTTAGGAAGGAGGATTTTAAATTCCTATCATATATTGTGCCTATTGGGATTACTGAAAAAAATAGACAGCTGATGCTCAGACTGCTTGCAACCTAACAGCCAGCCGAACCAGTCAACAGGTGTTCTCTGAGGACAATATTCATGAGACTATTTGGCAGCAACTACCTGCTTTCTGGAGAGCAAGAGAGAGAAACCAGCAGCAGGAAAGAGAAAGGAGAGTATTTTGTCATTTAAAATTGGTTGAGTGAATGGGAGATTTAACTGCATCTACAGAACCTCTGAAACTTGGACTTTATTTTTATTGGAGAGAATGCTGCTTTGACTTAATAAGCTAACAACCCTGAGGTTTGAATTACTGAGTGCAGATAACTATCCCATGCACCAGCCTTTTTATTGCAAATATAACAACTTTTATAAAAAAGCAAAGTCAACTGATAAATGACTCATTTTACAGATGCCAGTGTCCCAGGGCAAATCACAAAATACACATTTAGCTTTTAATAATAATATATAGTTGAGCAGAGGTCACAAGCACCTCAATGGGCACAGCTACACATGCTATTAGTGGAGCTGAATAAACTCCAGTGCAGTTCACACCAGAGTTTATTGCTTGTGGACACAGCGCTTACTCGTGTGCAGCACATTGAGCCAGGGCAGTGCAGCCCCAGCTGGCAGCGTATTTGGGGTCTCAGCCTGCCAGCCCAAAGCTACTCTGCCCCAGCTCAACATGCTGTGGAGGGGCTGGCTGGGGCACAAAGGTGCTACAGTGCAGGGCTAGCCAGCAGGCAGCCTTGCACTGTAGCGTCTTGTGCCTCAACCAGCCCCAGTCACCATCTACACGTGCATTACAGTGCACTAAACTCCACCGTAGCATAATACTTGTGTCAGGCAGTACTATCCTACAGTGGAGTTAATACATGTACTCCAGCCTAATAGGACTGCACATGTAGATGGTGATACTTTACTGCGGAGCTACTTAGCTCACTGCAGTAAAGCACACATTATAGATGCTCCCAATAAGATTTAATTATTTTCTTTCAATCTGTCATTGTGTCATAGTTTCATAGTTGGTAGGGTCGGAAGGGACCTGAGCAGATCATCAAGTCTGACCCCCTGCCATGGCAGGAAAAAGTACTGGGGTCAAACAACCCCAGCAAGGTGTTCATCTAACCTCCTCTTAAAGACCCCCAGGGTAGGAGCCAGCACCACTTCCCTTGGAAGTTGGTTCCAGATCCTAGCTGCCGTGACAGTGAAGTAGTGCCTCCTGATACCTAGCCTAAATCTACCCTCTGCCAGCTTGTGACTGTTATTTCTTGTCACTCTTGGTGGTGCTCGGGGGAACAGGGACTCCCCCAATGCCTGCTGGTCCCCCTCTGACTAGTTTGTAAATGGTCACTAGATCTCCCCTCAGCCTTCTCTTGTGGAGGTTGAACAGGTTCAGGTCCCTTAGCCTCTCCTCGTAGGGCCTGTCCTGCTGCCCCCGATCATGCGGGTGGCCCTCCTCTGGACCCTCTCCATGTTGTCCATATCCCTCTTGAAGTGTGGTGCCCAGAACTGGATGCAGTACTCCAGCTGTGGCCTGACCGCAGTGTAAAGTGTCTTTACACTTCAGATTTTCCACCTCAATGTGTAAGTCCTGAATAGTATTATTTTTACTATAGCAGGTATGATGATTGTGACAAATTGCAGTTAGGTCACAATATTCAGATTAGAACTATGAAAGAAACTGAGACTTTGGAATCCTGTATCTTTTTCTATGTTATTTGTTCTACTTTTAAAGTTGGAAGGGAGGATGGGGTGGGTGACAGTGCGAAACAAATTAATTTCAGACAAATTTTGGAATATTCCCATTCTTATGCATTTGTGGAGCCTGATACAATATTTCTAGGGTCTCAGCCTGTGTGAACCTTTACCTTCTATAATTTTTTCTAATGCTACTTTTTACATTTGTTGTTTTTGTGGGAAAACTAAGCACTGCAAAAGCATGAAAAGTAATACCTTTTAAAAATGCCATTTAGGCTTATTACTAGCTTGTTAGAGGCAATTTCTTTCTTCAGACTAATAAAACTGCAGTTCTAAAAATTAATAAAACTGTCTAGTTTGCTTTCTTAAAAACTTTGTGGTTGACATGTGAAATATTTCTGTGGCCAGCACTGACAATGCTTTTCACCTGTGTATAATGAAAAAATTGGTCCAGTTCCTTTGCCCTTATTACCCTGGCTGAGCCTACAAAATAAACAGCACTTTCATTGCAGATTTATTTAAGGCCAGTCATCATTTTAAAGCTTACTTGGGTGGTTCTTTCAATATGAGGAATCCAAGACAGCTGGATGTGCAGCAGTGAATTACATCCTGTTGTCAATGCTTTTTGATGCTTAATACTATTAGCTGTGATAATTCAGCCACATTTTTGGCTATGCATTTATGTTTAAAGTTTCCCGGCCTCTCAACTGCTGTCAGACAGGTTCTCTAATATATGCACCATTTCTTCTACTGAATTAAAGAATGCAGAGCTCTACATGCAAATCATTCTTCCCATTAACTACTAAGAAGCTCCGTTGAAGGTTAATAGTGACCAAATTTGAAATTGTTTCAGAGAGCTAGGTTTTTTGGGAATCTAGCATATACGCTTGTACTATCATTTGTACTTCCAGGCCCCTGTTCTCTAATTCTCCTATTCTTACATGCATGAATGTTAGACTAAAACAAATCAGAACATGTGAAAGAATTGTGTTTTGATAGCATTTTCATTTGCAGACATTTCTCCTGCTTTGTTACAGAAGACATTGAATTTTGTAAAAATGTCTAAGTAGTTCCATGTAACTGCAACCCTTTCGTTTCTGTTAGACTCATTCACTTCATGCTTTATTGAACTTAATACTTGAAGAACTGGCAAACAGGAATTACTAGAAGCAGCTGTATTGGGTGTTGTCTTAGTTTGCTTATTGCTATGGTAACTTGGGAGTGGCTGTTTAAATAGCAAGTAAAATATTCTACCTTTGCCTTAATTTGGGGAGGGGGGGGAAGGGATTGGGTCTGTAGTGTTGTAATTATGGGGGATTAGGGCTGTAGTGTTGTAAGGCGGTGGAACTAAGACGTTCAAGTTTTAGCAAACTGGTTTAGGTGTGGCAGAAAGGTGAATTGCAAATATCTTCTTTCAGTATGTCCGGGGGAACATCTTTTTACTTCCTCTTTTTGTGTTCTCTCTAGGCTAAGTCTTTTTGTAGTGAGCCTTCAGTAACTTCATTGCTTTCAGTAAGGAAATATGAGATGGCTATAAACTGGTGCTGGGGTTATTGTGTTAGTTAGACAATATGTCATGGTTATGCCAGGTTCTTTTAGTTTAGATGAATGGATAAGTTGAACAAAGACAACTTATGGCAGGCAACACATTGAAAATTAAATCCAAACAAACCTGGCACCACAGTTTCAGTTCTTCTATTGCAGTGGTGCTCAACGTTTTTGGCCCTGTGGGCCAAATGACTGACATTGAGTCAGTTTTCAGACTGGATCAAACCTTGCACATGAGGGTTAGGAACAGAAGGTACACATAAACTGATTTAAGTGATCAGAAACTGGTTGAAACCTGTAACAGAACAGAAGCTCAGTGCACATAAACCAGTTTCAAAATGGCCAAAACTGGTTTAAGATAAACCTGGTTGTATGTAGTATCAGACTTAACTGATTTGAGCCAAACTGATTTTATGAAACTTCTGTTCCAGATTCCTTCCTGGTTCAAGTTAATTACAGTCCCCCAGCATTCCAGCAAGCTTTGCAGGCCTGGGCTGGGCTGTGCTGTCTAATGCAGAAGACAGGGTTTGCCCCGCCCCTCTGTTCCCTAGCTGGAGCAGTGAGGGCTGGCTGACAAGGGGTGGGGGGAGGGGGCATCTTGGTTGGGGATGAAGCCCAGTCTTTCTGGGTGGGGGGGAATGCCCCCTACCCCAAGCAAACTCCAGCACCCAGGGACCAGGGAGGGCAGTTAAACACCCCTTCCCCTGCTCAAACTTACTGATGGCTGCAACTGTGGACTACAAATCCCAGAGGCACCTGGGAGCCGGAAGAGGAAGTGATGAGCAACCCTGCAGAGTCCTGCTGTTGTCATTCTGGACTGCAAATCCCAGAGACTTTGCGGGCAGCAGGAAGAGGAAGTGAACACACACAGTAGCTTCTGGCTGGATTTTCTGTTCACTTCTGTTTCAATTTAATCTGTGCAGTTTAAACTAATCTACAAAAACTGAGTTGATTCAGCCTCAGGCTTTTTGACTGTCTGTACTTAGCCCAGAAGCAGGGTTTGGAGCCCAGCACCAGTGCATCCATGCCCTGTGTGCTAGGATTAGCTCCTGGGTGCTTGGACCATCCTCATGTCCTAGGATTGGGCCCCAGGGACTCGCTGCCATCCTGTTCTGATAGGGTTTGGTCCTGGGAGCCTGGCATTGTCCCCTTCAACCTCTGTACCCAGTTTTGGAAAACTAGTGAACATTTCATGTAGGTAATAAGCTACTAGCTTCATGACCAGAAAAATATAGAAAAGCACAGGCTCAGGGGTGATTTGATGGCCACCTATAAGTTTATCAGGGGTGACCACCAGGATCTGGGGGAACGTTTGTTCACCAGAGCGCCCCAAGGGATGGCGAGGTTGAATGGTCATAAACTACTGCGAGACCATTTCAGGCTGGACATAAGGAAGAATTTCTTTACTGTTCGAGCCCCCAAGGTCTGGAACAGCCTGCCATTGGAGGTGGCTCAAGCACCTACATTGAACACCTTCAAGAGCAAATTGGATGCTTATCTTGCTGGGATCCTATGACCCCAGCTGACTTCCTGCCCTTTGGGCAGGGGGCTGGACTCGATGATCTTCTGAGGTCCCTTCCAGCCCTAATGTCTATGAAACCCATGTAGTATAGTGTATAGTAGCTGCTGTAGTGATTGTGAGAGCACTGGTGTCTGTATATCTACCTATCTGTTGCCCTGTGGATCTGCTGTCAATGGTCAGCTTCCTCCAAGGTGATATCTTCTCCAGAAGGGGGTCACCTGCTTGCCCTTCTGTCTTGATAGGTCAGGTGGTGGATGAGAGGGTGCCAGTGAGGGTCATACTTTATTGCCTTTTATCCCTTTCTGGCAGACTTGCGTAATCCCCCAGTACAATCTTGGCTGCCCAGTCTGGATGTTGCTGTACCACGTGAGTCTTGAGTAGTACATGACAGCTGTCAGTCACAGGGGTCTCTGCCTGCCAGGATGTGCAGTTTTGGAAGTCCACCCTTGACTTGATTGACTCAATGACTATATGCCATGGGTTACAGGAATAGCCAATAGAGTGGGTCCTCCATTCCAGGAATCAGTTCCTTGGCTTGATTAGCTTAAAATGGCTTGTAGAGTAGAGTTTTGTAATGGTAAGTTCCTCTGGCTAGGCTATTGTTAATTAACAGCCAGAGGTTCTTGCTTTGTCATTTAATTACCTACTGATCATCATACATACTTGCATTCACTCAATGGACCAGCCCAATATGGCAGAGTTTATCACTTTACAATTACAATTTCAATGCAGTTTTTAACAATAGTACAGGATATAACTGTTCTACAGGGAGTACATGACACGGTAAAGATGAGCCAGATGAAATATAAAAATGCACTGTGAGAAATATATAAAAATGCAATGTGAGGTAGTGAAAATCATGGGCAATTTGTTCCATCTTAGTTAAGGGTGGCATTTGCTCTCCAGCAACCACTCTGTGATCGGGGGGGGTGGGTCCCCTGTGCCTGATCCCACTGATCAGGGTGGATTGCAAAGCAGCCAATTGCTCCGGCTGATCGCTGCAGCCGCTTCTGGAAGTGGCTGCAGCTGCTTCTGGGAGTGGCTGCAGCCAATAGCTTCAGCTGCAGCTCCTTCTGGGAGTGCAACTGCACTCCACTCCCTGGCTAGGACTTTCAGGGGTGGTACCAGTGCTCCTGCCTGTCCCTGCCCTGCCCGTCAGCTAAGTGGTGAGCACAGCTAGTCTGGGGTTGCACTGGCACTCAACGGGGTGCATGTGCACCCCTCTGTGCCCCATATGCATCGCCACTGGTGAGGGGTAAGTGAGTTAGGTTAGCAGCAGGATATATTTACAGTCTTTGAAGTGGATATTTTAGTTCTTTTGTTTTCTTTAGTGAGACTTAACTCAATTGATATGTAGATGTAGTTTGTAGGTTTCTCCTACAGAAAGCCACTTCAGCTTTCTGGCTTGCTCTGACCCTTGGCACACCCATGCAATGAGTGTGCTAGGTCTCTGCCAATACTCAGAAGGAAAAAGAAATCCACAAAATGTGGGGTGCAGGCAAGAAGGGGCTTCTTGTTACACCAGGCCCTAGGCAGGTGTCTGATGCATTGCTGCTTGCATTTTGGGTAAAGCTTATTGAAATACACATTTCTGCCAAATATTTAGGTTTTTGTAATTGGCATTTTCTGATGAAACTCTATTGTGTAGGAAAATTCCTGACTGGCTCTTTTTTCCAGCAAGGTCAGAGACATTAAGGTGACTAGTGATTTTGCATGTCTAACTTGAGTCATCTGTGAGAGGGCTACCCACCCAAGGTTTGGTGCCCAATGCTGTCTAAAGATCAGACCTCTGTTAGAAGCATCCAGTTAGGTGCCCCAATCATGAACCATGTAAATAATGTGCCCCTGCTCAGTAGCTGATCCTGGAACTGGGGTAAGAATGTTTTGTATGGGGCTGCAATCCTGCTCCCAACTTTGGCTGTGCCACACATGCACAGTGAGCTCTGAGCTTTCTGCCTGCTCAGCATAGGCTCCTGCTGGAGCTCCGCATAAGCAGTGAGTTCTGAGCTCACCATCTGATTGGGGCATCTTGCTGTGCATCCTTCTTTTTCTCTCCCTTCCTGCTGAATTCAGCATCTGTGGAAAGGAGGGGATGAATGGCACAGCATGGACACTCGACCCCTGGGCTCTGGAGCTGGGTGCAAGCATGGTCTCTGGACAGACCCCTCACTAAGAGCTCATAAGTGGCAAAGCCAAACAGGGCTGCAACTGTACCCCTGTGGATCACCCCTAGCCTTGCTGTGATCTGTGAAATATTTTCAAAACAGGTTGTGTGTTAAAACCATTTTCACCAAAACTATGGGTCAGTATAAACATCTGTATACTACAAAACCTTCTACAACACAATTGATTTCTGGTGGGTGAGGGTTAGGATGGAGCCACTCTGATTCTCTGAACATGGGAAATGGGTGGGAGAAACTCATGGTATGTTTGACCTTTTCAGCTCTTCTTGCTGAGACACCTACATTCTTGGCATATTCTGAATTTTACGTTGTCAGATGAAGAAATTTTAGCTGCTACCTCAAGTTATGAACACTGTCAAAAAAGATAATGTAATATAATATAATGTAATAGAAGTTTTTTGAATTTTCAACTAAACCACCAGAAGAGATCATCCTCACTTTGAGGGCTAGAATCTGACCCTGGAATCAGATCTGTTTTGTACTCATTTCTTTTAAAGAATTGACTAAGAACAAGGAGCCGAATAATCTATACAGATTCAAAATTTTTTCTATACACAAAAAATGCTTGGCACACTGTATGACATGTATTTTACCTTATTGGAATACTGACTGGGATTTTAGTTCAGGACCTCTCACAACACGTTTGCTTGCTAGGCGTCACCATATGAATTTTATCCATCTCTGTTTTAAAGACGATAAAACAAACCCTGAGATTGTAAAGCATGTTCTATTTCTGAAAAGGGTACAATAAAAGTAAATAAAAATGGCCCATCTTGGATTTGAGCTGGGTCCATTGCCACAAAAAAGTTCCTGACCACTGGGCTATGTGATATCATTTTGCAATCATTAATTTGGCTACCAAATTACTGTGTGGTACTTCATACAGAGATTACAGCCTCCTGGAGTGATCAAGTGGACTCTAGTTCCCAGTTTTACCCCAGGGGTCAGTTTTGATGTACTAGACAGTTTAAGGCTGACCTAGTGAAAGCTATAATATTTGTAATGAGAGGATTCAACTAAGCTTATAGTCACTGCTTTCAAAGGATGGAGGCAGGTGGTATTTTTGCTTTAGAGTGTCCTAGACTTTGGCATTTACTTCTTCCCATTTTGAGGGAGCCTGGTGAACACTTACAATGTTGGGTGGACTTTATTTTGAAATCTGAATAAATCAGTCATCAAAGCAGTGAAGTCTCTGTGTAGCTAGGCACACTAAAAAAGTGTATAGGGCATACTGGCTGAATTGTCCAGGAACTACCTTTCTCTTAACTCCTGTTTATAGTTAACTTGTAAATCTGATTGGTTATGATTTCTTTCCATCTGAACTGTACTCGAGTTTGTGCTTCAGCTCTGTTTAATGATTAACCTCCCTCCAATCCATACATACATTATTATGAAGTGAATGTTTGCTGAGAATATTTATTGCTTCTACTTCATTAAGTGACAGCAAATCAATTCAGAATTCCTGTACTCACAAATCCATTTCAAAACACTTTTTGAAGTTGTTTCCAAGCACTTTTTGAAGAAATATGTTTCCCTATTTCTTGAAGAACAAGGCAACAAATGAAGTTCTAGAGCAGTGATGGTTCGACCTATCTAGGCCATGGTCTGTATGGGTAGTGTGAACCTGGTCCACAGGCTGGATTCTGCACACGCAGCCAGTCCACAGGCTGGCTTCAGCATGGGGTTCATTTGCAAATGCGATCCAGTATGCCGGCCTGGCTCCATACACCCAGTTCCAGTCACAGAGCTATCCCATGTACCAGCTGGACTGACTCAGGGCTACATCATCTGGCCCACAGGCCTCCCCATGGCTCTAGAAATTTGGCAGCAAGGGAGCAGCGATTAATACTGCTACTGTTTCCCCACCACCTAATTTCTGGACCTGTAGGAGACTCATAGGTCACATGACATGGCTCCGTGAGCCAGAGGTTAAGCATAGGCCTGTGTGAATAGGGAAGTATTCAATTTGGATTTGGCTGATTTGGAGGACAGTGATTTGATTCAGAGATTCGGATCACTGTCCCAAATTGATTCTGCTGAATCTGCTTTTGAAGGTGTAGTGCCGATTCAGATAGATTTGGTGATTCGGAGCAGCTGGGGAGAGGCAGGCACAGCTGGGTGGCTGCAGGTTCTCCCGTGGCTTCTCCAGCTGTGCCTGCCTCTCCCTAGGCAGGGGGCGCTTTGGGAGAAGCCCTCATGGCTGCTCTGCCCAGCCCCATCCCCAGCCTAGCCCCAGCCTAGTCCTGGCACTTAAAAAGACAAAACAAAAAAAAAAATCCCCACACTCACTGGCTGCAGAAGCGGTGACTGAGGCCTCTGGGTGCTTGTGGCAGAGCTTCGCTGTGCACAGTGCAGGGCAGTGGGGAATAGTGGGGATCCCCTCCCCACCACTGGCTTGGCAGCTGTGTGGTAGCTGTCACATTGCATGGGTACAGTGTGGCTTTGCAGGGTGCTGCACAGTGTCTGGAAGGTAGGGCTACTGGAGCTGCGTGGTGCTGGACTCTGGGTGACAGATGGAGCCGCCCCAGATCCCAGGCAGCACGTGGTGCCCTGCCAAGTGCCATGGCGCAGCTGCCATGTGGGTGCCAAGTGGGAGGGGTGCCATCCCTGCTGCATACCACTGCACAGGGGGGCTCTGCCACGAGCCCTCAGAGGCCCCAATTCCCACTGACAGAGTTGGTGAGTAAAGGGCTCTTTTTTTTTTTTTAAGTTCCGGGAGGCTGGGCTGGGCAGGGGATGGAGCTGGGCAGGGCAGCCATGGGGGCTTCTCTTATGGCTCCTCTGGCTGTGCCTGCCTCTGCCCTGGAGGGGGGAGTCATGGGAGCTATGCCCTGCTGTCACTTGCCCTGCTGTTGCTTGCTGTTGCAGGGGTGGGGGAGGGGTGCAATGCAGGAACGGCTTGCTCCAGGCAGCAGCAGGGCATAGCCCCTGCTCCCAGCACTGCCATGCCTGCACCAGGGCTGAGAGTGGGGGCTCTGCTGTGCCGTTGCTTGCCAGCCAGTGCAAGGGGGTGTGGAATCTGGGCAGGGCAGTACTGGGAGCAGGGGCTCTGCCCTGCTGTCGCTTGCCCTCTTCTATCTGGAGCAAGCTGCCCAGGCATCCTGCACTGCCCACCCCAGCTGGGCAAGCAGCAGCAGGGCAGAGCCCGCACTCCCAGTGCTGCCTCACCTGTATCCCATGCCCTCCTGCCTTGCTCCCCGAATAACGTGCTCCCCTGCCCCCAACTGGGCAGCTTGCCCCAGCCCCAGCCCCAATCCCTCTCTCCTCCATGCCCTGCCCCTTCCCCCTCTCCTAACCCCAGCAGACTTACCAGATGGAGGCAGCTGTGTCAGCTGCCTGTTTAGTCTATGGCCAAATCTCCAAAGCAGCCAGATCTTTTTCAAAGCTTGTCAGAATTGATGTGGATGCTTCAAATCAATTGTAGCAGGCTTACCTTTTCAGAGCTTGTGTTCAGTCCCAGAATCAAGGGTCTGTTGTTTGATTGGTAGAGCCCACCCACCAATCTGGAGGCAGCACAAGGGAAGCAAGGCCCCGCCCTTTTCCGAAGGTGTGCGGTTTGGTGCAAGGAGCCCAGGCTTTGGGAGCCACAAGCAGCAGCTCATGCCTTCAACCCCAGCAGGGCCAGTGGGCCACACGGTGCACAGGGCAAGGGTCTTGGGGGCCACAGTGAGGTGGCTCAGGCCCCATCTCTTGGCAAGCAGCCAGGTCCCATGGTGCATAGGGCAGCACCCGGACCTGAGCCTTGGGGGCCAGGGAGCAGTGGAAGCTGCTTGGGTTAGCCACCCAGCATGAGGATGGCTGGCTGGAGCCTGAAGGGTCTGGCCTGTGCTAAAAGAGACCTTGGTGCTGAAGCTAGGGTACAGGGAAATGGTAGTGCTGCAGCGTGAGGTCCAGCACCCAGAAACCAGCAGCGGTGTTGCAGCAGCTGAGAGGAGCTGAGCCCTCAGTGCCCAGAGCAGGGCACAGGGTGGGGAGAAGCCCAGCAGCATAGGAGAGGCCTGAGAGGTGCTCCAGCAGAGGAGACCCCATCGAGCTGTGCCCTGACCACTGCCACCTAAGTTATTGGGACCTTGGGTCCCACAGGGAAAAGACATTTGGGTAGGCAACCTCAGAGAAGGGGCTGGGTGAACAGCCCCCTGCCTAGTCAAGGCCCTAAGGGGAAGTGCCCCTGATGCTTCCTGGACACCCTCCCCCAAGGGACCCCATTGGAAGAAGGACTATCTTTTGCCATGGGTCAGGGACTATATTAAGGAATAGATGATATTAACATTGTTCATGTTTGCGGCTTATATTTTGTAATTGAAATGTTGTATTGTGATGTTGTATTGTGTTGATGCTGCTGAAATTGTTTTATTGTGATGGGCAAATAGTGTTATTTAGGGTTTGACCTTGGTTATTGGTTTGTTTGTTTTTTTTTTAAGTGCCGGGAGGCTGGGCTGGGCAGGGGATGGAGCTGGGCAGGGCACTGCGTAAATATATGTATATTATATGATATTTAGTTTTATGTTTATGTATAACTCAATAAATTGTATATAGTTAAGATCTTTGGGCTTGGGTTAACTCTATAGAGGAAAGTGGCATTCCTCTCACAGCACCCGCTTCTGCCTACCCATCCCATCCGATTGAGAATAGGGCGCACTCTTGGGTGTACCCGGGTTACACAATTCAAAGTTTTTAACTGGTCTCCTGTTTCGATTTGGATTTGGAGATTCGGTCCCCGAATCGGGCCATTTCTCCTCCAAATTGAATCAAAACCTGAAGCTTCACACAGCCCTAGTTAAGCACTACTGTTTTAGAGGAGGGGTGGGCAGCATACAGCCCAGAGGCTGGATCCAGCCCATGGAGCTGGAAGGCTTTGCTTCTGTCTGCATCCATGCTGGGGCTGGGTAGCATTTAGCTGCACTGGGGCCAGGCAGTTGCAAGCTGTGTTTGCATCACTGCTGCTTCTCCATTCCCGTCCTCCTTCCAGCTTCAGGGTGGGTGTGGCTTTGAGCTACTGGGGAACAGAGGAGGGGCTGGGCATCTTCCAGCTGCACCCACACTGTAGCTGGTGGGTTGGGATGTGGTGGTGCTGATGCAGAGAGTGATGTAGCAGTACAGATGTAGCTTCTAACCACCTGAGCCTGGAGCAGCTCCCCACAGGCTGGAAGATGCATTTGTGCTGTAGCTGGGAAGCAGGGTGCAGTACAGAAGCAGTAGCAGTAGGGTGCAGTTCTCAGATGCCTGGCCCTGGTCAGCTGGAAGCTGTACTCATACTCCAGATAGGAAGTGGGGTGGGAAAAGCAGTGGTGGCACCAGAAGCCACTCCCTCCCCCCCTGCTGCCACCTGGCCCACCCCGACTGGAGCTGGATTGTTCTGGCCTGTGGCTTGAAACAGTTGCTAGTTCCTGTTCTAGGCTTTTAATATTGCTATGTCCAGCTATTTCCAGAAATACTTCGAGTGGGGCAGCAGTTGCTTCTGTAAATTTAATAGAATTTATTTTTGTCTTATGCAACTAGCTATTAGTTCATCAGAACTAAAATATTTTTTTCACTCACATTTCATAAGTTATGTTCATTTTGTTTTAAATTATTTTTATTCATGTTTTCTTTCCTTTTCCCTCATATGTAAACTGTCTAGCGTATTATCGGATGCTTGTTCTCAAGCCTTTTGAGTAAGTATACCAGTTCATTCTCTTTCTTACTTTTGCTTGCACATGTGTAAGTTAAGTCCCGCCTATTTTACTGAAACTCTGATTTAATTGGCATCTATTCACATCTGCAAGCACAAAACAGGATTTTTCCTGTGTCATTTAAAACACTCAATATTGCTTACTGTTCCAACATTGGCAAGCTGGATAATTGTTTATTTGTTGTCAGCTCTATGTACATAGCTTCTCCAAGAGTGTATTGTTTTATTGTGATCAATATATATAATACATCTCACAAGTAATATTTCTCTGCTTCTAAAGAAGTATATTCTTAGCTTTGGAATAATTCAAAATGATGCTCTTTCACCTCTCTTATGAGTGACTCCTGTGTCCAGTCAAATTTCTTCAGTCTCAGTCTACCAAGTTTATTTGTTTTATATCTTTATATCTTTATATTTCAAAGTATTGTTTAGTGCTGTTGAATAGTATCAAGCTCTCTGTTCTGCAGTAGGCTCTGGCAATATAAGATGGTGCCAACAAGAATGAATTGTTCCACTTAGAGAACACATATTTTCTCCCGCAACTTGTGGCTGAGAATACAGTTACAATGCCTGGACTTGAGGCATTGTAACAATTGGAGCTCAAAATGTGATCACTCTCTTTCAGGTAGAGAAAGGGCACAGGTTAGTTTGAGACACCACAATGTTGGGGAATGTCTCAGTGCCCAGTGGGGTTGCTCCCTCAGTCTGGTCACCCACTCACCATCCAGACACAAAAAAGCACACTATTTTACAAGGTGCTATAAACCACTTGGGGAAGCTGCTGAATTTTTCCACAAATGACATCCAAGAAAGATAAAAATATAATTGTGTGAACTGTCTATTATTCTTCCCCGTCAAATGAAAATCACATAAGCTTGTGGACTGTGAAGACCTAGGTATAATATACAATAATTGTATAATGAGCAGCTCTTCTTGAATAATTGATCATTTCTATCATATTTATATTTTCATAGCATATGGCAAAAACTCAGTGAAGACTGGTGGAATGATGAAGACTGATCTCCTAATGATCCTGTGAAGTTCATTGGTTTAGGTGAGGTCTTGCTGTATTCAGCTTAGTGTTTGTGTGGCTGTGAATTCAGAGACACTACACACTCTAACATATAATATGTGGTTAAAATAAAAACAAGTTTTTGAAAATTAAATTTCAACAGCTCTGCATTGGTTTTGTTTCTGCACAGTGAATGGCTGCACAGAGTAGGGGAGGTCTGTGTCTCAGCTTTGCCTAGCTGTATTTATGTAGCTGGATGAGGAAATGCAGGAGGAAATGCTCCTATGAGCCCTGCCTTTGATTTGCCGATGTCTTCTGTTTCTCTTTTGTGAACCTATCTGGGATCAGTAGCACAATTGTTGCCCACCAGATTGAGGAGGGAATACTGCACTTACCTTGCTCAGATCAAATCTCAGGGCCCTACTGTCCTTTGCTGCCACTTCTTGCAGTGACTTCATAGGCCTGTTTCACCTCTCCCTCATATAGGAAAAACAGGACTAGCAGGTACAGAATATTTACAACTGGAATTTTCTGTAGCGTCATTAATTTTTGTGAAATGTCTGACAAGTGCCTCAGAAGCAATTAGAATGATTCTTGACATTAGTAACCTTGGGCAAGTGGAGGAGGAATCCCTAGAGTGAACTGTGCTGAGCTTCTGCCTGCTCATTCTTTGGTTGTTTTGAAGGTGAGTCCCCTGAGCAAATAACTTGGAGAAGAAAAATCCAGTGGTAGATGAAGGTGAAGTGCAGAGAGCATGCACATACAATATGGGCAAAACCACTTTTTGAAAATGAGGCCTACCTGCTATAGTGTGTCGTGAAGTGATTAGGACAAATGTTGCCTTCATTTGTAGATGCATAACCCACTTTATTTTGATTACTTTGCTTTCTGTCTTCAAAATAAAAATATAGGCACCCAAGAAATACATCCTTTTGCATTGATGTGACCGCTAGATAGCTGATTTTTGTTGTTGTTGAAAAGTTTTTGTATTCCAGGTCAAATTAGCCAAATCAGTTCTGAATCCTTTTGATTGAGCAAAACTCAGTTGTTCAAATATCATATGTGGTGCTACAATTGGCAAGTGTTCTCCACTCCAGACTTTTTAGCCTGGTGCTTCAGATACTCCCAAATCCATTGGCGGGCATCCTACATGTAGGCCCAAGCCCAGAGACTTGGGGTTCAGATGCCCCTGAGTCTCACTTGCCCTTAGCCAAGAGCCACAGGAGCAAGCAAGGGGAGAGTCCCCCATTTCCATAATGTAGAAATGTAGTAGGGCTATTTGAAGATTCAGGTGCTGATTTGATTCGGAGGAGAGTCAGCCAAATTCGGTGGCCAAATCTTTGAAACTGAATCAGATCAGGAGACCAATTAAAAGACATGAATTGTTTCAAAGCTCTCTGAATAAATTTGGAAAAGATTTGGAGATCTTCAGCAATTCAGGCAGTGCTGGTAAGCAGGATCATGGGAAGGGAGGCTGGAGGAGGGTGGAGGGGACCATGGGGGGACCCCCACCCTTCTCCCCCAGTCCCCCCTGAGTGCCTCCTGACCCCTGCCTGTGCCAGCTCCTGGTTGTTTAAAAAAAAGCCCCCACTCAACAGCTGCTGCCAGGTGGGGGGTGATCCCGACTTCCCCCCACTGTCTCATGCTGTGTGGGAAGCTCTGCCATGAGTCCCCCAATCTCTGCCCACTCTCTCACCCCCCCGACCCTGATGGCTGCCCTGCCTGACCCAGCTCCCAGCCCTTTAAAAGAAAAAAACCCCAAACCCCGAACTCACTGGCTGGGGCAGGCAGGACAGCCATGGGGAGTGGGAGGGGGTCAGGGGGCTTGTGACAGAGCCCCCTCACATGGTATGGGGCAGTGGGGATCGCCTCCCCTGCTGGGCAGCAGCTGGTGAGCGCAGGCTTTCTTTTCAGGCGCAGGGAACTGGGGCTGGGCAGGGCTGGGAGAGTGGGCAGGGGATGGGGCCTGTGCAATTCAGAGATTTGGCTGATTCAGCAGTGGCCAAATCTCCAAATGTGATTTAGCCGAATTGATTCGGGACAGTGATTCGAAACACTGAATTGAATCATTGTCCCACAAATGGGCTGAATCTGAATCCAAAGGAAATACTAGCCAGTTTGCACAGGCCTAACGTGTACCTGAGATCCTCCCACAGGAAGCTGGCCACTGGTTAGCTAATTACAAGACTCACAGGGTGTTATGTCCTCAGTGCACTGGAGAGGGGTGCACCCTCCACTATACAATGCCATTGAAATCCATCCCAGTCTGGGCAACAGACCTTGATCTTAGCCCCCAAGAGGCTGAAATACTTGATCTAAGCCAGAAGGTCAAGAAGTGATAATCAAACTGTGCTTTATAGCAAACAATTATTGGGTGGGAAAATTCTCTGGATTTAAATAAGGTTTAAATGATCAGCCACAGTTGCAAAGCAAGCTGTGCTTTAGACCTCTTTTTGTCTCTCTTGACAGTATCTCTGTGGGGATAATTATTTCTACCTTCACTTCTGTTGGGTGGAACCTTACAGCCCTATCTTTCTTAGGGCTGCAGCATCCTTATTTATGAAGTATATATGAGGGCCCTTTCCCTATGGGAATGTGACAATGGTTAATTAAAGTAATTCTAAAAGAGCTCTATCAAAACTAAGCAATATTTAGTCACCTAAAAGTATGTAGCATGTAGAGAGCAGAGCTACAGTAAAAAGGGCTATACATATGGGTCATACTTATACCATAAATTTTCTTTATAAGTTTTTGTAAATTCCCTTCATCTCACTTTCACCCTTAACCAGTCTGGCTGGGTGGCAGACTGCGTGATGCAGTTTCTTTCTCTCCTCATGAATCTCTCTGTGTCTAACCTGGGCTACTGCAGACGACTGATTTAATGCCCCAGTAGACTAGCATCTTTTAAGGATTTAGTATCCTCTCTGATCATAAGCTCAAGTGGCCTGGCAGGGATTATGCCCCAATGTGATGCCTTCCATATTAGTATCCCAAGCAACCTTGATGATCTCTGGGCTATAACTTAGTCATTGTTTCATTTTCTGTTTGTTTCCCCTATAGCAACCTTTGATTTAATACTCTGCAGTCAGGTAAACTAGGGTGCACATGATATTTATTAAAAAATAAACACAACCACTCTGACTACACAATACCCAACACTTTAAAATCAAAAGTCTGATTTAGTGTTTGCATGTGAGATATTATATATTGAGTTGCTGTAATATATTGGTGGGCATATATTACAGGTTTCTCTTGATGCACAGTCCACAAGGAATATGAGTTGTTAGACTAGAGTCTTTAATAATAAAGCCTTTAGTGCAGAGCAGCTCAAGCTTCTGACTGTAGAGGTCCGTGGTTTGTTTCCCTAGGTGAGACCAACTTTATTCCTTTGGATTTTAATTTTCAGCCAAGAATGGAAAGAGAATTGACCATATTTCTATAGTTTTGCTAATGTAATATAGGATAACAGAAAATAAATAAGGAAGCATAGAAAGCAAAGTCCAACTGGCTATAGTGCCACATGCTGCATGGCAGCATATGCAAATGTTAATGGCTGGCTCATGTGTGAGAAGGGTTAGACACTGTATTGGGCTGCAGTAAAATGATGTGTTATTCCTTAGAAATATTTCAAGAACTTATATAACCTCCACTACTATATTAAAGTACTTAGCCTCACAACATCCCTGAGAAGTAGGGAAGTTCTGTTATTCCTGTCTTACACTAATTGGCTGACACAGGAGCAGATTTAAATAATTAGTTGTGTTCTTGATCAGACGGCTGAGCTTGCCTTACTGACAAAGATGGCATTAGGTTGACAACACAACCCCAGTGGTTACAAGTCATGCAGGGCTATCCTACTACTCATCTATAATCCGGCATAACTTTATTCAAATGTAAAGATCTCCAAATATTTTACAAATAACTCTTTGTATTTCTGCCACACAACACCTCTGAGAGGAAGGTAGGGATGAATACTGGTTTGGCAGCTGAACAGAGAACTGAGTAATTTAATTCTTTTCATAAAGTGCAGCCAAAGAATTATCAGGTGGCAATAACTTTTTGTTGTCCCTTACCTTCATCTACTTTTGTTACTGAAATAAGGAATAAAAAGCTAATGATATTACCCAGTGTCCATTGTTAGACCACAATCAATTTTTCTGTTACCTCGTCCCCAGTAAGCAAGTTAAAGGTTAAGGTTTTCTTTCCTAAGGTCCTTAATTCAGACTAGTAAACCTGACAAACTGGTCAGACTACTTTTAAAAATCCCAAAAAACCCCCAGCTAGTGTCCATCCAAGCTGTGATAAAGATGAATTCCAAGATCTGAGGTTCTACCCCAGGTGCATAAATCCAGTGTATTTATAAAGGAGACTAGTTTGAAAATTTGTTGTATTAAGAACACTGTAATTGCCAGGGAGCAGTGTCTGAGCTGCAGGCTTTAGCAACTTTTCAGATATGTGGGGAGCCAGAGGAAAAGCAAGGGCCACTTTGGACCTCTGAAGAACCAGCCCGGACAAAATCCTGATGAACCAGCCCAGATATAGTGGGGATCACAGAAACGTGGTGGGACTCAGTGCATGACTGGGTGGTGAATGTCAAGGGCTATAGGCTGTACAGGAGGGACAGGATAGGAAGGAGAGGTGGGGTCGTGGCACTCTATATAAAGGAGGAATACACATCCTCGTCAATTAGCAAGGAGTCAGGGGAGGGGCACTCTGAAGTGCTTTGGGTTAGAGTACAAGGCAGTCGAGGGGAAAGAGACTTAACGGTGGGGGTCTACTACAGACCTCCCAACCAGAGAGAAGAGCTTGACCAGGAATTCTTAGGTCAGCTCACAGAGGTAGTGAAATCTAAGGATGTGGTAGTCAGGGGGACCTGAACTTCCCAGACATCTGCTGGGAAGAGCAGTCAGCCAGGTCTGACTGCTCATGTAGGTTCTTAGACAGAATGCAGGACCTCCATTTAACCCAGGAGGTGCACAGCCCCACTGGGGCGACGCCTTGTTGGACCTAGTGCTGGCCACGGGTGATGACCTGGTGAGGGGGCTGCGGGTGCTCAACCACCTGGGCGACAGTGATCATCGCCTGCTGGAATTCACCATCCAGCGCAAGGTGGCAAAGGCCTGCAGTAAGGCAGCAGCCCTAGATTTCAGGAGGGCAAACTTCAATGAGCTAAGGAGGATAGTTGGGGAAATGCTGAGGTCCCAGAGGGGAGGGGAGCCAGGTGTCCAAGAAGAGTGGTCGCTCCTTAAGGATACAATCCTCCGAGCCCAAAGGAAGGTAATCCCAACAAGGGTCAAAGGGAGCAGGAGGGCACACAAACCTCCACGGCTCACAAAAAGCATCCGGGACTATCTCCTTGCTAAAAGGGAGGAAAGAAGGGGTCATCACCAGGGATGACTATACTGCAGTCGCTCAGGGATGTAGGGGGGTAGTTAGGAAGGCCAAGGCAGAGATGGAACTGGGGCTAGCTTCCCAGATTAAGGACAATAAGAAGTCCTTCTTTAAATACATAGGGGGTAGAAAGAAGATCCCAGGTAATGTGGGGCCCCTGCAGGACACGTTGGGAAATTTGGTCGTCACACCAGACGATAAAGCTAACATGTTTAATGATTTCTTTGCCTCCATCTTCCTAAGTAGGGACCAGAACAGCCACCTCCCCTTGGACCCCACCTCGGGCCCCAGGAGAGGCACACCTGGGCCAAGGGTTAGTGAGGAACTAGTTAGGAAGCTTCTAGAGGGACTGGACGTATTCAAGTCAGCCGGTCCGGATGATCTGCACCCTAGAGTTCTAAAGGAATTGGCTGAGGTCATTGCAGGACCCCTGTCATGGCTTTATGAGCACTCGTGGTGCTCTGGTGTGGTGCCAAAGGACTGGAAGAGGGCCAACGTGGTTCCCATTCTTCAAAAAAGGGAAGAAGGAGGACCAGGGAAACTATAGGCCAGTTAGTCTTACCTCGATCCTAGGCAAGCTGTTTGAGAAAATTATTCTGGCACACATCCATGATGGGCCAGCAGGGACTGCATGCTTAGGGGCAACCAACACAGGTTCATCAGTGGCAGGTCCTGTCAGACCAACCTGGTGGCCTTTTACGATCAGATCACCAGATCATTAGATGCGGGGGTAGCAGTGGACATAGTCCTCCTGGACTTCTGGAAGGCTTTCAACACTGTCTCTCACCCCGTTCTCATTAAGAAACTGGGGGACTGTGGTGTCGACACCCACACAGTCAAATGAGTCGCCAACTGGCTGGAGGGCTGCACCCAGAGAGTGGTGGTGGATGGGTCCTTCTCAACCTGGAAGGACGTGGGCAGTGGGGTTCCAGAGGGCTCGGTCCTTGGGCCTGCACTGTTCAACATCTTCATCAGTGACTTGGACGAGGGGGTAAAAAGCACCCTGTTCAAATTTGCTGATGACACTAAGATGTGGGGGGATGTTGGCACACTAGAAGGAAGCAACAGGCTTCAATCGGACCTAGACAGATTACAAGGGTGGGCGGATGAGAATAGGATGGGATTCAACACAGACAAGTGCAAAGTGATTGTCACGGAGTGGGTGCAGGGGCGGCTGTGATCCTGCTAGCGCCCCCTGCCGTGTCAGCTTAGGTGATCCAGCACCCTCTTATCCTTGCCTGCCACGTCTTTGATGGTAATTGGTTCAATTAGGGAGGCTGCCTTTATCTCCTAATACCCGGTGTAAGTTAAACTACCCCTGCTCCGTATGGGGTGCCTCGGTGCACCCCCACCTTAAGGGCTCATGTGTGCCTCCAAACCTCCCCTTTAGCATGCCCCAAGCCTCACAGCTGTACTGGACGTTCTCATGTAATACACTCGCCCCTCCTGGGCTTCTATTCCCCTCTCGCCCTCTCCTGGGCCTACTCGCCTCACTGGGCTTCTGTACGGCTCTGTTGAGCTCTTATCAATCTGGCCCCTATCTGGACGTCAGCCCCTCTCCGGGCTTATGCCGCGCGCCTGCCCCTCTCCGGGACGTATACCATACGCCCGCCCTTCTCTGGGGCTTCTTGCTGGTCGGGGATTAATTGCTCACTCCGGAGCCTCTTGTTCTGCTTGGCCCTCACTGGAGCCTGTGTTGGACTGCTCACACTTCCCTGCCCTCTCTAGGGCTCCCGCCCTCTCTGGGGCCTGTGCCACACTGCTCGCACTTCCCTCGCCCTCTCTGGGGCTCCCGCCCTCTCTGGGGCCTATGGTGCACTTCCTGCACTTCTCGCCCTTACTTGGGCTTCCCAAAGTTAGGCTCACCTTCTCGGGCCTAGCTCGCGCGCCTCTTGCGCTCGTTGCGCCCTCTGGGGCCTGTGCCGTGCCTCTCATGCCCGTTGCCCCCTCTGGGGCCTGTGCCGCGCCTCTCGCGCCTTGGGGCTCAGGTGGCGCATAGCCGTGCCTGGCCCCCTGACCCTCCTTTGGGGTCTTACGCCGTAGTCAGGCTTTACTCCTGATACTGCCCCACTGGGCTGGGGTTGGGATACCCCACTAGCTCCAGGGCTCTTCGCTGCCCCCTTTTAGCTCCTGGGCTGGGCCAACACGCCCCCAAACAAAGCTGAGCCCTCTCCGGCACCAATCACTGCGCCCTCCCAGGGCACACTCTAAAATACAGCGCCCTCTGCGCCGCCGGGAACCCCCAGATTATTGGGGAGCTCCCGTGAGGACTCCTCAGACCCCTACAGCCTCACCCAGTCCTCCGGTTTAACCATAACTCAACCATGAGCCAAACAGCTGCAACACAAACATTGCAGCTGGTCAGAGTGGTCAGGCTTCCAGAAGGGAACTGCTTCCCAGGCTCTGGCCTGGGGTGTTTATAAAGGCCCAGCCCTGCCCCCTCCTGGCCACATGACCTGCCTGGTTGCCTGGTTGCCCCAGCAACTGGCACCTGGGCTGCCCTGGAAATTGGCAGCTAAGCCTGCATCGCCCTCATTAGTAGCGAGCACCCTAGTGAGGCACCTGGGGAGGAACAACCGGCACCATACCTACAGGTTAGGGAACTCCCCTCTTGTCAGCATGGAGGCGGAAAGGGATCTTGGAGTCATCATTGACTCCAAGATGAACATGGGCCAGCAGTGTGGGGAGGCAGTCAGGAAGGCCAACCGCACCTTGTCATGCATCCACAGATGCATCTTGAGCAGGTCCAGAGAGGTGATCCTCCCCCTCTATGCGACACTGGTCAGGCCGTAGTTGGAGTACTGCATCCAGTTCTGGGCGCCACACTTCAAGAGGGATGTGGACAGCATGGAGAGGGTCCAGAGGAGGGCCACTCGCATGATCAGGGGACAGCAGGGCAGGCCCTATGAGGAGAGGCTACGGGACCTGATCCTGTTCAGCCTCCAAAAGAGAAGGCTGAGGGGGGATCTAGTGGCCGTTTACAAACTAGTCAGGGGGGATCAGCAGGCATTGGGGGAGTCACTGTTCCCCCGAGCACTGCCAGGAGTGACCAGGAATAATGGTCACAAGATGGCTGAGGGTAGGTTTAGGCTGGATATCAGGAGGCACTATGTCACGGTCAGGGCGGCTAGGGTCTGAACCAACTTCCAAGAGAAGTGGTGCAGGCTCCTACCCTGGGGGGTTTTAAGAGGAGGTTAGATGATCTTTGAAAACTCCTGGCGCTCTGGTGTAGTGCCCGAAGACTGGAAGAAGGCCAATGTGGTGCCGATCTTCAAGAAGGGGAGGAGAGTGGATCCGGCTAACTACAGGCCCATTAGCCTGACTTCTATCCTGGAGAAGATCTTAGAAAAGTTTATTAAGGAGGCCATCCTTGAGGGACTGGCCCAGGCTAACATTCTAAGGGACAGCCAGCACGGGTTTGTTGCGGGTAGGTCTTGTTTGACCAATCTCATTTCCTTCTATGACCAGGTGACCTATCACCTGGACAAGGGAGAAGAGATTGATGTCATATATCTTGACTTCAAAAAAGCTTTTGATCTCGTATCCCATGATCACCTCTTGGCCAAACTGAGCAGTTGTGGCCTTGGCTCCACCACGATCCGCTGGCTGGGAAATTGGCTTCGTGGTCGGACCCAGAGGGTTGTGATTGATGGCAGTCACTCATCGTGGTGCCCTGTAACCAGTGGGGTCCCTCAAGGCTCTGTCCTAGGACCCATACTGTTCAACATCTTCATTAACGATGTGCTTCTTAGAAGCATTTGGAACTTTTGTCTAATATAAAGCTTGTATTTTTGTAACCCACAAATGTAACTTGTGACTGTTTGTAGAACTGACTAGGCCTCAAAGATAAAGCTATAGCTGTGAAATTAGCTGACCTAATAGTTTTTCTTGCTCAGAATTTAGCTTTGATGATGATAAAAACTGGATTCAACTGCCTTGCTTATCCAGCACTTTCCAGGAAAAGACATCAGAAAAAAAGGATAGTCAGAGAGTTCTGAAAGGGCTGGATTTAGGTAGGGTAACGTTAATTTCAAACCTGAAGATGCTGTGTTGCAATCTGCTTATTGGATAAACCCAAGTCTGGGTAGTAACCTTTTATAATAATTTTAACACCTTTTAATCCCATGGGGTAGTAGTTATAAAACAAGATTGTGAATGGCCCTAAAGCCAGCAGATTAGCATAAGGCTAGGTATAAAAAGTGTGTGTGTCATGTGACCAACAGGGAAGAAAAGAGGGAACGGGATGGAAATTGCTGTTCCAAGCCCAGACTCTGGACTCCTCGTGTGAGTGAGGATTGGATCCTGATCAAGGGACATTCCCCAGTAATCCTTCGGACAGCGTTGGTCAGGGACACCTGACTTCGCTGGAATCACTTGGCATGCACCTGGCATTGAGGGACTGCCAGTAAGTTGCCAACCCATGTCTGTCTATTTGTTGTTTTAAACAGTACAGGGGCTGATATTCTCGCAGTGCCTAGCTGGCCTGCAACAGATTGATCTATTTATCTTTGTTATTATCTGTTATTATTTACTATTAGCCCTGGTTATTGCATGTATTTCTCTGTTAACTGTTGTGTGTGTGTAAGCTATAATAAATTTGCCATTGTTTTACTCCCAACTCTGCCTCCTCAATCCTGAACCAAACAGCCAAGTGGCTAAATTGATATACTCACAGTGCCCAGCTGGCCTGTGACAGGCTGGGCAGCCACTGCGGTGGCTAGGGATGATCTAGGGTAGCGATGCCACTATGGGTGTTTCCCATGCTTCTGGGCTTTGCTTGATTGCTCCTGCCTCTCCCATCTTTGTGGCACATGTGTCAGGGTATTTTTAAAGTCTCCCTCAAAGGCAGTCCAGACCTGCCATTGGGTATATATAATAGTTGCTTGTGTTGTGCTTAGTGCGTATCTGTAGGAAGACATGCAGGACTTACGTGTGGAGTTCTTCAGGAACTGGACCCTTGACTCTAAACAGAATCAAGTATCAATAATTCCTCTGAAGATATCTTTAAAGACTCAGGAGATTGATAACATAAAGAGTAAATTAAGGACCAGCATTCTGATATGACCATTATTCTCCAGTACATTTGTGAACAGAAATTGGCCCTTTAAAAAAGTATACTTTTTATTTCCCTTATGATCCTTTTCTCAAATTCCACTCAAGATTTTGTTTTTAGTTGCTACACCCTTTACTCCTGTGTCTGCCTTCACAGCTTCCACCTAATTGTGCTCTGATTTACATCAGAGGCCTGAATTCACATGTCAGGGTAGAATTTAGTCACTCAAACTTCTGATAAGCTTTTTTCCTGTCCAGGGGATGATGATTATAACTAGGTACTACACAAAGTTAACAAACAGAGGTGTAACTTCCCTCTTTCTATAGAGTTGTAGTGGGGTCTGTTCCTGAAGAGTGCATAATATTTAGGAAGGCCTAATATAGGATTCTAGATGAGGTATAGTTCTAGCTGGAACAGAAAAATGGGCACTTGACATTGGGCCTAAATCCCAGCTCTTGAGTCGACTTCTGCCAATAAAATTTTTTTTTTGCTGGTGATGCATAAATCAGAAAGAGAACAAAAAAACTTTTTTACTTCCAAATTCGAGCTTGATTTTCTCCTTCGCACCCTCCCTCCCTCCCTCTGCTGGGCTTTTGCTTTCAAATTACAGGTTTGGGTATGCACTTAGGTTATATGCATGCATCTGTGGTGATTATACTTCAGGGTGCATTCACACATGCAATTAATTTGAAGCAATAAATTCTGGTGCATATTAGGCAGGAGTTTATTGCTCCTGGGTGCGCTATTTGAACATGCACACTGGGTTAAAGCAGTTGTGCCTGGCAGGGGTCCCAGGGGGTCAACTATTAGTTAGCTCACCCTCCAGCCATGGGAAAGGTGGGCAGACTCCACTGGAAAAAAGGACTGGGCCCGTCACTGGTTCTGCCTTCAGCAGACACCTGAGCAGTGAGGTGGCTGTACTTCAAGAAAGGATTTGGGGGTTACAGTAGACAACAAACTGAATGTGAACCAACAGTTCAATAAAGGTTGAACTAAGGTATTCTAACTGCATATTAGAATATAGTAGCAGGATTGATGATCAGTCATAGGCAGCAACCTAATTTTTCAGATGCCGGGCAGAAAGAAAAGATTTTATATATAAGGGAAAAGGACAAGAGGGGGACCCTGCTAAGAGAGGTAATAAGTGGATATCTTAGATCAATTAAGAGGAACAAGGCATCTAACACCTGGAGGGACACCAGAGTAATAGCTAGTCCAGGTAATGGGATAACCATCCATCTATGGATCCCATCATCGTTCAGTCCTTCTTTCCCAAAACATCAACCCAGTGTCAAAGGACCCAAAGTCTCTCATGGTGGAAGCAGATATTGTCTTTTGTCACATTTGTGCCTCCACAAAAGTTTTTATGATGGCATAAAGACCAAGTAAACAGATAACATGCCCCTTGTCATGTCACAAATGCCAAAACTTTGTGGTCATACCAAAGGAGTTGTTAATTTGTGCAACTGTTCAGTGGTGGATGTCTATTCACTTTATAGTGGGAGAGCCCAGGCAGCCCCAAGCTGCCCACACTGTTTGGCTGCCCTGGGCAGGTGCTTGGAGGCTTGAGGGGGCCCTATCCTGTACACCCTGGGAATTTCTGTGCAAGGTTAAACCCTTCAGCCCTGGGATCTGCCTGGCTTTCCACTATTAGAAACACACCCGGGAGAATCTCTCACTGCCAGCAGGAAACCTCTGGTTTCCCTGCATACAGAGGCAAGATTCCCTGGGTCATGTATCTGTAAAAGGAGAAATCTGGACAGGTTCTCCTGAGCTTTGAGAGGCCTGATCTGCAGAAATCATAGAATCATAGAAAATTAGGGTTGGAAGGGACCTCAGGAGATCATTTAGTCCAATCCGCTGCTCAAATCAGGAGTATCCCCAGCTGTATCATTCCAGCCAGGGCTTTTTCTAACCTGGTCTTAACAGCCTCCAAGGATGGAAATTCCACAGCTTGTCTGGGTAACCTGTTCCTGTGCTTCACTACCTTTCTTGTGAGAATTTTACATAATATCTAACCTAAACTTCCCTTGCTGCAACTTGAGACCATTGCCTCTTGTTCTATTATCTGCTAGTGCTAAGAAGTGTTTAACTCCATCCTTTTTGTAACCCCCCTTCAGGTAGCTGAAGGCTGTTATTAAATCCCCACTCAGTCTTTTCTTCTGACTAAATAAGCCCAGTTCCCTCAGCCTCTCCTCAGAAATCATGTGCCCCAGCCTCCTAACCATTTCTATTGCACTCTGTTGGACTTTCTCCAATTTGTCCACATCCTTTCTGTAGTGGGGTTCCCAAAACTACATGCAGTACTCCAGGTGTGGCCTCACCAGTGCTGAATAGAGGGGAATAATCACTTACCTCAATATGCTGGTAATGTTCTTATTCATACAGCCCAGTAAGCTTGTAGCCTTCTTGCCAACAAGGGCACACTATTGGCTCATTCTGTTTATTGTCTACTTATTATAACCTCTAGATCCTTTTCTGTAGAGCTGTTGCCTAGCCAGTCAGTCCTGAGTCTGTACTGGTGCATGGGATCATTCTGTTCTAAGGGCAGGACTTCACACTTGTCCTTATTGAACCTCATAAACTTTCTTTTTCTTCAATCCTCCAATATGTTGAGGTCTCTCTGAATCATAACCCTACCCCCCAGTGTATCTACTACTTTCTCCAGCTTAGTGTCATCTGCAAACTTGCTGAGGGGGCACACCTTCCTATCTTCCAGGTCACTGATGAAGATATTGAACGAAACTGGCTTCAGGACTGACTCCTGCAGCACTTCACTTGATACTGGCTGCCAGCTAAACTTTGACCCATTGATTACTATCCTCTGAGCCCAACAATCCAGTCAGTTTTCTCTCCTTCTTACAGTCCATTTATCCAGCCCATACTTCCTTAGCTTGCTTGCAAGAATGTTGTGGGCGACTATCAAAAACCTTGTTAAAATCAAGGTATATCCACTGCTTTCCTTTCATCCACAGAGCCACTCATCTCATCATAGAAGGCAATCCAGTTGGCCAGGCATGATTTGTCCTTGATGAATCCATGCTTACAGTCTCTAATTGCCTTTTCCTCCAAGTGCATAGAAATTGATTCCTTGAGGACCTGCTCCATTTTTGCAGGGGATGAGGCGAAGTTGACTGGTCTGTAGTTCCCTGGATCTGCCTTCTTCCCTTTCTTAAAGATGGGCACTATTTGAACTCCTGGGGCATGCAGGACCTGGGAGAACACATCTCCCATTGTTGTGCAAAATCAATGGTCAGGGCAATGGGTATTATTTCACCCAACAGAGTGGATCAGCTGTGCCAGGACACATTCCAGCACAGCTAATCCATTTCATTTGGTGACGTCTATTTCTAGCCTTATTGATACCACCTTTATTGCCATGGTAGCTTACCCCACAGTACAGCCTACTGGTATAGATAAGCCTTTCCCTTTAACAGGGAAGATTGATGAAAATAGCACTTGTGACCCAAACTACCTTATCCCCCTACTTAGGACTTGTGTAGACTCCTCTGACCTGTGTAAGGTCAAATGTGATAGTAATATTCGTGTCTGCATGAAGGAGTAATTAGGGGAAATAGTTGAGAGCCTAATGAGTATTAGCAATGTTTCTGTCATATTTTGCATCAGGATTTCAGGAATGTACCATACCTTTTGGGATTTATTTATTTATTGTGGTCATCTTTTACTAGAGACCGCACACCAACAAATATGTTTTCCTGGTCACAGTGTTTTGGGAGTTTTTAGATTCAGTGAGTGATGATCTCCCTATACCAGGGCTGTCTCTTTATATATTCACTGTTGTCGAGCCACTTGACCAAAAGCAAACCAGTATATGTTATTTCCTCCTTCAGGGATGAGACGTCCATAGACTTGCCACCTGTGATTTGCATTATTACCATGCCCCCTTTCTTAATAAGTGAAAAGTTTTGAATATTATTTAATTTTTTTAATAAAATAATAATTGCTTCATTCTTCTGATCTAATTTGCATAAATTTAATTATGTGGAGCAAAGAATTTAATTGTTTTTTCACTGTTGCTACTTATTACCTTTTGAATTAGGGTTATCAGCCTGATAACTGATAGAATAAATACAGTCTTCCTTGGTAATATGTCTGTTGCACAGTCCAAAAATTTGCTGTGTTTATTATAAGCCTGCCATGTGCTGAATCCAAGTGACTGAAATATATGTGGATTGCCAATAAATACTCTTTTCCTGCCAGCCATGGAAACCACAGACTTTTATCGGTCTGTTTTTCCTCTGAAAATGATACAACTTTTAGCATTGTAGGAAGGACTGTTGTAAGCTAGTGTATTAACTGTTTACCACAAATATTTTTGGAATCTGCTGCTGCTTAATTATATTGTTAATGTCCTTGGGTTTTTCATGGTTCAGTAGAGCATATTATGAGATTAAAAAACAGAGGGGGAATATTCTACTGTTCTCCTGGTGAGTCATCTCTTCTCTGTTGGAGAAACACATATCCATTGAGATTTTACAGTGCAAGAAGTGAACTTACGTCTCAATACATCTGCCTCAGCCCTCCTGCCCTAAGTGCCTCCACTTCATTGGTATGTTTTCATATTGATTTTCTTTTTTTACTTCAAACATTCAAAGCAGCCCTGCACATTTTATGTATGTCCAGAAATAAGAATCTCTGGCAATTTTCAGGCATTTGGCTATGTGTACATAGTATAATAGTGATTTAAGTGTCATAGACTATTGTTACCGTGTGTACACATCAGGCATGGGTCAATGGTGAGGGTGTTGACTTAGGAAACCCAGATTTATTTCCATGCTTTGTCTCAAACTTCCTGTGTGAGTATGGGCAAGTCACCTAATATGTATTAGTCTCTTTCTTTGAAGCATAAGATACCATATTTGGTTTTCATAGAGGCATTTGCCAAATGCAGTTGATAAACTGCAAATCCCTACAATTCTGTACCTCATGGTAACTTGTCTATGTCCCCATGCCTAGAGATTAACATATGTGACTTCTAGGCCTCTAGTGAACTAATTTTTGAAGTCTAATGTCAATGCTGGAAAAGTACAAAGTAAAAAAAAGGAAAGGATATTTAAATCAGTTAAAGATGCAAAGGAATTACTTTAAAAGCTAGAATGATATTCCTTTTAAATGAGTCACTTCTTGACTCAATGAGTGTGTTTGTAAGAGAATATTTGCTAAAGGTGAGAGTTGTCTGTATGGAATTATCTTTTGCACAAGGTGGTACAGGTCTCAGAGCTGGGTACCTTTTGCCAGCTGCCCTAACAATACTTACAAAGAAAATAATAGCATATAGTTCAGCTCATGACTTTTCCCTGTCCTCTTTCTCACTACATCTCAGTCTATGTTCTAGATTAGGGCCGTCCAACTTTTGAGCAGTTGGAGCCATACATCCCTGTGACTTCTCAAGGGTGGGCACCCCTCTGCAGTACTGCCTCCCCCCTGCCCCTGTAGGCATTTCTGCTGTGCCATGTCATACCACACTGCACAAACTCCCCCATGCAGGACCTCAGACCTCCAGAGCCAGGAAGTGGAACCTGGAGATGGGAGGGGAGTCCAGTAGTAGGAAAGTGGGGTAAGTAGTATCTGGACCAGGAGCTCAGGGCCACAAGTTAACCTTTGTGGTCACATGTAGCCCATAGCCTGCCAGTTCTAGGTTCTTCTCAAGTCTGTCATGCTTATCTCTCCTATAACTAGGTGAGATGGCATGTGAGCTAGTTCTCTGAAAAAGTCAACAGAGCCGGCTCCACTCTCTCTCAGTAAGATGAAAGCATATTAGCAGGGTGCATTTCGCAAGTCCCACTACTGGAGTATGGTGGAGTCAGCAGCACTAGATCCTTTAATATAACATCAGTCTTGACTTGAGGTGGATCTGTAAAAGAGGATCTAAGGGTGCAGACAGAAGTGCAGCTCCCCACTGTAACTCAGAGCGCTTTGCAGGAAGTGTTCTAAGTTGCAACAACCCCCTGGACCAAACTGAACTTCACTGTTGGTTCCAGGAGAGAGGGGAATCCAGCTGCTGGTTGCAAGCCTGCATCTGGTTTCCTATAGCAACAGCCCCTCCTCCCTGCCAGCCCACGCTGTTTTTGGAATGGGAGGGGGGAAAACGGAGTAGAGGAAGTATTTTTTTATGGGTTCTCCAGCCAGTGCTGGAGGGTGGGGTGGGTGAATCGGAACCCCCCACTTCCCTCCATTGGGGAGGAGTTCCAATATATTTACCCCTCCCTCTAGGAGGAGCTGAAAAAATCCCAGATCAAACTCCCTCTGCTTCCTTTCCCAAAGCAGCGACAGACTGAAAGGCAGTGCAGATGCAAGTTACAGAAGATACTCTTTTGGAACTCCTTCATCTGAACCCTCAATGGAATTTCACCCCATCAGCCATTTTTTGAAGCAGTCTGTAGCTATGCACTTATTTGATCATGGCTATAAACCACTCTTTGTGGCCAAATTGGGAGAAAATTGTCACTTCTGTCTGTTCCCTTAAATATCTTTTCTCTTTCCATTTCTTTAAATCTTTGTAGAAACTTTCCTGAAGCAGTATTAATACTAGAAAAACAGGTCGTCATTATCTTGTGTGGAATGCCTCCAGAAAGCTTGTGTATTATGCCTCCCTTTCAACACGTGCAGTGGGATTTCTGCTAAACCTGTGCTTAGTCCTTTTGTGGAACTTGGGAAGAGTTAGATGGAAATGTAGAGGTAGCATGTGATATGGTTTTGCATACAAGGAGCAGTTGCATTTAACCTGAGTCACTTCTGATCCTGCTTGGAAATGGGATGCTTTCTGCCAATTCATAGAAAATGTACTCTGCTGTAGTGAAAAGTATCCACTGCTAGGAATAATATAGTAACCGCTTAACAATGCCTATCAACAGTTTGAGACAGGAAGTGAAGAACAGCATATTCACTTGAAACTGCAGTGAAAATGTAGCTTGTCAGTTTGAGAAATTAGGGACTGAAGATTTCTACATGCCGGGCAAACACTCTAACTCTTCTGAATAGTCCCTGTAGACCTCTATTTTTCACCACATACTAAAAAGTTGCATGCAGCTTTGCTCCTATGGAAGGAAGGGAAACAAACAGTGCCTTAACTTAACTGGTCAGGGTGTTGAGACACCTCAGCATTAGGAAATTTCTCTTTATTAGGCTTTGCCAAGAACATGTGTAGAACATAAAACAATTAAAAGTAAATCAGGATCAGAGCTCATTTATCCGGTTCATATTGCTTTTCTGCTTGAATGCTGAGGTGTCCCAAAGTCTCTGGTTTCCACAGCAAATAAAATGACTGTGTTTTCTTTTGTCCTGGCTCAGTACAAATATTTGCATATTGGGACATTTTCAGCTCTACAAGCCTATGCATCAACCATCTGCTTACAGAGGCCAACACCCTTTTGCTAGGAGACGGATACAGGGGAGGTTCCTGTTCCGTCAGTTTTCTAATTCCTACACTTCACTTCGCTGACGTTAAAGCCTAGGTTTGTTTGACCTCCCCTGTTCAGATTATAGCTGATAAATCAAGAAAGAAAATAGGTGTGGGTGTATGTGAAGTGGCAGTAAAAGCAGCTTTTACAATGTATCACATTTTATAGCAGAGCTGGAGTAGAGAAAGGCCACTGATACAGAATATGACCTCTTAGACATGGTTGTAATATATATGTACAGGAAACCCTTGCTATTTGTGGGTTCGGCATTTGCATATTTTTTCTTCATTCTGCCTGTCCAAAACAAGATGTGTATTATATTCTGAGGCACGTTGTATGTGAGAAAATACTGCAGGTGTGTGAATATAATTGAATTGTAGGTTGTATGCATGTATAAGCCTACATAATATAACAGATTACTTCTATTATGCTGAAATAAGATTGATTCAGTGTAAAGCAGTCTTTATTGCATGTATACACTGACACATACACACCCACTTCCTTTCAGGGCTTAGTTTTTCATGTGAAGAGAGAAGGTCAAATAATTTTTAACTTTTTATTGTCCACAAACTGAGGTCTCAGAACTAGGAAACTGAAGGAAAGGGATTATCTCCTATTTTAAGACCAGGAAATGATGATTCAGAAATGCTCTTTATCTACAACCATACAAATGCAATCCGTAATTAGGAGACAGGTGTTTGTAGGGCAATAACCAGGAGAGGGGAAGGGACAAGAAACTCTTTTTTCCATCATTGCATCCTATTCATTTTAGGGTGGCATCAGGTGGGGAGGAAAAAGGGGAAGATTTTGCAAGTTATGTTTATCCTGGAAGAGGCTACCAGACTAAGATTAAAATGTACATTCCCTAGCAACAAAATATAAATCTGAGACTTCATCTTATATTATAGCAGGAAATCTTTTACTTGGAAAGGTAATCTAAAGAGAAATAAGGTATCAGAAGAGGAATAGCAACTGTTAATTTAAAGAAGGTATTAAGGTTACAAGGAGAGAAAATGTGCAGTGTTTCGAGCATGTAGTATTTTGTTTTTGGTTTGTTTGTTTTTTTAAAACATAGCTCCACCAAATGGACTGGATCTGAATCCTCATTATCATAAAGATCCTGAACTATTTTCTATTATGCCAGCAATTCCAGTTTGTAAATCTCTCTCTTTCCTTTTTCTAGTACAACTTGTAGATGTGCTTACAGTTTTCTAAACCATGTTAATTGATTCACATCACACTGTTTGAGTGAAATTTCAATTCAAATGAAGGGCTAATAGATGATCATATAGACTCAAGAGCCCCTTAACAGACCCAATTTACAGACTTTGTGTGTGGGATTTATGCACTTAGCATTTGCGGTTGGACGTAATTAGGAGGTGTTGATAAGCCTGTTTAAGCACTGACATGGTTGCAGACTTACTAATAGTTACCTAAATTGCTGTTCCAGAACCTGTAATGGATGTGTCCCAGGACAAGGGGGAGATTTGAACCCCGAAGGGTCAAAGAGGGACCCTGGGGGACAGCACACCCCAGAGAGAGGGAGGAGAAAGGAAGAACGAGCAAAAACAACTCACCGGCAGCACAAGGCGCAGCGGGACTGGAAGTGGCGGCGGGAACCGTGGCGGAGCAGAAAGAGGCGGCAGAGCCCGTGCGACTCATTAGCCGCGGTTCACTTAAAGGGGAAACAGCTGGGAGAGAGGGGGAGGAGAACCGACCCAGGAGTATAAGAAGGGGAAATAGGCGGACCGAAGGGGAGGAGAGGTGGCAAGAGGGTGGCGAGAGAAGAACCCTTGGGGCCACTAAGGCAGTAGAGGGAACAGGGGACGCTGTTCTGGGCTTACAAAAGGTATCCGAACTGTGCCCAGGGGGAGACGCTGCCGGCGGACCCGAGAAGACGCAGGTGTCCCGTCTGTATATAACCCTCAGGCCACGAGGGGAGCCGATGGGAGCGACCTTGTCAACTGGGACTTGAGGCCAGCAGAAGTACGAAGCAAGAGGTATCCATATAAGAAGGCCAACTGAGACCTTCACACTTGCAACAGAGGACACAGACTGGAACCCTGTCGAGGGAGGGCTCCTTCATCGAGGAATGTAGAGGGCATACTTACGGGAGAAAATCCCCACCTGAGCTTGCATAGTAGCCCTTAAGGGGAAGAGAAGTTGGGGTTTAAGGGGATGGCACTGCGCTAGGCATGCCTGGGCAGAGATATAAGGACGGTTGTGAAGGGGTGTTGTAGTAAGGTCACTGTAGCCTCTTGGTGGACCTATTATTGTTATTATTATTATCATTGGTATCACCTCCATTATTGCTTTTAGTGTCGTTACTGGTGAGCGTCACAGCCAGAGGGAGCTAGGGCCCCTAAGCTCGCACGAGTCAGAAAAAGGTCTGGGTTTATTGGGCCCTCTTCCTAGGCCTGACTAAAATCAGGAGGGACCCTACATCAAGTAAGGGTCGGTCGTTGGCAACCACAATAGCACACCGCTGAAGCTGGGATAGGGCGAGGTACAGGGGAGGTTGGAGCCTCGCGAAGAACATCACGCCTTGGCCGCGAGGAGGCAGCCAGGATCAGACAGTCGTACCCCTCCACCACTGAAATATTATTGAAGTTGTGGCAGGCGGGATAAGGAGGGGGAAGACTGCCTGAACCAGGAGATCGGTGACACCTCCCCTAAAGGATGGAGCGAAAGGTTACCACCAAGTCCTTGGGCTGGGCCGCATGGGATCGTATGATCGAGGCTCGGTGGGTGCAGGATGCAATTGACCTGAGTGTCAATGATGACCATCTCAGCCAATGTATTGGAGGTGGGAAGAGGGTATGAGGGATTGCCCCTTTTTTTCACAGACCAGTAGCCTGTGGGTGGCAGGGCTGCTTGGACAGGGGTGAGGGCTTAGTTAGGAAACTTATTTTTAGTCATGGCGAGGTATTGTTGGTACATTTGACTTTGTAAACATGTTACTTTGTGCCTGATTGCCTCTGTGTTGCAAAAACCCAACTGAGTTTCGCTAATGGGGACTGATATTTGCAAAGCTTATCTGCCGAGTTCTTAAGGACTATTTTTCCTAAAAGCAAAGCTGTATGTACATGTTAATTAACACAGTTCAAACTGTCGAGTTCAGACTGCTTTAGTCTGCATTAATTTTAATGCAGTGAGGATTAGTTAATTCAGACTGGAGCCAATTTTAATTCTGACTACAGATGTCCAAATGTATATAGTGATGGCTATAGTCTGGATTAAACCTAGAAAAGTGTAAAGTCTCTATAAACGCCTCTACAGTCTAAGTTCCATGTACTGTAATATACTTATAGCAGAGATTCTCCCCCACCATGGGTTGCTATGCTAGTGATGCATCTGGGTTTTGGAAAAGGTTTGAATTTAAAAATATTTTTTAGGGCAAAGATTATGCATTGATAAGTTTTCTGTCACCTATCACACCAAAATCCTCCTTCCCTTGTAAACAGCCCCATTATATATAGTCACTGGTTTTTAATAGGAATTTAGTCACTACTTATAAATAGATGAGAGAAAGATAAATTTAAATTCTGTCCCTGACTGAAATTAATGAGGCTTCAAGATTAATAGTGAAGATGGAATGTGGCCTAATGCTGATAAAGCCATGGGAAAGGAAGGAGAAAAGGAGGTAAAATCACAAATTTAATCAGATGTAGAACAAAAAATCCAGTGGGTTACAACATTTTCCAAGCACCCTTTTTGTTGTTGTTGTTGGAAATGTCAATTATTTTAGGCATTTCTGGGTTTCAGCATAAAAATAATCAGGCTTTTGAAAAACAATACTGTTGGATTGAATGGAAATGCAGCCTCCTTTTTTTTGTTTAGTAAATCATTCAGAAACTATCCACAACAATATATTTGTTACTGTATGTATTTGCCATACTGATTTGGAGAAATTCCTTGCAGCTTGGGGGTGTTTGTTAATTGTTTGCTTTGACTATTTGTAGCATGCACTTCGGCACCAATTCACCTAATATATTTCTTGTTCCCTACCTAGGTATCAATTATTTAATGTAAGAGCCTGATAAATAGCAAATGAGGAATAAGGCATTTCTAATACATTTTTCACTCCTAAATACTGTATTTGGAGTCTGTAGTCTTTCAGAATAGTTCTTTTCAAATAGTGGGCTTCTGGTCCATGACTTGGGCTTCATGACTTCAGACTATTTGTAGAATGGGATAGTCTTGAAATATGAATGCGAGTATCAAAACCTGACTGTTTATTATCCGTGTTAAAATGTATTAAATTTTCTGGATTTCTACATATATTCATGAATTCTTGATTGTTATCCCATTACTTGTGGATACTAAATAGCTAGAACAAATCAAAATGAATGAAACTTGGTGTTTGTTCATACATGTAATTGTATATTGACTTTCTAATTATTATGTCAGCCAGCTTTCCAGACCAGGTAATATATTCAAAGAGCAAGAAATTGTATTTCAGGGAGGACAGAGAAACATAAGACAAAACTCAGAGAGACTTCCTTGGACATAGAATCCTGTCTCCTGATATCACAGGTAACCAGTCATAAAACTTAGAAAGCTTTATCATGGGCTATTTGCCTATGCTCTTCCTACTGGGAAACTAACATCCTCAGTCCTCTGATTGTTAAGTACTTCCTTCTTCATATCGGGTTAACTTTATTTAGGCCAATTCATACCCACTTTTTTTCTCTACCAGCATTATCCTTTAACCTAAAATAGCTCTTTTTTTGCCCTCATTTTTCCACCCCTGATGGATTTATATGGAGCAGTCATTCCCTCTGTGCCATACTTTGGTAGGTTAAGCTAGCCAAGCTCTTTTAGTCTTGTTACATTAGAAGGCACTTTGTACATCTTTCTGAACAGGAGTGACCACAGCTGTAAACAATATTTCAGATGAGGTTTTAAGAGTACTACAATGGCATTCATACTTCCTTACTGTTGCTGGAAATCATCTGGTACATCGTAAGAATACCCTTGTCATTTTCATGTTGTTCATAGTCATCCTGCGATTGACTAATAGATTTATATATTTTTTTCTCTTTCATCGTTATTTCCAGCTGCTGAGCCCCCAAATTCTTGTTATTGGTCCTCAAGTGTACGACCCTGCACTTGCTACTATTGTTAACCCACTTCTAGTGTGCAAAATAACTGAATTAACAATTAATTTCAAATCTTAATAGCTGCATTTTACTACTTACGTATCCAACCTTAGTGGTGACTGAATTCCTTGTTATAAATATTGGATTTGGATATCAAACCCCCAAAATATCAGGCTGGTCTACCTGCCAAAGAAAGTTTACAATATCCACAGCTAATGAATATTTTAAAGGTGAAATTGCCTGTCTTTACCCATTCCATATATGTCTCAAAGGGAAATACCTACCCTGCTACTGTGTGTACTATATGCAGGCTATTGATTTCAGTGGAAGTTTATGGCTGACTGGAGAACAGTAGTTAAATATCAAAGGGTTAACGTTTCAATGAAATAATTTTGGGCTATATGCAGATCAAGGGCATTCTGATTTGTAATGCCAGCTATAGTCACTTTGAACATCAAGAATGGAGTTGACAATAGAATTCCACTTGCATTTGAAATTACTGCAGGTAGGATGAACATCTTTAAGTGCTTGTCCTATTATAAGCATAGTTGTAAGAAATCTATAAAAAGCTGAAAAAGGATACATCTTAATGGTTTTGATGTAGCATGCTAGGGGTTTTCTTCACTGCTAAAAAACTCTGGGGGGGTTTGAGGGGGGCGGGATTTGCTACAGGGTAGTCAGTGCACATCAGTTATCCCAAAACAAAAGCACAGTGAAGACTAAATGCTTTTCTGTCTCTGTGAGGTACACTCAGGTGGTCAATCTCAAGGAGGAGGAAAGCTGATCTCAAACTGACACTAACTTTTCTCATCTTCACTGTGCTTTTACATTAAGACAGCTGATGTACATCAACTATGCCAGTGTGTGGCGGAGCACCTTGGGGGTGCTCACCACTTGAGGGCTCTCACAGGCTCCAAGGGGTGCCTGCTTTGGAGGAACAGCAGGGGAAACCTCCCCCAGGAACTATTTTAAGGGGGAAGGTGTGTGACAGGATACTGTTGGTTGGTGCCTGCCACTTTAAGAGCGGAGCCAAGCAGCCAGCAGGTGCTTGATTGTGGCGGCCATTTTAGAGCTCTGGCTGTCCATATAAACAAGGCAGTTCATTGCTGGCAAGCCAGGTAGTAACATTGGCTGGCTGCAGGGCTCCAATAACATCCTGGAGGTAAGGGCAAGATCTGTAGGGGATGGTTTGGAGGCTCCTGGTCCTGGGCATGACCTAAAACTGCACTCTGCCAGAAGTGGGTGGCCTGGTGGGGCTCTCAGTGGTGTGGGAGCCCCCAGGAAATGCCAGGCCAGCTATCACCCCAGTGAAAGGTGGGTACAGGCGCCTTGACCCTGTGGCAGAAAGCCACCTTGTTTCTCCCCAAAATCTCTGCCCTGTGACTCTGTGATTAGATGGCCTAGCATGGAGGATTCACACCTCAGCCTGTCTCTTTAGGTAACCTGAGCTGGCTGCATTCCTGAGGGAGGGGGGAAACCTGTTCCCGCTGCCTACGTGACTTGCATCAACTACCTGGGTGGGGGGTTTCTACCTGGGGAGCTGGAATCTGCCTGGTAACAGGTGATGTATTTCAAATTGGTTGGCTGACAGCCAACTGGGGCTGACTTCCACTGGACCAGGTGAATGAGGTCACAGGGGCTATATAGGTTGGTGGGGGGAGGAGGCTCTCTCTCTTCGGCCATGATGTGAAGCAGCAGCAAAGCAGGGGAGACAGAGAAGCCTTACCATCTGGACCTAGATCTCTCTCACCCCAAGACTCCAGAGGGGAAACTGGAGAACTCTAGAAGATGCTTGTGAGTAAGCTGCTCAATTGGATTAGATATTTAGCTGGCAGTTACACAGATGCGTAATCAAAAGCCTACCTCAGCCACACTGTTTGCTCTCTAGGATTTCTAAGATATTGCTCAACCCTGTACACTAGTTTACCCTACCCCCTGTAATCAATAAAGTTCTCCTTTTTGACTGGTGTGGGAGACTTATTGAGGGGTGGGTCTAAATTATTCCTAAGAGACCCCTTAGGTCTGTGGACTAGGGGAGACTTTACTTTTTGCCCCCTTGACTTGGGGAAGTGCCCCAAGTGCCTGTACTGGGTTGAGTACAGTATGAGGCCTGTGTATCCCCAAGGACACAGGGCCGAGACAGTCCCTTCTCGGGGTGGTGGCGGCTACGTTTCCCCCAGACTAGCGAGTGTGCTCCGGGAGAGGGGTCAGCCAAGCATAAGGCGCCCCTAGGGAGGCATTTGGAGTCTGGAAGGTGGTCGGGCGCAGGGAGGTGGGCGGCTCAACGCAGGAGTGCCCCCTACTGGCCCACCACAGACCCTAGCCCTCACCTTTGGGTGGGTCTTATAACATCAGAGGTAGTTGGGCCAGGCATGGCAATAGCCACCTGAGCCCTGTGGGGTGCACGACCCTGAAAAGGAAGAGTTGGGGCCGGGCATGGCTGCAGCCACCTGAGCCCATTGGGAAGGGAAGCCACATGGCCCCAAGTGAGGGGGTGTTGTGGGGCCCCAGTGAGGGGAGTAGGCCTAGGTATGTCTCCAGACACCTGAGGCTGTAGTTTGGGCCAGAAGCCAAGTAAGGAGTCTCAGTCCAAGAGGTAGGGGGGAGTCCTGACCCCGGTAAGTCCTCCACCACTGGGGGTCGAAAGCAAGACCTATAGTGGAGCACAATGACATGCTGCTCCAGGAGGGGAGTGAAAGTCCCCATGAGAGCCTGGAGTACCAGTCATAGTGTGGGATAAGAATGCCTCAGTGAAGGGTAGTCCCAGAAGGGGGGTGGAGATGAGGAGCCCCAGTGGGGGGAAGGAGAACCACAGGGCTGAGTGCCCAGTATGTTTATGTATAGAGTTGCCCCTGGAAGGGTCCAGAGCAAGCTTGGACACGGTTGGGTAATTGGCTACCCAGTGAGGGTCGCAGGAGAGGCCGAAAAGATGGTACATCTGCCATGCAAGGTATGAACTAGCTAAGCCTATGGCCCAAGGGGCCTACTCCAAGAAGGAGCAAGGTAGCATAAGTTGTCGATGCATGAAACAGACCCAGTGAGAGGGGGTGGAGTGTGAGAGGCCCTCGTGAGAAGAGGGTGGTATGAATATGAGTGTCTGAGGCCTGACAATAAGCTTGGTCCGGCAGCAAGCCAGGAGCACTGTATCATCTGGATGCCATCTGTGAGGCTTGGGCTGTGGTGTGTGGGAGGAATGGACCCACAGATAGCACCCCCTGGCATTGGGGCAAGAATGGGAAGCCTCCCACCTTAATATTGTAATCAATAAACAACAAGGCATGGCAGGAGAGACAGGTGGGTGGCATGCCCAAAAGCAAATGGGAAAACTAGCACTGTGGCTAGTCAGGGAGCCCCACTTCACCTCACAGTATAAGAGATGTGTCTTTTTTAGGAATTAAAATGAGCACTTGGTTTTCATAATATTAATTAGCTTTTAATAGTACAAGTTGATGAAATCCCTTTTCTGAGAATTATGCCTGCTTTTGGAATATTGGCCATGATTTTTCCATTCACTTAACATGATTTGTATTTCTAAACTGGTGGCTAAGTGCCTTAGACAAAGGAAGATGCCATTAAAGACTTGTTTATAAAATCAAAATAAATAATGTGTGATCTTCAATGGAGTTTCTTCTAAGTCACGTGTGTATGATATCAACATCAGGTTTTGTGTTTTTTTTCCTTTTTATAATGATGTAATACTACTCTGGATAGGCATTATGCTGGAACATTATGCTAGTTGTGAAATCTTCCTTTGGAGATTTTTTACTAAGAGGCAGGATGGGTGCCCTTCTCAATGGGCAATGAATCTTTATCTGGTTGGCTTTGTAGCCTATGGAGGTAGCTTCTAGGTAGTGGTCTACGGTCTTATAACTAACTGTGCATAGCAATCCAAGTAGTTATGATTTTTGACTGCAACTGTTACAACCTGAGAAAAAGTTTGAGCAACTGGTGAAAGTACACATGAGTGGGTCATTGTTGGAATATGAGACTGACCAAAGCTTTTGGAAAAAGCCTGACCTCAAAATGCTGGTACCAATGGCACAGCTAGTGAAGCAACCCAATTACATAAAGCATAGGCACTGATTCCGTGGGTGCTCAGGATCCATGAGTCATTTTAGTTTTATGCGATGCATGTTTGATCTATTATGTTAAAAATTTTGCCCTAAAACTAAGCTTTTACAAGCTTGTACCAGTAAGCAGCAGAAGCACATGACATTGGCTGCACAGGAAGGTGAAATTAAACCAGTGCACCGTGATTCATGGTGAGGTAGTGGATGTGAGTAGGGCAGAAGTAGGGCCAAAGCACCCACCAGAAAAACCAAAGTTGGCACCTATGACATCAAGGGTACCCAAGGTGGTTGACTGTTGTGCGCTAATCATTGAGAAGAGGTTATTGCAGGGCTTTATTGCCTCATTCAGACTGCATTGCCTTAGGATCCTTCAACAGCCATGGACTGCCCTTTTGATTCTGCTGGATCTCTTATTTTAGTCAACTACCAGATTAATGTGATAAAATGTAGCAGGGGCAGTACCTGCACAAAAACTATTTCACATGCAGTGAATGCTGCAACTTCTAGCATTGGTGAGAAGTCCAATAGCAATTGGTGAGCAACAGTGACGGGCATAGTGTTGTTGTTGGTGGTCATAGCTGACCACAGATGCTTATTATGTCTAGGCTTGTGCTATCATCTACTTGACTTGACAATCCCAACTGAGGCAACATTATCCTCAACTACAAGGGACTCACAACTGTGACAATAAAGGAACTCACAACATTTTAATAAGGAAGGTATCTGTATACCTTGTTAAATCCATGAGGTTACAGTCTTATGATCAATGCTGTCATATTCACAAATGATGTCGTATCAGCTTTTGTATTAGGAAAGGAAATAATGTTCCTTTGTGCAAAAACTCTTAAAATAGCTATTAGAGCAGACTGGAAGATGATTATTCCATTTATGGCAACTTTTGAGTTTCTGAAAACTCTTTCACAAATTCAGAATTGTGCTGAGATGTCCTATTGTAAGTTCTGTGGTGTTTCCATGTGCTAAATAGGATACTGGCTAGGGGTGTGGGAGATCCAGGTTCAACTCCCTGGTCCCTTTAATTGCGTGGTTCTAATTTGCAAATCACTCCGAGATGGGTAGAATAGGGACATAGACCTGTTTTCCCCCATCCAAGGCTAGTGTCAGTGTGTATTTGAAAAATATTTTTCACCACATATGCTCTTACTGTCTTTAATGGTTCCATCAAGTTTAGAATATTAGGTTCAAGAAAGCTTTGTTCTCTGTAATTAATTTAATTAATAAGTATTAAAGTATTGCTTTTCCAGTCACTGCTATAGTCAAAGTCATTGTGATTTGACAGACGTCTGCCTGGGACAGTTTAGTCAGGGATGATTCTGTCTTAAGCAGGGGGCTGTACTAGATGACCTCATGAGGTGCCTACCAGCCTTACTTTCCCATGATCCTATAATTATGGGGCCTTCTTTTTTGTTGTTTTATTAAAATTCAGAGTTTTCCACTGAAACTGCTATGGAAATAAAATTTATTTTTAAATGTTGCTGAATTTTCAGCAGGCGAAAAATGCCTATTGTAACCAATTGTGACACTTGAAATTGACAGCAAAGTTGCATCATTTCAGACTCTCGGCTGCCTATGTGCTTGGAGGTTGTGGGGGTGGCATTTTAGTTTGAGTGGTTCCTGGACAGCCACTCTAATTAAAATGGCTTCCCTTCACTTGTAATAAACCCCTCCACCTCCTCCACATTTCAAAATGGCTTGGGGTGGGAGCGTGGGGGTGCTTTAACAAAAGATTATTTATTCAATGAAGTTTAGTTAAAGTACCCCGTGGCCATTTTGAAATGTGTGGGGTAATAATACATGTGACTGTGAGGTGACAGTGGAGCATTCTAATTAGAGTATGGAGCAGACTCAGTTAATCTGCTGGAGTCTGTTCTGACGCATTCTAACTAGAACATGAAACAGCATGTCTACAGACATCCTAATATTTTGACAGCACTCTGGGTTCCTACATACATAAAATAAAAACAACTAAATAGTGTGCAGAGTATCAAGCTTTTTTAATTTGGTTTCAGCATATTCCTACATGTAAAAATATCATTTAGGTGATTATGAAGATAATGCACTATTAATGGCTTATGGAAGAAATCAAATTCTTTTTTTAAGCATATTGCTAACTTTTCTCCAAGTCTCTCTTTCTAACACTGTTATAATGCTAATATATGTCTTATACAAATTTTACTTCCCTATAAAGTTATAACAAAGAATAACACAACTACTTCATGATAAATAAATGTATGTAAATACATGCTGTAAAATAACATGCTCTAGGAGAGTGCCTTCATTTGTTCTCATATGTACATATTTAGGCACCATCATAGAAAATAGCAAGGTAAGTCTATTGCCACAGGGACCCTTGCCTTGTTACTGGAAAGTAGTGTGGTCTGTTTAAGGAGAGGACCTTTGTAGCAACCACCAAAGTAGAGTTTAATGAAGGACCCTATGGGCAAGTCAGCTGACAAGGAAGCCACCTGACCTGCAGGGTCAACAGGCAATAGAAGAGTCCAGAGCTGGAGAGGGTGCTATCAGAAAGACTGGTTGGGTGCTGTTCACCTTGAAGGCTATAAGCTACCAGGGATGGAGCCTGGTACATAAAGGAGCAGAGTGGAGCGATTGCCTGCAACAAAAATATGCAGCCTGAAGAGTACGACTTGTGTTAGCCAATTGGCTAACCCGTGATTTATTTATTTATTTATTTCCAAAGTTTAATTAGTGCCTAAGGGGCACGTGACTACCTCGAGCTCTGCCAAGGGCAGCTAGGGGTCTGGGAGCAAGGCCAGAGCCCATAGAGGGGCAGAACTTGGGGCCAGAAGAACCAGAGCAAGGTGGAGACAGGGCCAGGGGACAGACAGAGAGAGTTTGGGGTGGTTCAGTGCCAGAGGATGGTGGAGACCCCAAAGAGCCTGGATTGGTATGGCTGGGACCAACGAGCTTGGCCTGGTGTGGTGGGCCAAGGCAGCAAGGGACCAGCTACAGCATAGAAGTGAAGCCAGGAAAACTGCAGACTCAACAGGGGAGTAAAAGCCTGAAGTGGCCTGGTGGCTTTGTGAACAAGTGTCCCACTGGATGTGATAAGTGAGACATGGGCCTGACTGTGGGGGCAGCTGGTGCACATGACTTAAACCCGTAAGGCAAGCCAGGCCAGGAGAGTTCTTCATGGGAGAAGAGAGAAAGCACCACAGGCATCACCCATGACAGCTCATCAAGACTCCCTATGTGGCCCTTGGGCCCAAATAATTGCTTATCCCTGGCCTAGCAGGGATGAGGCAGTCTGTAGGGGGCATCACAATGGTCCTCAGGTGCGTACCTGTTACATCTATAATGGACACTGTGTTTTGTACCAGATCATACATATAGTTTGCTGTGTTCTTAGTGTTGTCATAGGATAAATCATTTATTAGCTTGCTTTGGTGAATGATATACAAGCGTAGCAGAAATACTGCCAGTGTAAATTGGCTTTCCTCACTCACCTTGATACACTTGCACCATCTAGATATCTGCTCTTATGTATCTTTATGCCACAATGGTCCCCTGAGAATTTTAAGGGAGACTGTTCATCCTATCTACCCTGCTGCATCTGCAATTGTATTCCAGACAACCTGAGGAGACTGTCACGAGCAATTGTGGCATTGCCAGTGAATTTGGTCTATCATTCAAATCCTGCTAAAGGGGTCAGCACTGAGGCATGCCTACTTTGTCCCAATGCAAAGAAGTAGTTGGCTCCCAGGACTGAAGCTGAGGATTTCTTCTTCTTTTCACCCCATTCTCTCATTGTATCTTTTTCAAGGCTAAGCTCCTTTACCTAGGTTTTGCTGAGTTTTTCATGAATGCACTTTCAACTCATGGTCCTATCTTAAAACCCAAGCTTTTCTCAAACTTGCAATAAACATATTTTTCCCTTTCCTCTCCCGCCTCCTCTCATCTGATCCTGTCAGCAGTCTCTCTTCTATAGCAAGAAAAGAGGGAGTAAACCTGAGTTCTCCTAAGGACCTGTGTGGTGTATGAAATGGGGCCTACCAAATACATGATTGCTAATTACATGATTTCCATGAAATCTCCCTTGAAATAGCTGGTTCCCTGTGCTTTTTCATGGAGAACCAGCTATGTTCAAAAAGCCAACAAAGAGCTAGCAAAAATGTTGTCTCCTAGAACGGCAGGGGGAAGCGGATGGGAGCAAAGAGGGAAGGAAAAAAAAGGCAGGCTGCCCATCTTCTGAAATGGGGCCGGGATGACAGCCGGAGCTGGGTATGGAACTGTTTACTTGCTACACTTAAACTGTTTGTGTACTCAGTAATTATTGTCCTCTGCCCCTTGAAGAGGGTGATAATTACTGAATTAACAAGCGAGGCAGCTCCAGCTAGGGCTTTCCATCAATGCCTGGGAGTGGCGGGTCTTGCAGCTCCCCTCAGCCAGTCAGAAGCATGGGGGACACCAGTTTGCTCCGCCTTCAAAATGGGTGCCCCAGATGTGATACGGCCCTGAAACCGATGGCCCTGGCTGTGTTACAGCCATGTAATTGGGTTCCAAGGCCCGTGAATTTGAGAGGTCCCTATGTATGAAATAAAAATGGGATCTTAGCTGAGACTATTCACTTATATGGACTATCAAACAGACATGAGGTGGAATTGGTTATGGTTTTGTCCAGAAATTATAGCTGATTTAATGGGGCAGGATCTGAACCATTTGCAAGTCTTAGTACCTTACTGCCATACCCTTCAATTCTCTCCAAGCAGCTAATTGAAAATGTAGGTAGGTAGGTAGTACTCATTTGTCCTAAATTTGTAATATAATATACTTTCACAAGAGTCATGCAGTCTTTGAAAATAGATCCTTTTTTATATGAAATTCTATATGCTGTTACTGCTTGGTAATGTATTGGAAACCTTCGCACAGACAAAGCTGCTAATGAATACATTTCAAAATCCTCGTTGTGTTTTATCTCGTAGAGGCTATGATGTTTTTCAACTGCTGTTAATTATAGTTCAGTTTGAATAAGACGGAGTGCTTTCTTCATGTTCTCTATCACTGGAAGAAGAAAAATATCTATTGTAAAATATTTTAAGTACACTTCTAACCTAAAATAAGATCCAAGTAAACCTCAATTTATTACTAATCTGGTTTGTAGGACTATTACTTAATGCAATGTTATTAATTATATGCGAGTCCCATTCATTGTGAGATTTCTGGTGTCATTTACTGAAACAGATTATGTAAATTTTTCTTGGATTGTCATTGGTAATTTAAAAGAACTTTGAAAAGCACCACTTCACCTGCTTTTGGCCCTTCCTCTTTTAAAACTGTTTCTCAACAACTTGTAATCAAGAACCAAGTTAAAAGTCAGTGCTTTTCAATTCATCAAACATCACATTTGGAGTGGGAAAAATCTCCACTGTCAAAGGTTATAACATAATAGAGACGTAAGGTCAACCTGAAAAGTCACATTTCTGGGCATGGAGAGACTATTGCTTTCTTACTGCTTTGAAGGGGAAGATGGGACTTGCCACTAGTAAAAAGATCTTAGCTGATCTGCTTTAATTGTTTTGCCAATCCTGCAGTGAGTAAATCTAATCTCTGGATAAAGCAGTGGTAAATTATTGTGACTTAGCTTTCACTTAATGCAGGATAAAGCAGACAGAAAAAACAGTTAATGAATATTCATCAGAACCATGGTAAATCCCTCCTGCCCTCCCCTGGCCTTTTAAAGAGGCATAGTTGTTGTATCTGTCCATGTATAAACACGTGAATCTTAATATCTCAGTAACTCTGAATGAAAAATTGGAAGACAAAAAATAGTTCTTTCTCTCTCTTCTCCCACCCCCACTCCCTAGGGTAGTTAGCTCTGTGTATGGGAAGCCCATTGTTTAGTAGTTTTTACTTTCCCTCTGTATAATCATCTAAAGCCTAATCCTGTGGTTTCTTATGTGCATGCTTAACTGGTCCCAAATGAATGGGGTGAATTATGTGCTTACATGCTTTGTTATATCAGAACAGTGTTTGACATTTTGCTAGGGCAAGTGCCTAAACTGTAGTTTCTTGTAGCCCTTTATAAACACTTTAAATGGTTTTGGGGTAGGAATATGAAGGGCAATGAAGCCCTATCTGATCCTAGAGCATAAACTACTGGGATGGATTAAAATGAATGACAATGTGAAATGTAAAGTCACACAAAATGAGGACACATACAGAATGGTATGTCTTGAGGTTCATACGTGTAGAGTCGATTAGAGTATCTTCCAGTGATATCAGCTCTTACTGTGAGAGATGGGTCTGAAAAAATAACCACATTAAACTAATTATTCTAATTCATTCTTGGAAACAGCATCTTCAGTATGTATTGCTTGTGACCTAGGAGACCAAATCAACTTAACATTTTTGAGGTATTCTATTTTAGAGAATGACATAATTACTCCCCCCCCGCCCCGTTCTTATTCTTACATTAAAACATACCAAACAATGAATGGTCAATACTTATTATTTTCATTAAACACTTGCTATTAAAAATAGTATATTTTATATTCACTTGCCTGCATATACTAGGCCTTGTTTAAAGGAAAATATCCAGAGATATACGGACTGAGACTATCTCAAGAGTGAGGCCATTCTGGCTAAATATACAGTGCTACAATTATGAAGACATTTAGTAAGATATTGTATAATGTACCTGAAGCTTCTAGAGAGAAAACTCATTTACTACTTTGATTCCCCAACCTTTTCATTGATTCCTCTCCTTCCCTTTCCAATGTTTTTTATTTATGTAATTTGGGTACTTGTATGATGTCCATTACTGTAGCATCTGCAAGATTCAAATAGTAACCTTGGGGTTATGCCAGATGAGAGAGCCAATATTTTTAACAGTTTCTTTGCCTCTGTTTTCTTGAACAGCGACCGGGACATTCCTCCTACCAGAGGTAGGGACAATCTTGGGGATAGCTCTGTCAGGGCTTGGGTCAGCGCAGATGTAGTTATGGATCTTCTGGAAGGGCTGGACATTTTTAAATCTGCAGATCCTGATGCCCTTCACCCAAAGGTGTTGAGGGAGCTGGCAGGGGTCATCGTGGAGCCCTTGGCCAGGCTGTATGAGCACTCGTGGTCATCTGGCCAGGTGCCGAAGGATTGGAAACTAGCTAATGTGGTCCCCATTTTTAAGAAAGGGAGGAGGGAGGACCCAAGTAACTCTAGGCCCGTAAGCCTCACCTCGGTCTTTGGGAAGATCTTGGAGAGAATCATCTGCAGGGGGCCAGCGGGGGAGATCATGCTCGGGGCAATCAGCATGGGTTCATCAAAGGCAGGTCCTGCCTGACCAACCTGATTGCCTTTTATCGCCAGGTAACTAAATCCTTGGATGATGGTGTCACTGTGGACATTAGTATTTTTAGACTTTAAGAAGGCCTTTGGCACTGTCTCTTACTCCATTCTCATTAATAAATTAAGCGACTGTGGCATTGATGCCTACACAGTTGGATAGGGAAAAAACTGGCTGATGGGGCACACTCAGTAGTGGTGGATGGGTTGTACTCAACCTGGTGAGATGTGAGAAGTGGGATCCCCCAGGGTTCGGTCCTCGGGCCCGCACTGTTTAACATCTTCATCAGCGACTTGGAAGAGGGGGTTGAAAGCACATTGTCTAAGTTTGCTGATGACATTTAAGATGTGGGGCGAGGTGGGCTCACTTGAAGAGAGAGAGAGAGAGAGGCTGCAACTAGATTTAGACAGACTACAAAAGTGGGCAGACAAGAATAGGATGGGGTTCAATGTAAATCAATGCAGGGTGCTGCACCTTGGGAGAAGGAATCCACAGCATACATACAGGCTGGGGAGTTCCCCTCTTGAAGGCACAAGAGGCGGAATGGGATCTTGGAGTCATTATTGACTCCAAGATGAACATGAACTGCCAATGCCACAGTCAGCAAAGCCAGCCATACCTTGTCATGTATCCAAAGATGCATCTCAAGCTGGTACAGAGAGATGATATTCCCTCTGTATGCGACATTGGTCAGGCCGCAATTGGAGTACTGTGTCCAGTACTGGGTCTTGTGAACCCAGCATTCATTCCTGCCTGTGGCAGGAAGTCAGGCTACATGATCTGTTCAGTCCCTCCTGAATTTAGCTATTATGATACTATAATCTAAGTACCTGTCAGTCTTGAATATGTTTAATCTCAAACCCTGCAGGGGTTAGATATAAAGATGGAAGCACAGATGTTGAGGTGTGTAACTTCCAGTAGATCCATAGGAACTAGACACCTCAATACCTTTGAGAACCCAGGCCTAATATCAAGATCCAGAAAGGCAACTTAGGAGCCTAAAATGGGGGTTAGGTAGTATTTTGGTGTCTAAGTCTCAAAGTGATCCATAAATCCCCTTTTCTTGCAGCATCAGAAACCATTAAGTGCTGACACCTTTGGTCCTGACACTTCCTTAGGTCTCTAAATTTGGACTTCCACGAGTGTGTGGAAGCACCCTGGTTTTAGCAGAGGCATCCTACTCCCATCTACCTGGAGGCTAAGGTGGCTAGCTCCATTAAAAGCTAGATAGAAGATCACAGTTCTGCTCTAGTCTGCAGAGCTGTTAACCTGATATGTATATTCTGAACCTGATCAATGCATGTCTTGAACATTAAGTCCAACACAAAGCACAGCAACCACAGTTGCTTTCACACAGTAGGAGAAAGTGGGGCTGCTAATCCATTTTTTATGAAATAAATGAGTGGTTAGGTCACTCCAGGATGTGGCAGAGTGGGTGTGCTTCATATCCATGGCCTCCCTCTTAGGAGGGTGATATAATCACTAAGCTACAGTGGTATGTGTGGGGGTACCATCTATCTGAAATTAGGCCACTGTGGGCATGTCTACACAGGCACACTTACTGTGCAGTAATTTAGGTTACTGTGCAGTAACCAAAAATTACTGTGTAGTACAGGCACATGTCTACACATGCATGCCCATACTGCACAACAACTATGGTAATTTACACTGACTTGGCCATGAATTTGATACCTGCATGATGCAGGTATCAAATTTACGGCTGATTAGTTACTGCACAATAACACATGTGTAGATGCCTTACCGTGCAGTAACTCTGTGTTAGTGCACTTTTAACAGCTGCATACATAGATGCCAGTGTAAGCTGATACCCGTGGGAGGAATTTCCTTTTATAACACAATAATGAGGTTTCATTTTCAAGAAGCAAATATTTATTGCACGTACCCACAAACATGATTCGAGGTACATATTGTCCATCAGGTGACAAGTTCTTATCTGTGGTTTCATGCTGGCAGGAAAATTAAAAGTAAGTTATTAAAATATTCCAGGGCACTATGTACAGGTAGCATCTATGAGTAAAAAATTATGTCAGCATATGAAACCAAAGTAGGCAACAAATGTAAGAAAGCTGCTTGAAATGTGCAAAGCATAAAAGATCATTCATACCATGAGGTTCAGCATAATGAAGTTATTTTGAGCCATTTCTTGTATCTCATCACTTTCAGCAAAAGCTGCCTTGAGTCCTGGAAGAAAATGTGATAATTAACAGTGTTGAAGTGATGCTGTAGGGTATGATGGTTGAGGCAATGTGCAAAAAGCAAAAGTTTTTTGTGTGGGTGATATCTTTAATGGACCAGCTGCATGTTGGGATATATTTAGACAAGCTTTTGGGTGCCTGAGGAGACTGGAGGAAGTTTACCATGATACCTTACAAACCTTGTCTAAATCTATCCCAATCATGCAGTTGGTCAAATAAAAAACATCGCCTACAAACTCTTGTGTACTTTAACAGCTGTTTTCAGTCACTGTTCTTCCTTCCTTATGGAAACATTATTGTACATGAGACTGATAATATTGTTCATGATTTGCTGTCTCTTCCTGAGGAGATGGTGCATAGATCTGTTGCTACTTTTTGTTTTTGTTCAATGTAGGCACAGTCTTCCAGCTACAAAAATGGAAGCTTGCTTCTGTTATTTATGAAGTCTTTCATTTCAGTGAGTATCATGTCACAGTCTGACAAAAGTTCATTATTCATGGTAAATTCTTCTTCTAAATCAGTTTCAGCAGTCATGCCCTAGTTTCCTTCTCTGGTTACCCGTTTAGGAGGCCTGAACAATATTAAATCTGTTCAATGAGTCAGTAGTAAATTTATGCATCTCTCTATAGGTTGTCTAGTGCTTCATCAGCCTCAGCATAACTGCTGAAAAATATTTGTCTTGTTTGTTGCAAAAGCTCACTGTAGAGTTTGTAAAAAAAAAAAAAAAAAAAAAAAAATAATAATAGTAATTAGTTCTTAAAGCAGCCTATTTTTATTACTTACTTACTTAATATATTACCCGAAGAACACATCTGAGAGAGCAATTCATTATCACAGCTAACTACAGTGGAATAGCTATGTTAGGCTATAGATATTGGCAGATATGTTTAAACATGTTCAGATATGCCAATATCTATAGTGCATACAAATGTAATTAAGGTTAGGTCAATCTAAATGCTCAGTCGTGCAGGCATTTTCAAGGCTTAAATCACCCAAAACTAAGGGCTGCAGTATTCCTACCCCTGACCCTGGACTGGGCTATTTTTTACCCTCCCCCAGACCAGCCAGCCCCACCAATTCCTCCAGCCCTTCCTACCACCCCAAGTTACTTACCTTGGGCTGCTCATGCTGCTCTAAGCAATGGTGAATGGCTGCACACTGATCCCAGCTTAAAGTAAGCCAACTAAATCTAAACTGGATGTGGTAAATGCTTGTACATACCCCATCTTGACATTAATTTAACAGTCTGAGAATTGAAATTACCTTGACAGTATTGACAGTCCTCCAAATGATGAATGACCATGAGCGGCTTGTTACTTTGATGACAATAATAATAAAAAAGCTTTAATTAGATCATCTCATGAGTATTCAAGTGCCTCAAATTTTGTTAAAAAATCAGAGTATACAAATACTGCATCTTGCATTACATCATACTAGTAACTGGACTGAGGTATTAGGAAGAACTGAAGATACTTCTAAGCATCGTATGACTCCCTCAAAAAAAACTTGAAGGAAAAAGGAGGGGGAAGATGCATTTAAAATAAGCATTTTTAAATATAGAGATAGCAGAGAATTATAATTTTAGTCCCATTTAGTATGAGGTTATGGAGAAAACAAAGATGGCCCTCCACTTCCTCAGTAGAATTCAGTTTATAGGCTTTGGCCTGCATACACTTATTAAGGAGCACTAGTCAAACTTCCATGATGTTTTCCCCACTTTTTCTACCATGTTCCTTAATTTTTAAAATGGAAACTTAATGTGTTATTGAAAAACTTGGTTTCTTTTGATCAGTTATTGAACTGGTTGGAATTTTCCAGACATGAAGAGTGTTAATGAAATGCCAAAATATCAACACACAGAAATTGATTTTTTTTTTTAAATTTTTTTTTTAATGGACCTTTCAGTTGCCTGTACTATTACATGTGTTGGCCACTGTGGCCATTAGTTGCACATTAGAAACTCCAGCTTGTTTTCAGGATATAAATCATATTAGCTGTCCTTTCTTTTAAAATAAAGTTGTTAAGTCAGAAAGGAATGTGCCAACTTGTTATAGACAGAAGTGAGTGCAGTGAAGGGATGTGGATGCAAGTGTGGTTGCAAGCTATACAGGAATCCTTAATTATGTTTCCAGCTGAATCAGAGTGATCATTTAAAGAACACTTTAATTAAGAACAATGAGAGAGTGTGCATATATTTAATGCCATAAGCCAAATGTAGGTGTTGAGAAGCCATTAAGATAAAATTCAGAGTGATAGAATGTTGTCAGAAATACAGCTATCCTGAAAAATATTTGATTGTTTTCTAATAATGGACATTTATCACTTATATATTTATTATTTCACTAGTTACAGCTGCTGTGTTGTAACAAACAAATATTATATGAATGCCAACATCTTGTCTAAGAGGAGTTGATGCTGTAGAGCCATTATACTATGTCTGAAAATCACAGAATCATAGAAAATTATGGTTGGAAGAGACCTTAGGAGGTCATCTAGTCAAAGCAGCCAGCAATTTGAAATACATATCCTTAAATAATATATATACACATTGGACTAACTTTCAAAAATAGAAACCATTCTTGTGGGCAAAGAATGATGCTCACAATGAATTGTGCCCACAGCTCTCTACCTGCAGCATCTTCAGGATTTTTTCTAGTATTTCAGTACAGCTACACCATTATGTACACACATTTCTAATGGCAGAATCTGAAAACAGCATGGCATGGCTCTCAGAAGAACTTGATACAAACTGCTCTTTCATATAAGAATGTGCATTTCCCTTTAAATTACTGGACTGAGTTTCCAAACACAGTACAGGTTTCCCTCACTTTATGCTGTACATGCGCTCCTGGAAAATGGCACATCACTCTAATTCACACAAAGGGAACCCACTTTACAATGTAACAAATGGGGATACATTCCAAGATCTCAACTGTACAGACCCCCAGACCCATTTCTACCACTTCTACAAGATAATTTTGGTATTCACCAACAGCAGACAGTACATACAAGCACAGGGCACTATCATAATGGGGATGGCAACTACAGAAACACGTCATGAACAATGAGCAAGAAGCATGCACCGATCCACATAGGAGACTATATTTTGGTGCACATCACTTCTACAACGCACCATACAAAGCAGCTGACTGTGGGCTTCCACCACACCAACTGCACACAAGTGAATTGACCTTGCTTAGAATGAACTTTTGGTATAAAAAGAATCATTGCATAATGCACCCCCCACTAGATTATTCCGCCAAGGCTTTGTCTAGCTGGGTCTTAACCTCCAAGGATGGAGATTCCACCACCCCTCTGGGCAGCCTGTTCCAGTGTTTTACTACCCCAATTATGAGAACTGTTTTTCCTTATATCGAACCTAAATCTCCCTTGCTGCAGCTTGAGACCATTGCTCCTTGTTCTCATTTGCCACCACTGAACAGTCCAACTCCATCCTCTTTGGAACCACCCTTCAGGTAGTTGAAGGCTGCTATTAAATATCCCCTCAGAAGAATCTTTGGTAGCAAATGTGATTTTTATTTCTAGAATCAACATACAGTTTGTTAACTGACTGGCTTGTCAGCTAGCTATAGTGAGATGTTTCTTGGTCTGTTTCTTTATAGTACATTGTACTGATGTTCTACCAAATCAATCTTATTTTTTCCAGACTGTTTTTCTCAAAGACTTCTTTACCTTTTTTTGGAGTGATAAAGCCCTTCTTCGTAAGTTTGCACCCAAGTGATATCATCTCCCCAGCCTAGGAATTTAACAGAGAAATTAACCAGGAGTCAGAGTTTTCCCTCATAAAAGTTTTGTTTTTGGATTTTAGAAGTTCTTTGCACCAAAACAGGACTTTTTTGTTTTTAATCCAAAGATTTCAAAACACTATGGCATTATTAAATTGCTCACATTTTAAATATTGCACTCATTTTACAGATAGGTAAGCTTAATACACCAGGGCGTGTATAGATGAAATGGGGGTCCTGAATTGATGCAGTAGGTTTTTAAAAACACTGCTTCAATTTAAGGCAAAATAAATGCCTGTGTCTTGTACACCCATGTCTTACCTGCCCCTCTGGCAGTGGGGAGGGGAGGGCAAGTTGCTAGCAGGCGGAGTGGTCCCTGGGTTGGGGGGGTGGGGGCTGGTGCTTCCCTCCATGGTAGCGGCGGCCCTCCCCATAGGCACCCAGCTCAGGCAGTCCTGGGGGGAACTGCTGCAAAGGGAACAACTGGGTCCCTGCACAGCTCGTGGAGGCAGGCAGGCTCCAGGGGTGGGGGAGAGGGGGTAATCATGTTCACCATTTTTTGTTTTTTCTTTTCTTTGGTGGAGTCTGCCTTCCCAGGCTGCTGCCAGACTGCCTGCACGGACTGCCTGCACAGCCCCTGAGCCACACGGAACCCAGTGCTTTGCTCTGCGGCTGAAGGGCAGCAGACTAAAACTCCTCAGAAGTGTTTTATTTTGCTGTGCCCCAAAGTCATTTCAGGCGCATTACGCTGCTGAATGTGCTACAGCGGCTGGAATTAATGTGCAATATGCTGCTGATGCATGCACCAACACCATTAAAACAGTGCAAAAGCATTTAACCCTCTTTACAGTGTTGTACACACATGCCCCTCGTTTTGTCTACACATGACCCCGGTGGCCAGGGGCCACATTTACAAGGATACTTGGGTGTTTGGGAAAAGTTCTTGAGCATGCTAGGTATCTAACTCAGTGACTTTGGCAAATACATCTGTAGAGGGGCCTAGGTGTGCCTAGCAGTTTTAAAATCTAGGGCAAGTCTGTGAGACTAACCTAAGTTCCTTTACGAAATGGAAATCAGCCAGGGGAGAGAAGTAGCTTAGAAAAATAGATTCTGGTCCTCATGATTGTAAAGACGACTTTGAAAGCACAAGCCATAAATGTTCAAATTCCAGAAAAGTACAGTATTTTGAAAATATTCTGAATTTTAAGCCAAAATTTTTGTATATTTTTGGTGTTCATGAGTCATGGCTGTTCTACTTCTGTATAAAAACAGTCTTTTAAGAATTACCATAAAACAAAAATAAATAGATAACCAACTTCCGACTTAGTTGCATCTGGTCATTTTCCACTTTTGGTGAAAGTATTGTGCAATTGATTCATATATCTTATCAAATCTTAAAGTGTAAGCTCTTCAATGCTTTTTCCATTCACTAAGTCTTTGTGAATATCATTGTTTCAAGGGCTCAGTGAAAAATTGAATGGTTTGGAACCAGCTGAAAATCGTTTTTCCCTACAGTTATCTTGATCAACCTCAACAACTTAAGACAGCTGCTTGGGCTAGCTAGTGTTTTTTTTCATCCAGTCTTAACTAAGTTTGGGTCTTCTGGTTGAAATCCAAGTTATATTCTGATATTTATTTAAAGGAGAAGAAATCCAAACCCTGTTAAATATGGTGTCTCTCTTGGCTTATCCTTCACTCATGTAGAATTCTCTCTCAGGCAGACAGTTTTATTTTGGTCTGTTGACCAAGAAGCATTTGAGTTTGATTTGATGACCTATGTAGGAAGGTGTCTTATGGTTCCAAGGGACTAGTATGGGCTACTTTTTTTTTTTCTAGCAATCTATATCACTCTAATAGCTCAACCTGCTGTAGTTTGTGTGGGCTGCAAGATGTATGATTACAATTTCACAGTATTTTCAAAGCTTGACATTTGGTGAACTGTGACTAGCTGTATGTTACTATATTTTACAAATTACTGTACTAAGAAAAAGTGGCTTCTCTTTTATATGAGATGCTTACTTATAGGTTTGTTAAGAAGGACAACTACACATTTAGAAAAATAGTCTATCTATCAGATGGCCCTTTTCTTTGTATAAATCTTCCTTTGTTTCCACCCCCTTTCCCCATACAAGTGTATATAAGAAGTGCTGTACATTATTTCTGCAAGACTTTATGATTCTACCTTATATTTTCAGTTTCTGGTGTTTTGAGAAGTCCTTGGTATCTTTTTATGTAGTTACCTTTTCTGTATGCTATTCCACTGTCGGGCTTCTAGGCTAGGCGGTCAAAATGCCTGAGGCTGAATCAATTCAATCTTTGTGGGTTAGTCTAAGCTGTGTAGTTTGCCCCAATAAGCTCGTGAACAGACATTCACTTTTGATTCTGGAAAAGCAGCCACATGCCGGCGGTGGCCTAGGCCAGAAGCTGGAGAAGCACTAGAGCACACCTCCCTGTTCAGCTGGAGCAGACAGCTTGGGCCAAAGCTATCCTGCCAACCCTGCAAGAAGGGGTTTGTGGGGGGAGTGCAGAGCATCCTGGGGTGCCGGGGGACTGTGAGTTAACTTGAATCTGGAGAGGATCTGGGACAGAAGTTCAATAATGGGTATGATACCTCCACCCAGGTTTGTCTTAAACTGGTTTCAGTCATTTTGAAAGCAGTTTGTGCACTGAACTTCTGTTGTGTTACAGATTTGAACCAGTTTCTGATCACTTTTATACCAGTTTTATGTATAATTCCTGTCCCTAGTCTTATACAATTGCTATAGATTTTAATCAGACCTCTAGCTTCAGATACTTCCTTTCTCACTGCATAGATGTGATCCCACATGGGTAAAGTGAAGACTGTTACAGCTGTCTTGGCAGTAATGATACTGTGTATTTGAAGAAACTCTGTGACTGCCCTGGTACACCCTGCCAGTCTGAGGGAAGTACACTGAATCATAGCAGATGTAGTTCAGCCAGGGATTTTAACCTGTCAAAAGAATGTGTACATCTGCCCTGAATTCCCATGGGGCAGTGCAGTACAATAAGGCAATGTACTTAGTATTTCCTGGGACTTAGGTTATTCTTAAACTGTTGCAAGCTTACTTGGTAATGTTCCTGTGCATACTTGTGGTTTTATTTTTTCCCTTCCCCCCCCCCTTCTCCCTTTCCTTCCAACATTTATGCTTTGAAATTTAGTGAAAATTACTGTGGCAAAATTGAAGTCTTACTTATGGATAATTGGACCTACATGGAACTTATGTAGCATGTATGCCTTGTGCTAATGCTTTGCAAGAATAATTTTGCAGGAATAATTTCATAAAAGAGAGCTAAGGGAAGCTGAAGACGGCAGGGTTCCCAAGCCATCGGAAGAGGAAGGCAGGGGAACTAGAGATTCTTCACAGCATATATTCTTATCTACATCCCATAAAGGAGAGAGAGAGAAATCATGGTGAACCTGCTAAGCTACTACACTGCTTCTGTATTCATATTTGTAAGGAATTCACTAAAATACTATCAATCTAAAGACAAAAATTCTAATAATCATTAAAGCTGAAAATTATGCCTGATGAAGAGATTCTTGTAAGTGTAAAAATGGTTGGGGTCTGCAAATAGATATGTGAGTATCCTCGGATGAGTCTAAGTGTGGTTATGTTCTGAAAAATATTCTATAAAACCTCCGATTGTAAGGTTCCATATTTGTGTAGCAATGGTTTTTACAGCAAATATGTGTACTGTTAATGGATTCTGGTTTACCCATTAACAGCCCGTTGTCTTTTTTTCTCCCAGGTTCTCTACAAGCTCAACTTGGGCTGCAAGACATTGGAATACTTGCTTCCATATCTCAATTAGTCATGCATTTTCTGCAGCCCACATTAGGCCATTAGTGATTATACATCACCCCATTCACTGGGTTTACACATCAGATTAGAACTTTTCAAATTATTTTGTTATATAAGAAGAAATGGAAAGAGAATCCTGTTTTTAGATCTGCTTCTTTTATAGAGCTAAAAGTAGTAAATATCAATAAAAAGAACATACATTTTTGTCTCAAATCATACAGATCTGTAAATTTAAGCACACAGATCAGTTGACTTGAAACATGAAGTTTTAAAATAGTTTTAAATTTGATAACACTTGAATGTATAAAATGTGAACATTTAAAACATTTCTGGCTCTTTTTACTAGCTTAAGCAGCTAATTAAATAAAGTGAAGCTACAGGACCTCTTGACAGCGTCTGTGGAGCTCTTTTTTCCTTTTTGATTGCCATTGCGAAGTTGGAAGAGACTGCAATTAACAGGAGTGATAAAGCCAGTGCTGAGTGCAGCATTATTTTTCTTAAGAAGGCCCCCTTCAGTGCAGCTGTCAAACTGGAAAACAAAATAATTTGTTTAGTTGGGATGTTTTCTTACAGGTTGCTATAAGAATTTAAAATGTTAATAGCAGTTTAACGGTCTAAGCTAGAGAGACAGTTTGGTTTTGAAAACATCTGTTTTGCTTTGTGACAACAGGCAAAAATGCAGATGATCTACCCAAAGTAGACTAACATATACTACATAGTTAAAAATACACCTGGCATTTTGGATACAATCGTTATTGTAATCTGAACAGTGAAAACTACAGTAATTTCACTTTCATTTCCAGTCAGTTTTGAATTTGATCTTTATGTACTAATTCGATATTGTGATGTATGTGTGGCAAATGTGGTGGACCAAAGTTTGTGTGTTAACTTCAAAACAAAGTTGTGTTGAAATTAAAAAGCAGGTGGACGTTTAATTGATAGGCATATTTCTGATCAAATTTATACTGGCCGTCCCTTGATAAAATAACACAGCTTACGTTCTGGTAGAATCTATTATTTATAAGACATTATTGGAGAAACTTCAGGAGGAAATTCTTCCCAGAAAACAAGAATTGCTAATGTTAATGGCAGTATTTTATGCTCTATACAGGGGCAGGCAATTATTTCAGGTGGAGGGCTTCTTACTGAGTTTTAGCAAGCCATCAAGGACTATATGACAGGTAGCCAGGGGCAGATGAATATTCAACTTCTAAACTTTTTAGGGGCCCAGCAGGCCAGATAGAATGGCTTCGTGGGCCACATCTGGCCCATGGGCCACATTTTGCCCACCCCTGCCTTTTATAACAAGATGTGTTGAGAAAGCATTATAGTAATGCTGCTTTTTTAAAAAAAATTATAGTAGTGGAAAAGCCCCCAAGTAGGATCATAGTGGTTACAGTTGTCTTGGAATTTTGTCACAGCAGGCTATGACTGAGCACCAGTAGAAGAGTAACCTATCACCCTTCTAGATCATCAATAATGAGTACTTTTAGGGCTTTTACAACAGCTGTCCATAAATTGTCTCTAGCACCATAAATATTACTGCAACCAACTCCAGTTCTGCCAGATAATTTTCATCAAAGGTTATTATATATACCTGACAATATCAATACAGGAAACAGATATTATTCCAAGTGAAGATAAGAATGATGGCTCCTTAAAACTAAGAAGTATTCCTTGAAAGTTATTCTCTCTCCTAGAGATACCATATTTCTAAAGACACTTCCCCGGCATCTAAAATTATCAGTTAAGCCACATAGTATTTTCCTCCTTCCCTCCACACCTGGTCCTTTATTTTTTTTGAAGGGGCTTGGGTATCCCCTTTGTTTAACATACCCCTTCCTCAGAGTTGGATGCAAAAGATATTTTTGCCTCAATCTACGTCTGGACAAGAACCCATTTTGATACTCATTACTGGTGCTCCTTAATTTACCAAAATGCACTGATGTTGTGTGTGGAGTAATGTGGGGCCTTCCCATTTCAATGAGAAATCCACCTCAATTTCTCTATAAGGCTCTGCAATTAAACCTACCACTTACATTTTGTTTTACCTTTTATGAACACCTATAGAAACATTAATGTCTATGGCTTTGGGAAACATTTTTAAATTTGACTTCAGAAATACACACATTTCCAATTTCCTTCAAGATAAATGAGGAACTTTTCAAAAAATCAGTAAGATTCTTTCCAGTTTCAGAATTGTTTTATTTCAAAGACTATAGAAATATTCCCCTTGCACTTAACCTTTATTGTCATAAAGAAAACCCATGAAGATTTTTTTTTGTGCAGGAGAGATCACTGGCAGTGTTATTACTGGATACAGTTTGGGTAATTTGGTATATTATGCGAACCAGTGCCAATAAGCTAGGTTAAACAGTGCATGATAGCAAATACCATTGAAATCAACTACCTCTCCACATGACACTCCCTTAGAGACATTTTTTTAGTTATTCTCCAAACTCTTTTTTTTCCTCTCTCCTTCCCCATCACTACACTCAAAGTACTTTGCTAGCAAACTTTTTAAACACTAAAAACTTTTGCTCACCTTTTAGCTGATCAGTTCTCCTGATGAAAGTTCCTCCTTCTGGAAGTGTCTAGTTAAAAATGGGTGTGATTTATACAAGAATACCTGACCTGCCCAGTTGTGTGTGTATTATTAACAAGAGCACATTCACCTGCACAAATGACAGGAACCAGTTAGTCGGAAACCAAGCCTGTGGTTTTTATTTTCCCCCCCCTTCTTTCCTCCCTCCAACATTATACTCTTGTGGGTTCTTAGGCTTGTACACTGAATACTCAGATTTCTCTCCATCTTGGCTTGTATCAGGTGTCTTTGTATTAGGACTCAAAGTAAACAGTGGTTTGTGTGTGTCTGTTACTTTTCCCCCCAAATAGTTTGAGTTTGGCTTATGTCCCAGTGAAAAAAGAAACCACCAATGAAAGCTGGAACTGTACGTGCTATTGTTCCTGATGAATGTCTGAGTTCACTGGTGCTTGGAGATTAGGTATAAAGCTAACAGAAAGATACAAGAGTTACTTTGTGTACAGGAATGCAATTAATGAATGAAAGCAAACTTTTTTTTTAATTTAGGAAAATAAAACACTGTTTTAAAGAACATTGTGTAAAATACCTGCTGACTGTTTTTTTAAGTTGAAATATCTGAAAAGTTTCTGTATCTTTACATGCTCATAATTCTGATCCAGCTTGGCAACACATGAAAAGCACTTCACTGTCCTTGAACACAAAACACATTGCTTTGGTCATTCTTGTCCTTTGTTACAGCTTTTGCATAGACGACAAGATACATCAGAAGCAGTCCTTACCACTGGCTTCTTTCTCTGTAAGGATTTATTTTATTCTATTGAGATCTTTAATGCGTTAATTTAAACTGATTTTTTTTCCTTCTCTTTTCCATCATTTGAAGTTTTGCATCCAGCTCTTAACTTTGCTGTTTGGTTCATTGCTGTTTGTAGCCTATAGATACCGAAACTCATTAAAAGATTACAGCTATCACATGATGGTTTCCTCATGTAATCAAGCTCAACTGAAAAATAAAATCTGATAACAATAAAACCTTTGCTTGGTTAGTTGGCATCGTCAAGTACTCATTCTCTGTATTTACTGTTTCAGTGCAATGACTACTTTTCACTGAAACATTGTGAAAATGTTCGTCATATTTTCAGTGCAAAAGGCAGCCTTAATATTTATAATGAAATGAGTAAACCTGTGCATTTCAAATCTGCTTGAATTTAAAAGTAAAATATTTTGACTCCCTTGGTAGATGGACCACAAATAAAAGATGTGTTGGTTAGAAAATTGAAATCGGCCATTTACTTTTTTAATGCTTATTTACCTGTTAGTGTAAATAACCACTACCACAAAAGCAGCCATCAATGTTCAGCCAGTTATCCTTGATGCAGGAATTGTAAACACAAAATCATACAAAGACTTAGTTTTTCTTACCTCCCATGTTTTCACACATAATGTGTTGGGGCAAATGCCTGAAACAGGATACCCACCTTGCTGGTTCTTTTCATTGTATTGGAAATCAAGATGTAGTAGTATAGGCAAGTAGGTTGTTAAAATTGAAGATGGATTAAATGCAAGGCCTCTTATCTAACTGGATGGGTGCCCAGTGCGTTATCTTCTGTGCCTCTTCCTGAAAGCTTACAAAGTGGGTGTGTCTATATGTGCATTTACTGCGCAATAACTTTGCAGTAGTGCAGTAAGTGGCTTTTAGACCAGCATCTGCATATATTATGTAGTAATGCTGTATGTGCTCTGACCTGGGAGTAAAGTTTACCCCAAGTCAGACCACACACAGTGTTACTGTGTAGTAAGGAGTCTACACAGGCCTTACTGTGCAGTAATTAAGTGTGCATAAATTTGCTACAGGTAGCAAATTTATACCCAGCTTGGCATAAGTCACCACAGTTACTGTGCAGTATACAAGTGTGCACGTGTAGACATGTGCCCATACTTCGCAGTAACTTTCAGTTACTGTGCAGTACCCACAGTAACTGTGCACATGTAGACGTGTCCAGTCGTACCTATTTCTTGTGTACTCCTGCTAAGTAGAAACTATTTTGATATATCCTACAGAAGGATGCATTAGTCGGGAGTATGGAAATACTAGCCAAGCTTCTTCACCTTTGGCTTTTCCTTATCTTAGTCCCAAGGATTTGGTCCAGTTTCATGTTGCAGGCACAACTGAAATTGGGAACACTGTTCATTTATAATAATATTTTCATTTCAAAAGCACTTTATGATCTATAGTCTTGAAGCATTATTTAAAAATTAATGAATTCAGAATCTCAGTACCTCTGAAGCAAGTACAGCTATCTTCTTTTTTAAGATTAAGAAACAGGTGCCTAAGGAGGGTACACAACTTGCCCAAAGGCACAAACATTCTTGGTAGACCTGGAAATGGAACTTGCACTTGTACAAATCCTTTCTTTTTATTTAAGCCTCAAGCTATAACACATCATGAAAACTCTGTGCTCTTAGAAGATCCTGAAGGGACTTGTCAGAGCCATGCAAAGAAAAGAACAAGATGCAAGGTATATGAATTAATTAGGCCACAACTTTTATTAACTCATCTGGGATCATGATGCAACAATAAATTGTACAGTGTAGACCATGAATTTTCCTTTGATTATTCCTATTTATGTGAAGAGTTGCTGTTCTTCCTCCTTCCCATTTGTTGCTGCCCAGTGCTGGTTTCCCATCTCCTCTTATGAGCATGAATTAGATATCATTTTCTCCTATAAAGATTGTGGGATACAGATGAAAGAGGGTTGTCTCTCCACTGTACTCTCCCAGGTTTCTCAGCAGATACATGAATGGGATCATTTAGCTGGAGGATGTTTTGGTGTTCAGTGTTTTCAAAATAGGAGAGGTATTCCTTCCATTATGGTTTGCTGGGCAGTGCGGAGGACAATTCTTACTTCGTACTTGTTTTCTATCATTGTTCTTCTCAGAGAGAAATGTCAACTCACTTTTCTTAGCTTCTGTGGGAGTCTTCTTTTAAACCCATTACCAGTACTAACTTATTAGAAAGCGAGACTGAAAATAGCTGAAACTGATGTAAGATAAACCTGATTGAATGTAGTATCATACTTAACTGCTTTGGGTCAAACTGGTTTATGAAACTTCTGTCCCAGACCCCTTTTTGGTTCAAGTTAAATCAGTCCCACAGCATCCCGGCATACTTTCCAGCCCTGTGCTGGGCTATGCTGCCTGCTTCAGCATTTTGGGGGGCAGGGGAAAGGGTAGGGAAGCAGGGACTACCCCTTCCTCAAGCAAACCTGGGCTGGGTCTGGGCCCAGGGAGGAAGGGTACAGAACTGCCCTGCTGATAAGTGTACTGAAACTTACTGTCAGTTGTGACTGTGGACAACAAATCCCAGAGGTACCTGGAAACAAGAAGAGGAAGTGTTTGGCAACCCTTGTCTATAATTATAGAAATGCTGTAGATACATTGCTCTGAAAACAAAAGGCATAGGAATAAATTAATTACAGGGGGCAAGTAGTACAGGTGCTCTGATGCATCAGTCCAATATCAGATTGGCACCAATATAAAGAAAATTGACTATATCAGAAATCAGCCTGATGAGGCTGATAATTTGACTGATAAATGCTCATGGGTATGTACAGCTACAGCACAGCATGCAGGGAGCGAGGAGCACAGCCTGGCAGTGTGAAGAGCTGCATACAGGTGGTGGGGCATGGGGGGCCAGATCAACACCTTCCCATGGTGAGGGAGGGAGTGGGGCTGGGGTAGGCACTGCCCAGCTGGGGCAGGGCAGGTGCAGGACAGAGCCCCCTTCCCAGTGCCACCACTGCCAAGCCCAAGCACAGAGCTGCAGCCTACCCAGCCCGCACAGTGCAGATCTGGGGGCACAAGCTCCCCTGCCTCCCTGTGCCCTTCTGGACTAGCAGTGGGAGCAGGAGCAGGAGCCACCCCCCCTTCCCACACCCCCCAGATGAGTCGCAACTCCATCCTGTGCCCACCCTGGCTGGGCAGTGCTTACCCTAGCCCCACTCCCTCTCTCACTGAAGGGGCCATTGATCTGGCCCCCCATGACCCTTCCCTCCCCCTCCGCTTTCACCACAAGAGACTTACAAACTGCACACAGCTGTATCTGAAATCAGATCGGTATTGGCTGATATGTCTTTTTTAAAAATTGGCTATCAGTATTGGCCCCAAAAATCTCTATCAGTGCACCCCTAGTAAGTAGGACAAGGTTGCAAAAAGTCAGAATATGAAGCATGCATAGGGTAGACCATTAGAAAGATGAGACAGGTGGAACTTGGAATAGAAGTACTGTTGTTCACCATGCAAGTTTCATAGTAGCTAGGGTCAGGAGGGACTTGATCAGATCATCTAGCCTGACACCCTGCCACAGGCAGGAGTGAATGCTGGGTTCGCAAGACCCCAGACAGGTGATCATCTAACCTCTTTTTGAATTTGCCCAAGGTAGGGGCGAGGACCACTTCCCTAGGAAGTTGGTTCCAGATTCTGGCCACCCTAACTGGAAAATATTCACAAGTAACGCTCATGTGAAAGTTTAGATGTGTATCACTTGCTAAGTCTGAAACTTCTTTAAAATTTAAAAAAAATGTTTTGTACAGAGAGAAAATAAAGTAAGTTAATATGTATATGGAGGGTCACCCATTCAAAACCCTGATGGGACATTACCTGAATTAAGATTCAGAGAACCTCTGGCACAGGACTTGGTAGGTGCTTGTATCCCTATTGTATTGACTGGGACAGTGAGGTAGAGAATGGAAGGGACTTGCTCAGGCCCACAAAGTGAGTCAGTGACAATACTAGAACGGGAGCCCAGAATATCTTGACTCCCAATCTGGGCTATGACTATGTTCTCTTCCAGGACCCCTCTACACATTAGAAGTATCACACAATTGACTGGTTATTTGTGCAATTATCTTGAGATCAGCTACACATGCAAAGTAGCTATCACACCATAAAAGCCAGCTATAAAGTTAGATTTCAAAATGTGTATTAACTTTATAGCTGAGTGCCATCAAACTTTAATTACATTTTTAGCAGGGCCTCCTCTGCAAGGCTCCTAGCCATAGAGGTACACCATTCCCAGCTGGGGCTGGGAGTCCCCAAGCTGAGGGGACGTAGCCTCAGCAGCTGCCAACTCTGAGTCCCAGCAGTGTGCCTTCTGGTGCCATGACACAGCTGGGTGAGCCTATGGTCTCCCAGCCCTGGGGGTGTGTAAAACCCTAAGGCTGGGAGATCACAGTAGCTGTGTCCCCCAGATATACGGGTACATTGAGCACCCCCACAGCTGAGCCCCTCAACTGAGTCGCCCCAGCCACAGGAGCTTGCTTTTCGCTGGTGCAGGGCTCCCCTTGCACTGGCAATGAGGTGTTATGGGATCTAATGTTAGAGCCCACAATCACGCCTCCTGCCATGCATGTGTGGCCTGGCAGAAGCCATGGAAGTGTGGATTGCACATTAGATCCCATTGTCCCTTTACTTGCATATGTAGAGGGGCTCCACATTCAGGGATTTTAAGGTTACAAAGGCCCACCAGATCATATAGTCTGATCTTTTGCATAACACAGGCTCTCTCTCAACAATTCCTGCATTAACTTCATGTATAAAAGCACCTTGCAAGGGACTGTCAGCTTATATAACTTTTTTCTTCTTGCACCATCTCAGTTATTTCACTTGTACGAAGACATAGTTCCCCAAAATTGCTGAGTAAAAGATCCCTTATGATATACCAAATGTTGTTTTATCTTAGGTTTGCCTTTATAATACCAGATATCTTCCACTGACCATGTGACAGAAGTATTATATATGTGAACTTCTTCTAGAAGGAAAAGAAACCACATTGGATTAAAATGAAAAGAAAAATCTTGGTTTCTGCTTTTGGATATTGAAACCTCCCCTCATTCAATAATTTTTATTCACAGTAGAAAAGCTTGTATTTGATCCATCCATTTAGTATTAATTTTTACCACAGGAAAATACTTTATATAAATATTTAGTTAGGTATATTTATGTATTATATACATGAAAATAGCATGTAGCTATAGTTGCACTACACTGGTATAAAGGACACTATGAAATACTCTATCTAAAACTTTTAAATATTTCCATGACTTCAAATACCTTTTATATTTGAACATATCTTTCACAAGGGTTACGTGTCTTTTATCTTGTTAAACTGATTTTCTTCTTCTGTTTCTTAGTAGCTTCTGTTCAGACGCTAGTTGATTGCTCATGTCATCTTACACTTTTGGAAGATTTGAGCTTAAAAAGAGAAATGTACAGGAGAATATTGAGTGAAATTGCTCTAAATAAATTGATTTCATTAAGTAGATAGCGCCATCTGCTGATGCGGCAAAGATATGCATATCAATGAAAATCAGAAATTTTCAGTGGAGTGTGAGTAAAAAGAGGCTTCATTTTTAACAGCTGAAAAATAACAGCTTAAACCATTGTTTTCTAACTACATCAGAATGAGCATCTTTCTTCAGTGTAATAGGCAAAAATCTCCAGTTTTCAGAAGAGAAAATGAACTGCAGTTATTGATAGAAAAAAAAAAGGAATTGACAGATTCATATTTCCACAGGTAAGAAACTCTCGTGTAAAGCTTTTTCTTCTGTTTCTCAATTGTGAGTTGTTCAACAAAGGTAACTTAATCCAGACTAATTCTTAAATTTGATATGGCAATTTCTTATTTTAGCATGGCTCATATTGAATTGAAAGCTGTGGCTGAAATCCTAGCCCTTGAAATCAATGGGATTTTTGCCACTGGTATCAGTAGGCCAGGGTTTCACTCTGGATTTTTGAAAACCCTTTACAGTGATACACAACCCAACTTTGGCTATGAGTGGTATTTGAGCGCCTAGTTTGTTCTGTCTACTTTTAATTGCAGTATGGAGATGTATAATTGACCTACAGTATATTAACCATCTTTTGACTGACTGAAGAGCCTATGAGAATAGAATCATAGAATAAATGAGCTGGAAGAGACCTGGACAGATCATCTAGTCTGACCCCCTGCCATGGGCAGGAAGGAGCGCTGGGGTGGGAGGGGTCATAAGACCCCAGCCAGGGGCCTATCCAGTCTCCTCTTGAAGATTTCCAGGGAAGGTGAGAGCACCACCTCTCTGGGAAGCCTATTCCAGGCTCTGGCCACCCTTACCGTGAAGTAGTTCTCCGTAATATCCAACCTAAACCTATCCTCCCTCAGCTTGTGGCCATTGTTCCTGGTGACTCCAAGGGGCGCCCTGGTGAATAGACTTTCCCCGAGTCCCTGCTGGTGGCCCCTGATAAAGTTGTAGGCAGCCACAAGATCCCCCCTCAGTCTCCTCTTGCAGAAACTGAAGAGATTCAGGTCCCTCAGCCTTTTCTCATAGAGCTGGTCACGGAGTTATCAACCATACGAGTGGCCCTCCTCTGGACCCTCTCCAGGTTCTCCACGTCCTTCTTGAAGTGCGGCGCCCAGAACTGGACACACTACTTCAGCTGCGGCCTGACCAGCGCTGCATAGAGGGGGAGCAAGACCTCTCTGGACCTGTTAGTGATGCTCCTGTTGATACATGACAGGGTGCGGTTGGCTCTGCCTGTTGCATTGGAGACTCATTCATCCTGGAGTCAATCCTGACTCCAAGATCCCTCTGCCTCTGTGCTGCCAACAGGGTCAGCCCCTAGCCTATAACCATAATGCTGGTTCCCTCTCCCCAGAGCACCCTGCACTTGTCCTTGTTGAACTGCATCCTGTTCAGATCCACCCACTTCTCTAACCTACCCAGGTCTGCCTGGATGCGGTCCCTGCCTGCTGGTGCATTCACTTTACCCCACAGCTTGGTGTCATCTGCAAACTTGAACAGGGTGCTCTCCACACCCTCGTCCAGGTTGCTAATGAAGATGTTGAACAGCACTGGCCCAAGGACTGAGCCCTGCACACACGCTCCCAGGTCGACATCAACCTGTCCACCACCCCGCTTTGGGTGCGCCCCTGGAGCCAGTTTGCCACCCATGTGACTGAGCATTCGTCAGTGCCGCAGTCCCTCAGCTTGCCCAGCAGAATTGGGTGGGACACTGTGTCAAAGGCCTTCTGGAAGTCGAAGAAGATGACATCGACTTCCTCCTTCACATCTAAGCTCTTTGTTACCTGGTCATAGAAAGAGACCAGGTTAGTTAGGCAGGATCGGCCTTGCACAAACCCATGTTATGGGAGAGGGAAGAAGAGCATTAGGGAGAGAAATTGCATACTGTGCAAATTAATCCATCTGCTTGTATTGTTTATGCCCTTCTCACACCACAGTGTAGTCCATTAAGGTCCAAGCAGAAACTGATCCCAGTTAGTTGCTGTTAAATAAGCCTTCTACTTCAGTAGCTCATTTACCCAATTGAAATTCAACTGCTGAACTACATGTCTGAACTTATTCTTTCTGAGAAAAAGTGCAATGATAGAAAATACCTGTAATGTCTTGAAAAACCTTAACATCAAAACATCCTCCAGATAAATTATCCCACTCACTGATCTGTTGAGAGACCTGGGCAAACAGTTATAGAGCTTAATTTACTGAGCACAGGCTGTAGAGTGAATTTGTAATGCACACCCATAATACTGTTCTAAAAATATTACTGTGTCATGTCTTGTGAATTAGATTTGTACAGGTAGTTGTATAAGTAGTTTTAGGATGTGTTAAATTACAGATGGCAACATTATGTTTCACTACTTGCATTCTGTTCTTTCTCCCCGAAAACTGGGAATCTCAACCTCAGAATTATTAGTGATCCTTTAGCAGAGGGGGTTTGACTCGAAGTTACAAAGCTTGTGGTATAATGCCTGTGTGATGTTAATTAGTGCACAATGTTAAATGGATTTTTGGTTCCTGATTCTGGTTTGAATGTTTAGTCTTAAATTCAAATAATGCCAGAGATATTCTTAATCTAGTGGAGTAAGTGGGAATTTTCAGAAGTATGATTTTTCAAAAACCTTCCAAAAAGGTCCTTAGATATGATCTTCAAGTATCAATGAGAAATACCTGAAATAATTTTGTTCTTATGACTTGTTTACGCTACATTGGACTAAACCAGAATTTCTCTTGCTGCTTGTTACCTTTCTTTAGCAAGAATCATAGAAAATAACTTTGTAAAAAAACCTTAATGGGGGAGTGGGGGGGTTGTGCTCTATGTTAGGGAACAGTGTACCAGTTCTACCTTCCAAATGGGACCAGAGGAAGGCTTAACTGAGACCCTGTGGGCCAAACTTCAAGGAGGGTGGGGGGAGAGGGATCTGGTGGTAGGGGTTTACTACAGACCACCACATCAAGAGGAAGAGCTGGAATTTTCCAGGCAGCTTGGGGAGGCCATGTGTGAAAAGGATGTTGTGGTCATGGGTGATATGAATTACCCTGACATCAACTGGGAGGAGCAGTTGGCCAAGTCTAGCCACTCACGAGGGGTCCTGACGTGTGTACAGGACCTACACCTTGTGCAGGAGGTACTCGTCCCTACTAGGGAAAACGCCATACTGGATCTGGTGATAGCCTCTGGGGCAACCTGGTGGGAGATGTGCTAGTACAAGGGAGGCTAGGGGACAGTAATCATGAAATGATCCAGTTTGCTATTTAGAGAAAGGTGGGGAGGGTAACTAGCACAGCGCAAATGCTTGACTTTAGGAAAGCCAACTTCGATGTGCTTAAGGCAGTAGTCAGGGAGGCATTCGGAGCCCAGGGTGTAGCTAGTATGGGGGTCCAGGAAAGGTGGTCCTTCCTTAAGGAAACTATCCTTGGGGTGCAGCAGGATGCAATTCCACTGAGCAGGAAGGTAGGAAAAGGGTCCAAGAAACCTTAATGGCTGAGCACGGATATCCAGGCTGGCCTGAGGGCAAAGAAAAAAATGTACTGGTGGTGGAAGCAGGAGGTAGTACACAGAGGAGTACACTTCCCTGACCCAAGTTTGTAGGGATTTGGTTAGGGAAGCTAAAGCAGCACTGGAGCTTAGATTAGCTTCTGGGATTAAGGATAACAAAAAGTCCTTCTTCAAGTATATAGGTAGCAAGAAGAAGTCTTGGGGTAATATTGGACCCCTACGGGGTGGAGCAGGGCAGGGCAGGGCAGGGCAGTTGGTGACAAACATGCGAGAGAAGGCAGAACTCTTCAACAAGTTCTTTGCTTCCATGTTCCTGTCTGCTGACAATGTGGTGCTCTCGGGTGATAGCATAGAGAGGCCCAGGAAGGATGCGAGTCCTCCGACTGTTAGTTCAGACTTAGTTAAGGATTACCTAGAGGGCTTAGATGTATCCAAGTCAGCGGGCCCAGATGACCTTCATCCATGAGTGCCGAGGGAATTGGCTGGTATCATTATGGAGCCATTAGCATGGCTGTTTGAGGACTCCTGGTGCAAGGGCCAAGTCCCTAGGACTGGAAAAGGGGCCAATGTGGTCCCTATTTTCAAGAAGGGGAGGAAGGAAGAGCCTGGCAACTACAGGCCAGTCAGCCTCACTTCTATCCTGGGGAAGGTCTTTGAAAAAGTTATCAAGGGCCACATTTGTGAGAGCCCTGCAGGGGAAGTGATGTTGAGGGGTAACCAACATGGGTTCATGCCAGGTTTCTTTCTATGACCAGGTAACAAAGAGCTATGAAGTCTATGTCATTTTCTTTGACTTCCAAAAGGCCTTCAACACAGTATCCCATCCAATTCTGGTGGGCAAGCTGAAGGACTGCAGCATTGACAGATGCTCAGTCACATGGGTGGCAAACTGGCTCCAGGGGTGCACCCAGAAGGTGGTGGTGGATGGGTTGATGTCGATGTCAACCTGGGAGGGTGTGTGCAGTGGAGTCCTCCAGGGCTCGGTCCTTGGGCCAGTGCTGTTCAATATCTTCATTAGCAACCTGGACGAGGGTGTGGAGAGCACCCTGTTCAAGTTCACTGATGACACCAAGCTGTGGGGTAAAGTGAATACACCGGCAGGCAGGGACCACATCCAGGCAGACCTGGATAGGTTGGAGAAGTGGGCGGATCTGAACAGGATGCGGTTCAACAAGGACAAGTGCAGGGTGCTTCACCTGGGGAGAGGGAACCAGCATTATGGTTGTAAGTTAGGGGCTGACCCTGTTGGCAGCACAGAGGCAGAGAGGAATCTTGGAGTCATGATTGACTCCAGGATGAATATGAGTCACCAATGCGACGAAGCAATAGGCAGAGCCAACCGCACCCTGTCATGCATCAACAGGGGCATCACTAACAGGTCCAGAGAGGTCTTGCTCCCCCTCTATGCAGCGCGGGTCAGGCCGCAGCTGAAGTAGTGTGTCCAGTTCTGGGCGCCGCACTTCAAGAAGGATGTGGAAAACCTGGAGAGGGTCCAGAGGAGGGCCACTCGTATGGTTGATACCTCTGTGACCAGCCCTATGAGAAAAGGCTGAGGGACCTGAATCTCTTCAGTTTCCGCAAGAGGAGACTGAGGGGGGATCTTGTGGCTGCCTACAACTTTATCAGGGGCCACCAGCAGGGACTTGGGGAAAGTCTATTCACCAAGGCGCCCCTTGGAGTCACCAGGAACAATGGCCACAAGCTGAGGGAGAATAGGTTTAGGTTGGATACTAGGAAGAACTACTTCAAGGTAAGGGTGGCCAGAGCCTGGAATAGGCTTCTGTGGCAGGACTGGACCTAGGGGTGCCGTGAACCCCCCTAGCGCCCTCTACCATGTCAAGTCAGTGTCAATGCACCCTTGTTCTCGCCTGCCACGTCTTTGGTGATAAAGGTATTAAGGGAGGCTGCCTTTTATCCTCCTTGACATGGTACCCCTGACGTACTCCAGTCTGTGCCCCATCTATGGTGACTCTGTGCACTCCCGCCTCAAGGGCTACACGTGGCTCCTACCACCCCTAATACCATGCCCCAAGCCTCTCAGATGTCCCGGACATTGTCTAGTCAATTACTGTTGCCCGCGCCTTCGCGGACGCTCTCTGGCGTCTCTTTCCTTACAGTCACCCACGCTCCCTGTGGATGCTCCTAGGCCTCTCTAGGCCAAACCCACACTGGGGCCTTGCCTCACGACTCCACAATCGAGGCTCAGGTGGCTGTAGCCGTGCCTGGCCCCCAGACCCCCTTCTTGGGTCTTGCGCCCCACTGGGGCTTCTCACCTGCACCTGCACTGGAGCTTCTATTCCTGTGTGCACCCTCCCTGGGGCTTAACACAAGCACCCTCTGGGCTTCTTGCCAGTGCCCACTCTGGTGCTCCTCACAGTTGGGGCTTAGGTGGCCATAGCCGTGGCTAGCCCCCAGACCCCTTTCTCAGGTCCTGTGCTCCACTGGGCTCCTCACTGAGACTCAGGTGGCCGTAGCCATGCCTGGCCCCAAATCCCTTCCCTGGGCCTTAACCTAAGCACCCTCTGGGGTTTACAATTCCTATGCAGCTCAGGCGGCCTCAGCCTTACCTGGCCCACAATGCACTGTGCCCCTTCCCAGGGCTAGGGTCAGTGCACCCCTAGATACAGTGCCCTCTATGGCACCAGGAACCCCATGCTACCGAGGAGCTCCCATGAGGCCTCCTCCAACCCCTAATAGCCTAACCCGGTCCTCCCATGTAACAACAAAGCAAAACCATAAGCCAATCTGCCCCAACTCAAAACCAAGCCTCCTGGGCTAAAACATAAACTCTAAACCATCAGGCCCTTTATCCTCCCAAATCCCTACCAGGGCTTCCTCCACCTGGTCTCCTTCCACAGAAGCTGTTCAGGCCATCAGGCTTCTCTATTCTACCCACATCAACAGAGCTCCTACTTCCTCAGCAGCCAGAGCAGAACTGCCTCAGCCTGGGCTGTTTATATAGGCCAGGCCCTGCCCCCTTCTGGTCAGCTGACCACCTGCTGTTGCCCCGGCAACCAGCACCTGTCCTTCTTTCTAGGAGCAGGGCATTTCAATGCCCTGCGACAGTTTCCCAGAGAGGTGATGCTCTCACCTTCCCTGGAAATCTTCAAGAGGAGACTGGATAGGCACCTGGCTGGGGTCTTATGACCCCTCCCACCTCCAGTGCTCCTTCCTGCCCATGGCAGGGGGTCGAACTAGATGATCTGTTTAGGTCCTTTCTGACTCATTGATTCTCTGATTAATCACTACTAAATAACATTTACCTTCCTGGTAAATATCATCATGTAGTTTGCTGATCTTCCATGAAGAAGAGTCTTTTTTCTGACTGCAATAGAGATGTAAACATTGGGCCCTCTCTACATGTTATAGGTAGCACACAATTACCTTGAGACTAGCTACACAAGCAAAGAAACTATCGTGCTATAAAAAGGTGCAACCAGCTATAGAGTTAGACTCCAGAAATGTGTACTAACTTTTAAAGCTTGTTGCTACTGAGCTTTAATTTGCATGTGTAGCAGGTCTCTCCAGTCCAGTCAGCTGACTGGTTTCCCAGTTTGTGAGTCTTGCAGCTGAGCAGCTTCGGACTGTGGGTCCACTCAGGGGTCTGCTTGCTCAGCTCAGGGAATGCAGCTGTGATCTCCCAACTTCAGGGGGTGTGTGAAACCCATGGGGCTGGGAGGGTATGGCAGCTGCATCTCCCAGCCTTGGGGATACATGGTTTGTCCCTGTGGCTGGGGGGACTCCCTGACACATGAGCTTACTTCTTACTGGAGCCCAGGATCAGGCTTCCCCTGCACCAGGAATAAGGCGCAATGGGATCTAATGTGGGTTTCCATAATTGCACTTCTTGCCAAGTGTGTGCCATGCATGTGTGACATGGCAGGAGGTGTGATTGTGGATTGTGGTTTAGATCTCATTGTGCCTTTACCTGCATGTGTAGAGGGGGTCTAACAAAGACTTTTTATATTCCCACTAGACATCCTGAGTCCAGTTGCTCCATGTTCTTTTATAATTATTCTACTCATTGGCAGAGGCCCATCTTAATACTAGAAACTAGATTTACCTATATGCAGCAGCTCCTTTGTCTCACTCTGTTGATATATAGCAGCCATACATTTGGCTAAGTGATTGATTACACATGGCTTACAAAGGTTTTCCCCACTGAAGTCTTGCAAAAGAGTAAGCAAGGTCATGAATCTGGTTCTGGGTTTCTAGCAATAGAATGGAACTGAAGTATAGCTTTATTAACAAACAATACTGAGGACTGGATATAGGTGAAGGAGGTTTAGGAAATGGGGAATAAGATTACATGTTTCCCTGCACATACTACTATTCAACAGACATGAATGCTGTTGTGTTACTTTTTCCAAAGGCCAATCCACTGAGTTGTAAAATGGCAGAAATAGTCCACAAAAGGACTTGGATGCCATAGACTTCTAGGTTTTCATCAGTAAAGTTCCCTAATGATATGTCTGCAGTCAGTCCTTGGCATGCTGGAGACAGACATTTCATAGATGGGTGTGTGGATCACCTCTAGAGGGCTTCATGATGCATTGTTCTCTAGACACCAGGGATGCAGTGGAGGCATATAGTTTCATAGTTTCACAGTAGCCAGGGTCAGGAGGGACCTGATCAGATCATCTAGCCTGACCCCCTGCCACAGGCAGGAGTGAATGTTGGGTTCACAAGATCCTAGACAGGTGATCATCTAACCTCTTTTTGAATTTGCCCAAGGTAGGGGTGAAGACCACTTCCCTAGGAAGTTGGTTCCAGATTCTGGCCACCCTAACTGTAAATTTTTGCCTTCTGATCTCTCACTTAAACCTATTCTCCATCAGCTTATTACCATTGTTCCTTGTCACCCCAGGTGGTGCTAGGGAGAAAAGGGCTCTACCTATTTGCTGTTGATCTCCCCTGATGAGTTTGTAGGCAGCCCCTCAGCCTCCTCTTGCTGAGGCTGAAAAGGTTCAGGCCCCTCAGTCTCTCCTCATAGGGCCTGTCCTGCTGCCCTCTCACCAAGCAAGTGGCCATTCTCTGAACCCTCTCCAGGCTGGCCGCATCCCTTTTGAAGTGCAGTGCCCAATACTGGATGCAGTACTCCAACTGCGGCCTGACCAGTGTCAGACAGAGGGGGAGTATCATCTCTCTGGACCGGCCTGAGATACATCTTTGGATACATGACAAAGTATGGCTGGCTTTGCTGGCTGTGGTCTGGCATTGGCAGCTCATGTTCATCTTGGAGTCAATAATGACTCCAAGATCCCTTTCTGCCTCTGTGCTTTCAAGAGGGGAACTCCCCAGCCTGTATGTATGCTGTGGATTCCTTCTCCCAAGGTGCAGCACCCTGCATTTGTCTACATTGAAGCTCATCCTATTCTCATCTGCCTACTTTTGTACTCTGTCTAAATCTAGTTGCACCTTCAAGTGTGCCCACCTCGTCCTACATCTTAGTGTCATCAGCAAACTTGGACAACATGCTTTCAACCCCCTCATCCAAGTCACTGATGAAGATGTTAAACAGTGCAGGCCCAAGGACCGAGCCCTGGGGGACCCCACTGCTCACATCTTGCCATCCACCACTACTCTCTGAGTACAAACCATCCACCACTACTTTCTGAGTGCGCTCCATCAGCCAGTTTTTTACCCATCCAACTGTGTAGGCATCAATGCCACAGTTGCCTAATTTATTGATGAGAATGGGGTGAAAGACAGTGTCGGAGGCCTTCTTAAAGTCTAGAAAGACTACGTCTATGGCAACACCATCATCCAAGGATTTAGTCACCTGGTCATAAAAGGCAATCAGGTTGGTCAGGCAGGACCTGCCTTTGATGAACCCATGCCGATTGCCCCAGAGCATGATCTCCCCTGCTGGCCTCCCACAGATGTGTTCCTTGATGATTCTCTCCAAGATCTTCCCAAGGACCGAGGTGAGACTTATGGGCCTATAGTTACTTGGGTCCTCCTTCCTCCCTTTCTTAAATATGGGGACCACATCAGCATTTTCAATCCTTCAGCACCTGGCCAGATTACCACAAACGCTCATACAGCCTGGCCAAGGGCTCCGCGATGACCCCTGCCAGCTTCCTGAACACCCTTGGGTGGAGGGCATCTGGACCTGCAGATTTAAAAATGTCTGGTCCTTCCAGAAGATCCCTAATTACAGCTGTGCTGACTGAAGGCCAGTCAGAGCTATCCCCAGGATTGTCCCTACCTCTGGTAGGAGGGATGTCCTGGTCCCTGTTCAAGAAAACAGAGGCAAAGAAACTGTTAAAAATATCAGCTTTCTCCTCTGGCATAGCCACAAGATTACCATTTGAGTCTTGCAGGGGCCCTACATTGTCTGGCGCCCTCTTCTTGCTCCCAATGTACTTGAAAAAGGAATTTTTGTTTTCCTTAATCCTGGATGCTAGCCTGAGTTCCATCTCCGCCTTGGCCTTCCTCAAGAACTGCTAAGTACCTGCTTCTAGACATGGCTGGAAATGCTGTTATCTTGGTAGGACTGGAGAGTTTGGTATCTATCCCATGCCTAAGCTTAAAATCAGGTTCCTCAAACTATGCACTTGACATATTATTCATTTGACACTAGTTTGACACAAACTATTCATTTCACATATGCACCTTTCCTTCAGCACAGACATATACTTCCAGCCCCTTGATTTAGGAGACACCTTAATATTTCCTCTTGGCTACCTCAGGCCAATATTGTTTATTGTGATGGCTGTTGTGAATCCCATCCTGAGGCACGTAACTCTCTGCATATATTATATAGGGAGTCCTATCAGGACTATGACTGCAGTGTGGGAGTTAATAATTTACAAAGTCAGCTGAGGTTGTGATAATTAATTTCCCTTGTGGATTTAGCCTTAAATTGCCAGCCATATCATATTAGCTTTTATAAACCAGTAGTCATGGGCAAGCATTCATATTTACCCAGAGAGAGACACAATTATTTTAGTTATATGTAAATAATAATGAGGAGTTAGCACACATTTCAATTCTATCTTTGAATTCATAGAATAGAATAGATCTTTGAACCCTTGTACATTTCTTGTACTTTATCTCATGGAAGCACTATAACTATACTTTCTGATATACCTTTCATCCCAAAGGCCTGACAAATTTCAATTGGGAAGCAATACACAAGAATTGCTCTTCTCAGCAATCAAGCAATTGTTCTTCTCAGCAATTAAATGATGCTGTCTTTTCAGGTAAAATTAGATTATAAGTGAGAACAGCAAAAAAGTACAGCTGCTATAGCAGTAGTAATTCAGAAGTGCTCCCTTAAAATCTATATATTTTTGGATATGTATTTCAGATGCTTCTTAACATACACCTGCTTATGACGCTTCTTAGCATACACCTTTTCAAAGGTATTTGAAGCATATTATTTAGGTGCAGAGCACAGTGTCCAGACAAGTATTACACTAAGCAGGACGAGACTTTGGAACACATTTAGGGCCTCTTTTTTTCACTCTCACTTCCCACTGATGTCATAGTGAAACAGGAGGCTGCAGCATCTCTGGAACTAAGGTCACTGTCATACCTAGTAATCCAAAGAAAAAGTTTTAAAAGATGCACAAAGGAGAATCAGTTTTCAGAATTCTAATACTGCATAGCAATTTTCACTGTCAAAAGGAAATGTGAATGGATGGAACGACTCTGCAAGTGCCCATTAGCCTTAGGGTTCTGATAGATAGCCAGCAATCATCTTTATCAACATCTGTGATTCATTTCAGTGGAGCAGTTGAATGTAAACTAGGGGTGTTTATAGACTTATTCTGGGAGGTGGGGGGAGGGAGGGCTTTAATTAGAGCAGCTCTGACAGCTATTCTAATTAAAGCGCCCAAAGCATAACATGTTTAACAGCATCCCCATGCTGAAAAATGGTGGAAGGGGTGCTTTAATTAGATCTTGTTGAATGAGCTTTAGTTAAAGCATGTCCATTGCCATTTTCAGTACGAGGGCACTGATATCTGGAGTCTGTTGGGTGCGGTAATTACCATGCTCCAGCAGTCTTGATTAACTGAGTTCATAGAGTCATAGAAGTCGGGTCAGAAGGGACCTTGTTGATCTTCAAGTCTGACCGCCTGCCCGGGCAGGAGAAAAACTGGGCTCAAATGACTCCAGCCAGGTAGGCATCAAGCCTCCTCTTAAAGACCCCCAGGGTAGGAGCCAGCACCATTTCCCTTGGAAGTTGGTTCCAGATCCTAGCCATCTTCACTGTGAAGTAGTTCTTATGAATGTCTAATCTAAACCTACTCTCCAACAACTTGTAGCCATTATTCCTTGTTATGCCAGGGGGTGCTAGGGGAAACAAGGTCTCTCCCAAACCCTTCTGGTCCCCCCACAGTGAGTTTATAGATGGTCACCAGGTCCCCCCCTCAGCCTTCTCTTGTGAAGGCTGAACAGGTCCAGGTCCCGCAGTCCATCATTGTAGGGTCTGCCCTGTTGTCCCCAGATCATGCAGGTGGTCCTCCTCTGGACCCTCTAAATGTTGTCCACATCCCTCCTGAAGTGGGACGCACAGAACTGGATGCAGTACTCCAGCTGTGGCCTGACCAGTGTCACGTAGAGGGGGAGGATCACTTCCTCGGCCCTACTTGAGATGCACCTGTGGATGCACGACAAGGTGCAGTTACCCCTGCCAACCGTGACCTCGCATTGTCGGCCCACGTTCATCTTGGAGTCAATAATGACTCCAAGATCCCTTTCTGCCTCCATGCTGTCAAGAAGGGAGTTTCCCCATCTTATAAGCGTGCTGCTGGTTACCACTGCCCAAGTGCAGCACCCTGCCCTTGTCAGTATTGAAACACATCCTGTTTTTGTTAGATCACCCCTGTAACCTATCCAGGTCTTGCTGCAGTCTTTCCCTCCCTACTAGCGTGCTCACCTCATCCCAAATTTTGGTATCATCAGCAAATTTAAACAGGTTGCTTTTCACCTTGTTGTCCAAAAAGCTGATAGAGATTGAACAGCATGGGCCCAAGGATTGAGCCTTGGAGCACCTGTGCCCTCTTCTCCCCAGGTTGAATATGACCCATCCACCACCACCCTCTGAGTATGACCCTTCAGCCAATCTGCAATCCATCTGACTGTGTAGGTATCAATGCCACAGTCGCCTAGTTTTTTAATGAGGATGGGGTGGGAGACAGTGTCAAATGCCTTGCTGAAGTCCAGAAAGACTACATCCACGGTGACACCTGCATCCAATGCTTTTGTGACCTGATCATAAAAGCTATCTGTCATGGAGCGGGGTGCAGGAGCAGCCGTGATCTCCCTCTAGCGCCCCCTGCCGTGCCAAGTAGGTGGTTCAGCACTCTCTTATCTCGCCCACCACATCTTGTTGTTATACGGTTCTAGAAGGGAGGCTGCCTTTGATCCCCTAATACACGGTGTTATAAGGAATTATCCCCCGTTCCGTATGAGGTGACTCGGTGCACCCCAGCCTTATGGGCAATGCGTACCTCCTACCTCCCCTTTAGCATTCCCCAAGCCTCACAGCTCTTCCGGACGTTATCAGGTCCTTTTCTTTTCTGTGCCCTGCCCGGTGCCCCTGGGCTTGTCACGCAACCGGCACCCTTTTCTCTGGCGCCCCTGGGCTTGTCACGCAACTGGCGCCCCTCTATTCATTAGCCCTCTCGGGCTTACTGACAGTACTCTTTCCAGTTGGGCTCAGGCGGCTGGAGCCTTTACCTGGCCCCTTTGACCCTTCGGAGTCCCCACCACTGTGGAGCCCCTCTGGGATCCTTTTCGGTCCACACCCTTACTGGGGTTTCTATCAATAGTATATGCCCACTCCTGGGGCTTTGCTTAAAACCTGCCCCCTCCGGGGCTTCTCTCAGTACACGTGCCCACTCCTGGGGCTTCTCTCAGTACAGACTGTGTCCTATTGGGCCAGTCTCTTTGTGCTTAAGCACTCCTAGCCCTCACCGGGCTTCTCAATAAGTTTATTCCCCTTTCAGGGCTTCTCAAGTCCTTCTCATGGTTGGGGCTCAGGTGGCCATAGCCGTGCCTGGCCCCTTAGACCACCGTCAGGGTCTTTTGCCCTACTTGGGCTTCTCCGCTTATTGCCCCCACAGGGCTGGGGTCAACACCCCTCAACACCGCGCCACACTGGCGCGAACAGCTATGCCTACCCGGCACCACTCACTGTACCCCACAGGGCACCAGGAACCCCCAGATTACTGGGGAGCTCCCATGAGGCCTCCTCGCATCCCTACAGCCTCACCCGGTCCTCCGGTATGTAGCAATAACAAACAAGAAACATAAAGCCATGAGCCAACTGGCTATAACCGAAAATGAGCCTCCTGGCTAGAACTTAAGTGCCGTGCCCTTAGGGCCACTATGTCCCACCTTCAAGCTTCCCAATCAGGGTTCTCTCCCCCTTACCATGATGCAGCCGCCTGGGTGCCCCGGCTGCACCGCTCGCCTCTGCTCTGCTTGGCTCTACTGTAGAGCTCTTGCATCTCTGGTTGTCAGCAAGGTTCGGCTAGCTAGGCTTTGGCCTGGGATGTTTATAAAGGCCCAGCCCTGCCCCCTTCTGGTCACCTGACCAGCACGGTTGCCCTGGCAACCATCACCTAAGCTGCCCTTGTGATTGGCAGCTGCCCTTATTCCTGCCTAGGAACAGGGCACCTCAGTGCCCCTGTGACATACCTTCCCCCTTAAGTTCCAGACTCACTGGGGTGTTCTTCCATTTGCGAGCTATGGTATCCCTCCAGGGTTCTTTTCTTGATCTTTCTGCAGGCATTCAGCAGCGTATATACTGGAGGCTGAGGTTTTCAGGTGCCTCTTACTCACCTTTTACCCGAGGGGCAACACGTGGGATTTCTTGGGATGTACCCGCCACAGGTAGTCCCCCCACCTTCACCAACCTTGGTACCTTACCTACTACGCTAGCTGAGTTTCTGCCTAGTCCCTGAAGACTCCTTCTCCTGTCCAACCTCCTAGGTTCTTTCTCCTCTGTAGCTGGTCAGGTTCTAGCTCTCGTTTCCCCATCCTGGAAATCCTGGAGTTTGCCCCAAATCTCCCACTGACAACTCAGCGCGTTCCTTGCATCTTCCTCCGTGCAGAATTCGATTCTCTCTTGGCCCGTAGACCGCCCTCTAGGCCCTTTGTAAATTTCAATGAAGGCCACCCTGCCTATTTTGGCCTCAAGGATTCTCCTCAGTACCTTCCAAGAAACTTTCCTGGGCAGACCATTCAAGTAAAGCTGAGGTCTTTTTCTCCTCTCCGCTCTCCCCTTACCAGGCGGCTCCTTTTTCCTCCTACCCTGCCCCTCGATTCTATCTGCTCTCTTGGGCTGGACCGTGCTCCTGTTTGCTGAGCCGCTTTCCGTATTCTGCCATCTCAGATGAGGGACTCCTGCTGCCTTTCCCTCATATATCAGGTGCAAAGATTCCCTCTGAGGGGAAGTGCGTTTGGCTGACACCATTCCTACACCCTCTGTTAAGTTGGCTGTTTCTCACCTTTCAGAGCCCCGTATGGCTCCTCTCCCCTTACTCTGCCGCCAAGTCAGGCATCTGGACCTGCTGACTTGAACATGTCCAGCCCTTCCAGAAGCTCTCTAACCCAGTCCTCCCGAACCTGAGGTCTGGAGGCGTTGCCCTCAAGTCCGTCTTGCATCATGGTGGGGAAGTCCTGGTCCCTGCACAAGAAAACGGAGGTGAAGAATTGGTTAAAGAGGTCTGCTTTCTCCTCTGGTGCAACCACCAGATTGCCCAGAGAATCTTGCAGGGGCCCCACATTTCTCAGTGCTTTCTTCATCCTCCCTATATATTTGAAAAAGGACTTCTTATTATCTTTGATTTTGGACGCTAGTCCTAGCTCTACATCCGCCTTAGCTTTCCTGACATCGCCCCTACAGGCCCGAGCAGAGGAGGTATACTCCTCTTTGGAGATAGCACCCCCCTTCCACTGCTTGTATGCCACCTTTTTGGCAATCAGGCATTCCCGGATGCTCTTGGTGAGCCAGGGGGCCTTTCGGGCACTCTTGCCCCCATTGTTTCTTGTTGGGATGGTCACCCCTTGGGCCCTGAGTATCGTCTCCCTAAGGAATGACCATTCGTCTTGGGCACTAAGTTCCCCTGCTCTCGGGAACCCCAGCACCTCTCCCACTAATCTCAATTCATTGAAGTTGGCCTTCTTGAAGTCTAGGGCTACCGCCTTGCTCCAGGCCCTTGACACCCGGAGCTAGATGGTGAATTCCAGCAAGCGATGATCGCTATCACCCAGGTGGTCAAGAACCTGGAGGCCCCTTACCAGGTCATTGCCTGTGGCCAAGACCAGGTCCAACTGGGCATTTCCTCTGGTGGGACTGTGCACTTCCTAAATTAAGTGGAGGTCCTGTATCTTGGCCAGGAACCTCCTGGAACGGTCCGACCTGGCTGACTGTTCTTCCCAGCAGATGTCCGGGTAATTTAAATCACCCATGACAACTACATCCCTTGCCTTAAGTGCCTCTGCAAGCTGGCCCAAAAATTCCTGGTCCAGTTCCTCCCCTTGGTTTATAGTAGACCCCCACCATTAGATCCCTCTCCCCACGGCTCCCTTGTATCTTGACCCAGAGAACTTCCTCATGCTGCTGGCAGAGGATGTGAATTGCTCCTTGGCATTCAGAGAAACTGGACCTTTTCAGCCTCCGCAAGAGAAGGTTGAGAGGCGACCTGGTGGCTGCCTATAAGTTCGTCAGGGGGGCACAGAAGGGAATTGGTGAGTATTTATTCACCAAGGCGCCCCCGGGGGTTACAAGAAATAATGGCCACAAGCTAGAGGAGAGCAGATTTAGATTGGATATTAGGAGGAACTTCTTCACAGTTCGAGTGGCCAAGGTCTGGAACGGGCTCCCAAGGGAGGTGGTGCTCTCCCCTACCCTGGGGGTATTCAAGAGAAGGTTGGATGTGTATCTAGCTGGGGTAATGTAGGCCCAGCACTCTTTCCTGCTTATGCAGGGGGTCAGACTCGATGATCTATTGAGGTCCCTTCCGACCCTAGCATCTATGAATCTATGAATCTATGAATCTATAGAGCGCCACACCCCCACCTTTCCTTCCTTCTCTATCCCACCTGTAAATCCTATAGCCCCTAATACTAACTGCCCAGTGGTGGGATGAATCCCACCACGTTTCTGTAAGCCCTATTATGTCTGGGTCTGAACTGGCTATTCTGAGGGTGAGTTCCTCCTGTTTATTCCCCATACTATGAACATTGGTATATAGGCATTTAAGGCCTTGCCAGATTTGCTCTGATAGGTTGATGCATTGGACAAGACTCTCCAATGCAGCATGTGTATAGGCACCCTAGATGGCTGCTGGTTTTTTCTTTCTTTATTTTTTTTTAAGGGGTCTGTTCACTGTTGCAGAAACACCACTTCTGGTATTACAAAATGATTCACAGCAGATGTATGTTATGTTTTTTGTTTTTTAAAGAAGTGCTCCAGGTAATACTAAAATGAATACACTACTTCTGCTAGGTCTGAGCCATGGTGATTTTGCTCCCACTGAATAATCATTCTTTTTTGGGTTTGTGTTCCAGTTACTGTAAAGAAATTGTTATGGAAAGTAAGCCTAACAACATAACTGGAAAAACATGGATTGAATTAGCTATTACAGTGGTTTATATTGGCTGTAAACTCTACTCTCTGTTTCCCAAGCCAATGTCTAAGCTACCACTGGCTCAAATCTGAGCCTTTGAGTTGTTCCAGTATTGATGCTTCCTACCCCTTCAACTGTTGTCTTTGCTTGTTTGGGTCATTCTCAATCTCCATCTTTAATTACCCTGTAGTTATGCCCCTGTAAAACTTGGTTCTTTTGTCTCCCTTGGCTTAGTCTCTCTCATTTGCAGATCCCGCCAACTGCTCTGAAGCTCTAATATTCCATGAGTCACTGTTATTTTTCCATTTGCCCAATATGATTATTTTCATTCCCTATAGGCCTTTAAATATTCCCATCTGCTTTTATAGATGTTAGCCCTGGATGACTATCAGGCAAAAATGGAATGTATCATTTTTTATTAATTTTGTCTAGTTTCATTAAAAGTGTGTTTTGATGAATAATGTTAGATGAGCTATAGATGCACAAGACAGTATGTTTGTGCAATACTGCTTGAACAGATCTTTTAGAACCAGTTAGTGTATAGCCAAGTCTTCAGTTGCACGGTATTTTTATCCATATGATTGTCAGGCAACCCTATTGCTGAGGAAAAGGCACATTTATTTAGATATGCATTTTTATTCATAGGGCTAGCTAGAGCCTTCTAGCAGCAATGGACAGTATAAGGAATGGAGTGCACAACTTCAAGTAGACTGCTAAGAAGCATTGTTCCCCAGCAAACGGAGCATACATAATGCTTTACACACATCCCCATATGCAGTTCAGCACACATCCAGCCAGCTCTTCTGCATATTCCCTATTTCCTTTAGATTGTTAGGTCTCCTGGCTGAAGCAGCTTGGAAGCTTTATGTAGTGGAGTACTGCAATTAGAGCTAACCCTTCAATTAAACCAGAGGAAGTGGGAGACATTCTTCCTTCACCCCACAGTGAGCTGCTATGCAGGAGCCACAATCTAACTGGGGAAAACAAGAGTAGAAGACTGGGATGCATTAACTTTAATGGTTCTGTTCTAATGTACTGCCTTAGTAAGTTTATAGAAATCAGAGAATCAATGCATCAAGGTGATGAGTAAGGCTGAAGGTACACATTACATTTAGACCATATTAAACCTGTGGACTGTTAAGCAGGTTTAAAGTTAGAACATGCTGTGGGCAGTTTCATGTTAAGGATTAATATAATTTCTTACCTGCATAGCTTTGACTTGCCAATAGAGGGCTAGTGAGCTGGGCCATGGCTAGAAGCCAGGACACCTGGGCTTTATCTCTAATCTAGGAGGTGGTGTATGGGGATGGAAGCAGTACATCCTGGGATGCTGGAGGACTGTAAATTGTTCATTTTTTAATCTCTATGGAGCAGATTGAAGTTATTCTAACATGAGCAGGTAGCACAGCCCAGAGTTAACCCTTCCCTGAAGTAGCATAATTTTGAGATGCTCAGAGAGTACTCAGAATGAGCTAATGAGTTTTAACATGCCGATGCACATGTTTTAATGCCCTTAGTGTAGTCTAAGTGAAATGCGTAACTTCTCCCTAAATCTATTCAACTATATTGTCTGTATTTACCACATGATGATTTCCAAGTGAATATCTGTTCTTCACAAGGGTTAATGTTGGCACAGTGATGTTTTGCAATATTTTGATATAAAGCCTTATACAAATGGGGTTGGTGCTTAATCTGTATCCCTCTTGTAATATGGGCAGTGTCTGTAGCACTAGGCCAAATATTAGAAAACTGAGTAGATTGGAACTTGTTTTTAAATTGCAAACACATTTGAGTTCAGTGATAGTTCTAGTATTTGTGTTTGTTTTCCAAGTTGTATGCTTCTTCATTGATTGCTTTAATGCTTCACTGGCTCTTTTAAAGGGCTGAAATGACATAAGACTTGGCCTTCTTCTAGTATCTGAATTTTTGCAGAATGGAAATACTGATATAATTACGAATCTTGTGATATTTCAACTCCATAAATGATACCTTGAGGCAAAAAAGTCCAAAGAAAATTAAAAACAAAGAGCAATATATTTAGAGATTTTTTGGGGGGGTGGGTAGAGTTGCTGGTTGAGCAAATATGGGCTTTCAGTGTTTACATCTTTACACACCATTGATGTTTCTTAATGTAGGCTATGAGACAAGAACTTGATAGATACCATTCCTCTAGCTGGCAGTGTTGCATTACTAATAGCTAAAAGATTGACGTTTGCATTTCAACGTTTCTGAAATCCAATAATGTGTTCAGGACACAAGCCATTTAAATAACAATAACAAAAAAAAAACAAACAAAAAACCTCAAGTACATGTAAAAATTCATAAAGCTTGGAAAAAGTTTTAAAATGGATTTAAATAATCAGAATGTTGAATTTAGGTTGTTTTCTTGTTGTTGTTTGCATTTTTCTTGTGTGTAATGTAATTTGAGAAAGGACAGAGGCAGAAACTTAGACCAGATTTAAGGAAGAGAGCCAGGAAATTCAGCATGTGTTTGGAAAGGACTGAGAGCTTAGAAATATTCAATGAAACTTTTTGATTGCCACAAGAAATGAAAAGCGGCTGTATTCCCCTAAAGTCAAAGTGTCCCAATAAAGACTTTGCAAGCAAGAATGCTCTCCAGAAACAGATTGGAATACTTTGCTGCAGCTGTGACAGTGAGTCCAGCAGGCATCTGTTGAAAGGGATGTCTGTTGCTGCAGTGTTTTTATGATGGTTTCCTGCAGTGACATCACTGTATCTGTTTTAAAATGCAATGCCATATAAATCCAAAAGCATTACATGTACTGTAAAGTGCCAGTGTTTACAGTATATTTTAGGATTTAGGACTTAAGTGCAGGTAGCCCTTTACTCCTTGGAGCTCATGTCCATTAAATGATTCAGGAGAGCCTGAGGGCACCTATACACATGTTGGGGGTGTGGGGAGGTTAATTAGAGTGGCTTTTGGGAGCCTTTGCCACCATTTTGAAATGCAGGGACGCTGAATACACAAGATGCTGCAGCACATGTGGGTGTTCTAACCAAAATGCTCCAGCAGACTTGATTAATCATTTTAATTGGTTTCTCTTAGCTTTGACCTTCCATTTTTCACCCTGTGTTCTTCAGTCAGATATCACCCTGCAAGCTTCTTGAAACTTAATCCAGAAGAGCACCAGAGTATATATTTAACATTTAAGCATGTGAGGAACCTAACTACAGGCAGTGCAACATCTCATGTGCTTAAAGTTAAGCACACTCCTAAATTCTTATGTTATATCAGATCAAGAAGTTTTAAGTCTCCTTGGTAAACATGCATGGAGGCAGGACTTGCATTTTGACCTTCAGCTACATTTCTGACACCTTGGTGTTCTCCTTACTGACTAGCTTTAGATGACCACCTCTCACTAATCTAAAAGATCGTGAAACCTCACCCAGGTAAAAATTCTAACTCTATTAGATTATGAGGCAGTTCCAAAGTTGAGAATTTCAGGGTGAGGTCACTGTGCTGGCCATTTTTTATGATAGTCACAATTTGAAAATCTGAGTGCATTTTGTATAGCCCCACCCAAATAACTGTAATCACATTGCCGTCAATCAATTATTTTTTTACATAATGGGGGGAGGGGGATTTAAAATTTTTTTTAGTTGGTGTGTGTCTACATGTTATATTAATTCAAAGTAGGCTTACTGCACAGTAAAAATACTGTGCAGTAAGCCTACTGAAGGAACACATCTACATGTGCAGATTTGCTTCCATTGGGAGCAGCCCGGAGAGGGTGTCTTCCCCCCTGCAGCAGCCAGGGGGAGCTTCAGGCTTCCCCTAAGTGCTAGCCCCAGGACTGGCAAGGAGCACAAGGCCAGGAGACAGCTGTCTGTCCCAGGGAGGGATCCCAGGGAGGGATCCAGATGTGCATGGGGTGGGAGAGCTGCTGCTGCAGAGCATTCTCACCCCCTGCACATGGGGTCAAGCCCTGTGCCCAGTCGGGCTTCCCTGCACAGCCTGGGGCTGGCCATGACCTGTCCGGTTCTGGGGCAGGTACCAGCCAGCTCTGGGCTGGGCAGGGAACTCTCCTGGTGCAGGGAGCTACTGGCCCCAGCTCCATGATCAGAGTTGGGGTTGGGAAATTGTTCCCTGTACCTGGCAGCTGCTAGAGTGGGCTCTGAGCACAGAGCCTGACTGGGACAATGTCCCCTTGCCCCAGCAGGAATTGGCTTCTGGCCCCAGCTCCATGATTGAAGCAGTACCTGGGGGGGCACTGGGGACATTGGTGCAGGGGGACATTGTCCCAAACAGATTCTGAGTTAGGAGCCCACCCCAGCAGCAGGCAGCTCATGGAGGAGGAGATTGTTCTCTTGCCCCCTACTGCCCAAGCTGACTAGGTAGCAAATTAACCCCACAGTTCACTAACTGACTGCCCAGTAAGCATCTGCACATGTAGCTGGTAATGCTTTACCATGCAGTTAGTTAATCAGCTGTATGGTAAAGCATCTTGTGTAGATGTGCCCACTGACAAGTAATGAGTAGTAATAAATTTTTACATCCCTCTATAATAAAGGTCATCTTTTCATAGAACTGTCCTCAGTCATATAAACTAATGGAAATTCAGAAATTTTCACATAGCAGAAAAATATGTAAACGGAATGTTTTTTAAAGGATTTCACAAGTTGCTAGGATGTCTTTAATTATGTTTCATGTGTTAGAAGCATGACAAAGAAATTTGTACCTAATTTGGAACCACATTAAGTAGAGGTCAGAGAGAGAGAGCTAAGATCCATTTAAAAATGGAAATGTCCAAGAGTGTTAATAACTATAGTAGTTTATTCTTCTAGCCATCAAAATACTTTAAATTTAGAAACCTGTGGTCTAGTATCTGTTGACTACAATCTCTCCTCTACTTCTATTTTCAGTTTCTATGCTAGATTCAATACATACAGCTCACATACATAACCTAGAACTAGCTTTAGTTCTGGATTGACTTCTATTTGACTATAATATTTTTGGAAAATATTGAGCTAAGAATGAGTAAAAGACTGACAACAACATATTAAATTAAAGGCCCTCCTAATTCATTGACTCCAACTCCTCACTATGATGGACAATCAAATCATATAATCCCATGCCTACCTTCATCAAGTTACATTTTGCAGTAATACTAGTCAGGTTGTTTTCCACCTGTGCTTTTATGTGAAGATTTCTGCAGAACCTTGCTCTTCTGGTAGTTAAAAACCTTAGTAGTTAATTACCAAACTACGTTTATTCATGTACAGTTTATGCTAGAGGTACACTGATATATCAGTTGCATATTGGATCAGCACTGATAAAAGGAAAATTAACATGATTGGCTATCAGCTTTTTTTGGCTGGTGTAGCCAATAATGTCACTGACAAATGCCGTGTGCCTGCATGCAGCTGCCATGCATGTAACCAGGAACGGAGCCCAGCAGCTTGGAGAGCAGCATACCACTGGTAAGTCTGTGGGTGGGGAGGGGCTAGGTTTGAATTGCTAGGTGAAACTTTCTGAATTAAAACCTTCCCTAAGCCTTCCCTCTCCAATCATTAAAGCGATCTATCAGAGCAAGCCTTGTCATACATGTCTGAGAGGGATTGGGCAAGCCTTTTTTGATCCCTTCACTCTGTTGGCTAAGGGAGGCTACTTTCTATGCTTCAGGCTAATAGAAGCACTCCAAAATCCGAAGGTCTACAGGGTCTGTGTATCCTGGGTGGCAGAGGGCCCAGATAAAGGTCTAAATCTGAGAAGTGGCAGTGCTACCCCAGGTCTGTGGGTGTGCTCCAGGAAGGGGTTGGTCAGAAGTTGGCTTCCCTGGGGAGGCATCCGAAGCCTGTTTTTTTGCGAGGGCACAGTGAGGTGGATGGCTTGACACAGGAGCACCCCCTACTGATCTGCTACAGATGCATCACTAGTTTATGCCCATTTGTTCCTTTATCTGTGTTACCCATTAGCTTAAATAGCTCTTATTTCTCCCTGACATTTACCTCCAATGGATTTATACAGAGAAATCAAAATATCTCTCAGCCTTTGTTTTGCTGGACTAAACAATTCAATCCTCTTAAGCCTTGTCATGTATTGTAGGTTCTCAATTCCTGTAATCACCCTAGTAGCCTTTCTCTGCTCCTCTTCATGTTTGAAATGATCTTTCTTGCATATAAATAATCAAATTGTTACTTGAGCTAGGTACAGGAATTCAAAGAGTCCTAGGTGGAATTGATCTAAGTTACATGATTTTCTGTAAACAGTGTAGTTGTAGACTGATAGCAAACACAACATACATTCACTTTTCGGTGGGGGGAGAGCAAATCTTAAAGAGGGTTCTGCCATTTTAAAAGTCTGAGTGCTGAACTTCTGTTCTATTATAGCTATAGACAACAACATATTAGTTGTTCATAGTCACTGTGATCAGCTAATTCACCCACCCCTTTCCCCCATGCCATTGGTTCCAAGTAATTAACTGTCAACTTATAACAGAAATTCTTGCTATTATTATCATCTGATTCCTGTTACTCTAGTCATTAAAGTCATCCTGTTCTTACAGTATTGTTTTCCTCTGTATTGATGATGTCTCCTATGTGTCACTAACAAATTTCATTAGCACACTCTAAATTCTTGTGCCAAAGCCATTACTAAAAATATTAAATTAAGTTGATGTCAAGACTGATCCTTTGGGAACTTCACTAGTAGGTTCCTTTCAGCTCAGCAGTTCTCCTTTCAGCACTACCTGTTGTCCTCTTCATGTAGTTCCACACCTACCATAACATTCTGATACTAGCCCTTATCGTCTTCATCGTAACTAGTAATTATTTCCATGTGGTAATGGGAAAACTGAATGTTTTATGTTTATCTTTAGGCTGAAGTTGTTTCACCCTGGACTGTATAGAGATGATTATTCATTTATGGCTTTGGAATCACTTGGATTTTCCATTTAATTACTTAATAGCTTAAGTAATTGCCTAACTACTTAATAGTCATTTAATAGATTGTATAAAGGTAGAAACAAGCTTTTCTTTAAGATTAATGAGTTGATGTCATTTGAAGAAGTACAGCACAGTGCATAAGGTTAGGAAGGTAGTATGAAGTCTGTGAAGCTGGGCCTCAGAGTTTATTTAGCCAGGATGTGGTTATCAACTCACAAACACGAAAAACTTTTGAGTTACCATATGAATAAAATATGGTCAGAATATGAGAACAACTTAATGAAACTAGGGGTACTTGTACATGTGACAGGGTTTAGTCCTCAGGATTTTATTCTACACTCCCTTAATTGAAACCCACCGTTTCAATTTTTCCATCACATTACAATGAGGGGCCCATTTTTTTCCTTTGTCAGAGCTGGAGCCTGCCCAGAGTTGGGAGGTGAGCTGCCAGTGAATGAGTGGCCCCTGAGCTGCAGGGGACCTGTTCCTTCCCTCTGTGGTGGCGGCACCACCCAGGGCAACCCAGGTGCTGCCCCAATCCAATTGTTTCCCAAGTCTGCCCAGGGAGCAGTACCTGGTGGGCTTCCAGCAGGCAGGCTCGGGAAACAGTTGGATCAGGCTGGGTGCTACCTCTGTGCTGCACCAGCACCTGGCACACTAGCAGTCCACCTGGGCAGCCTTGGGGGTTGCCACCACTGCAGAGAGAAGAACCAGGACCCCCCACTTTGTTCCTCTGCAGCTTGCACTGCAAGCCCCTCCCTTTTCTGGGCTGCAGCACAAAAACTTTGGGAGCTCCTGCCCTAGATGATTCTGACATCTAAAATCCAACACTCTATAGTAGCAACCATTGGTCCTCATGGTGTATGCATGAGGGCCACCCAGACCTTCAATACATACACCTGGGTAGGAATTTTTTGGAGGAGTAGAGGATGCCTAGACCTTCCATCTATGCCATTGAGACAGAATCCAAAGACCAGACTGCATCCAGATGTTTGGTGCCCCCATGGCTATAGTTGTAGAGGTATCTGGGAATTGAACCCAGATTTTCTGGGTGGTAGATGCAGATGCTACTGCTGAGCCATAGGGAACTCTGTAATACCTTCTACTGTACTAATATTGATCAGGAAGAAAGTAATTGAGTTAATTTAAAAAATAAAAACCCCACTAGGACCTCTCACACACAAAATGCTTTTTCAGTTACTTGCCATCTGTCTGTTCAATAAAGTACCGGCACATTAATATGGTGACATTTCTGGTTTCAAATACAGTTCCCAAAAATACATTACAGACATTTTTGGCAGGGAAATTCAGGTGATATATGTGCTCTGTGCAGAATAAGAAAAAAAGGATGATTTGATATAGAGGCTTTTACCATCACATTACTGCTGCTCATAAAAACGTTGACACCAAAATATCAAGAGGAGAGCTCATATTTGACTGAGGGTATATAAATGTTGAAAGTGGGTAGGTGAACATGAGCGATGTAAAACATGAATTCTTAATCAAAACAGCATCCTTTTGGACTGGGTACAGACTAATCTGTGCTTAATGTTTTTTCTCATGTGTTGGGAGATGGTTAACTCCAATCTCCAGACATTTTTATATAAACTTAAATACTATATCCACATAACTGATATCCAAGTTAATCTTACTGAACCGTTACAATATTGGATATAACTGACCACTAGGACACTCCTGCTGAGTTGCTGTTCTGATTAAAAGTTGTTTCACAGACCAGACTTTAATAGTCTGCAGATGATACAACAAGCATGCACCCAACTTTACATAAACAATTTTCCAGAATAAAGGATAGTCTCGAATAGAATTAGTGAGGTACCTCAGAAAAAGATGTTTATGGACCCTGAATGATCACTTGGCTGTAGTTTAAGTATGGTGAAAATCCAGTTGTGACAGATTCTATTTCTTTATCATCCTTCTTTTCCTGCTAGAATGAAGAATATAGAAATCTAGAACATCGCAGTTGTATAACATGTGTTATCTATTGCCCCTTATGTTAACTTAGGCAGAATCATTTTGTGTTCAAGGACTACTGGCCAAAATATGGCTTCTTCTTTGGATTCTGCCACAGATTCCTTTTCTGACCACTGTTGAATCTCTGTGTCTTGGTTTCCACAAATATAAGCCAGAGCTAATTCCTATCCCACAGGGGTACTGTGAGCTCTTGAGACTTTAGGTACTATATTTCTCAATATATAATATCCAGACTGAAGGGATATTATATATTGAAGGGAAATACACAATATAGGTCATGTTAAAACATTGCACTTTATACCTAAAGTTAGGCTTTTGCCTAATATAAGGAAGCAAGAATATGAAATTATTTTCCATATCTTTCCCTCACTTAAAAAAAGAGGGAAAATCCTAGCCCCATCAACTGAGACAAAACTCTCATCCACTTCAGTGGAAAAAGACTTTCTCATGAAGTAGTTACTTTCCCTTTCCCCCCCCCCTTGTTCTTATAAAAGAATTAAAATAGAGCAATGTTCTTAGCAACCTTTTTCCAGTTAAACAGTTCCTTTCTTGTAAGGCCATATGATGATACCAGGTCCAAAAACACAAGTCCATCTCTTGAGCTTTTATCAAACTAATTTATAACATTTCCTACTAATGAATTATTCTCAAACAAATTAATTTGTTCATATTAGACAAGTCAGACTTTCAGAAATACCAAAACACACCATACTAATAAATCCCTGTAACAGGGTGGTCTGTCCCTTCAGAAGGCGCAGACAGCCCCTGCTAAGGGCATTCAGCTGTGGGGCCTTCTGCTAATGAGGGAATGTCCCACTTGGAGCTTAAAACTCCAGGGAGGCTTGCTGAGAGAGGTAAAACTGCTAGGGAACAGTTGCAAGGAAAAGGGAAGCAGTCTGTGAGCTAAACAGCTTGCTATACACAGGGGCCAGACTGTTGTACTGCAGCCAGAGCCAAAGGGCTCCCCGCCTAGTGCCTGGGACAAGGCCAAAGAGTTTGTTTTTTCTTTGTTTGTTTGGTACTTAAAGACTTGTGCCTTAATTGGGAGGATTGGCTAAGGTTGCAAAACCCACCTGCAGAAGCTAGCAGGTTAGGAATCCTTCTTGCAGGCCCCTTCTGTATTTTTTTTTTCAGTGGGACGGGGCCATTATGTTGTTTTTTATTTCTTCCCCCAGTTACATGAGATGAACTTTCAGTGCAGTCAATACACCTTGCTCCTATGTAACTGAAGGCAGAATGTGGCTTGGAGACTCTTTATTAGGAGGTGATGCTTGGGTTAGACAGAAGGCAGCGTGGTTCTCAGATTGCAGTCAAGTGCATAGAGTTAGCCATTGGAGGTGCTTATACACTGTATACCATTTGCTCAGTTTATCAAAGTGAGAGAGAGAGGCAAATTATATGTTACTCTATGCTACTGTTGAAGAATATGGGGTAGGGAAGGAAAATTGCCTTATGGTTATAGCATCACTGTGGTGAGACTGTGAAATTAAATGAACAGCTGCCAACAACTGACTTCATATGCCCATGCTGTCAAAGCAAAAGATTCCAGGAAAGTAAAGTTCAAATAAATGAATTTTAAAAAATATTTACTTACAATATCCAATTAGCGTATGAAAATCTAACACAAATGACATAGTTAAAGTTGATGGAAAACATGCTGGAAAGAACATCTGTAGCATATCATTAGTGAACATGAGCTGGACTGGATAGTGAAATAAGTTTAAAATTAACATTTCTAGAGTATTAGCTAGTAAAACCAGTCACAGATGAACTAGCTGTTCAGCAGATTGTTAGTTGTATATGAAGACATTCACCTTCTCTGGTTGAAATCTGGTTCAGTTTGAAGGTGGCCAAAAGCATAAGACCAGATGGATGTAGTACTGATGTAGTTTGTCATGGACTGGTATCCAGGTCTTTTTGGACCACTGTGCATACTGAGTGGGAGGACAGAAATAGAACTGAAGAGGGTCTTAATAGATGGGAGAGCTGGGTTGAGACAGAATGAAAATCCAAAACAGGCAGACATAAGGTGCTACATCTAGGGAAGAATAATCAAATGCATGAATACAGAATGGGAGATAACTGTCTGGGCAGTAGTGTTGCTGAGAAGGATCTGAAGGTTTTGGTGGATCACAGACTCAACATGAGTCAATGATGTGATGAAGCTGCAAAAAAGGTAATGTAACTTTGGGCTGCAAGAGCAGGAGAATTAGGTGGAAGACACGGGAGTGACAGTACCATTGTGTAGTTCTGGTTAGGTCTCATCTAGAGTGTTGTGTTCATGTCTGGGCTCCAGATTTTAAGATGAATGTGGAGAGGCTGGAGAGGGTCCAGAGGAGACAGAAAAGGGTTGGAAGAAGAGCCAGACAAGAAAGGTTTGAAAGAGCTAAGTATGTTTAGCCTGGGAAAAAGAAGGCTAAGGGGGACATGACAACAGTTTTTTCAAATATTTGAAAGGCTGCCACAAAGGAGGAGGAGAATAATTGTTCTCCATTGCTGTGATGCAGAAGTCATGCGTTGAAGCAATGGTTTTAAATTGCAGCAAAGGAGATTTTGATCAGATCTCAGGAAGATCTTCTTGAATATTAGAACAGTAAGGCAGTGGAATAGACTGCCCAGGGAAGCTGTAGAATCTTCTATTATAGAGGCGGCTGGGTAAGCATTGGTCAGGGATGCTTTAGGAATCTCATTCCTGTATTCATGCAGGGGCTGGGCTGAATTACCCTCCAGCTCTCTGATTCTATGACGTGTGTTCCATGTCTCACTGCGTAGTGGCTTACTCAGGACAGGCTTAAGACACGGTGGAGTGGAATGGTGTGTGAAAACACATCTGTATTTTACCTGCCCATCTGGATAAATCTTTACTTCAGTCTTTGTAGCACCAAATTCACTGAAAAAAAAAAAGAGTAAAGCGGGTCCTAGAATTAACATTAAAACACAGTTTGCTTTTGTGCTATCCTCTGACTAAAGTACTGTACACATTTTCATTCAAGTGCAGAAAACAAAACCTTTCCTTGGGATGGTATCCAGGTACCAACGTGGTGGTCTGAAAATTTCTTATTTATTCTCTATTTTTATTTATTTATCTCTTTCTTCTGTATTTGTCTTTATTGGCCAGAAGTTTGTATTGCTTTGACTTATTTCAATGCATACTTTTTAAAGTTAAGGAATCAAGTTCTTCTTTAATTGTTTTTAAGAGAAGTCTGGATCCTGTTCCTAACTGAGCCAGTGTTGGTTGATGATCCATGAATATAATTATATAAAGGTAGGATTGGAACAAAGCACATATAATTCTCCACCCCACTCAAACAAACAAAAACAGAGAGGGCTGGAATAGGACAAAGCCACATAGAGTCTAAAATTGAAAACAGCCAGTGACCTAAAGGCAATGTCTCAGCCTAGTTTAGCAGTTCACCGCTAGAGCTGAAATGTGTATCTTAGTTTGAGGATATCAATGTTTGCATTTAGCAAGTGTGCCAGGTGGGGCTGGCAAATAGTTAAAACAGGAAAAACAGGTATTTTGTCCATAATGCAATTGTATTGTAATTGAATTTGTAGTGATTTTTATCACTTTCATGTGCTGTTGCCCTTCATGGAAGCATCTGGAAGCAGAAACCAGAAATGAAAGTATCAACATTGAATTTAGAGGTGTTTCTTCAATTATTTCCAACCTGTCCAGACATGGGAAATTCTGGAAAGATCATCCAGCAGGAATAACTGAAATTTGGTGGGATGGCTGTCCACAAACAAATGCTAATACTGATGGGTCAATATATGCATAAGGGAAGCAAGAAAGTTTTTTTTTTTGTTTGTTTCATAGATTTCATAGACATTAGGGCTGGAAGAACCCTCAAAAGATAGAGTCCAGCCCCCTGTCAGCTAGGGTCAAAGGATCCCAACAAGATAGGTGTCCAAATGTTTCTTAAAAGAGTCCAGAGTAGGGGCTTGCACTACCTTTGTGGGGAGTCTATTCCAGGCCTTGGGGCCTTGGACAGTAAAGAAGTTTTTCGTTATGTGCAGCCTAAAACAGTCTTGGAGGAGTCTGTGATCATTTGACCTTGTGGACGCTCTGGACAACAGGCGTTCCCCCAGATCCTGATGTACACCCCTTATATAATTATAGACAGTTAAAGTAGCTAGTCGCTTCCTGTGACTAACGGGATTTTTAAAAGCCCTGCAGGTAATCAGGGGTCATCACAGCTACTCCTAGCAGGCTAGATGGCAAATTCATTATATTAAATCTAGACTTAAATTAAGAGTCTCATTCTAGGTCTGCTCCTTAATAGAGAAGTTCATTTAAGGATTTACAATCTACAGAACTTGATTTCAACCCATTTAAAGACTTTCCAGATTATCCAGATGAAGCCAGATACCTGAGTGTAGCCATAATGTACTGAAAGGAAGTATGTGGAGCAAAGGGCACTTAACACTCTTATAGGTATTGCCTGGATTATGGTGTTACTTTATGCCTTCTCTTCTCTTAACTCCCACCAGCCTGAATTGCCACAAAGGACTAAAAATACAGTCCAAGATTGTCATATCCCATTCTCTAATCATATCTCATTTCTCCTGCTATTGGTTTGATCCTGCATCAGTGAAATCAATAGAAATTTGAACCAGACCATAAACAAGGGATCAAGAATGTGAAGAGTTTTTATGCCCATGTCTTCTCAACATTGTAATTTTATCATCACTTGGTTACCTACTCTGGGTTGGGTAAGCTGAGTGGATGGTTCAGGTAAGGGAAGTTAAACAGCCCCGCCACAACTGAGGAGCTGACTTGGTATTTCTGAAGTTCATAAACAAGAATATTGACATTAAAAAATCCTCTGGATGTATCAGAATTATCTTTCAGAGGAGGATGTTAGCAATCAGTAAGTTCCACCTTGCAGAACCTGAGATCAGCCTACTGTCAAAAGTATTGTAAATCACCATAAATTGATTTTAATATGTAGCTCCATCTTGGAGATTGCAATACTGGAGGGCTGCTGCATAAACATACACTGACAACAAATGAAATATTTTTCTTCCAAAACTGCTGGCTTTCTAGAGGAATATCCCTGCCTTACAAAATTACTAGTATAGGAAGACACTTCTGTAATGTCTTGTGATATGTAGGAGGTCAGATTAAATGATCAAATGGTCCCTTTCAGCCTAAGGCTCTATGAATCTGAGGTCTAAAATATGCTCATGAAAAAAAGCTTTGAAAATTAATTTGCTCCCGCACCTCCTCTGTATTAATAATTCTTTGATGATACTTTATTGTTTTAAAAATTAAGCTCTAAGTGGGTGACTTTCCCTTTGTAAAGATGAGGCCCCAAAATGTAAACAATTATTTAGTTTTCTTGAAAAAAGTCCTTAGTCTCTGTATTTCCTCTCTTTTACTCCCTGATTATGTCAGTAGATTGGCCATTTACCTCTCAGGTTTCTGGGGTCTGATACCTGTTAATCACTTCTCGCTGTCTTTTCTTGCCCCTCCTCTCTCCCCCATCCCTAGCTCCCTTTGCCTCCCTGCTTCTTTGATTATGTAGGGATAGGGGATTCTGTTATGGTGTGTACTATTCAAGCAGAGAATAAGGATTTTAATTTTCCCACTGCTACTGTCTTCTTGATTAGTTTCCTCATTTCTATATTTGGAAATCCCTATTTCTAGAATTTAATATTACAGTGCTTTCAGTATGTATCCACCCTCACAAGAAGAATTTTATCTGTGTTGTGATTACTATCATATAGTGGTTCGGTTATACTTCACTCTGTTAGTGATTTATCCACCACAGCTTTCACTTATCAGTTCTGGTGGATGGATGTTGATCTTTTATGCATTTTCATAACTCTCTTTTTTGTAGTTCTTTCTCAGGTAAAGCCAAAGAAATGAGTCATGGAAAACTGGGAAAAAAAATCAATTATGAAACTACTCTGGATCATATTTTCTGCATGTTTTCCTTTTTTGTGTGTTTATATGCCAGATTGTTAGTAACAAACATCCTGTTTTTATACAAAGGGTTCAGTCACTTCTATTTAATCCTTATCATTTGAAGTCCTAATCCTGTATTTATGATTTTGTTATTTCTTTAACAATTGGTTGTGACATAAAACAATGACTCCCTACAGGAAATAATCAATGTGAACAGATGAGCTTTAGGAAGACAATGATTATATATTTTTATGCAGATAAGCAATGGTACTAAAAATAAAGAAGAAGAATTACAATCTGTTACCTTCTCAGAGTGGTTTCTAAAGAGATTGAAAGTGGGGTAGACTTGCACCCTATAGCCTAACTATAGGTGGGGTAGACTTGCACCCTAAAGCTTCTTACATAAAGTTTCATATGCTTTACCTCATTTTGTCAAATGTTGTGACAGGATAAGTACAGCGTAAAATGGAAAAAGTGATTTGAATACAAAAAGCAGGAAGGGAGGGGAGAGGAAAGGGGGAGTTCTGGGACAGGCATACCAGTAAAGAGTGCATAGGAGGAGAGGGGTCACAAGAGCTAATCCAGGTAATGGGATAAGAATCCATAGCCCCTGTTTAAACCACATTTAATAATCTGGCCTGTGGGTGATTTTCTTGTTCTGCAGTTTTCTGTTCAAGTTGTTTTTTAAAGCTTTGCTGCCTAAGAACAGATCAGCAATGGATTGTCCAGGAAGCTTAAAGTGTTCTGCCACAGTCCTTGGTGTCTTTCTGCACCTGGTTTCAGATCAGCATTCATTCATTCTTACAAATAGGGATTGCCCTGCCTGCCCAATGTTGAGAGCAGAGGGGTACTGTAAGAAGATGATGGTGTATATAATGTTGGTACATGTGCAGGTGAATGACTCACATTTTCCTAGGAGTCTGTGAAAAACTGTTTCATTAAATTGGGTATTCTGAGAATCATGTGCAGGTAATTTTGTTTGTGCATCTCTTCTTAGCTGGTGGGTTTCTACCACAAGTAAGTAGTGTTTCATGTTGCTTTTTGCTTTTTAACAGGAACTACTTTGTTATTCATCAGTTCAGAAAACAGGATAGTTTCAAAGGAAAGTCTGACAAACTGCTACCTGTAAAACCAAACTACTCTTACCACAACAGCACCTAGATCTTTTTTTCAGATATGAAAAAATGTCGATTTATCTAAAAATATTTAAACAGGACTTCCTTTTACAGCATACTGGTAGTTTTGTGGTGGGAAAGCAGTAACACAACAGCAAAATGACAGCTCACTTCATGATAGATTATTTGTTTTCAAGGGTGATTTTTTTGCAATGCTGCTAAATATATTTTTACATCACATTACAAAATAGAACATAGTTTTAGTCCATGATGAGTGGCCCTAAAGCTTGAGTCACAGTATTGAATTCAGTTCACTGCTGGTAATTTTTGATTTAGCTTGTTCAAGTGCAGAGGGTTCCTGGCAGTGGGGCTGATGAGGTTCTTATGCTCAGGGAAGGCACATTTGGGGCAGGGGCTGTGGGGTCTGTATAAAGGGGAAAGAGCACAGAGTTCACCTTCATGGATTTTTTTTCCATGTAAAATGGGCTAGGGAACAAGTGGGCTGGAGACAGAGGATGATGAATTACTGCTTCATGGATTTTGCCCCTGTGCAGAGGCCATGGTAGGAGCTACAGATCTTGTTAGGCTTTAGGCTGGAATAGCCTCTATTCAGAAGCTTGCTGGATGCTGCTAATTGGTACTGGAAAGCTTTAGAGCTGAACTGGATCAAATCCTTTTCTGAAGATTTTAAGGGCTTGAATTAACATGGATGATGATACAGATCCATGTTTGGCAGACGGATGTTACTTTTATATTGCTGCACCATAGTGAAGTTTTTCTACTTCTCCCTTGTGCTTCCTCAGTTCTGTAGGTGGTTACATATCTTCTAGCTCCACCCAACACTAAGGCAGACTTTTACTGCTTGAGACAGAGGGAAAGGACGAGCTAACTATTACTGAGGTCTTGTTAAATTTTAAATGACTGTCTTTAGCACCTCCTGTTTGCTATACTTTGGAACTCTGGGAAACTTTCTGCTCATACATCAGTCGTACCTACAAACCTGGTCCAAATCCCATGGAGGTCCATGAGAGCCCTTCCATTGTCTTTAGTGTGCGTTGGACCTGGCCTTTTTGCTGATACCTAACTGAGCTAAATGAGAATGATTGGGTAGCTTAACTGTAGATCTTGGGGTGCTCACAGTCACAGCTCCATGCATCAAATGAGACCCAAACTATTTCATATGTACACATCTTCCCTATGATTTCTGTCTTGCTAGGGATAGTTTGCTGTGTGTACTTGAGTTAATTTTTATTTTGTACATGCTGTTTGAGGAGCTCATGTTACAGAGGCAGTCTGTCCTTGCTCACTTTCTGAGACAGACACATACAGAAACTTACAATAATCATGAAGTTTGGCTCTTGAAGTATAATGTGACCCAAGCAGCTGTGCTGTAAGTAAGAAGTTGTGATTGAAAAGGCATCTTCATGAAATAAGTAATTGAAAATATCTGGCCTCATTGTAGACATTTATGGTAGCATACTGGATCTTTATAGGAAACATGAAGGGATGACAGGAAACATTTTCAGATGTGGTCATAGAGCTCTGAACGTTTTTGGAAGAAAGCAGATTTCATTCCTCCATATGGAAAACAAGTGTATATTTTTCCATACATCTCTGTAGGAACAAAAGTAAAATGCACTGCACGTCTAATATAAGCCATGTGGCAATCATTGGGCTATATATTTAAAACACTAAAATGCTGAATATTAATAATTAATTAGCATTTATAATGGTGAAGCATCAGGGCTTGATTGTCCTAGGCTTTGTACAGATATATAAGTCTCTGTCCTGAAGCACTGGTGACGAATAGGTACTTGGGGCTGAATTAGAGCATGAGAAGAGATAGTGGGGCTTAGATAGGAGAGTGTACATAAGGAAAGGGAGACTGTGTATGTAAAATAAAAAAACCCAGGGTAAATGGTGGCTGGAAGGTGAGAAACAAAGCAGACAGGGAGAATGAGATTGGGGTAAGGAGTGGTAGGAGTGCAGTGGGATGAAGGTAACTAATGAGAGCAAAACAAAGGAGATAAACAATTTTTGAGCTGGGTGCATGATGATGTCACAAGGTTTTGGCTGCTTTTTCCCATACGATGAGGGACAATGGAGTCTGAGTCCAGTGCCTCAGATGGTTTAATTTAAGTACCAGGGCTAGACTGTTTAGTTGCATAATAGTCCTAACATTTTTAAAAAGATGCTTGTATAGAACAGACTCTCCCAGCTGATTAAAAGTGACAGTGAATGCAAATATATGTCCTTTTATGTAACCTCATGAAGAATGTCTTGCATTAAAAAGCTTGTCTAACTCTATCCCACCTATGCAGTTGGTCAAATAAAAGATATCATCCTAAGAAATTCTTGCCTCCTTTTATGTAGGCAGATAATTGTACTTGGGTAGGTGGCATGCATTCCCTAACTCTCCAGGAGTCAGCTTGCCTTACCCTTGCCTCACCTCTGATATCATTTGACAACCTGTTTGCAGAGGTGGAAGTGATGACAATGCAAAGTACACAGCCCATTACAGCTGAACCTGACTTCCACAGGCAGAGTGCCTCAGTGCTGCACCTCTCTTCACTCTCAGATTTGTTGGGTGTAGAAGCCATCCTGAGTCAAGGTAGACTGCATTCTGCTGGCATCCCTGGGATCCCTCACAGGGTGGCTTGCTAGCCTCCCTTGGTGCTCAGTTGCTATAGGTGAGCCACAACCCAGCCTTACCCCCAGGCTTCCAGAGAGAGGAGTCAGAAAAGGTCCTGTCTCCTGTGTGACTGGGTGGGGGATGGGGAATGGAGCTTCTCTGGCATGTGGATCCCTTCCCCTTCTCCTCCTCCACCCATAGTTGGGGGAATGGGTCTTGGTGGGTGCTTGGCAGAGAAGGTCCATTCCCCCAGGACTGCACCACTTCCTCCCATGCCGGAAACTGAAGGAGGGTGGAGAACCTTTCTGCTGCATAGACCCAGCCCAGCCCCCACCAAGACCTGTGCCCTGAAGCTTGGCAGGGGGCGGGGGGAATCTGTGCAGCAGAAAGGCTTGTTCCCCACCCCCCAGCATAGCAGCCTGGAGCTGCAGCTGGGAAAACAGAGCCGCTTTGCCTGTGGATCCCCCCACAAGCTTGTGGGCACAGGTCTTGGTTGGGGCCAGGTGGAGCTGCAAGACAGCAGGGCTGCTCTTCACCCCCTCTCCTTGGCCACAGATCCCAGTGCAGAGAAATGTGGTGCAGCCCCAAGTTGCAGCACCAGGCTGCAGTTGGGGGAACAGAGGTAGTCTGCCATGAGCACCTGGCTCAGGCACAAACAAGACCAGTGCCCGCAAGTTTGGGAGTGGGATCTGCATGGCAGAGAGGCTCCATTCCCATGGCTGCAGCTTGGTGCTGAGCTGCTTTTTGCTGCACTGGCAGCTATGATGGTGGTGGGGGTGGGGTGGCGGGGGGAAGGTTGTAGCATGGAGCATCTCCGCTGTGTGCACCTGGCCCAGCCCACAACAAGACCTGAGCTGGGAGGGGGGGGGGGTCTTTCCCCCCCCCATCCTCTAGCTGCTGGCAGCCAGTTAGTGGGGGATGGAGGTGGGGGAGGGGTTGCACTGTCCAACTAGGGGTGGCTGGCTGGGCTCAGCATTCTCCCACAGCCTCCTGGGACGTATGTGAGAGCACCTCCAGCCTGCTGGCTTCAGCTACTGCAGCGAGGCTCTGAGTCCACCTCTCCCCCGCACAGCCTGAGCCGCGCATGTGCGTTCTGTTTGGTCCTGAGCTAATCTACAGCACCTTGAGTAAAGAGCTATCTATACTTGGAGTGCTTCCACCTTGGACTTTTTGAACTTCTACTTAGCCTTAGTTCTGGTCTACAGCACATCATGTATATAGGACCCTCGAGTTCTGACAACAGAGCAATGGAAGACTTCTGCCATCATAGAGGAACTGCCAGAAAAGCAGGCGTGGCTACATGCCTGCCTTTTATGCCAGAAACAGTAGCCCTTTTAACAGATGGTGTCTCTCAGTTTCCACTGCGTCCCCACTGGTATAGCTCCTGTAGTGGACCTGCCAGAAGCCATGCAGAAGGGGAACACTTCTGCCAGCAGACTCGCTCTGGAAGCGGGAGTATGCTGGCAGAAGGCTTCTAAGATAGACAAGTTCTTAGGCTTAGTCTGTCTACAGGGCTGCTGCCATTTTAACTGTGGTGGCAAGACCACAGCTGAAGAGCCCCTGGTGTAAATGCTGTTCCTCTAGCAGAAGTTTTCAGCTGCCAGAGTTATGCCATCTCCCCAGGATGACAGAAGATCTGTCAGCAGAAGCCTTTTTTTCTTTTTCTTTTTTTTTGCTGGCAGAGCAGCGTCCACAGTGGGGGATTTACCAGCATACTTATATTAGACAGGGTGTGCCATCATTCCACACCCTTAACTGACATAGCTGGGTCAGCAGCTTTTTGATGAGGACAAGGCCTTGACAGAGGTGTTAAGGATTCAGAGTTGAGAGCACAGTAAAGCTATTTGGCCAACCTACAACAAGAGTTAAAAAAAATCATATGGGATGCCTGCATGCACTAAAAACAGCTACAGAATAATGGAGACAGCATCCCGCTGACATAATCATGCATGCAAGCAACAGCACTTCATGTGTTGACATACAGGAATCCTTTTCTTTAAGTTTCAAGATCGTGCCCCAATTAAAAAGATTTTTAAAATCTGTTTTTCCAGGTTTTGGTAATGCTAAACACAAGATTACAGAGTGCTCTTGAACTGATAGACTGGAGGATGGGTAGTATGTATCTTGTAAGAGTGAAAAATTACATTCTTATCCATTTTTTTCAGTGATATCTTAAATTACCATATTTTTGTCATTATGTTAAAAATATCTTTCTCTTATTTTAGTTAGAATATGTGCTACTTTCAGGTAGCTCATGGAAGCAGGGACTCAAATTAATGTAATTGCTATAATCTTAATTTTGCAGCTTTCAGGACTTGAGACATTCAATAGGGCTACAAAAATCTTTCAGGTTTCTACAGAGGATCAGAATCATTCATTGTTTTTTTGTTAAGTGACTATGGAAGAACTGGGCCAACTCTGTGAGAAAATACTTCACGAAGAGATTGAGGCCAAACCTTTTAGGAATAAAAATTTTGTGTGCAGTTCATTAAAATTGTGTCAATGGACTACTGGTGAATCTTAATTTTGTGTTGCTAATTCTTCTTGAGTGACATTGAACCTTTTATCCTTTATCAATTTATCGCTTTGAAATCTGTGTAAGCAAAGAGAAAAGTGCTGGAGAATGACTCGGACAATGAGAGGACAATCCACAGAACAGAGCTAAAGTGTGAGGATCAAAGACAGGACCTCCACATAGTTGTTTCCCCCTCTAGCTCCTCAGAGATCAACAGAAAGGCTGAAGGATATTTGTGCTTGATTTTAAGAATGAGATCCTGTAACTCCCCCTGCCTTGCACAGGAATTCAGGGTGATTAGCTATTAGGTTGTAGCCTCCATTCTGGGACCTCAGCCTGCTTCCCATCCCTGTCTGCGTCCCCTGTGGCTGAGCACACAAGTGAGAAACACGTGGCCAGAACCCTCCATCTGGGCTTAGCCACCTGCCCACTCCTTGCTACTCATGTGGTTTGTGAGGGGCAGCTTTCCCCCTTCTGATATAAACCCCTGACCCAGAAGAGGAAGTGTCTGAGTAACAGGGCTCGACTTGTACCCAGGCTTCTTTGCTACTTCTTGCAGGTGGTGCTTCTATAGGCTCTCTGACAGATCCCTCAGCTATCCAACTCAGATCCCATGCTTGTCCTAACCCTTTGGCTTCCTAACCCACCCTCTTTCTCAACCTGACTCCCAGTCTGTTCTCCTGGTTACCTGATCTGGCTTGCCTTCTGACTGCACTCTCTCTGCCTGATCCTCAGCAATTTGGATTGACCTTCTGGTTTCCTGGCTTACCAACACTCAAGATTCATCATGCTGCTTCTGACCCTGCTTGCACCCTAAAACCCTGAGCAAGGGCGACTGTAAATTGCTGATTGTAGAGAGGGAGTTCCCCCAGTGGCCGATCACCAAACCTGGAACCACCAGCAGTGGAACTGGGAAAACCACAAGTGCACTTCCGCCAGCACTTCCAGTTTTGCAGTTGGCGCTTTCAGGGGCTGCACAGCCAATCTCAGGGGGTGCATGTGCACCCACATGCACCCCCTGCGCATCACCAGTGACCCTGAGCGAGTGACTGTCAGAGCTGGCTGTCCATGACTCAGTGTGACTTTAGCACTCATGAATAATAATGTTCATGGTGTGAGTGTATCCAGAGAAAGAGGAGACAAGAGCTTGTATATTGGCTCAAGCACACCAGGCAGATTTCCCTGGCTGTGACAGATTCACTGGCTATTGTATCCATTTCCCCTGACATGAGGCAGCAATCTTCAGAAATCTAAGCCAGGAGATCCTCAAAGTTTTCCATTTGGATGCTGATACTTAAACCCCAGTAATTTAATGGGGTTTAAGAAGACAGGAAAGAATCACAAAAAGGAGAGAAACAGTCTGCATTAAGTCTCCAGTCCATGCAACCTCGAGGTGGGTGAAAACTGTGACAGTTTTCATTCAGAAAATGCTGATTGCATAGATTCAATATGGTCCATGAGAATTTGTCATTTCTGTCAACACTTTAGATGGTAACTCGGCAAGCCTGGATTCCTGCCAGCCTGCCCTCCAGCTTAGTAAAGGAGTCTCCTCTTGAATTGGGTTGCTGTGGTTTCTCGGGACTCTTGGGCCCCCAGTCTGCCTAGCTTCCCAGCTCCCTGCCTCACTCTTAGGGCTGCCAGGTTGGCAGACTGCTCAGTTCTCTGCAATTCATCTCTCCAGTTTAGAAATACAAACTCTCTGAATTTTTTACTGTTCTCCCTCTGGTGCCTGTCCCCTCAGGGCTTGCTTCATTGGAGAAGAGAGCAGTAAAGTTGAAAAGTGAGAGAAAGTGGATGACCCTCTCTCTCTTTCATATTTCCCACCAGTTCAGACTGCAACATTTTAAAAATGGATCAGTGAAAACCAAAATGTTTTCATGAAAAAATTCCACATTGGTTCATTGGCCATTTCCCATGGTTTTTCTTTTCATTAAATATTTTATAGCTGCTTTAATTTTGCTATTTTTGTTTTTACACAAGTTCACTGGGAGTCTTCTCATTGATTTTGCTGGGTTTTTGAATGAGGTCTCTTTGGAGGTAAATGCCTCCCTGATTATGTTTAAAAGGGGAGGTAGAACTTTTTGAAACTTTTCCTTAGCCACACAATCCTACATCTAGGTTATTTTCTGCATATCTTTGATGAATATGTGTATGACATCAAAAGGGACTAGGGAGAGAGAAGTATCAGTTTACATTTTTTTTTGGAGCAGTTCGATGGTAACTTCATTCATTGACTGTTTTAATGTATAGCAGCCCAATGGTGGTTTTGAGGAAAGAAAATGAGATTTTCATTATCTTATAGGAAGCATTTCCAGGGCAAGCTCCTTTGAACACTTTCCAGGTTAGTGAGAAATAAAAGTGTTCAGAGCCATGGGATGCCATTAGAAAATTAGATTTTGTATTATTTTAAAAAGAAGCTTGTTCCTGTCTCCTTGGAATAATTTTCTGAGGGTCCAGCTGAGTAGCCTTCCTGACATTGTGCCATGTGGGTGGAAGCAGCCCTACAGTAAGGGGAACTTATTTACATGCTGTGTAACAAGCATCCTCTAATGTGCCATTCTAGTGATAGGGATGTGTGTGTTGTATCTGGAATCTTTTCCCATATCTAGTAGGAAGACTTACTGTTTTGATTTCAGGTCTGCAGGCTGTACTGATTTATTTTTTTTAGTGTAAAACTTATTTTACTTCATTTTAGCACAAAACTCCAACTAGTATCTAGAATTGTGACTATGTAAAGTAAACTGTCAAATTACTGAATAGTTATTTGGCTAACATATTCAGCCCAATGCTAATCAAATATAATTTCTTAAGGTGTATTAGTGTCTGTTAAGTACTGGGCCATACTGTGCGTGTCTCTGTGCATGTATGCTTGATTCAAAGCACTTTCTTCTTGTAGCAGCCAATGTAAAGCACATAAACAGCCATAGATATGCTTCTTGCCTATATTAAGATAGTTAGAATGGGTATAATGGGAAGAAATCCTTGTACTCAAGACTTAGAGGCTCTTACGGACCTGAATTTGAGACTCCTTTCTTTACTTCGTGCATTTGCATTCAGACGTTTCCTGTCTGGTTCATAATTGTTCGGTCGAAAAAACAGTGACAGTAAAAAGTAAGTTTTATAATATATAAAAATAACTTGGTGTAGTTGGGAATATCATAGGCAGTTTACAGGGCTTGCTTTGTGCTTAGTCAAATGCAGATTCCTCTCTTCCAGTTCCTTCAGGAGATGCCATATTTTCTGTAGTTGCACTAAAGGGGATTAAGTGAATTGAAGACAAAACCTTTTCATCCTGATCCTGCAGCATGTCCATATACTCTCAGCTGAAGAATCAGGTCCTTGCTCTCTTGCAATTTGTCAATCAAATCTTCTGTGTTTAGGTTTCTAAAACGCAATTCAATGTCAGAAAATCCAATTTTCAACCTAGTACATGAGGAACAGGAATTATAGAGTTTTAGTAATTTCTTATGGGGAAAGAGATTGAAAAGATCAGATGAAGTATCACAACAGCGATTTTAAGAGATTTTTTTCTCTTTTTAAAGGAAGAGATATGTTAGACTTAAAGGCTGCATCCAGACGTGCAGGCATATGCAGTTTGTGGCTTCACAAACCTCTTTGCAGTGCTGCAGACTGAACGCCTGGAATGTTAAAATGTGATTTGCACTACAAATTTGAAGTGCAGGGGCAATTTTGCTACTAGGAAATGCTGGTAACAAAAAAAAAAGTTGAGAGAAAAAGTGGCGCAGCACACATGACAGGTGCATGTGCCAGCAGACATAGAGGCTTTGTCCTCCAGGGAGATGTTCTAGCTGCTGGCCAGAGCACCTCTACTCCTTTAGTTGTGGCCCAGCTCCTCCAGCACTCTGGGAGCTGGGAGGAGCAGGGAAAGGGCAGTTTGCCCAAAGTGGGGCAATTTGCTCCACACTAAAGCGCACTCACGGGGACATGTACTACAGCAAAAAATAGCAGCACAAATCTGTGCTGCTATTTTTGCCGCTGCAAGCACATGCCCCTGTATGTGGGGATGCACCCAAGTTGCTCTTTTGATCTATACATAGAAAGGACTTTCCTCACCTCAATATGTTCTTCCTGTGCAAAAGAGGCTTGCTGCCCTCAAAGTAAAACCTGTGTTTTCTTGGATATAAGAAAGTTTATAATATCTAAGATCCTTAAGAGCCTTAACAGAACAAAATAAAACAAGCTATAATTTATTTCCTAAATCTCTCATGCGCGTCTTTTCTTTCTCTTTATATTTTCCTGTACTCTTTCCTTATTAAGTAAATCTCCCTGACCTAAGGCTAGCTATTGCTCCACAGTTTGCTTTGCCCACTAGCTTGAGACTTTACTGTGATCACACTCTTCATGGGATGCTCCCTTATACACTGCTTACCTCAATAGAAACATAAGTTACCAACTTGAAATTTATATGGAGTTTAACACATCCATAGCAGACATGGTTATTTCCCCTGATGAGAAATAAGGGTAATCAGTCCCACTGCAGCACATTAAGCTGGGTCAGAGCAGCCCCAAGCTGGCAGGCTGAATCCCTGAGCCCCCTGCTTCTCTAAGATATATTTCCCATCCTTTCTTCACATTCCTCCTCCTTCCCTCCCCCTCCCCCCCCCCAGCAGAGCAGTTGTTCAAGATATATCTGAAAATTTAAATACTAAAAAGACATGGGATATGTTACTTCAGGGAGAAAGGATCGCTATCATTACTCCAGCAAAATCAGTTCCCGACAGGTTAAGGAACAGCTTCTGGCCTCTCAGCTGACACTGCCCATCAAGTTACTGATTATCTTGGTGGTTTCCTTGCAAAGTCACTTGTCTGCTGGATCAAGTTCACATAAGCTCCAAATTACCCACCTATTTCTATCCATTATTAGCAAAAGGCAGATTTTTACCATCCCCATAGAGGTGAAATACTGTATGATCAATACCTTGGGCCATCCAGTTCATATAAAAAGAAAGTTTAAAGATTAGAAATTGTAAAAAAAATTATACTGTTCATTTAAACAGAAAAAGTATTGAAAGTAGTAAAGACTTCCTTTACAAAAATACTGGAGGAGATAGAGTATTGAACTCTACTGGGCAGCATGTGGAATATATTATTTATATATTAAAATAATTATTTTTATTGCCACATATTTTGTAGCTCTAAAAATAGTCACTCCAGATGAGCCTAACATTATGTCTGTGCTGCAGTCAAAGAAATTTCATAGTTTCATAGTTTCTAGGGTCAGAAGGGACCTGAGCAGATCATCAAGTCCGACCCCCTGCCATGGCAAGAAAGAGTACTGGGGTCAAACGAGCCCAGCAAGGTGATTGTCCGGCCTTGTCTTAAAGACCCCCAAGGTAACTTCCCTTGGAAGTTGGTTCCAGATCCTAGCCGCCCTGACAGTGAAGTAGTGCCTCCTGGTATCTGATCTAAATTTACCCTCTGCCAGCTTGTGACCGTTATTTCTTGTCACTCCTGGTAGTGCTCAGGGGAACAGAGATTCCCTCAATGCCTGCTGGTCCCCTCTGACTAGTTTGTAACAGGCCACTAGATCCCCCCTCAGCCTTCTCTTGTGGAAGCTGAACAGGTTCAGGTCCCGTAGCCTCTCCTCATAGGGCCTGCCCTGCTGCCTCCTGTTCATGCGAGTGGCCTTCCTCTGGACCCTCTCCGTGTTGTCCATATCCCTCTTGAAGTGCAGCGCCCGGAACTGGACGCAGTACTCCAGCTGCGCCTGACTAGTGCCACTTGGAGGGGGAGTATCACCTCCTTGGACCTGCTTGAGATGCATCTGTGGATGCGTGACAAGGTGCGGTTGGCCTTCCTGACTGCATCCCCACACTGCCGGCCCATGTTCACCTTGGCATCAATGATGACTCCAAGATCCTCTTCTGCCTCTGCACTGACGAGAAGGGAGTTCCCCAGCATGTAGGTATGCTGCTGATTCTTCCTTCCCAGGTGCAGCACCTTGCACTTGTCAGTGTTGAATCCCATCCCATTCTCATCTGCCCACCCCTGTAACCTGTCTAAGTCTGATTGCAGCCTATTCCTACCTTCTAGCGTACCCACATCCCCCCACATGTTAGTGTCATTAGTAAATCTGAACAGGGTGCTTTTTACCCCCTCGTCCAAGTCACCGATGAAGATGTTGAACAGTGCAGGCCCGAGGACCGAGCCCTGGGGGATCCCGGTGCCCACATCCCTCCAGGTCAAAAATGACCCATCCACCACCACTCTCTGTGTGCAGCCCTCCACCCAGTTGGTGACCCATTTGACTGCGTAGGTGTCAACACCACAGTCCCACAGTTTTTTAATGAGAACGGGGTGAGAGACAGTGTCAAAGGCCTTCCGAAAATCCAGAAAGACTACATCCACTGCTACCCCTGCATCTAAGGATTTGGTGACCTGGTCATAGAAGGCCACCAGGCTGGTCTGACAGGACCTGCCTCTAATGAACCTGTGAACCTGTTGGTTACCCCTAAGCATAATCTCCCCTGCTGGCCCCTTGTGGACATGTGCCAGAATAATTCTCTCGAAAATCTTACCCAGGATCGAGGTAAGACTAACTGGCCTATTGTTTCCTGGGTCCTCCTTCCTCCCTTTTTTAAAGATAGGAACCACATTGGCCCTCTTCCAGTCCTCTGGCACCACACCAGAGCACCATGAGTGCTCATAAAGCCGTACCAGGGGTCCCGCAATGACCTCTGCTAATTCCCTCAGCACCCTGGGGTGGAGATCGTCTGGACCAGCTGATTTGATCTGAGCTGGGTCTGCCAGACACTCCCCCCTTGCTGCTGCAGTGGCGGACCAGCATAGCCCCTGAGGCAGAGGGGGCAGGGAAGGGGGTTATTTTCCCCCTCTAACTTTACTGCCTGCGGAGGACCACAGCTGGGTCTGTCCACCCCAATCAGCACTGACGCCACTAGCTCTCTCAGTCACCAGAGGGAGGGGGACTAACCCCCATCCCTGCCCCTCCCTGTCTAAGGGGCCCTGCCAGCTGCTGCAGTGGCAAAGGAGCAGGTCCCTTGATGGGGCTGGGGCAGCCCCTGTCATAGTGTTGTGGAGTACGAGTGGGGGGGGGCCCTGCTGTGGGGCAGGCAGAGCAGCAGCAGACTGTGCTTGGCAGCACCAGGGACCAGAGGGAGCCAGAGCCCTCCAAGCCACCACCATGTTCCATAGCAGCTTTCCTTGCCCCACAGTGCAGTTCCCCATCAGGGAGAGGCTTGTGCTTGGGAAAACCATGACAAGGGATAGCCAATGTAGGAGCCAGGTGGGGGCAGGGTTGGGACCAGATGCCAGTGGCTAGGGCCCCTTAGGCAGGAGGTAGGGAGCAAATTTATTCCATGCTCTGCCCCTGGGGCACCGCAGTGAGGTCTGCCCACCTCAGCTGCTGCTGCTCACTCTGTGCTGAAGGCATGTGGCAGAATAAGCCCCTTCCACTGGACGCTGGGGTGGGGGCAGGAGGGGACTCATTTCACCGCTTGCCTTGGGCGCAGACCAAGCGGCAGCAGTGGCAGCAGCTGGGGTGCAGAGACCCTGCTGTGGTGGCCTGAGTGCAGAGCAGGGATTAACCCTGCTGCCTGCCCCAACCTAAGGGGCCCTGCCCACCAGTGTCTGGCCCTGCCTCCACTCAGCCGCTGAAGTGGCAAGGGGGGAGCAACCATGATGGTGGCTGCAGCCCAGTCACAATTTTCCTGAATGCAAACTCCATTCCAGCAGGGACCTGAGCTGTGGAGCGAACAAAGCTATTATGGACCACAGAGACAGCTTGGAGTCTGCCACAGCTCTGCCTACCCTGCAGTGGATTCCCCACACTGGGAAGGGGCTCATGCTCCCTGACACTGACGGGAGCTGCTGCCCCCATCAAGGGCCCTGCCCCCTCACTGCTGCAGCGGCTAGGTGCAAGTGTGGCCAGAGGTTGGTTGGCAGGGCCCCTTAGGTGGGGGAGGCAGCAGGAATGGGGGTTCCAGCAGCTAGCAAAGGGGACTTATTTTGTTGCTTGTCCCAAGCAGGGAGCAAGCAGCAGTGGCAGCATCAGGGCAGGCAGACCTGGCTGCGATCCCTTGAATGTAGAGTGGGGAATAACCCCTCTCCCTGCCCCCTCTGCCTCAGGGGCCATGCTTGGCACACCTGGCTCAGGTCCCTGCCGGTGGGACAGGGGGAGGGGGTGGAATTAAATCCCTCCTTGGCCAGACCCCTGCCCCTGCCTACGCCAGCTCTGGGAATTGTAGGGTACTTTTTAATCAATGCATTTGTCCGCATAACCTGCACACCTTAATTCATCATTGCATGTACAATTTATGAAAGATTTTTGTGCGACTCCTGCTCATGTTTGTGTATAGTAAGCTATTTTATACTCCCCAAAAAAGAAATATTTGACCAGCAGAGGGCACTTTTGCTAAGGTTTTGGAGAGATTATATAAGAAAATACAAAACTAGGTAAAAATTCAGATGAAAAAGGTGAAACAAAAACATGCTGTGAACTGTACCTTTATTAATTAGTAAAAGTTAAATGAACACTCATGATCATGTGATCTCTAAACCTCCTTCTTCACAGCCATATTAAATATTGTAGTTCTTATTTATGACAATGTAATTACACACACACAAAACAATAAAAAAATGTACTTTCCTTAAATAGGGCAAACAGATTTAGACAATAGCCAATAAAACTGTAGCTCCTCATATAAATCTAGTTTTACTGGTCTATTCTGGAGAGTAGTTATTTTGTTTAACTTTATAAACACATCAGTTTTTTCCAGGACAATTAGGTGTTTCAACAAAATTCTGTTAAAGGGAAAAAGAAAGGTCAGTTATATTCCTGCTGAGATGGGAAAAAACCCAACAACTTTTAGACAAAGAACACAGGATCTATGGAGATATTCCTGCCAGATTCTCAGAAGTCAGTCACATGAAAGTGTACCAAAGTGAATTTGTAGAAGACAACTTCATCCTGAACCAGCAGGGTAATCACAGCTGCAGTGTATGCATCTGGACCAACATTGTCAGATTCACCTCTAACACCTATTAGGCATCAAAATCCATATGTAAACATACAAAAAAGTGGCTGCGGAAGCTACCAGAATTCTCCACTTCTAAAAATAAAACTACCTTTAGGCATTTTCAAACCTGGGGCTCTCAGGTTTGAAAATATTGACCTTAGTCCTTGTTGGAAGGAGTGCCTGATGCTTTGACTGGTTGGTAAACAGCAGGGCTGTGCGAGTCTTCAGACCCCACTTTGGATCCGGACCCACTTTAGATGCTTCAGCGTCCGACATGGCACTTCCGGGTTGAAGTGGGATCCCAGTAATGGTGTCTGGAGTGAGTTGGGAGCATCCAAAGTGCTTTGGACCCACTTTGGATGCTTCAGAGCCGCTTTAGCCATTTTGAGGCAATTAGAAGAGACAGTGGGGGGGGAGGGGAAGCATGGCGGGGAAGACTGACATCTGTAGGTAGCCACCAAGAAGGATTTCTCTCTGGCTACCATTCCAATGGTAGCATCTGTGGGGTGGGACTAAAAAAAGTATAAAAGCCCCTGTTTCCAGCCCTTCTGTGCCTTTTGCAGCTCATTCCCTGTCAGCAGCTGTGAGAGAGAGAGGAATGCTGCGATTGAGACCTGCCTGCTGCTTTTTCATGTTATAAAAGAGTGGTTAGGATTTAGCTTAGCTTAGCTTAGTTTAGCTTAGCTATTCAATTAAATTATTAGTAGTATTACAATTCAATTTTTTTATTTCTTTGTATTATTTTTTGGGGAACTTGTTTTGGAAACTTTGCAAAAAGACAGTTGTGTTTTCCCAGCCAATGTTATGTATCACTGTGCAGGGAGGCACAGGTTGCATGCATGCACACACACATGCATGCATACACATATGCACGCACGCATGCACACACATACACAGAGACCCAGAATATAGAAAAAAAATCACAGCAGAAGAAGACAGACAGATATTTACAGAAGAGCAAGACACAGATAATACATTGAGACACAGGAAGACACGCAAATAATTTCATTCACACCACAAGACAAGATAGACAATATAGTGAGAACCAGAAAGAAAACACACAATTTCATTCAGAACAGAAGAGACAATATAGTGAGACCCATGAAGAAGAGACACAAATAATTTCATTCACAGCACAAGACAGACACAGATATTCACAGGAAAATAAGTTAGACAGATATACAAAAGGATTCACACACTCACAGAGACCTTTTGCAGCACAGGAAAGATCAATATGAAGCATGCTGGAAAGGCAGGTGCCAGCTCTTCTGGCAGGGAAGGGAGAGTGGTTATGGGGAGGGCTAGAGCTGCAAGTACCCCCGTCCCAAACACAGACGTGTTCTGTTCCTGAGCAGCCATGGCATTGATGCTGCCAGTGGAAGCCAGGCAGTGGGAGCAGTGTCTGCACCTAATATCCACTCCATCCAGAAGTGGGCACCAGCAGGGGAATCACTGCCCTTCCACCCCAATTTCAGCTCTCAGCATGAGCCTCCCACTGCCACAGCTGGAGCTGGGACCAGGGATGCTGAGTGCGCTGGCTCAGGCAATTCTGGGGACTGAGGGGGAATCAGAGTTTGTGCTTCGCACCCTTCATGTTTTCCCTAGACCCAGGTCTCCTCTGGAAAGCTGCACCTTGGGGGAGGCTGAGGTTGTTGAGGCAAGTGGCTCAGCTGAGGCAGCTCCTCCTGCTGTTCAGCCTCAACCTGCTGAGAAGGGGGAAAAGGCAGGATCCTCGCCCTCAACCCATAAGCGGAGGAGTAGTGTAGTGTGGGATCATTTTGAGGTGGCAGGTAATCCCCGGTTTGCCATCTGCCAGCACTACCAAAGGCACATGAGCCATGGCAAGGACATGGAGATGCTTCTCCACCATGGCCATGCTGCTGCATCTGAGGAGGCAGTGCCCCCTTGCCCTTCTTCCTGCTGCTCAGCCTGACACAGTGCAAGTGTGCCAAAAGGGAAGTCCCCCACTCGCTCCAAAGCCCCTTACCCCCAAAGCAGAGGTAGGCCACCCTGGACCAGTGCGGGGAAGGTGGACAGAAAGGGGGGGGTGTTCCCAAGGCAAGAAAGATCACCCAGAGCATTGGGGAGATGCTTGCTCTGGATAGCCAGCCCTTATCCCTAGTTGAGTGACCAGGGTTCAGGCCTGACCCCATTTTACAAAGTGGCGCCAAGGCTTCAGTGGCTACCTATCTCACTGAGGATGTGGAGCCACTGGAATGTGACCCCTTGGTCTACTGGGCAAGCCACAGCCAGATGTGGTAGGATCTGGCCATGGCTGCCTGGCAACACCTGTCCTGTCCACCGACCAGTGTGCCAAGTGAGAGGGTTGGAACGCCCTGCCTCCAGTCTCTCAGGCCTGATCCTGAGAGGGAACAAATTACAATGCAAGCCACTTTTCAGTGCTGGGCCTATGAACTGCACTTCATCAGCCTCTTAGGTAGTAGGTACAGAAACTCATGGACTCCATATAGACAGTGGAGTTCTGGCACGCTGCAACCTGCCGGACATTTGACACCCCAGACACCTCTGCACTTTTACTTGTGCCGCTACATCCCCCTTACCCCCTTACCTCCTACCCCAGCCTGTCCCTCCCCCCGATGCCTCCATTTCCATTTTCACTGACTGGCTTTCTTGCCTGCATTGTGGGCCAGGCCAGCCTCTGGCTTCTTTACTATTCCTTCCATCCACGACCAATTGTAGGTACTTCCTCAGCTGGACAAAGGGGTTTTCAACCCTAAAGCTTCCAAAGATACATTTTTTTTAAGTACTCCTTTTTTTTCATAATACTCATATAGACATAAAAACACAAGATAAGCCATCACACGCCATGAATAACATTACATGTCCAACACATCACAACATCTTTACTTCTTCCTGTCAATTCCTTTATAAAACAACAGGCTCTGTGACACTTCTGTTTGGTTACCTTTGATGCTGCTGCTGATGCTACTGGTGTTGAGTCAGCTAAGTTACTGTACCTGTTGTCATGTAAAGCGGAGGACCGGCCATGAGGCTGTAGGGGAGGAGGAGGCCTCAGTGGGGCATGCTGCCATGTTGTGCAGAGGCCCTAGTGCCAGGCAGGGCACACCTTAACACACACACAATGTCACCCACCCACATCACAAGTTTTGCCTGTCAGCAGCTTCTGGTGCAGGGCCCCAAACGACAGATTCCCCCAGTGAGACACAGCTGGCAGGCCTGCTCTAGGACACACATCTGGCAGACTTTGTGTCCTCGGCAAGAGCTACCACCCCTGCAGTTTTCAGCCCACTGCGCCTTAATACGCACAGGGTCATTTGTGTCACGAGTTTTGCCTGTCAGCAGCTTGGAGTGCAGTTCTCCCTAACCCCTGCACCAATCTTCTTGAAACTTGGCAGGCTTTGTGGCCTCAGTAAGAGCTACCACCACAGCAATTTTGACCCCCCTGTATTGTAACACATAGATGTGACAGGAGCTTTGCTTTCAGGAATTTGGGGTGCAGTTCCCCCCAAACCCCTGAACTGATCTTCTTGAAGCTTGGCAGGCTTCATTCTCTTAGCAGAGTCTATCGTCCATGCAAGTTTCATCCAAATCATACCAAAAACAACAAAGTTATAGATCTTTCATTGATTCCCCATTATACCCTATGGCCAGATCTCCGAGGTGGCTCCAAAGCTTCAGATCCACTTTGGCCGGATTGAGGTGGAAACCTGGTCCCGAGCTCGGGATCGGATCATGGCCATCTGAAGCTGCCAGATCTGAAGCCGGATCAGATCGCTGCTGACTCGCACAGCCCTAGTAAACAGCATGAAAGGAGATAAATGGAAGAATTTGAAGAAAGAAGTGGTAATGGGAACAGTGTTTATTATTATTAGCATTGTGGTAGCATCAAGACTCTTCAGTCAAGATCAAGAATTAACACTTAAGGGATAACAGAATGGTGCAATATAGTACCGGATTCAGGAGACTGGTTTCTTTTAATAGCTCTGCCCCAGGCCTGCTGGGTAATCTTGGGCATATCATTTCACCTCCCTGTGCTTCAGTTTTCCAGTCTAGAAAACTGAGTTAATATCTGTTTTTTAAAGCACTCTCAGAACATTGGATGAAATAACTATAAAGAGGTTTATCATTTCATGGTGAGAAAGCAGCATGTGTGAGTTTTATCAGACCAAGGAAAAGATCTTTTGCTATCTGGTTGAAATGAGTACAGGAAACCCTCGCTATTCACGGGTTCGGCATTTCCAGTTTCAAATATTTGTGGTGTGCCAAATATTCCCCATGACCCATGAATATTCACCTTGTTACAGCGCAAAGGCTGAACCTGCATCTTAAATACACTTACAGGAAACCCTCCGGAGCTCCGCACTTGCCACCACTGGGCTCCCACCACTGCCAGCACAGCCATGGCCGCCCGCCCACCACTGGAGGCAAGTGCCATTCGTGAATGCAGACAGCGTTCATGAATGCAGTGCCGTATTCGCAGGTTCCACCATTTGCAGGGATCTCCAGAATGTATCCCCCGTGAATGCCGAGGGTCTCCTGTATGTTTTCTTTCCCATAACTAAATCAGAACACTTATTTCGTGGAACTTACAGTCACTACACTACTTTTTTGGTTAACTACTAATTTGTGTGCTTATGGTAATCTGGGACCTGAATGAGAGAGCCCCTTGCAATCAAAAATATTGCTGTTAAAAGTAAAAAGTGGGAAGTAAAATATTGCGACGATAGCATGGATTTAAATAAAAGATGGCAGAATCATAAGGGAAGTGGAGATGTAAGGCTTTGCTCCATGTATGACTCGTCCATCTTGTGCTCATGTCAGAGAGGATCTCAGAACGATTGCTAAACATCTCTTTTTGTACCTAGGAATAATAAGGTATATTAACAATAGTGGTAATTACAACTAAAGCGCTCAATTTTCATGCGTGTGTTTAAATTAGAAAGTATATGGGACATGTTACTTTAAGTTTGAGCCAATAAAGAGCCATACATTTTTTAGGTAAATGTTTCTTCTACAGATTTTATCACAACTCAGGAATAAAGAGTCAGGATGGAGACAGGATGATCCAACTACAGAAACCATATGAAAAGATTTTAAATGTTTGTCTTTGTGTTGGTGAATTAAACCAATGGTTCCCAAAGAACCATTCCATAGTCCTAGAGGAAATGGTAATTGGTCTGCAGATCTCAGCGTCCTCTTTTTTCAGTTGAAATTTTGATTACTGAGGTGTGTGGAGGGTGATTTTGATGGCTGGCAGTATCTTGTTTGCCCAAAGTATTTGAGAACCACTAACCTGAATTTAGGACATATTACATGATATGGTTGAGCTTGCACTGGAAGAGTGTGTCTGGATTTTTATCTCTTTACATGCCACTCCTGCTAATCTATAATGTAGCATAAACATTTGCTTGATAAGGACTCCAGGTTTACTCCACCACCCTACACGAGCAATATCGCAAATGTTGTTCTGTATATAGATGTAGCTTAATATGAGGCAAAAATGATAATGTTTAGTGGAAGGGATGATCATCAAGTAGAACTCATTTTGACCACTTGGTCAGGGTGGGACATAAGACAAAGATCATCAAAAGTCACAAAAAAGGTCTATGGTCCATATTTTTAGGACCAACGCTTTTTAACCTACAGACCACATTCAAAGTAGATCTACAGAAATGCTACATAATATTATGGTCTAGTTTCCTAATAGTTCCAAGCAGAGCAGATCACAAAAACTTGCCCATGTAAATCCACAGACCCCATTTGTGATTTCCTTTGGAGGAGTGAATTATGAGTTATATATTACAGGGTCCATACTTTAAAAATAAAATACTTTTTTCACTGATGCTGATTCCTGTTTTCCCCCACCAACATCTCTCCTCACACTATACATAGTTCAACAGAAGTTATCAACAAACAAACCTTGCTTCCCAACTAAAAACACCTTTTTTATAATTATTTCTATTATTAGTTGTTGTTTTTCAAATTCTGACAACTGTTGCTGATATTTTTTTTTATTGTGAGCTTGGAAGCCCTTCAGATCTTTGTAGTGTGAATTAATCATGTTGCCAAAGCACTAAGACCAAATATGCAGATATCACATAAGAATATTAGTGCATTGTGGACCAGATTGTCAAGAGATCTCTGCTCCTATTTACTAATTAGAAAAACTGGTCAGAATGTCTCCATGCTGGATGCTGAGTTCTTAACAAAAAAAAATCTGGCAGACTTCTCACAATAGAAGATGCTGGGGCTGAATTACCTGAAAAATCTGGCTATTACTCAGATACCTAAAATGACAGTCCTTTTTTGAAATTGTTGCCTTGGCTGCAGGACATGAGCTCTTGGAAAATATGATTATCACCTCTTTTGAAAATTTAGTTATTGGAGTTGCACAGGCTGCCACTTGAAAAATCTATTAAAAACAACAGTGCCTTCATGTGGGACCAAGGCATTTCTGTAGGTGTAGAATGCCTCCAGCATAGAAAATCAGTTGTGGTTCTGCTGTTCAAGGGCAGGATGAGAAAATTTGTCTTTGGATGACTACACAGCAGCTGTCTGTGGGAGAGGAAGGCATGACGCTTTTGTTGTGGTGAATGTCTGTTCCTGGTTTTTTTTTTGTTTGTTTTTTTTTTTTAGGAGAGGGATTCAAGGATTGTAGTGACCCATTTCATTAGGAAGGATTTTTCCTGGAAAATCTGGATGTATCTGGACCTCAGTGAGTTCTTGTGGGTCAGATCCAGACCCATCACAGGCAGCAAGGTGAATAGTAACGGCATTAACCATTATAGATAACTGAGCCACTCCGAGGGCTCAGGGAGCTCCAGCAATTAACACAGCCATTTCTTGCCTGGCCCCTGCTAAAATATGTCCCCAGTGGGGCTCTGTACCTCAGATTGTGATAGTGAGCCCTGCCACTGCATATCTTGACCCTGAATTCCTGGTACTTCCAGGGGTGCTGCGGGCCAGAAAACATCAATTTGCAGGCTGGATCTGGCCCATGGGCAGGAACTCTGACATCACTCTACTGAAGACATTTGTCTAAATATGAAAGTTACAAATAACTTTAAATGATGACCTACTCTAAATGCAGACAATAAAGTATACAGTATGAACTAAGCACAACTTATTTATTTCCTTCCTTTCTCATAAGAGTTAGTATTTTATAATGCTAGACTGTCCTCAGTGTAGGGACAGTCTGGTTTCTATGTTTGTAATATGCAAAGTATAATGGGGCCTCAATTCTGCAACAGAATACCATAATACAAATGGTATTATGGTACTACCCTAATACAAATAGTTGCAATTGTTTCTTCTGCTTCATAAAGCAAAGTAATCTCCAATTTATAACACTCCACCAAAGGGCTATCTTCTTTGGGATCTTGTGGCAGATTGTTCGTTGGAGCTTTACAGAAATAGAATTTGGGGGGGGTTTAGGTGTCAGACCAGGAATAGAGAGAGATATCAAAGGACAAACTGCTTCCATGCTACTAGCTCCTTTTCCCATGGCATTTCTTGGAGACAGTACCAGAGGCTGTGGAACAGGGTGGGCCACCTGGGCCATGGCCCAACCAATGTTTAGCACGGCGATTCAAACACAGCCCTGCTCCCTGCCTGCCTCCCTCCCTCCCTTACATGTGTAGCAGCAGCCGCACTTCGCCGCCTGCAGCCCCGCTGGGAGGGAAGAACGACAGCCCCCTGCAGCCAATGTGCCAATGCAGTGGAGCAGGGCCCAGCGCATTGGCTCTAGGGTCTCCCTTCCCTCCCAGTAGTGCTGTGTGCAGCAGAGCGTGGCTGCTCCTGCATGTGTAAGGGAGGGAGGGAGGCAGGCAGGGAGCAGGGCTGTATCTGAATCATTGTGCTAAATGTTGGTCAGGCCATGGCCCAGGTGGCCCATCCCATTTCATGACCTCTGGACAATACTATCCTATGGTTAAAGGCAGTACGATCCTATGTTAATTTACTGCATCCTAATACTGGTGCATGTGTAGACTGATGCTTTTCTGTGGATCTAATGAATCCACTCTTCAGTAAAGCATACTTGTAGATGTACCCAGAGTACATCTGTACCCAGATGTAACTAGTACATCTTTTGTCAGGGACGTTCTAAGAGAACATGCACCAACTTCCTGAGACATAGAACAAACAGTAAAGCCACTGAAGAACTTTGTGTTGCTCCCCAGAATTAGCATGTCCTTTTTATATGCAGTGACTTGAAAAAAAAAAAAGGCGGTAGCAAGTATAGAGACAAGTCGTAGGACAGAGTTTAGCCATATAGTGAGAGGGGTTTTGTTAATTTTTTACAGGGTTTTTAATACTTGTGGGATACTGTGCTTAGTTATTCATCACTGGGAAGCACTCTATATTTCTAACATCTTTATTATGCATTTGACAAAATCATTGCTGCACCCATATTCTTGGCCAATACAGCACCTTTGGTTGAAGTCAGCCTGTCACTACCACTACTGTTGAAGTACTTTAAGTATGTTCAGCCTGCCCTACCTTGTACTCATGGAATGTCCTCTTATATATCTAACAGCAGGTTGCTTACAGTTGGATAACTAGTTGCCTTGCTTCCAAGCAGACATTTCCCAGAGCATCTATAACAGCTGAAAGACCAACAGCAGTGAAGCTGCCTGGCATTAAAACAAGTTATTAAAAACTAACTCACATAAAAAGAAGCAGTGGCTACAATAACCACAACCCTCAGGAGACATGTTCAAATCTAGCATCACTCCTCTCCAATACCCCCCACCCCTACTTCCCTTCAAAACAATCATAACTGCACACTTGCCACCTTTCTATTGGAATTTATTTTTTGCTTAGTGCTGGCTGTAAGGCAGTGAAAAATGCTTTAGGAAAAATATTTTTGAAATTTTACATTTTGGTTTTTGTCTTGTTACTTATCCCCCAACTATAGTTGTCTCCCACCTTGTGAAGATGGATAAGCTGTCCCATAAGGAGTTCAGACTATTCAAAACTTATTGAAGAGATTAATTCTGCCTTCAGCTGCATTAAGCCAACCACAGTAAGAATGAACTCATGTCCCCATTACCTTTCAGGAGGCCAGTGTATTGACATAGCTGTAGTTGGATGGACCAAGTAAATACAAGGTGTGCAGAAAGACTGAGAAACCCTTTTGAGCACTTAATAATGCTAATGGACAATGCATGTAATCACTGGGAGTGGAAAGTTTCACAGATGTTGCTTCATCTAGTCTAATTTAATCATCATGCTTCCCTCAACTTCCCTTCCTAACCCAACATAACAAAAATAACAATGAATAATCAACATGCACATAAACAAGAATTGCACAAACAATCCTTAGTCTTCAGGGTGCCCACACTGTTGTGTGGACCTGCAGGGGTTCTCTGAGACATCACCGCTCCACTGGCTCATGTGCCTGTGCCCAGCTTGAATTTAATGTCCCACTTGCTCTCAGTTTAATAGCCCAAGCCTCTTTTGCTGCAATTTGTCCGTTGCTACAGTGAAGAGCTAATGGGGCTGCTGCTGTTCTTTTCCCATTTTGGAAACACATTGTTGGTCCCTGCAAACTCTTGCAAAATCCATAACAGTTCTTACAGCTTTTTCCAAGCTCTGACACTGCCCCAGCCAGTACTTGCTACAGCCCATGTTGCTCCTTGAGCTAATGTTGTAGACACTTGAGTCTGATCTCAGCATCAACTGGGATCTACTCAACATCAATTTAGATCAACTCTTTCGGCTTCAGGTCTCATTCCATAAACTGCTTTGGATTCTGTATCACACCCACAGTGTCTGCGAACTGTCCATCCTTCATGAAGTTTGGTGACTCCTTGGAGGTTTTTAAGACCCAGCTAGACAAAGCCTTGGCTAGGATGATCTACTTGGGGATGGTCCTGCTTTGAGCAAGGGATTGGACTAGATGTGACCTCCTGAGGTCCTTTCCAACTCTAATTTTCTATGGTTCTATGACTTCCTTTGATCAGCTAATTTTAGCTGCTTTGTAGTCAAGGGTTTCATAATTTCATAGTTTCATAGTACGTAGGGTAGGAAGGGACCTGAGCAGATCATCACGTCCGACCCCCTGCCATGGCAGGAAAAAGTACTGGGGTCAAAGGACCCCAGCGAGGTGTTCGTCTAGCCTCCTTTTAAAGACCCCCAGGGTAGGAGCCAGCACCACTTCACTTGGAAGTTGGTTTCAGCTCCTAGCCGCCCTGACCGTGAAGTAGCGCCTCCTGGTTAGTTTTGAATGAACTATAGACTCTCTATGAGTGTCCCCTTCCCCCGCTGATTCCAATCATGATTTAGTCTCTTATTAGGAAGTACATCTACACTGGTTTCTTGGTGCTGCCAGGCCGTTTACTCCCAAGAACATTCTGCCTGCCCATTCTCACTTGCGCATGCCAAACCCAGAAATGTGGTAGAGGAGCCACTGTGGGGACATTCCCCATGGCTGTTCTCACGTATGACAGAGACGAAGGTTTCAAGAGTGGCCCAAAGGTACTGTCCCTGGAGGAGCCTTTACAGTGTATTTCTAGGTTTTGTTTGTGTGAGCTGGAGCAGGTGGGAGGGGCATGCTTGGCAAGAGGTGTCCTCAGCCTGCCAGGAATAGACACTCAGCTCCTAAAACTGCAAGATTGTATCTTCAACCTCAGAAGAGTCACAAGCTCCATTTTTTTTACTTTCCCTTTCTACTCATTTTCTTTAAATGCTTTATTTTTATGTGGAGTACTTCTCAAATTTCCATGACACTGTTTCATAATTAGTAGTCTCTGAACTGAAAAGATTAAAATCATCAAGAGCCTCAGAAACATCTATTATCAGAAATAAAACTACAAACTGCCTTTCTTTTCATGGCAGTGTAAGAGTGATGTTGTAGTTGTGATGGTACAGAAATTATGTGAGAGGCAAGGATTTCTAGAATTGATATCTTTTATTGGATCAGCTATGTTGTTGAGATTGTTAGAGAAGCAGATGTTGTTGGCAGATATAGACTGAAGCACTGTTTAAACACTTTGCGGTTGTCCTCCCAGTTTTCAAAAACTTTCTGCTGCAGTTTTTAGTTCCCCCAGTTTTCTACATGCCAGCCAGACTGGACCACACAATTCAAGTATTTTAGTTTTTGTTGTGGGCACTTAGACAAACTGCCATCATTCAAACCTGTGGTGTGAGTCTATTTTATATATTTTTGAAGTCCTATTAGGGAACAGGCAACACAAAGCCATATCTTAACTTTTGAAGATGACTAATGTTAAACTTTAAACACAAGTCTGTCACATCTGATCATGTCTGATCTATATCTAATATTCTTGGAAATGAGAGATAATAATGTGATAATGTACTGTAACACAGTGTTTCAGATTTCAGAAAAGAACTCCCTTGTCACACTTAAAAGTTTCTGCGTACTAAAAATTCATTTATAGGCTCGAGTTACTTAGCCTTTTACTTTGAAAGAACATATCAGGAAATTACATTCATAGCACATTTCACAATTAACATTATCTTTGGAAGCAGAGAGTCTATATTTATGACATTGTCCCAGCCAAGAGGAAATGTTGAAAATATTTAGTTGTAGCAAGCCCCTCTGATCTCCTGAGTCAGTGGGTGATCTGGTAGGTGGATGAGGCAAAGCCAGTCAGAAGAAAGCTGAAGAACAAAAGTACCTTTTTTTTACTACCACATTCAAATTTTGAAGCTGTAAATGGTGCTTCTTGCCTGAGAAATTCATATGTTCGTGCAAGGAAAAGAAAAATGAATACATATGAGACAATAAAACCTTTAAAAAAATGTTCTATCATGCTGAGGCAGACGTAGCTTGTCCAAAGTGTTTGGATAAAACAAAACTTCTGAAACTAAACAGACTCTCTACAGGCTGCTTATGATATTTGTAAGGCATATAAGAAGAAAGAGAGAATTTTGATTTATGGTAGACAGTCAAGGTTCAGCTATTTGCATTTTTCTTTATTTGTTTGTTTTAACCTGCCTGAGTTAGATAATTAATAATTATACATACATTACTTGCAAAATCAAGCACAAATTAATGAGAAAATCCCAGATTTTACCTTTGCTCAACAACCTAACCCTCATGTATACATTATAATCCCTTTCATGTATATATTATAATACAGTCTTATAGCATCTCCTGCTGTTTTTCCCACAAAGTCCCTGTCTTTCAGTGCACAGGATCCCTTATTTTGTTTCCTTGTTGAATGTGTGGCCACATGCTGCACACTATTCAGACCATGCTCTGAAGGCAGAATTATAAAGTTTTTATGAGTTTTTATGCAGTGTTTTATAGTTTTAATATTTTAGCACTTCACAAATATGAACAAATTTATTTTCTCAACTCCTCTGTCAGGTAAGGAATGACATGTTACTAAGGCACAATGTGATGAAGATGAAAAGATGTACTAAATTTGGGGTGCCCCAAATTACCTGACTTTTAGGCTATGTAATATTAAATAGCATTCCCATATTCCAGCACAGCTCCAACTGACTAAAGCTGGAGCTGCAGGGGCTCAGCATTTCTGCAAACTAAGCCCTGGGCTCTCAGTTGGAGGTTACCTGTGATGGGCTTGTTTTAAGTGACTGTAGCAGCATCACATAGGAATCCTGTGATAGAGCCAGGGAAAGAAGTCAGTGCTCCAGGACAGCATTCAGTTGCCTTATCACTTGCATCATTCTTTCTCTCCCGTAATCTCTGGCCTCACTCTTTATGCCCTTTTTGCCTTCTTCAGTAAACCAAATAGGAGTTCTATAGCTAACAACTCTTTAACTATACAACCTAGATTCATCTTCACCCCATGTCCTTAATGACACAGGTGTCCTGTGGAAAAACAGTATGCAGTCATTTAATTATAGTCTTTATTGACATTCATACATTCAAGAGGGCTGAATTAAGGCTGAACAGGCAACCTTAATTCTGCATTTCCCAACTTCTGAGCACTTGACTTTGCTGCCTTCCTAATGTTCTTTTAACATTTTTTGTATATAACTTTCCAATTTTTCAAAGGAATTGAAATGTTCCCTGTGGTATCACTGACACTCACATGAGTCATCAGTGAAGGTAGAACATAGACACACTGCTGCCTGAGCTAACAGAGTAACTGGTAGCTGTAGTCAGTTATCATCCTCTCTGAGAAGGGGAATGGTGCATTTGGCCAGTGGGGCTCAGACGTTCATTGACAGCAGAGGAACGTGAGATTCAGGATTTCTTGTATCATTCCAGGCTCTGCAGGGGGAGTGCATTAGTGCACACAGACTTTTCTGCCTGTTCTCTCAAAGCTTGAACCTTTCTGTCCAGTCCTCTCTGATCTATCCCTGTCCTAGTCTTGTCTTTTCCTCCCTTCATCCTCCCCATCCTTTCTAAACACCTACCCACTCCCAATTTCAACTCCTCAGGCTTCTTGTTTCATTCCTTAGTCTCCTCCCAGCAACCCCTATTCCTTCCCATCTCAGTATGCTCCCAAGGTCAGCCCCAGGCTCTTGTCCTGCCATTCCCAGTCCTCTTTCTACCTCCTTGGCTTATCTCCTTGCCCTGTCAATTCCAACTCATCCACTTCCAGCTTCTCATTCAGTCTTTTTCTTTTTCTCTTGTGCTGGCTTCTAGCTGCCCCTTACCACTGCCTGATTTCCCTATCCCTTCTGGCTTTCAGACCAGTCTCCCTCTCTAGGCTCCTTGCCCAGCCAGCACCATTACCAGCCCCTGCTATCCTATCACTTAAACAGTATAATGTAGAAATATTAGACAGTGAAGAAAAATAGAGCCAAATGTGATGAGTAGTTGATGTTACAAGGATTTGTAATTACAGATGTTATGGAAATGTATCTCTGGATATATAAGATAACCCTTTTCTAAGCAGGAGCGGTAGTGCTTTCAAGCCACAGACAGCTGACTTTCTGATCCAGCTTTACTGAAAGGGTAGGAACAGAGGGGAAGATTTCACTTTTTCATAGAACATCCTTGTGACCTGCAGACCAGAATCCATCTCCCTCCACTGGCATTTTTATTACTGGTTACTTGCTATTTGATTATCTGCTGCCAAATCTTCATTTTTATACTGTGATCATAAGGTGAGCACTGAAGCAGAAAAAAAAAGCAGAGGATCAAATTACTTTTCACATTTTCCTGGCATCCTGTCACTCTCCAAATTATAGTACAACTTGCTCTCCTGGAAGCTGTCATTCTTTGTAAGCTATTGCAAAGAAGCCAGTTGCATCATCTTATCTAGAAAGTTGATTTCACCCATAAACTGTGACAACAAAATCTTTTCTAGGATTGCTAACCTAAAACTACTCTTCAGTCACTGAACTAAGAACATAAGAACATTATGTTAAGTTGGGTTTTTTTAAAGGGATAGGGCAATCAGAGTTTTTCTTAAATAAAGACTACCTAATTTGGTCTGCCAGTTTACAGCTTCTGATCATATACAAAGCTAACTATTTTAATTGAAATAACCTTTAGCAATCAAAATGATCAAGCTTTACATACAGTTGACTTGATTCCCAAAGGTGCTCGGTTTTTCTCTAAACCCTTTATATTATTAGAACACATTGGAGGACTTAAATACTAACAACTGGAAGCCAGCATTTTTACAATCCACCCTTTTGATCCTCCCAGATGGATTGTTGTAGTTTACAATCAAGCATTCTTGGTGTTTGTAGCTGACCCAGCGTTTTAATTAGCTCCCCAGTCTTTAGAAGCTCAGGAGGTCAGACCCTTCAGATTTCTTCAGATTTTACTTGCTGACTACTGTCAAACATGTTCATATTTGTTTTCAAAATAAACTTGAGTAGCAGTTAGTTTGCCCAGTGCAATCCCTTAAACAATGTACCCTGCAGCCCATTTTTTTCAGAGTGTGATTTTTGTGTTTTAACAATGGTTTAAATTGTTTTGAAATATGCTGGCAAAACATTATTTTTTATTATTTATATCATGTGAGTGAGGCCTTGTACTAAGCTACAGAGACAAGCAAAGACTGGTTCAGAAATATAGAAGGGAACAAGATTTCACGTTAGCTTTGAAGGTGCTGCATACTTTTTGACACTCTCATAGACATGCTGCCAAAGGGCACATATGTACAGTTGTCAACTTTTTGTCATCATGATAGGATCTGAGATATTATAATATGCTTCTAGACTTAGAATCTAATAGGAAACAACATGTCTAACTCTTTTCGCTTATTGTGGCATGGTAACTGTTAACAAATGCTGATTTTCCAGTGGTGACTATTGCATGCTCATGCCACTGGGAAAACATTTTTAGTGAAACATGAAGAAAATTGCACTTATAATACACCTCTCCCAAGAGATGCTTACATGTCTATTATTTAACTTAAGTAGTTGATGCTTTAGAAGATTATTCACATGAATATCTGCACCTGCTGCATCTGAGCAGAAATAATTCTAGAACATATGATATCAAATGATGAGATGTATTATCAGTAAGCATTTTTGGTGATCTAAAAACTAATTCTCATAATTTGTTGAGGTACTCTTGGCAATACATTAGGAAATCAGGCCACTGGCAGCATTTGTATATGAAGGACAGCCACTGTATAGGCACAGGAAGCAGCTGGGAAATAATGGCTTGAAAACACTTAGGCCAGGTACAGACATTACACCTTTACTGGTATAAGTGATTGGAAACTCGTCTATACCCATAACAGAAGTTTGGCACACAAAATCAGTCTATACTCATAACAGAACAGAAGTTCGGCACATGTAGACTGGTTTAAAAAAGGCAGAACTTAGTTTATGATTTGCCTCCCCTCCCCTTCCCCCCACTAAACGGTATGTTCTGTTACCAGTCTAAAATACATTGCTTACAGGAAACTACATAACTTAGATTGATTCCACCTCGGGCTGTTTGAATGTCCGTACCTAGCTTTGGGCTATTTTTAAGGCCCTGAAGCCAAGTATTCCTTTGTACATCACAGGTAACTGACTTTGCTAACATCAACATAAAGATGTAGAATTTGCAAAGTGTTTTAAATCCAAAGTCAGCAAGTTTGAATAGTTTATCAGAACCCTCCAACATTTTTGGTAAAATAGAAGGACACTGAAATTGACTTCTGCTTGCCTCCTTATTTGAAAGAAGATAAGATCTTGATCATGTATTCATTCAGGTGGTATTTGGATCTGAATGAACCACAGTTCACAGCTTTTATCATAGTGTCTCACTGATCAGCAGGCCTGAAATACAGTACTAGACAATGCAGGTCTGCCGCTTTTAAATATTTGTTCTCTCAGACAATATCATTCCTCTGCTGTAAAAATATCAAAATCAGAACTGTCTTACCAAAATTAGGATAGGCAGGGCACATATACACAAGCCACAAGGTTGCTCCGATATGCTGTAATTACAGAGCATCAGAGCAGACTCAATTAATCAAGTCTGCTGGAGTGTGGTAATTACCATGTTCCAGTATACTCCAGCATCTCATGTATCAGCGTCCCCATGCTGAAAAACGGCAGTGGGGGTGTTTTAACTAAAGTTCCCCACTGCCATTTTTCAGCATGGGGATGCTGATGCATAAGATGCTCCAGACACTTTAATTAAAGGGCCACCCACTCCTGGAGCACATGTGTTAACACCCTTAATGACTATATAAAATTTGATTTGACACAGTGGGTGCATCTACACAAGCTATTAATGAGGCTCAATGAATTCTGGTGCACTTTGTGCTGGAGTCAGCTGCTCCCAGATGCAGTGTCTTCACATTTGTCCGAGACCACAGCAGTTTGAGGTGGGACAGAGTAACCCCAGGCTGGTAGCAGGCTCAGGGGATCAGCCCTGGGCTCCAGGTGGCAGCACTGGGTGGCAGAGGGGCTGGCTGGGTCACAAGAGTGGCGAAACTTTGGAGGTGTGTGGCTGATCTTCTGAGCCTGCTGCCAGCTCAGGGCTGCTCCACTGTGGCTCAAACTGCTGTAGTCCCGGTCACCATCCACATGCATTTTTGTGCAGCAAATGACACTATTATTTTACGGCAGAGCAAATTAATTTACTGTGCCCTAATACTGGCACATGTGTAGATTGTGACATGTTACTGTGAAGCTAATTAGCCAGTTCCTCAGTAAAGTACAAATGTAGATGTACCCAGTGTGTGTTAGACTGAAAGAATATTTTTGCTATCCACGTGATTCTGTGGAATTTTTAGTAATAAGACGGAAAATTGTTCCTTACTGAAATGTGAAAGGGAGGATATGGAGAGCAATATAAAAGACATCGATATAGAATCATAGAATCATAGAAAGAAGGACTGGAAGGGATGTGTAAGATCAAGTCCAGTCCCCTACCATGGGCAGGGGACTGGACTGTTTAAAGCTTATAACAGGAAACAATCTAAATGGATAGAGAGATGGATTGAATGATAATCTGAGGTGTAAGTGTAGATTATGTTATTGAGGTAACTGGGCTCAAACAAGCTCAATGAAGTATTTGTCCAGCTTCCTCTTAAAGACCAGCAGAGATGGCGACTGCACCACCTCTGCTGGAAGTGTGTACCAGATTCTAGTTACTCTTATGGAAAAGAAGTTTTTCCTTATGTCCAGCTGAAACTTTTCCTTGACTCGCTTGTGTCCATTGGTTTACATCTTCCTGGGGGCAGGGGGGTGGAGGCAGCTTTTCTGAACTGTTGTTCTCCTAGATCCTGGTGTTCTCCCTTGACATATTTGTAGATGGCTATCAAGTCACCCCTCAGCCTTCTTTTGCTCAGGCTGAACAAACCCAGATCCCAAAATCTCTCCTCATAGGGCCTGTCTCCTAGGCCCTTGATCATGCAAGTGACCCTTCTCTGCAACCTTTTAAGCCTATTCACATCCTTCTTGAAGTGCGGTGCCCAGAACTGGATATAGTACTCCAGCTATGGCTTCACCAACACCTAATGGAGGAGGAGGAGCACCTCTCTGGATTTGCTGGCGACATCTGCTGATGCACACCAGAGTTCTATTTGTTCTGTTGGCAACTTCATCTCACTGGTGGCTCATATTCATCCTCTGGTCAACTGGCACCCCCAGGTCCCTTTTGGATGCAGTGCCAGCCAGTGGACCACCACCCATTGTATAGATATGATGAGGGCTCTTCCTACCCAGATGAAGGACCTGACATTTGTCCCTGCTGAACCTCATATGGTTTTGTTCAGTCCATGGAACCAGCCTGTTAAGGTCTTCCTGAATCCTTGACCTATCCTTCAATGTTCCTGCTTGTCTTCACAGCTTGGTATTATCCGCAAACTTAGCCATTGCACTTTTCACTCACTCATTCAGGTCATTAATAAAGATGTTAAAGAACACAGGCCTGAGCACTGACCCCTGGGGTACACCACTGGAAACAGGCTTCCAGAATGAGGCCACTCCATCAATTACAACTTGTTGGGATTGGCCCCTGAGCCAGTTCCCAGCCTGTATCCTGGTCTAGGCCAGTACTTTCCAACTTAACTAAGAGGATTTTACGGGAAACAGTATCAAAAGCCTTGCTGAAATCTAGGTAGGTAACATCCACCTCGTGTCCCATGTCCGGGTGGTTAGTTACTTGGACATAAAAGGACAACCAATTTGTTAGGCAGGACCTCCCCTCTTCAAAGCCATGCTGGTTGCTTTTCAGTACTCTACCAGATACAAGCTTGTGGTCGATGGCTTCCTTGACAATTTTTTCAAAGATCTTCCCCAGGACCGAAGTCAGACTGGCAGGTCTATAGCTGGCAGGGTTGTTCTTCTTTCCTTTCTTAAAGATGGGAACCACGTTCGCCTTTTTCCAGTTGTTAGGGACAACTCCTGAGTTACATGTCTCTTCGAACAGCCTTGCCAGAGCCACTGCTATGAGCTCAGCCAGCTCTTTCAGCACTCTCAGTATGAATTATAATTCAGACTTTCATGTACCAATCAGCAGAGTGTGTAGCATTTCCAGCTACAAACATTGACTTCCATTGTTAGTTGACTTTCATTGTTAGAGGGCCCTTGATCCATCTCTAATGTACCACCCAACATAGACCATCTCTTCTATTTCACAAGTGGTTGTTTCTGTAAGTCCCAGTAACACGTTGGAAGTAACATTTTATATTTGAGAGGTGCTCAGAATCTTCAGCTCCCCCTGGGCTCTTGCTTCGCACAGCTAAGATGGGTCTCTTATCTACTTTCTGCTTCCTGAGTCTGGCGGGGTGGGGTGCACAGCAATGTGTTACCCTCGGTAACTTATAAGAGCTCTTTGTTTGATCTAAGTTGCAGCAACCACTATCACCCCATAGGGATTGGTCTGCCAGGCAAAGACTAACCAACAAATTGTATACCCCAGTCCTACCTGTCACTCCTACATACTCTCAGCAGACAAGGTTCTTTAGGTAAATCTGATATCTTTTATTAGACCAACTCAAATACTGTACATACTCCAGGCACTCTGCTTATTCACTCAGTAAGAAGAGCCTGGTGTAGAACTGCAACAACAGTCAACCCCTTAACATAGCTTTTTGAAACAAGAACTAAGGATGTGGCCCACTGTGTTCACTGAAACTTATACTACTCAATTACTTTTGAATCAAATCCAAGTTCACAAGAGGTGGAGAATCCAGTTGTCAGAGAATCCTGTGTCAATTGCTGTTTTTTCAGGTAATGAACAAGTTAGGACCTGGAGAGTGTAAAGTTGATTGGAAAGTACCAGAGCTTTGAAAAGACGGTTTTAACTTCTCATTTTAACCACTGCTTGATGCCCACATAATTTAAAATATTCCAGGAAACTTTGCAGTAAATGATCTTATGTATGAGTAGGATGCAAATTGCTAATCTTTGTGTAATGAAGACAGGATAGTGAAAACTTTTGTCATGCTGATATTTATGGTTTAATATATGCTTTGTGTTACTATTTACATAATACAAGGAAGCACAGAACCAAAGTGACACTTACTTTGAAATAAACCTTCTGGTACAGAGTAGATCATCTTTGCTGTTAGAATCTCATTCTTTGATACATTAATTGCTCAGAAGAGAGACTTGCATATTTTTTTCTGCACAGGAAACTGCAAATTGTAACATGAGATTTAGTTATTTTCATTGAAAGCCTCACAAGTTGTCACCTCAGTGATGAATGGTGTATGATGCTGAACTGGTTATTCATCTTTTTTCTCTTCAACAATATTACTATTGTTAACTGGCATTTGGAATTAAACGAGGAGGGGAAAAACTATCTACAAAGGATGAAAGAAAAAAATTACCACTTGACTGAAAATTCCCATCTGCCCTGAAATTGCTAAAGTAAATACACTTAGATCCAGTCAATACTAGAAACCATTTCAACCTGCCTGGAAAACATTCTACTAGTAAGGAAGTTTGCATTTAATCAAAGGACAGCACTTTGCAGAACAGGAGTGAGTAACTTCAACTATATAATCTGATGAAGTAAAAGAAGGTGTGGATTGTGTCATTTGAGAGTGTGTCCCCACTGAAAGCACTCATTATACATATCTTAGGCACTTCTATATGTGCAATCAGTGCTATACGGGTTTACCCTGCAGTAATTTACTGCAGAGTAAACCTGCCCTAGGCAGGTATCGACACGTGTGGCCATTTGGGAGCAGATTTGCTCCTCATGGCACTAACCTACTCCAGGCTCCTTTGGTCTTGCACTGCCCCACTGCAGCAGCCAGGGGAGCTGAAGGCTCCGGCCACACCTGCCTGTGGCTAGGGCCCTGCACACTGTTCCCTGGCTATCTGCCTTTTTGGCCAGCAGCAGGCTGCAGCATCCTGACTCCTGTGTTGTGCGGTCATGTGGCCAAGCTCACTGCGGCATCTGAGGCCCCCTGCCACTGCACTGCTGCCACCTGGACCTCGTGCTGCTGCCCAGACTCCAGCTTGTCCATGGTATCCTCCATGCATCAGGCCTGCAAGTCCATCAGCAACTCGTCCATCATGGTGACCAGCTAGTCCAGTAACCAAGTCTGTTCCTGGGTCTGTTGCTGCTGGACACACTGTAATTAAAGTGGCCAGAGCGTCTTGTGTATAAGCATCCCTGCACTTAAAAGATGGTGGTGAAGGGGCACACCTTAAGTGCCCCTGCTGCCATTTTTAAGCATGGGGATGTTGATACATGAGGCACTGGAATCTGCTGGAGCACAGTAATTACTACATTCTAGCAGACTCAATTATGTCTGCTTTGATGCGCTGTAATTGCAGTGCATGGGAGCAGCCTCGCTGCTCGTGTATAGGCACCTGTAGATTTCAAGCCGGTTTTTCTTTTATGATCAAAATTACGCCTAATACACTAAAGTTAGTTTTACTTCATGTCATTGATTAGAAGTAAGATTGTTTGTAGGGTTATATATATCTGTGGTTGGGTGACAGGTTGGTTAAGGTGTTGTCTTACAGCTCCAGACATGTGAGCATGAGCCTTTCTCTTGACTTGTACCAAAACCCACCCCACCAGCAAATGGGTACCTGTTCATTCAGGCTGGAAAATCGGAGGATATAAATAATAACCACATCACTCCCCCGTGTACCAGTAGCTATGGAAGCCAGGTTGTCTAATGTGTTTCCTAGGCTCAGGTAGCCTATAACTAAATGATATAGTTAGCTAAAGGTTCTATTCATTATTTGTAGGCCTTCTCCCAGGTGAGGGAGGGAGGGCACTTGATTTGGTTCATTATGTCTGAAATTCCTTCTTTTTGCTTGCACAATACTTTCTTGTTGACTACATACATCTGGCTTCAAAATTTCCTGGCCAGATGTTGTTTGTCTTGCCCAATTGATTTGAATGCTGATGTAGCTTCTTATCTTCTGATATCTCTGTTAAAGCGGGCAAGGGTCTTCTTCAGGCATGCTTGTCATCTTATCAGTACCTCTTGATGTTTCCCTATTAACATTTCTTTGGGTGCCTGGCATCCTTCATGCAGATTAGAAGCCTACTCCATCTGTGGTGTGTTTTTATAAGCATTGCTTCAAAACAATTTGTGCAACATCTGTACAGAGCATCCTTCTGGTGTCTGGTCACTTGATGAGCTTAATCAGTTAGAAACTCCTTAATAAATGACTCCGTGTTTTTGATGTCCCAGTGAAAACTATTGCTGTGCTCTAGATGGAAATCACTAGAGTGTAATAAGCAGGCACCTCACAACTCGTATTAATCTGTTCTGGACAGACGCTGTCATATAGAGGCCCAGATCCTAATAGAGGCATTTGGACTTTATGGACTGAGACGCTTCCTCCGAGCCACTTCCTCCACCATTGTGGACCATTGTAACGGGTTTGTGTGTATCTATCTCCTTTCTCTCTCAGCGTTGTGAACCCCCTTCCTCCCCTTCCCCCTTCCCACGTTCCCCTACCCCTGGGCCTGGGCTTAGTTGGCTAACATTGTATCGCTTGTAACCTAGTCGCGTTCCCCTTCTCTCCCCCATCCCTCTATTGTTAGTCCCTTGCTCGGGCGCTTTGTATTTCCATATCAGCTTTGTCATCTTTTTTCTGGATTCCCCATCCAAAACATCTACTAATAAAAGTAAGGGGATGTTATGGCTGTTAACCTTGTTTTTTCTATAATAAACTGGGTTTTCTGCAGTAAGTACAGTAGAGACCAGATCATTTGTCTAGAAGTGGTTCACAACCTGCTTAATTTGCAGTGGGGTATTGAATTAGGGACAAGACATGCAACTTTTTGTTGTGGCTTTTGCTTCAGTGGATGCAAAGCATCTGGGTTCTATGATAAAAATTATTTTACCTCACTGACAGCAGCCAGTGGAGGTTGTGAAGACTTGTCTTACATATGTGGACTTACATCCAAAAAAATACATACTGCGTTTTAGGGAGTATACCCCGTCTGGGTACATTTCTGACGGAGTGGGGGCAGTTGTGGTAGTGGTCAGACATGGAGTGGGGGGTCAAGGCAGCCAGACGCAGAGCAGGGAGGGGTTTGTATGTGGTGGTGGCAGCTGCCGTGTGCAAGCTCCCCTCCCTGCCCCGCATCCGGCTGGCTGGGCCCTGTGTGGCTGGGACCTCATCCCCCCTCCTACCTTGGTCCTGTTCTTGGGAGGTGGCAGCTTGGGGTGGTGGGTGGCAGCACTCTGTCCCCGCCTACCCATGCGTACCCCCTAGCCCCTTTCCATGTACCCCTGGGGGTACACATATCCCCAGTTGACAACTGCTGGCCTAGAGAGGCTGACATACAACCTCCTCAATTACCTTTATGAAAGATTGTAACCTCCTCAGGATAAGGAGTTCGCAGATGTTTGAAATTTAACAAAATTCCTGGCATCACATATTTAGGAGCATCATTAATCACTGCTGCAAAAAAAAGAGTCCAGAGACACTGTGCCAAATCTCATAACACATCCTTGCTTGGCTGTATTTGATATTTATGTAACGTGTGTGCATAATAGCCTATCAGAGACCGAACTCAGTTCAGCACTCCTCTTCTGCCTGTAGATCTCTCATGTCTCAGGCTTAAACTGAAGAATCAAAGCACAGTTCTTCCCAGGTGTTAATGACAGTTATTCTCCCAGCCCTCTCTCTTGCTCCAAATGGTAATAGGAATTACATTTTTTTTAAAAATTAAACTAAACTACAGACTTTGTGCTGGTTTATGGTGAACAAGGCCTCCTGCTTTCACAGCTATGTTAGTGCTTCTCACTCTACAAAATTTCCTTTTGTGATAATTATTACTATATTTCAGTTTGTCCTGCAGAGGCAGGAAATGGTATTAGAATTCTGCCTTTCTGTTTAGTCCACATAGATATTATGTGGACTAAATAGATATTTAGTTAGAGATAATAAGAAAATACTTGGCAATTATGCTAGCTCAGAGTCTATTATTCCTTCAGTTCTGTGTCTGCACAGAAAGGAAAGCTGAAAGGGCTATTTCAGTCATTTAGAGTATATATTTCCCTGGCACACTCATAATCTCACCAAAGCCATTATTTGGAAGTCATTTGCACTCAATCATTATGCCTACTAATGAGGAGTTACTGAATCCTTCATGCATTAATTCCATTTAGGAAAACACAAAGGCAATCTGTACCTTGTATCAAGCAATTATTACTGCAGTGAGCTGGAGGAATTCAGTCATTTGTTGGGGGTTGTTTTTCCCACAACAGACCTCTAAATAGAATTACCAAGTCTTTCAAATGTTAATTTGTTAAGAAAACTATAATAGCTAATAAAGACAATTAGGTTAGTATGGTAAATATTAGACTGCAGTGCTAAAGCAGCTCTTGCCTGTGAAGCAAGTGTGGCAGGAGTCTGCAGAGCTGGAAATGCTGTATAACATCTTTCTTCAAGGATAGAGAACACATATTTTCTTAAACAAGGTCTGATATTGATGTTGTTAGCATATCTGTCGGAATATAGGGTCAGCTGGAAGGCCAGAACTGTTCTGTACTGTACAAACTGCTAATATTAAATAGTTACTGCAGAAAAATATCTAGTGTTATAGAGAATCCCAAATGAAACATTAGTCAACAATATGATTCTGTTGCAACAAGGGCAATTCTCATTTTGAATATATTAGCAGGAATATTTTTTGTAAGGCAGAGAAGAAAATTATTTTACTTAGCACTGACACAAGCCTCAGCTAGAGTACTGAGTACCATTCTGGGCATGACACTTTAAGAGGGATATAGAGACATTGGAGAGAGTCCAGAGAAAAGTAACAAGAATTATAAGAACTTTGGAAAACATGTCCTAGGGGGGAAGGTTAATGAACTTGGTTTGTTTAGTCTAGAAAAAAAGATGAGCTGAGTAGAGGCAGTCTTCCAGTATGCAAAAGGTTGTTTTAAAGAGGACATTGGTCATAATGTTTTCCTTATTCATTGAGGATAGGACAAGAACAATTTGGCTTAATTTGCATCAATGAATTTCTAGGATATATGTTTTGGAAAACTAACTATAAGCTTAATAAAGCTCTGGAACATGCTATCAAAGGAAGTTGTGGAATCCTCTTCCTTAGAAGTTTTTTAGAACAGGTTAGATGAATAGTGACTAGCTGGTACAGGCAGAGTTGATACCGCCTCCATGCAGGAGAATAGATTAGACTGTCTTGAAGTTCCTTCCTGAACGACACTTCTATGATTGTATGAAAGTTTCTCTTTTTGTAATAGATACCCAAATAATTGCAACATTTGCCCAGTCTCGGAGGGGTGCACGCCTGCCCTAACGAACAGAAAAACTAAACAATAACTATTAGAATTCTTCATCAGACTACTGATATCCAGACTACTGACACCCTTTTTAACAAATGGGTGTCACTTATAAACGTAATAGGAAAAATCCAGGCTGAAAACTAATTACAATACTAAATCTATTCAGTTTAGTTGCCCTCCTTTAACTAAACTATTTTGACTCCATAATTCAAAGTATTGTTTAAAAAAATTAGGACCAGGATCTGCTATATGCTTATAATAAATGCTTAGGATCTTTCCATCTCAGATGGTATTGGTAAGTAACTACCAGAAGTGATTTTCCCATCCTTTTGCACCCCTTCATTTGCAATACATCCAAATATTAGTGCCACTGTTTAATAGTTTCATTACCCCATTTTTTTCTCAAAAATACAAAATTTCTATTTTACAGTACAATTTCATTATTTTGTGTTGATTTATAAAGCTCTGTACTCTCGGACTGTAGCAGTTTCAGACATGTTTTCTTTCCAGATATTGTTGTGGCATTTCATGCCAGCTGGATTGTTCAGACTAGCAGCCACTGGATTTAAGGAGGTGTTGTCAACAGAGCCTATACTTCTTGATATCATATAGCATGAGTGGAGACTTGCCTTTGTTCTGAGGTTATTGCTGGAGTGATATTACTGTATGGATGTTCAATTATATTTGAGCAGGAGTTATTTGTAAGCAATCTTGCTGGTGTTTTCAAAAAGTGATTGATGGTTTGAACATTAATTTTAATTTGTAGAACAAAAAAATGGCAAAAATTGCAAAAATGTCTTATGTAGACATGATTAATCCTTCTGCCACATGATTAATCCTTCTGCTCTGTTCAACATAGGTCAGGCCACTGTGTCCAGTTTTGGGCACTGTACTCCAGGAAAGGATGGATCAATTGGAGAGTCCAGAGAAGAGCAACAAAAATATTTGGAGGGCTAGAAAATATGGACTAAAAGGGAAGAGTGGAAGAAATGTGTTTGTATAGTCTACAAAAGAGAAGACTAAGTAAGTCTTCAAATATATAGAAGTTTACTGTAAAGAGGGAAGTAAGAATTTGTTCTTGTAGTCCCTGGGTGGTGGGACAAGAAGTAATGAGATTAAGTTGAAACAAAGGAGATTTAATTTAGGCACTTAGGGGGAAAAACAATATTAAACAGTACAGTAAAAGCTCTGTTATCCGGCATTCCCCGTGGGACAGGAGGCAGGCCCCACGCAGCCTGTTATGCCCTTGGGCTTTGGGGGCTTGGCAGCGCAGGCTGCTTTGCCTTGGCCCATGGGGGCTCAGAGAAACCAGAAGTGCCATGCTTAGATTGTGGAACTTCATCATTCAAGGTGTTGAGAACAAGTTAGACAAGTGTCTAACAGGAATGATGTAGATATTTATGGTCCTGTCTTGGGACATGAGGTTTGAGCAAATGATCTCTCAAGGTTCCTATAAGCCCTACTTTTCAGGATTGCATGATCTTTACTTATATAATGCTCACAGAGTTGATGATTCAAAGGAGCAACTTGCATTGGCCTCTAAGTATGTAAAGTTAGAACAAAGATTTAGTATTCATGGGACTCATCTACACATGCAATAAAAGAAAAGCAATAAACTTTTAAGTTTATTGCTCTACAGTTTTTGGCTCCTGGGTGTGCCATTTGAATGTGCGCACGGGAAGAATAAACTCCATTTGCATGTGTGCCCATGATCACAGCACACTGAGCTGGGTCGGAGCAGCCCTGGTGGGGAACCCTGGGGATCAGCTTGCCAGCCCTGGACTTCTCCCCTCAGCTCAACATGCTGTGGAGGGGCTGGCTGTGTCATGATGGTGCTCATGGGCAACTGGTGCTTCCCAAGTCTGGGTGGGGGCACTGGATGGCTGATGCAGAGGGTCCCACGTTGGCTGATCACCAAGCCAGCAGCGAAACCGGAAGTGTGCTTCTGCTGGCACTTCTGGTTTTGCAGCTGGCACTTCTGGGGGTGCACAGCCAATCTCAGGGGATGCACGTGCACCTGCATGCACCCTCTACACATTATCAATAAGGGTGCTTCAGTGCAGGGCTAGTCAGCAGGCAGCCCCAGCACTGAAGCACCCTCATGCCCTAGCCATTTGAGGCAGTGTCTACACATTTGCTGCTGTGGAGTTTTTTTTTTTTTACTAGTACTAGTTTATTTACAAGTACTATCCTATTGTGAAGTAAATGAGTTTATTCCAGCCTAATAAGGATGCACATGAAGATGCTGAGACTTTTAATGTGCAGCTAATTAGTCTCCTGTGCAGTAAATGTCTCATATAGACACACCCATTCAGTACATTAAATACTGAATTTAGAGCCAGGCAGTACCCACTGTTTCTGTTTAGTCTAGATACTGTGAGAAAAGTCTTAGTTTTTCAGTGCTTCCTCTTTCAATTTCAACTAAAACCAAGAAATTCAGAGAAGTGGGTAAATGACAAATTGGCAAAGGGACTGAAGGTGACTGGGCTGCTTTGGAACTGGAAAAGTACTTGACTTAAATCTACTCTGAGTTTGAGTTCCTGGTTAATGTGAGGTCTTAAAATCTGAACTGGTTAACCTCTCCCTGGTAAGAACCTTGTGGGCAGAAAAGATAAAGAGAGGATGACTGAAAACAGTAAAAACTGATTACTTCTCTCTGCTGTAAGACTACTGTGCTATGAAAGGACTAAGGGTTCTCTAGCATGAGGTAGTAGTGGATCACAAAACTTATAAAAACTGCAAGATTTTGGCTTGGATAGTAGAAATTCAAGCTGAAAGTGCCAGGTATATATTAGGTTAAGTAACTGAACCTCTGTTCCCTCCTTGTTCTTTAGACATTTTTAGACTGTTTGGCATATTCAGAATCCTGATTTATATCTGAGTAAAGTACTAATACTGCCAAAAGAGCATGTACTGTCTTATTTCAATCAGTAGGTGTCAAAAACACAGCTCACTAAAGGCATACTGGCTAACCTCCTGAGTCAGGGCTATATACTGAAATATGATGGATGGGCCTATCAGGTATAACCACTTTGACAACCACAAACAAACAACATGATGGGGAAAATATTGTTAAGTAGAAAGTACCCACACGCTCAGTGATGAACAGAGCCAGAAATGCTGCAAATTAGTGAGGCAGATCTTCAGTTAGGTTGTTTAGTTTCAAGTATTTGAAGTTGAGGACACAACACTCAGTTGTAAGATTTAGCTGCTCTCTCAGACTGGGCTGTTGTCTATACAAATCTAATCTGAAAGCAAAAGGAAGTACCAGGGCCCAGTTTTACTACCTTCCTTCACTGTACTTTGGGACATACCAAGACCTTCCTCCCCACTCACATCTCAGGGCAGGTATTCACATGAGTAGCCCCAATGTGAGCAAGGTGGCCTCAATGTGGCCATTGGGGTCAGGCTGAACCCTGCCCTTCCCCTTTGTTAATTCAGCCTTTGCTGGCCTAACTGTGCTGGCTGCCAGGCCAATGCTCTGCATACTCCACATTTTTCCATCAGTGTGAGAAGCAAAGAAGGTATCTTCAGTCCTAGGAAATGCAGGTAGCTTCAAGGTGGGGATAAAGGCTAGGGAAAGAAATTACACATAAATCAATTTAAGTGATCAGAAACTGGTATAAACCTGTAACAAAACCTAAGTTCACTGCACATAACCAGTTTCAAAATGGTTGGAATTGGTTTAAGATAAACCTGGCTGAATGTAGTATCAGACTTAACTTATTTAGGTCAAACTTGTTTATGGAACTTCTTTCCCAACCCCTTCCTGGTTTAAGTTAAATCAGAGTCCTCCAGAATCCCAGCATGCTCTGCAGCCCTGGGCTGGGCTGTGTTCTCTGCTCCAGAGAGCAGGGCTAGCCCCACCACTCTGCTCTTTCGCTCGAGCAAGGGCAGGGGTGTGGCCAGATGCATGTCCCAGCTTGGCCACATTAAGGCAAAGTGGGCAGGGAGGGGATTAATTCTTCCCTCCTTCCCATCTCCACAACACCACCGCTGGGGTATGCCTGTCTACAGAGGAGTGGTGGAAGCAGGGGCTGGCCAGGGCTGTCAGACCCCAGCTGTAGTCCCTGGGGGCAGAAGGGATGGAAGAAAGAATTAACCCTCTTCCCCTTTTCCCCCTTCCCCTTTGCCTTAGTGGGGCTATTCCCCCTGCCCCAGCCACTGGAGCAGTAAGGGGACAGGGAGGGTCAACTGCCTCTGTCAGGGTGCCCAGGAGAGGGTTTATTCCCCCCCTCCCTTCCTTGTCTCACTGGCAGGGACCACAGCCATCCCAGCATGGCCCCAATAAGGCTAAGGGGGCAGGGAGGATATTAATTCCCCCCACTTCTCACAGACGGACTGCAGCTAGGGCAGAGCAGCTCCCTTTCTCTCCCCCCCCAGCTGCCTCCTCTTCCCCCAGAGGAGGGGAAAGAGTGTAGCTGTGTGCCCAGACTCCCCCCAGCTGTCAGGGGGATACTGCAGTGGGAAGGGCTCTCCCTCTCCTCTTCCTTCCTTGCCATGGGGGTCTGGCCATACCCCTGGCCAAACTCTCTCTTTCCCCACCCTCTGAACCCTGCAGGGCAAGATGGGGGTTTACATCCCTTCTCAGTCATACTCAGGCCTGCCAGGGCCTGGCCACACCTCCCCCGACCCTCAGCTCAGCTTGTGGAAGGGAAAGGAGGGCCTGAGCCACTGCATTTCTGGGAAAAAAGTGGATATCTGTCCACTTGCAAATCAGTTCAATCTCTGCAGGTTAGACTAACCTGCAACAATTGAATCAATTCAGGTTTAGGCTTTTTGAATGACTGTCCCTAGCCAATGGGCTTACTTAGGACCTCTGTCCCCTGTGGGGCCAGGCTTACAACAGAGCCCATAGAAAAGTACTGCTTAAGAGGAGTATAGGTAATGGAATCTAGGTTATACAATGGAGAACATGCCACTTCAAAAATCTGCAAATTATGGAATAAAGTCACACTTTAAATTATATTTCTCAGCTGAGATATTGTTTCTATACAGTGAAAATAAAGAACTGATGCATCTGTATCACTTGAATTCTAATGCGATTCCAATACACACGGTAGTCAGTCAGTTTTTGTTGATAGCCCTTTGTGAATAGCCATATTCCTGGTCTTCCTTGGTACAGTAAGGCAGTTTCCCCTGTTGTTTGTATGCATCTTTCACTTAGGGGAGTCAATGTTCTTGCTCTTTAGTTTTAGTTGACATGCAACAACTTATGTATACTGCATGTGGAAACAATGGAAAGGAGTTACCAAATACATGCCATTCTAGTCCTGGGCTCCCTTGTTCCCCTGCGTACACCACTGCTTTCATTAGACATTTCCTTGATGGTTTTTTGCTGGTTGACTGAGATCAGAATTTGGACCTTTGAAAACCATCCTAGTTTTAAGCAGGAACTCTCTTGGTTATGACTGCACTTCTGCTCTGATGCAAAATGCGGTTTCAATTAATAGGCTTTGTTAGCAATACTTTGCCAAGAAAATAATACAGTGCATATAAGTAGAGCAGAGTTATTTTTTAAAGTGGTTAAACTCATTGTTGGAACAATGAATAACACCACTGGACAAACTAAAGCAAAAAGGGACTGTTCCAACTCTCATTGAAGTCAATGGAAAGACTCCTACTGAGTGCAATGAGAATTTGGATCTGATCCAAATAGTGGAATAGTTTCCTAAGGAAAGTGGAAGCACTGTTTGGACCTTGTACAACATTCTTCCACCCTGATAAGTATCTCTGTAAAAACTGAACTTTCTTACACAACAGATTTGCTGCATGTGTATATCCAAAACTAAATCTACCCAACAAAAATAAAATATTTCTCCTTTACTCCTGTTAGGCCTGCAGAGCCTGCACAGCTCTGACAGTGTAAACAGGGTCTTGTTTCTTCTTGCACATAAAAATATAAATCCCAACTATGCAGGGATTTAATGCTGCACGTTAAAATTTCTGCACATGTGTAAATGAAGACATATTTTGAAAAGGCTGGGATTACACAGATGTAACTGAGGCTAAGGCTGTAAATTATGCATAAACTGGTATAAATGATCAGAAACCAGTTAAACTGTGTAACACAACAGAAGTTCAGTGCTCATAAAACACTTTAAAAATGGCCAAAATTAGTTTCAGATAAACCTGAATGGATGTAGTATCAGACTTAATCAATTTAGGTTAAATTAGTTTGTTGAACTTCTGTTCTAGATATCCTCCAGATCAAATTAACTCATAGTCCCTCAGCATCCCAGGATGCTTTGCACCTCCCCACAACCCCTTTCCCCCCACTTGTAGGTAGGTAGTCCAGCCTTGGCCCAAGCAGGAGGCATGCTCCAGTGCCCCATAGCTTCTGACTTGGGCCACTTCAGGCTCGTGGTTGAATTTCCAGAATCAGAAGTGAATGTCTGTTCACTTGCTTTTTGGTTCAGTCTATGCAGTTTAGCCTAGCCTGTGAAGGTTGAATAGATTCAGCCTCAGGCTTTTTCATTGTCTGTACTTAGCCTGAGGAGCTATATTTTGCTTAAAGTATTTTACAGTATAAACAGACATAACAATTGTATCAATAGCAAATTGAATGGATTATAAACTGTTTTGATTTAACTGCATGTTTCTGTAGCAATCCAAGTGTACCAAAATCAGTGCAACTTTAATCTAGTTTCATTCAGGTTTTTAGTTTTGGTGATTTATCTGCCTTGTATCATTGCAAGAGCATGAAGACAAAACTATGAAAGCATAACCATTAATGCATGCTCCCAAACAATAGCCCCTATTCCCCTCTTAAAGAGGTATTTGTCCATAGCGTTATTTGCTGCTATTTGATGCATGATAAAGATCCCATTTTAAATGTAAAATATTGTTAGGTTTATAGAGCTGGTAGACAGACTTTATTTAACTGAAAAATGAAGTAAATCTGTACTGAAATAATTCAGAAACAGTACATCTGAAAACCCATTAAGTCACTTTCCATAGAAGAGCATGCTTTCAGCTAGACTCAAAACTGTTCAAAGTTTATAACAGGAAATAATCTAAATGGATAGAGATATGGATTGAATGATGATCTGGGGTGTAAGAGTAGATTATTTATTAACTGGTCACATCTACACAAGATGCTTAATGTGCAGAAGACTAATTCTACTGAGCATTAGCATGGCAGGCAAAGCCTATGCTAATGTACTAGCATGCAGTAGATTTAGTCTAATGTGCGGTAATGTCACAAAAAACCCATTCATCTGCAGTAATGCACAGTAGTGCCGATTACGGTGCATTAAGTTAGTAATGCACTGTAATCATTACAGGTACTAAACTTAATGCTCCATAATTACAGCTCATTAATGAACATGTAGATACACCCACTGAGACTATATTAAAAATTCTGGGCATATCCTTAAATATTAGCATAAATATTTGGAGTCAAGATGATTGGAATCTCAGAACTAGATGATTGGAAGCTAGAACTCCAGAGGAGGCAGTTGATAAGAGTATTTGTCAAGAGGATATGTGGGTTATATAGTATAAAGAACTCTGTACTTGCCCAGGATGGAATGTTTTTAAATTTATTGTCAGTCATATTTAATATGGAAGTGCTTGACAGGTGGGGGTCTCTACTTTTTGTATAAAAGGCTAGTGGTTAGAACACAGGCCCAAGAAGTTCCTGTTGAAGCCAGTTTTGGGACAGAAAAGTATTTGTGATTCTTTGGCTGTGAAAGAAAGTGCAAGGAAGAGTATGACTTGATTACCTTGTGGGTGGTGCACTCACTTCAAGACTTGGTTTCTGTTCCTGCTTCAGGAAGTGTTTTAGAATTTTATTCAACGACTGGTTAAGATCAATTCTACTCCCACCTCAATATGCCTTAACCATTAGTATACAGAGCCTTTCTTCCCTCTGAACACTTCTTCTGGCTGGCCCAGTGAATCTTGTGCTTCTTACATAGTAACTTAGGCTCAACAGTAGAAATGGAGACTGTTCTGATCCAGGATAACCTATCCTGTATTCTGGACACTCTTGGGAAGTGAGAGAAGTGGATTTAACCCCATCCATCCTGCCATGCAAAAGGAGAGACTAGAATCTGGGACTCTCACTTTCTGGATAAACTCTGGAAACGTTACAACATTAAATCAACATGGGTGGTATTGGCTACACAACCTCCTTGTCCTTTGATTGACTGTTTTAAAAGGAAGTAGTGGCTGCTGCTGTATTTAAAGAGCAGCCTGATCCTATCAGTGTGTTTTGGGTGCTCACTGATCAACCCCCTCAGCATAGATCCTGGTTCCCAAATAGGCTTTGGTGTGAGATTTGGCACTGAACTGTTCAACCATGTCAAGACTGAATCACTTCTATACATACCCAGAAGTAGAATTTAGAGGTGCTTAGGGAACTTTAAAGTCAGAAGCTAGTTTCCATGGAATAGGAACCTCTATATTAAGTGGCAGCTGAGCAATAGTTTTCTGGGTTGTAGCTTTAGGTATAGATATTTAAATTCTGACTAAATCCCAGTTAAATACCTAAGGGACAGTCCCAAGAAAATACTTAATGCTTACTCTCTGATAATCCCCAGTTTGATTTGGGAAGTCAGGAGGGATTCAAAAACAGGGGAAATCAGGAAGATGATGATGACCCCTCAGGATCATAAGGCTTAATTAGTGCAGAAATATTTTTCTGGAAGCCCTAGAGAAAATTCAACTTGCCTCAATAAGATGCATCAATATTAATATTTTCTCCTTGAGTAAACTAATCCTATAGCCTGAATCCTACAGTCCTCCATCTGGGCCTACACCAGCAAAGCACTGATGAAGCACATGTTTAACATCAAACCCTTGGACTTAACACGGGTCACGTCCATACTTAAATGCTTTCTTGGCACCTGTCTGTCCACAGGAATTTTGCTTGAGAAAGGTTTGCAGGAGCTGGCACTTAAAAGTTAGTCAAATGTCTCATAAAATCCATTGTAAATCTGAAGTTCAGCTACTTTCTTAGGGTACATATAGTCTTTTGCCATGCTTGGACTGTGTTCATGTGGCTTCCTTTAACCCATGTGAATATAGATCAGGAGCAGCATGTGCTACTGTTTGCTAGTGCTGGGAGCCATGTGGGGAAACAGGTATAAGTAACTTGGGGTGAGGAGAGGGGTAGATGGGATTTCAGGGGGAAGGAGACTAGCAGGTCCACAGGGGGAGTGAGCAGGTCTGGGGTTGGGCAGGTGGTTTCAGTGGGGAGAGGGAATGGGGGGCTAAAAATAGCCCAGTCAAGTTGGGTGGGGGGCATGGTACAGCGCAGCCTCGGAGCTGGAGCAGACAGTTGGGTTTTCCAAGCCCAGGAGCTGTCCTGCAAACCTGTACCGTCATTAAGGATATTGTGTTAACGTTGGGTTAACCCTTTCTTAGATCGGATTATCACAATCTTGAGGTGAACTAACTTAGATCAGGCCTGCCATTTTTGTAGTGATTTAAGGCCTCTGCTTGCATGTATGACTGGGCATTTAGATCAACCTGACCCTGGTTAGATCCATCTAAATGTAATGCCTGTATGTACCCTTAAGGAATATTTGTAGCATTTTGTTCTATTATATTGTAGTTAGAGGCAGCTCGAGAAATGGTGGTGATGATGTATAGTACAGAAGGCATTTAAGATGTATTCAGAGGTGAATCACTGGTTGCATCTACATGTGCGCATTTACTGTGCAGTAAGCAAAATTACGGTGCAGTACGGGTGCGCGTCTACATGTGTAGCACACCTGTACTGTGCAGTACATGCGGACTTATGCCTGATTAGTTACTGCATAGTAATGCATATGTAGATGTCATACTGCACAGTAACACTGTATGTGCGGATTGACTTGGGACTAACTTTAGTCCCAAGTCAGTCCACACACAGCATTAATGCACCATAATGCCTGCATGTGTAGACATTGGCCTATTCCCACTTACTGCACAGTAATTTACTATACAATACATTTAAGCCGGCGTAAATGCATGTGTAAACACATCCACTGAATGGCAACATTTCTGACATATGATCCATTTTGAGATAGGAATAACAAATTAAAAGGTTACTATAAATCATTGAGAGTTGTTTTTGGTGACTTGAACAAATATGAGGAACTGCTAATATATTTATAATCTAACATTCAGGAAAACTTACTCTACGTAAATCAGGATGGACTGACACTCTCTAAAGAAGAAGTGGGTCATCTTGCAAATTTTGTAGCTTCCTTTTTATACCCAGCTCCTTCTAGAAATCTCGCAAATGCAGGATAGAAATGTGATTTCCTGTGCTCTATTTTCAAAATGGAATTCGCACAAATGCTCTGGTTCTACTTTCATTGTTGAATTTTGGAAAAAAATAAAAACAAAGCAGGGCAAAATATTGCACCATAATTACAGCTCATTAATGAACATGTAGATACACCCACTTCTAACAGTGTATTAGAATCTGATACCTCCAGTAATTTCAATAGCGTTTTTTGTGGGGTAAAGTACCATTTAGCATGAATAATGGTATTATCATCTAGCCCTTAACAATATTTATATGTATCACTGCTGTTCTGTGTGGTACTGCCCATGGAGTTGGGCAAATGGGTTTGCTAAAGATAAGAATTTTTCCTCTCTTCTGTTTTAAGTTAAAGTCAAACTGAGCATCCCATTTCACGTTCCTAACATGGTAAGATTTGTTTTTCTTTACCCACCCCCCTCCTTTTTAAACTACTTCCATGTTTAAATGAATATCAGAGCTGGAACTGGAAATGCATTAACTACACTAAAAGAGAGGCTATTTTTTAAAAGCCCCTGTACAATGCTATCATGAAATCCAATTTCATTGCTATATTTATCATTCTTGGCAAATTACCTGTTGCCAGTGGATGTTGCACACCTTCATTGTAATTTGCTTTTCATTCTGCTCTAAATAAACAAAACAGCACTTTTGTGATGTCTGCTTTTCTTATTAAAACATAAGGGCCCAAATGACAAATTAATTAGAGATGCTTGGAGAAGCTTTCCAAAACTTACTTCTGTTCATCACACAAATTAGTAAATTTTAAAGAACATGTTTTTGCAAATCTGTAGCAGGTTTAATTTTATTGGAGCTACTGTTTCAAAATATTTAGTGGAGTAGCAAGTCAGAAGGTCACTGCTTGCTGCTTTGAGCCTTAAGTTTGCTTGCATGCTGCTTGTGCTTTTCTAGTGTAATTAATGAGCACAGAGAAAATGGAAGGAGCTAACCTGGAGTTAACAAGGAGAGTTTTTCTTAGGAGGAGCCTACATACAAAACCCTTTTGCCCAAGTTGAGTGGTTCTTTAAGCCCTAGCCAGCTGGTACAGCTGGAGCTGGAACTGGAACTGCTATAGCCCAGGTCCTACCTCCATCTGAGTTGGTAGCCTGTGTACTTTACCTTGGGGATTCAGATTAAATCACTTGTGGTGACTAATGGTCTCCGGTGTCTTCCTGTACTTCTGAGCACAAGGAGGGAAAGTTCACCTACAATTCAGAGAGGAAGAATTAGTAAGTGACTCAGCTCACTGCTCTGCAAAGAAGCATGGGATATATATAGTTATATAAGCAGCAAACATAGGAAAGTGTGAATAGGATATAATAGTATAGGCATGTTTTGTACTGTGGCTGCTCACATCCAAGTCAGGGTAATGTTTGTGCTCACAACAGGATGTCACTCACCTAGGCTCACTCTGCAGTAAATATTATTACCTTGCATAGTATTTCCAGTCCTAAATGATAGATGCCCTAGCACTTTCTCAATAAGCGTTACTGCCACTATTGCTATGCTCATGTTCCCCACACCTGCCTTTTTTGCCACAAGCTCTTTGCTAAAGCAGCTTCCTTTCTTCAGCAGCAGTCATCAATCGACTTTTCATTGCTGGAAATGAATGTGTAGCTATTACCTCACCTTCTCTTTCACTTGTCTCTTAGATGGGACTGAGGCACCGCTCTCTTTTCTTTCTTAAGAAAAGGAGAAACATTTCCCCTTTTTCTTCTCTTCTTGAAAGATGGGGGGAAACCTACTTTTAGCTGCTCTTCATTTTGAGTTAGGACAGCTGGTTTAGTGGCTGGAATTCCCAGCCTGTGTTTGGTTTATATGTATTTGACTTTTTTCCAAGCTTTAGCTAGCACATGGCTAGAGGCCATGTAAATACCTAGGCAGATAAAGTAAGACCAGAAATCTCTTCTCTTGGGTCTAGCAAAAAACAAAAATAGAAGCTGTATATGGAATAATGTATTGTCATAAAGTGTTGATTTGCTTTTGGTTTGGGTTGTAACTATTCGGGGGGGGGTTCTTTTAATATAGTGTATGTTAAGAAGTCACTTTTTAAGGTACATATTATACATGTAGTGAATAATTATGCAGTTTAAACGCACAGAAAAGTATGAATGGGCAGTTAAAAAGATGCAACCAAATTCTTTCTGGAGCTTATGTAGAGTTGATTAATCGCTTTCTCCCCCTCATTATTTTAAATTCATGTTTACCTCTGCATTTTCTGATTTTGGTCAGAAGCAGAAGTGCTGAACTACTGCCAGAAATGCTATTCTCATATTTCTTCCCAGTTTGTTAAAAATAAGGAAGTGCCAGAAATCTCATTTGAAAGGTTGCTCTTGCAAAATATCTAACACAGTTTTGCAGACCAAATAGATTCAGAGAACTTGGATAAGTTACAGATCAAGAACAAATGTCTGGGTGTTTATTTCAACACAGTGCTTGATTGAAAGCTAGTTTGGTCAAGACTTTAAAACTTGATTACTGTGTTGGAGGCCTCAGTTTTTGGATACCCAACCTAGGACCTTTAGAAAGATCTCATTCAGAAAGTACTAACAGCTGTCTTAAGTTGGACTGCTTAAGGATATTTCAAATAGGGCATCCGAAGTTGAAGCTAAATGACTCTCCATTCCTGAAAACCATGGTTATTGAAAGTTATAGGTTTCTTTCCATTAACTTCAACAGGCTTTGAATCAAACCCTTAATCTTTGAAACTTTGGATGTCTCCAGGGTGAATTTGAGGGAAGGAGAAAAAACCGGAAAACATCTCAGAGGGTTCAAAAAAGAATTCTGACCCTTTTTTGGGAATATGTTATATTGCATTTTCTATCGTTCTCAAAAGTTGGGACTTTTTTTCTAGCAATGCTAGGAAAAACTTAGAAGAGTTTGAAATTGCACTGAATATTTCAACATGTTGCTGCTGTTGTGGGGTTTTGTTTTGTTGTGTTTTTTCTTTGTTAAGCTTTTTAACTGAAAAGATCCCTACAAAAACTCATTGCTATGCAGTATAATGCTGGATGCATTCCTCTCTCAGTATTCCTTTTCAAAAGGAAAAGCACTAAAAGAAGTTCCTTTTAGGTAAGATTGTACCCAAAAGTACCCCAGGAGAAAAAAGGGCGGTTGGGTCCTCCACAGAGCTGCTCTGGCAGCTAGCCAGAGTGTTTCTATGGCTGGCTCTCACTCCAGTGCTGAAGTATGCTGCCTACCCATGCAGGTCAGGCAGCAGGCTCTTGCTCCCCCTGGCTGCAGATCCAGGAGAAGCCAGGCAGGGTTGTTTTGCCTCAAGTGGCACAACTTGCACCACACCGAAGTGCAAGCTTGGGCAAGTGTGGTGAGGCAAAAGCCCTGGCTCAAATTTGCACCACTTCTATTTGAGCTGCTGTAAGTGCATGTGCCTGCATGTGTGGACACACCTGAGAAGACTAAGAGGGGATTTAATAGCAGCCTTCAACTACTGAAGGGTAGTTCTGAAGAGGATGGAGCTAGTCTGTTCTCCATGGTGGAAGACGACAGAACAGGGAGCAGTGGTCTCAAGTTGCAGCAAGGGAACTTTAGGTTAGATATTAGGAAGAACTCTCTCACAAGGAGGGTAGTAAAGCCCTGGAACAGGTTGCCCAGAGAGGCAGTGGAATCTCCATCCCTGGAGATTTTTAAGACCCAGCTAGACAAAGCCTTGGCTGGGATGATCTAGTTTGAGCAGGTGGTTGGGTTAGATGAACTCTTGAGTTCCTTCCAACCTTAATTTTCTATGTTTCTATGATTCTATGTGGGAATGTGTCTGTAGAATGAGATACTGCAATCCTCTGAATAAAAATGGAATACCTAGCATTCCTAAAATGCTATTCCTGGTCAGTTTGCTCCAGTGAGTAACACCCTTGTGGCCCATGTAAAGCCTGTGCAGCCATTAACTGCTAGGACCCATTCCTGGGCAGCTTGCTCGGGGATTAATACTCCCAAGGTGTTAATTCCACTTAAGAAAAAGAGAAAAGAAAGAGAGAATAGGAGTCTCAAATGCAAAAACAGTTTTCTTTCTCTCTATCTGGTCCAGCAAAAAGGAGAAAGAGACCCTTCCATAGGAAGCAGGTTTTCTGACTCCCATTGTAGCTGTGCATTTCTCAACAGCCCCAGGAGAAAAAGAGGAAGAGAACCTTACTGAGTGGTTCTTATATACCTGGTGTGACATCATCCAAGCCTTGTCCAATCAGGGTGGGCCATATTTTAGTTTTTCTCCCCACCAATCTGCCTGAAGCATACTCTGCTTCCTTTGGCCAATGGGGCTGGAGGGTTTTATATCTTTTTCCCAGATATAGGCCCCACTTGTCATGTGCAGAACACAAGCCAGAGCAACAGGGGCCATCTTGCCCATATCAGAATACACACACAAAAAGCACACAATATACAAACCAGCATGCATGGGTGTGTTACATATAAATCAGAGATTAACAACCTTGTTGGGCTATGAGCTGATGGTTTTAAGATGTATGGCAGTTTCACAAGGTTAGAAGTAGAGAGTGGTAGTTAGAAGGTTTTTCACAAGGTTAGAAGTGTTAGCCTGAGTGGCTAGAGCAAATTCCAGCTGGGATAAAATGTACATAAATTCCCCTTGTGTTTTTAACGATACGGTATGTTTCACTATTTGTCCTTTAGTGTTAGTTTTCTTAGCTGCTGTCACACAAGTGGCTGCATTTCAGCATTGGATGGAATAATCCTCTGATCATATATTTTGTTCCTCAATTTGTGAAACTTGTTAAGTACCTTGATCTTCTTTGTTGTTTGCTTTATAGAATACCAGTTACTATTATTCATAATTACCTTGTTTGACAGTCAGCCCTGTTGGTATCCTGAATTCATTACACTACTGTTAGCTTGCTATTTTATGGTATCAGGTTTGAGTATATAAATGTTTTAATCTTTCTGGTTATGCTTTCCTGATGGGCATCAACTAGGGTGGCCATCATAGAGGACAGTCTGGTTGTCTTCTGTCCTCTATTAATACCAAAGCTGACACCTTTATGTCCTCTATTTTTCTTGAAGAGGAAAATAGAGGACATAAAGGCATCGGGTTTCATATCAATAGAGGACAGAGTAGCAGAAAACTGGAATGTCCTCTATGATGGTCACCCTAGCACCAACCAAGTACACTGCTCAGAGTAGTAACAGTTGTAGAAAAGGTGGCAGGAAATGCCAATCTTGGGAGCAGAAGCTGAAGAGCTCTGGAAAGTGGAACATGACCTACTTTTGCTAAAATTACTGAGAATCTTTCTAGTAACTTTAATGAGTTTTGACAAACCACTGTTTCAAGTGTTCCTAGGATTGGCACAGCTGATGCTGATGCCTGCCTGGCATGACAGCAGCTCCTGCCTGGGCCCACAGCTGAGCACTGGGGCTCCTGGCAAACTTCAGCTTCGGAGGGAGGGGAAGGGAAGAGAAGAGACAGAGAGAAACAGATACCTGGCACAACAGCAGTTCCTACCTGGGACCACAGCTGACATCACTGGTAGGTTCTGGGTTCGGGTTCCAGGTGGGAAATTTCACTGCACTGAGAGGGCGGCAGGTCAGCTATGGGCGCTGCTGGCAGGTTCTTCATCTGGGCTCCTGAACCTGCCAATGGCTTCCACAGCTGATACTGCAGCCTACCCTCTGCAGCAGAAGCCCTGCCCAGATCCACAGCTGATGCCCAATGCTGTTGGACAGAAGCAATCCCGCTCACCCACCCAGCTTCATCTGGTGGCCAGAGTCACTGGCTGCCTGTGAGCTAGATCCGATGAGTTAGGAGCCATCCACTTGTGGGTTGGATTGAATCTGTTGGTGGGCTGGATCTGGCCCACAGGCCATATTTTGCCCACTCCTGATCTAATGTAACTCTAAAGCAGTGGTTCACAACATTTTCAGTCTTGAGGCACTCCTCCATAACTTTTGTGAATTGAGCAGCACCCCATTTAAAAAACTAATATATGTATTAAAGGGCTTATCTCCTTGCAGAGGGGGCAGGCAATGGGGGATAGTGGAGCAGCCAGGCACCCTGGGTGAGAATCACTGCTCTAAAGAATCTATTCTCCCTTTGACTGTATGTGAATAGCTCCTGTTAGATAAAGAGGTCCCTAAATGTAGAAAGAATTACAGGGGAATCACCTTGGGAAATCTAAAAGCATCTGTCAGCGAACCAAAGAACTTCAGGGCCAGAATAAAATAACTGCAAACTTGCAAATGGCAAGAAAATTAGATGATGCTCCCATAATTGAATAGGAAAGACAAAATCCACCTCAGAAGAATGGAAAAAAAAAGAGCATCATAAAATTGCCTAGGAAAGATCCAAATAACTGTGGAATTACACCACTGACAATCCCTGAGAAACTCTTCTCTACAGTTATTCTGATCAGAATGTGTAGTTTTCTCAAAAGCAAATTTTGAGAACAAGCTGGTTTTGTCCCATCTGGTCTTAAGTTGATTATATCTTCACACTATGGAATACTGTTAGATAAAGCAATAAAAGGCAGCCACCACTCATCTTAAATTTCATTGACTTTTAAAAAACTTTTGACAGCACAGATAGAGTATATCTTTGGCAGATACTGTAAATCTACAGTTTTCCTTGTAAAATTATCCAGATCTTCCAGAGCCTTTATCAAGATGTCAAATGTACTATGATCTCCAGCCAGGGCTTAACCTACTAGTTTGATGTTACCAGTGCAGTTAGACAAGGGTGTGTTCTTTCTTCTTTGTTGTTTGCTTTTTGCATTGATTTTACTATCTGACAGAACTCTGGTATGGAAATCAGAACCGCACCGGTAGACAGAGAGATTAGAAGTTTGGATTTTGTTGCTGATATCTGAATACATCAATAAACATAATGCAGCAAAATAAAAAAGAAAAGAAAAGCCCAGTTGGTACTGATAAATAATAGGTCTTATAATAAACAAGCTACAAATGTACTGTATTTACTCAAATATAAGACGGGGTTTCACCCCTCCACTTAGCATACGGAAGAAAGCTTCTCATCTTACATTTGCTTACAAGTATGTTGTTGGTATTTATGCATGTGGGGTTTTTTCGTTTTGCTTTGTTTTTTGGTTATTACACTCCAACTAGTCCAGTGCAGTATTCTGCATATAGTTTATTCTTCTCCTTAGATTTGCTTATTTGTTTTAATTTCACACTTGCTAAATGTATAATTATATAGCCCTTATTTTCCAAAGTGAATCAATTTTTACATTCCTTTGTAAGGCACTTTAAAGAACCTTGTTTTTTTTCAAAAGTTTGGTCTTTCGAAAGCATCTCAAATTGGCCATCCAAAGACACCAGCCACCTTTATATATTCAGTGAATAACTATAAATTATGGTGGATTCATGGCAACAATAGTGCTGGTGAAGCCCTAAAGGAAAGCATAGTTTCTATCCTATTAGATCTTACATTTTTAATTAACCAGATAATGCTGTACACACACATGCACATACTGATGATTACTCTCCCAGTACTGTTTGTATTCATAGTTTCATAGATTCATAGTTTCTAGGGTCACAAGGGACCTGAGCAGATCATCTAGTCCAACCCCCTGCCATGGCAGGAAAGAATACTGGGGTCAAATGACCCCAGCAAGGTGTTCATCCAACCGCCTCTTAAACACCCCCAAGGTAGGAGCCTGCACCACTTCTCTTGGAAGTTGGTTCCAGACCCTAGCCGCCCTGACTGTGAAGTAGCGCCTTCTGATATCTAACCTAAACCTACTCTCTGCCAGCTTGTGACCGTTACTCCTGGTCACTCCTGGCGGTGCTCGGGGGAACAGTGACTCCCCCAGTGCGTGCTGATCCCCCCTGACTAGTTTATAACAAAATGTAAAATATATAAATACAGTCTACCTAGACCACTTGTTTTGTACATTCATTTGTTCAATTTATAAAGTGGACTTACTCACTTTATAATATATAAAGGGAGGATTTGATGATGATCTGATTTGTAGAGTGATGCAGACGGATTGAATGTTCTTCTGCCCATGGCTTTAGTAGGTATGCCAGGAAACACATGTGTTAAAAGTGATTTGAATGAAAGTATTGCTTGGCAAAGGAACTATGTTCCAAAAATGGTTCAAGTTCCAAGAGTAAAAGGAGTTATGGAAAAATCACATAGATAAAAGCAAAGGACATGGAGGGGGATAAGTTAAAAAGCACAGCCTGTGCCTGGGGAAATAAGGAGAATGTGAGCACTGATATGAAAGTAATGTTTTGAGTAAGCTAGGCGATGCCAATTATGAAAAGGGTGGCCAGATCATCAGCTGTGTATGCCCTGTAGCTCTAGCAGCTGGCTCAAAATTGGTGTGTGTAAAATAGCATGGACCTGTGATGAACAAATGCATGAAAAATTCTCCCCAGAAACTTCAGAGCATTTCATAAGAATTTTCAATGCCTGGAGTGTTCCAACAAGCTCCAGATAGGACATTGCTATCTCAGTCTTACACATCTATTCTTTTCTGCTCCTTCTTGATACAAGGAGCTTTGTATCACAGCACAGATTACTTTACTTGTTGGCAGTTCTGTAGACTATCACTTCAGAGTTGCCAAATCTGTTTAGTTTTTAGCCTTTCTTCTTCAGTATTTTCCTTTGCTAGAGAGTCTTTGTTGATGATATAACTAATTAATACAAGAGACCACCTACATTGCCTCTATGCCTTCCAGTGCTAGCAGCATTCCAAAAACTTGATTTATGAATTTATCAACACTGAATAATAGCACATTGTCTCTGAATGAACACCCCAGTTTCTCTGGAACAAAGCACCTACATTCCACATGCAGTTCTGTTTGGAAAAGACACTCCCCAGAAGAAAGTACACGATGCGTGTAGGGAGTGTGGTGAGTATGGTATTTTTGTTATTCTGTGTTGCTATACATATGCCCTGATCCTCAGTAAAGGTTTGCATAGCTCCAATTACTTCAGTAGAGCTACTTCACTTCAAAGGGGATAAGATTTTGTAGAACTTTTGCTTTTATTAAAAAAAAAGGCTTGCCAACACTCGGGTTCTTGGCAGCAATCAAAACTCCAGTATTTGTAAAAAAATTTCAGAAAAATGGGGAAATGTTCCAAGCGTCACCATTTTCCAAAGTATTCCTTTTGTGATCTGTATAGTCAATACTGAAATCTGGAGAGGGAGAAGTGATGTCAAATACCTGGGGGCCAATGTGTAAAGCTTATTCTGGAAAAACTCTCAGTTCTATGTATAGTTCAGAAACCTATTTATATCTTTCCAAGAATGCTTGTTGAACTGGGATCCAGGGCCAAAACAGCAAAATACAAGGTTGGAATTGGCCTGTAACAGTCTGGAATTGGCCTCTGACAATTTGGGGCAGCAGACTAGTCATGTTTGCTTGATGAATTGGGTGTCTATTGCTTTAACTATGTATGTAAAAACACTGTAATAAGGAGACTTGAGGAAGACTTGCAGATGTATTGGCTTCTGCTGCTAACTTCATTTTTGTTTCTGCCACTGAACAATCAAACTCTAAAATGTTCTTGGATCTGTTGAATTTGCTTGTTTGATCAATTATCAAATCAGACATAATCAGTGCTGTGCAAAGGGGTGACAAATAAAATGAAGATAAAAAAAAATCTGCTTGGTGAAAGGAATGTGTATATAAAACCACCTAATAGTATGACTGTAGTACCTGGAGGCGTCCAACAGTTGGGACCCTGTGGTATAAATACAATGGGTAGAATTCCATTTCCCTTTGGGTGCTTAAATGGCAGTCTTCTGGCCAGCACTTTGGGTGTGTATGTACATAGACTGAGCATATGCAGTAGATAACATATTGGGTAGGCAAATATGCATGTACCTGAGGCCCCCTCTACACGTTACACTTAAGGCATGATTAACCAGGTAATCATACCTTAAATTGTGACTCAGCTACATGCTCAATCAATTAGTGGAGTGATAAAGCAAGCAATAAGCTACAAAGCTGTTCCGCAAAAAATGTGTAATAACTACGTAGCTTGTTCTGATCATGCCATTAACTGAATGTGTGGCTAAGTGCTTCCTTGTGGCTGGGAGCCCTACAACTGAGGGTTGCTCAGCCATAAGGGAGCACCACTCTCTGCAAGCTCCACGGCTAACCAGGCTCGGAGTGGTGGCAGAATTGTCAGTGTGGGGCTTGCAGTAGGATGAAGATTGTTCCCTCCTGAAAACCTCCTTGGCTGCAGGGCTTGCAGTGTGGGCAGTGTTTTTGACTGTGGGGCTCACAGGGGCACCAGCAGAAAGAATGCTCTCCTTTGCTTCCCCTGCTGTGAGCCCCACAGCCCATGTCACTGTGCTCTCCCCTTTGTGAGTCCTACTGCCTCTGCTGCAAGTCTCATAGTCGACAATGCTTTCAGTGGGGGCAGCATTCCTGGTGCTGCCCCTTGCCGTGAGCCACACAGCCCACGTTGGCAGTGGGGCTTGCCCTGGGGGGCAGTGCAGGGAACACTGCACCTGCTGTGAACCCCACTGAGCCCCATCAACTATAGGGCTTGCAGCCGCAGGAGCTGGTGCATGGGACACCTGATATTGAGCCTGCACAGGTAATAAGGAGTGATAGGATCTAATGCAAGATCCCACAATTGTGCCTCTTGCTGTGCATGTGTGGCATGCCAGGAGGCGTGACTATGTGGATTGCACATTAGATCCCAATGCATCTTTACCTGCATGCATCCAAGTTTCTCTTGAAGGCGTTCAATGTAGGTGCTTGAACAACCTCTGATGGCAGGCTATTCCAGACCTTTGGGACTCAGACAGTAAAGAAATTCTTCCTTATGTCCAGCCTGAAACAGTCTTGCAGGAGTTTATAAATGTTCAACCTTGTCATCCCTTGGGGTGCTTTGGTGAACAATCATTCCCCCAGATCCCGGTGAACAGCCCTGATAAACTTGGCCATCAGATCGCCCCTGAGCCTGTGCTTTTCCAGGCTAAAGAGCCCCATAGCTCTCAACCTGTCATTGTAAGGTCTGTTTTTCTGACCTCTGATCATGTGCATGGCTCTTCTCTGGACTCTCTCAAGCTTCTCCACATCCTTTTTGAATTGTGGGGAAAAACTGGACACAGTATTCCAGCTGCGGCCTCACCAAGGCTAAGTACAATGGGAGAAAGATGTCCCAGGATTTGCTTGAGAAGCATCTATGGATGCAAGCCAGCGTTTTGCTTGCTTTACTAGCCACAGCATCACATTGAAGGCTCATGTTCATCTTGTGGTCAATCGTGACCCCCAAGTCTCTTTCATCCGTAGTGCTTGCCATTCAGGGATGATTTATACCATGGCCTATAGATGGGTCTTGAGGCGACTTTCAAGTCCAATCCTTGAGCCACAGATGCATCTACAAAAGTTGCAAGTCTTTCTGCAGGAGAGAGTAGGCCATAGGCTAGGATTTATCTTTTTCCTTCCTCCATTCTCTCTTCTCTGCTTTGAGGGCAAGGTGCTTTACCTCAAAATGGGCCACTTGCTTGAGGTTGCAGTGCCATTGGTGTCAGTCAGCAGTCAGCTCCTTCTAGGTCTTGATGTCTGCATCTTTTTTTTTTGAGGTATGCCTTCAGTGTGTCTTTGTAGCATTTCCTCTAGCGACCACAAGATCTCATGTTGTTACTAAGCTGGGAGAAGAGCACTTATGTTGGGAGCCAAAAGTCAGGCATCTACACACAATGTCTGGTCCAGTTAAATTGATGCTTGAGGATCACCAACTCAATACTGGTAACACTGGCTTGAGCCATGATGCTGGTGTTTGTGTGGTGATCTTCCTATTTTATGTGGAGGATTTTCTGGAGGCATGGTTGATGATACTGCTCCAGGCTCTTGAGATATCAATGGTACATGATCAATATTTCACATCTGTAGAGGACAGCATGGATCATGACTGCATTGTAGACCTGAATCTTGGTGTCTTTCTGGAGTTTGCCATGAATAAAGACACACTAAAGTAATTTCCCAAAGGAGGTACTTGCACACCGGGTCCTGTGCTGAATCTCCTCATCTATGTTCACTCTGAGAGAGGTGGTTGCTGAGGTAGGGGAAATGCTTGACTATCTAAAGGTCTTTTCCTTAATGGTAAGTTGGGGAGGGTAATCTAATTCATGGCCAAGGGCAAGCAGATTGAGCACTTTAGTCTTTTTGAAGTTGAGAGAGAAGCCCAAAGTTCGACAGGCTTCTCCAAAAAGATCCAGTGTGGCCTTGAGGTGTTCTTTAATGTGCACAAGGATGGCACAGTTGTTAGTATATTGAAGGTCAGGGGTGGTGTTTTTGAGTACTTTGGTCTCCAGAAAAACACTGTAAGCTAGATTGGTTGGGTTCTCCACCCCATGAAAACTTTTGTATATAATAAAAATACTTGAAGGCAAAGGTCTTTGAGTAGATGTGATATCTATTATTAGACCAACTGAGTAGTTGGAAAAAAATTCTTGGCAAGCTTTCAGGTGCAGTCACCCTTCTTCAGGCATGGAGAGTCTCTGCGGTTGAGACTCAGAGACTCTCCATACCTGAAGAAGGGTGACTGCACTGAAAAGCTTGCCAAGAACTTTTTTCCAACACCCAGTTGGTCTAGTAAAAGATATCACATGTACTCAAAGAACCTTGCCTGCCTATGTCCTTAGACCAACATGGCTACAACCAAAAACCCATAAAGAATATTTTGCTTTCAATGAACATTTCCAGAAGATCTGTTTCAAAGCACACAAAGTTGATGAGAATCTTTCCAGTTACTTTAATGGGCATGCATTATGACCAAAGAGGTTTCTGTCAAAGAGCTTACTCTAATTGGAGATGTAGAAATAATTCTTTTATGGTTTGCCAGCCATTCTTAAATTGCATAAAGTTAGTTTCAAATTGAATATGCCTATTGCCTCTTGACTATTTTATTGACAAATTGATTATTCTTGCCCTCTGGTTCTATAGACCTATGTGGTTCTTTGTCCATCCCTCAATTTATTCCTGATTCTTCCTGGGAAGTCTTACCTGAAACAAAAATTATCAGAATTTTCAATGAACCAAAAAATAGAAAAAAAAAGTCTGGAAAAAAAAATCCTGGGGTCAAATGAAATATATTTTTTCAATTTTAAACATTTTTCAACTGTGGAAAATGAAAAAGCAAAAGCTATTTCAAATGAAAAGTGGAGACCTATAATTCAAAATATCTAGCTACTTTTTAGGAATTTTTGTCTCCTTTTTGTTCCTTCTTCAAGACAGTACTGCAAAACAGACACAAATTTGCCAAATGTTTAATATATTTTACACTGAGAAGGTTTTGGCTCATAGGTATTATCCCACTGTAGTCTTAATTTACTCCAAAACATGCCATCTCTGTGCCTGGGATTGTTTTCTCACCATTTGTACACTTATCTCTCTTCTTCTTATCGCTCTATCAGAGTATCAGTTAGTGACTCACTCCTCATTCCTTTTGTGGTTTTTGCCTTGTCTGGTATATTTCCCTTCTTTACGGGTTAGTGTATTCTTTTCGTTTAATTCTTACTCCACATATTTATCCTCTTAGTCTATCCTTATTCTAACCACGGTTCTCACTTTCTCTCAAATACAGTTGTGTAGCTCTTAGTTCCCCAAGTAGCAGCAAACTTTTTCTCTTCTGTATCTTCATTGCTTGAAACCATTTTGCACCATCAGAAAGGCCTGAAAGATCCCAGAAACAGGTTGTCACTTTACCTCTGGGATATGTCCTGCCTCTTGACAATGGGGATTTGTATGTTACTGTTATCACAATGTTAGAACTGAGGGATGCCCCAGGGTTTTATTGGAATATTTTTTGAGAGATGAAAAGTAACTTTCAATTTAAAGTTTGTGCCTGTCCATACTTTGATTCATCCTAAGCAATGTTAATCCCCAAATATTTTTGCCTTATTGTCTAGCATCATTTTAGTTCCATTATTGGCTTCTTATAGCTGGAATCTACTGTGTTTTAAACAAATTAATATTTCCAGATTTTCTGTATAAATGCAATAATATATCTTTAGGTTGCTATTTGCACCAGCAATCTGCCTAGGGGCAGGTTGGGCTAGGGTCAGGGGAAGTGGACAGCACAAAAGTGACCACCAGGTGTCCAGCACCTGGCAGTCCTCCTCCATGGCCTGCACTGCCGAGGCCACAACTGCACCCTTCTCCCACAGGGCCTCCATTTACTCGTGCTCCAATGCCAGGAGCTGTGCCCTGACCTCCTGGTCTGTCCAGTCCCATGTGTCCTGCCAGACAACATCCTCTGCCTGTCCTGCCAGGCAATGTCCTCTCCCATCATGTCCATGCATCTGTCACCAGCTGGTCCAGGAGGAGGGTCTGATCCTGGAACCTCCTCTTGTGGAGCTGGTGTATTCCCAAGGTCCTGGCTGTGGGTGACAGCAACTGTGGCCTCTCCCTTGTGTGCAGCTGCATGGCCTTCAGAGCCATGAGAAAGAAGCTGTTTGTGAGAGTTCATGATATATCTGAGATAAGATGCTCTGTACCAGGAGCTGTGCAGTGTCTGGCCTCAGATAGGGGATTGGGTTTGAATGGGTGCCCAAGGCTCATGGGCAATGGGTGCCCAAGGTAAGTCAGCTGGGCAAACTAGGGCCCTGGTGGCCACAGGCTAAGCCCCCCCATCCCCACTCACTCCCCAGGGGCCAGTGGCTGCTGGGTGCTGGCATCGGATCTGTGTCATCCTGGCTAGAAGTAGGCAGCATTGTCCTGCAGGGGTCTGTGCTCAGTCCAGTACTTTTCAACATCTTTATTAATGATTTGGATGTGGGGGTGAAGAGCTCACTGGCCAAGTCTGTGGATGACACCAAGTTATGGGGAAGCGTGGTCACGCTTGAAGATAGGCTACAGATACAGGTGGACCTAGACAGGCTAGCAAGTTGGGCGGATTGGAATCTGATGAATTTCAGCATCAAGAAATGTAAAGTGCTCCACCTCGGGACAAGCAACCCCCAACACACCTATAGGCTTGGTGGCACCAAACTGACTAGCACCACAAATGAAAGGGACCCAGAGGTAATAATAGACCACAGTATGAAGATGAGCCAGCAGTGTGATATTGTAGCCAGTAGGCTAAACAATACTCTAGCATGCATGAATCAATGCATCTCCAGCAAACTAAGGAAGTGATTCTTCTGCTGTACTCAGTGGTGAGACCACAGCTGGAGTACTGCGTCCAGTTCTGGGCACCACACTTTAACAAGGACGTGGACAAACTTGAGAGAGTCTAAAGAAGATCCACCCATATGATCAGAGTCTTACACAGCAAGCCATACGAGAAAAGGCTGAGGGATTTGGGACTCTTCACCCTTAGGAAAAGGAGGCTGAGAGGGGACCTGGTAGAAGCTTGCCACTACACTAGGAGAGTACATCAAGGGCTTGGTGAGCAACTGTTTACCACGGCACCCGAGGGGAAATCTAGGAGTAATGGCCACAAACTCCTGGAAGAACGATTTAGGCTCATCATTAGGAAGAACTTCTTCACAACCAGGGAGGGTGTCCAGACTGTGGAATAAGCTCCCTCTAGCGGTGATGCAATCACCTACCCTGGAAATCTTCAAGAAGAAACTACACAATCACTTGCTGGGGTCACCTGACCCCCAGTTACCTTTCCTGCTTGGTGCAGGGGGCTGGACTTGATCATCTTCAAAGGTCCCTTCCAGCCTTACAATCTATGAATCAGGCAGCCTGCGTCTCCCACTTTGCTCCCAGGCCAGGCCAGGCCTGTGGCAACACCCACTGCTATGGCTCCAGTCCCCACTGCCCCTTTTCTCCTGCAGGCCTGCTGGTCTCCTGTGCTGCCACCAAGCCCACAGCACCCACGCTTAGGGGGTGCAGGCCTCTCAGATGACTGGGTTGCAGGGGTGCCTGGATCCCCACCCTCCTCAGTGGGGGCCTCTTCAGGCATTGGCAATGCATAGGTGGTGCATGCACGTGCACACGAACCCCCTGAGCATGGAAGTGCACCCCCTACAAAAAGGCACTGCCAGCAGTGTCGGCGATGCCTGCAGGTGGTTGCTGCTCACCACCCTGCTTGCTGCTGACACGGCCAGTGGCATCTGCAGGCAGTCAGTGATCACCGCTGGCTGCCACCACCGCTGCTGGTGGTGTCTGCATGTGGTCACCGACCCCTGGTTGGCACTCACCACCCCTTCCCCCTGCTGCTGACACTGCCAACAGTGTCTGTGGCAGCTCCCTGCTTACTGCTGCCGCACTCCCACCACTGCCACGTTCCCGCCACTGCCAGCACCACCATGCCCAGGGCACACTGCCAAGGTCATGTGTCGTTCATGTCTCCCAGAAGATGTCCTGGAGCCAGCCCATCCCCATGCCAGTGCTGCATCCTGAGCATGCCTCTGCTGCGCATATCCAGGGTGATGTGAGTAGCTGTTTGCATCGACTGAGGGCTGTCCAAGCCAGTACACCCTGCTGCTGCTGTTTGCCATGGTAAACCTGTGCACCTGGCATGGACCTCCTGTGCACCTGAGTTTTGATGGTGCGGGGGGCAAGCCCAGGCTCCCCTGCAACCTCTGCCACCACCTGGAGGGCTACCTGTGGCTGTGCTAAACATCCCTGCCCCCCACAGATGAGGAGGACATTGTTACTGGCATCAATGCATTCCTTGGCATGTGAAGCCCATGCCCACCTAACTGTGGGGACACAGGCTGTTCAATAAAGTCTCCTGCCTCCCTCTATGCTGTGGGGGAGGGAAAGCTGAGGGCCAGGGGAGTGTGGCTGGTCCAGACGGGGAGGAGAGGAGGGGCCTGGGGCCAGGGGCCAGAATGGGGAGGGCCCCTCCCCTCAGTGTGGGGCTTACCATATGGGTGGTGCTGGCATGCCTGGCAGCTCTGGTAGGTCCCAGCTGGCAAAGATAGTGTGCTGCTTCTGGCAGACTTGTCAGGTGATAGAGCTCTGTATGCGGAGTGATGGAGCGCTGTATGCAGGTGTCTGGCCAGGCCCACCCCCAGGAAGGAGCTGGCACTGCTGGCAGCTGGTGGGGACATGACTGGCTGGAGCTGAGGCTGCAGAGCTGATGGGACAGGCACTGACTGAGGCTCCCTGAGCTTCTGGTGAAGGCTTGGGGGCGGGGAGCTCAGTGGAATGGTCTGCTGAAACCCGGCAACACATCACCATGGGTGCCAGGCTGCAGTGGAGTCTCAGGCAGGCCGCCTTAGCTACTGTACACAGCACGGCTACAGCCTATGTCCTGGAGCACAAGGATGGTGTCCAGCTATTGCATAAAGGGCATGGACTTGCAAGTACTCCCCGACTGACAATTGTGGTTGGTGATGGTGACCCACTGTGCCCACAAGGCCTTGTGGCACTGCTGTGCTGACTTGTTCTATCCATGTTCCTGCATCTGGCCTGACAGCCCCTCATAGATGTAGGCATTAGAGTGGCTGCCCCACATGAACTGCTGCTGCACCTCTGTCTCTCATCACAGTGCCACAAAGTCACCAGTCTCCTGCTGTGACCAACTGGGGCCCTGGGTGGTGTCATATGGCATCAGCAATGATGCCATCAGGGCTCCTGTGCTGGCTTTTTGGACTTCTATGTGGCTGTCCCTATGCTGCTCAGCCTGAGCAGTTGCCTGCAGGTAGAAGGCAGTGACTAGGACACGGGACTAGGAGCCACGTGGCAAGGTGATGCCCTGCAGAACCTGCAGGGCCCGGGCAGATTGCTGAGGGTTGGCTGGGGGCAGCTAATGATGGCCCAGGTGGCCAGGAGCCAGCTACAGCTGAGCTTGAGTGCTAACAGGCCTGGCAGGAGCCTGTAGTAGCCTGCAGGGCTGGATGGCATGTGTCTGTGAGCCACGTGGCACTGCAGTGCCAGGCAGTGACACTGCGGTGCAGACAAGCTGGTACAGGTAGCCCACGGCCTGTGCAGGAGCAGCAGAAGCCAAGAGCCCCCCAGGCTCCCTGCCGTTGTGCTCCAGGGCTTAAACTACCTGCAGGCTTTTAAAGGGCCTGCATCTGGGGCTGCCATAGAGGCAACACAGTCCTGGGGCAGGAAAGGCTCCCAGCCCTTCGACCCTGGGGCAGGACTGACTGGGAGCAAGTGTGTTCCCAGTTGGTATTTGCATGTGTATTACTGTGTTGTAAGTACTCATGAGTAAATTTGCTTCTTGCAGTTGCAGGCAGCAAATTTACTCTTGAGTGGCTAAGTTTACTGCTCAGTAAGTGTGTGCATGTGTAGATGCACATGCTTACTGCACAGTAAACTACGCTAGTGCACAGTAAAGCATCTCGTGTAGACACACCTTCTGTTGCTGAGTTCATGACATTACTGTCATTGCCTAATAAAGGTACATTGCCAATCATTACTTTCCTTTTTGCTTTAAGAAAGATCAGTGTCAAAGGGCAGATGGGTGAGTTTAAACCTCCCTCATCAAGTTTCAGGGAGCTAAGGAAAAAAATAAGCTGTCAGGTCTGCACATAAATAGGATGGTACAGAGCAATCACTGACTTCAGTGAGAGTGCCAATTACAAATGTTTTCTCTGATTAAAAGGAAAGTACACTGTAGTACTTGGACTTGGGATTTCTTATAGGCTGAAACTCCTAGCTGACCCAACTAACGAAGCCAAGACATATTTCCAAGACAAATAAAGAAGCAAGAGCTTTCCTCATGCCCCTAGCTACCCAGTCACAACTTGGGATGAAAGGCAGTTACCTTCCTCCATGTCAATCTCTTCTCTTGTGTCTGCCAAGAAACCACTTAAAGAAAAGCTTATTGTATTCTAAAAATATTCTGTTAGATCAGGATTGTCAATGGGCAGATTCAGGATTTTCTAAAGAAGGGTGCAGAAGCAGTGATCAGCCCCACAGGGATGGCATTATTCCCTATCCAAGCTTTCCCTGCTACTGGAACAGGCAGACCACATTGCAGGAGCAGCAGCAAGTGACTTAAAAAAAAAGTCCCCAAATAAGGTAAAAGTATTCCCCCTCCTCTCCCCTCCATAGGCACTGACTTTGGTTTTTGCCTGTGGGTGCTCACAGAAGTAAAAAAAAAGAAAAACCCAAAGCACAGCACTTCAGTTTTAACTCAGCATGTTTCCGTGCCAACTCCCATGCATGCTCTGAAGATGCAGCACCTTGTTTCAACCTGGCTCTGCAGCATCTGTAAAGATGAGGCGCTTTAGTTGGACTATTTTGGAGCTTTTATCTAATAGCTGGTTGAATCCGATTTAGCTAAAAGCACAAAAAAGCCCTGCTGGAGTGCCTGATCTTTACAGATGCTGCTGAGCTGGGTTGAAGTAATACACTGCTTCTTCCAGTAAACCACATTTTGTTGTTTTTTAACTTCTGCAAGTATGTCTCTGTGGGTGCTGAGCACTCGCTAATTTTTTTTGATGTGTGCTTGAGCCCCAGAACACCCACAGAGTTGGCACCTATGTTGGCCTCCTCTCTGTGCTCAGTGGCACAACTCCCTTCTCATTCCCACCCACACTTCTGCTGCTATCTCCACTGTCTTTGGCTGCTCCAGGGACAGAGGGAGCTCCAAAGCCACACCTGCCCCAGTCCAACTGGGACTGCAGAGAGAGGCTGCACAGGGAGCTGGTCTCAGCTTGGACAACAGCAGCAGCAGTGGCAGACAGTTTTGTCTTCCTTGAGCTTGCTCCTAGGCTAGTGGGGAACACCCTTGAGGATCTGGCAGAGAGAATCTGCCCATTTCTGCTACTGCTGTTGCTGTCCCTGGCTGATCCTGGCTTCTCATGCAGCCTAACAGTGGGGCAGGAGTGGCTCAGGAGTGCCCTGGGGAGACAGCAGGGATAGTGACAGGGGCAGATGGTGGAAGAAGGGAATGGGAGGGTATGGGACATGCCACTGAACATGGAGGGAAAGGAAGGGGAAGAATTCTTACCTAAATCAAAAACTTATTAAGTCCCTGGCTGCTGTTCCCACAGAGTGGTCTAAAAAGGGGATATGGCCATAGTACTACACCCCCTTTAGATCTACCTCTGGCGCTGTATGACTGCTAGCCTATGGGCTGCATGCAGCCAGCAAAGGTTTGATTTGCAGCCCACAGGCTTTCACTCAATCTTCACACACCCCTCATTGCTCTGGCTCCTGCAGTCTCTGGGCTTCCTCCCTTTCCTCCAGCTTCCACCACCTGCCCACCCCAGGAGGCAGGGCAGTTTGGTGTGATGAAGTCCACAGTGCAGCAGGGGAGCACACAGTGCAGGTGTGTGGCCCACCCAGTGTAGCCTGAGGGGCCTCCAGCCCCTCACTGCTTAGAAGTCTGACAACCTTATGTTAATTACTCTCATTCTAAGCCGCTTTTCTCTAAGGTTTCAACTCCAACCTGTCTTTTCTATTGATGTACTTCCACACATATACATTAAGAACCAAATTCAGAGTTGAAGAATACAATGATGTAAGTGCCATGCTTAATAAATAGGTTTTAAGGCAATAGTCTAAGTAATGGCCTAGAAAAGTTACAAGGAAAGCGACTATAAGGTGGATTGGGGAAACTGTAAGCTGTCCTATTCAGCTTCATTTTTATTAGACTAGGGGTATTAAACATATGGCCCATGGGCCAGATACAGCCTGTGGAGGCAGTTTATTTGGTCCACAGGTCTTTTGCCTGCACCTGCCAGCAGCTAAGGAGTTAATGTTACCATTGCTAAAGTCCCGTAACTGTGGCTGCCAGTGCTGCAGTGTTAGTATGGCCAGGACACAGGGAGTTAAATGCTGCTGCCTAATTTAGTGATTTTGGCCACTTCTGGTGCCTAAAATCTGCAGTGTTCATGCCTTAGGAGCTGGCCATTCTGGGTAGAGACAAATGCAGCTCCCAGCTGAACTTGGAACAATTTTTGCAATGCATTCTGGGTTACAACATTACTCCAGACCAAAAAGAAGTTCACTGTTGGTTCTGGAGGGTGGGGAATCTAGCTGCCTCCTAGGACCCTGCAGCCAGCTTCCCACACTAATGGCCTGGCTGTCTCCCAGTGCTCACGGCAGAGGGAACTCTTTGGTGCTTCCCAGCTGGTGCTGAAGGGTGGGGTGGGTGAATTGAAGCTCCCTCACAGCAAGGGGGAGTGGGTTGCAATACATCCACCCCACCGTCCGGGTGCGGGGGGCGGGGAATGACTGAAACCTCTCCTGATTGAACTCCCTTTGCTCCCTTTCCTCCCTTCCATTTTGAAAACAGCAGCAGGCTGGGAGCTTTGCAGACACAAGTTACAAAAGACGTTACATTTTGAAATATCTTTATCTGATATCTCATGTTGGGGTCAGGTTTTCACCCAACTGGCCATTTTTAAGCTGTTTACAGCCACACACTTGTGTTTGATCACAGCTATAAACTGCTTTCTGTGCTCAGATCAGGCAAATATTGTCACTTCTGTCTGCACCCTCTGACACTGACGCTTTGGCAGCCACAGAGAGAAGCTCCATAGGCTGGATATAGTGGTGGGTCCTCCAGCTCATGAGAAGCTCTTTAATCCAGATCTGGCCTGCCAACTCATTTGAGTTCACACATTTGACCTTCTCTTTACTCTCTTAGCTTTCATTATATTTACTGATAAACCTGCTTCCTCATGACTGAAGTCAAATGGGAATTTTGCCACTGGTTTCAAGGAGAGCAGGTTCCAAGGTTTTGGCTCCCACGCATCTAGCCATGTATAAATGTTTACAGATGTGTAATTTCACTGCCTTACACTTCCTCTCTGAATTTGGCCTGAAGTCTGCATTATCGTTTTGTATTACTGATCATGTTCTCTTTGAGCACATAAAAGCCAACTGTACTTACAAATAAAATGCATGCCATTTTTTTAGATATTGACCAAATAATATACTGCAATTCACATTTTTCTAGGGGACATTTACCAGAACTAACCTTTTTCTGGTCTACTTCTCAAAAGTGAGCTGTAAGAATAAAGGGCATACATCCCCCTCAATATTTTCTTTCCAAAGTGCATATAAAACCACCAGAGTATTTTAACATTCTACTTTTGCCATTAGCCAATATTAAAAAAATATATCTTGGCCATGACAGACCCAACAGAAAAAAGGTCAGTTTACACTAAAAAAGTTGGAAAGCAACATTTTGGAAACTGGTCTTTGTAACATGAACACATCAAACACGTTTCGCAACTTTAAAAATGGTATCACTGGAAAATGTTAGCTTAACAGATGTATTTGTTTAGGTGACTTTCTACTTCATCTGTGAGTAAAGCTTGCAAGCCTGAAGGAAGAGTTCAGACTCCCTGTAGTCTCAATTTTGGATGTAGAGACTGAGTGAATATTTTGGATCAAATAAGAACCGATCTAAACATTCATCTAAAACTTGAACCAAACTAAAAACCTCAGTTATGTTTTTTCTTGCAATATTTTTAAAATGATCCTTATCTCTGTACTGAGTGGGACAGATTTTTTTTTCTCCTTGACACCATCTGGTATCATGAAAATGTCAGTAGACTTCAGATCTTTTCAGGTGGGGATTCCTTCAGGTCCTATGCTACATAACTCTTCTTCAGTGCCCAGTAATGGGATGTGTGCAGAGCTCTACCCTGTACCTTGATGATTCTCAACTGGGATATTGGTTCTTTAGGGAATTGACCAACTTTTGTAAATAAGAGAATCCCCAAAGCTGTTCTAAATTATTCTGGGCATTGTGTAACCCAGTTGGCTGGTTTCGCTGCTGGCTCAGTGATTGGCCCCCCAGTTGATGATTGGCCACTGGGCCCCCCCCATCGGCAATCTGGTGCCCACCCAGACTTGGGAGGCACCAGTCACCCATGCCAATCAGGACTACATTGAACCAATTGTCCCTTTTTAGCCCCACAGGGCTGTAGCTGTTTCTTTCTCAACTTAGAATTTATTAATTCCTTATCTTCACCCAAGATTAGAAGTGTAAGTGTAGTAACCTCCCTCCCCCCTTCCCATCAATCAACTTCCCTCTCCCCTCCACCAAGTTTCTTGGAACTTATATGATACTTCTAGACCAAGTAAGCGAAACATCTACATTCATTTTGGGATACTCAGCTGCACCATCAAACCTACTCAACTTGTCCCTTTTTTACTTACTGTGGGTTATATCATACTGCGATGACAGTGATTGCTAATGACACCTATCACTGAAAAATACTGATGTGAATGATTATCATCAAGACAGAGTATGGAACTACTTGTTTGGTTTTACTGCTTTTTTGTTATTGGGTCAGGGTAGCATTTTTAAATATGATCCTATATGAAATGTTAATAAATAGGTAATGCTAAGTCTGTTTATTTATCCTTAATTTTAAATAAATGTGAATTAATAAAATAATCAGCATAACCCGTATCTGTGGGAAAGGGTGGAAGTTCAAATGAAATGGAAGTTCTGCCATGAAGCAGATCTAAAGTTGATTGAAAAAAGGGGAGTTCTTCTGTTGACTTCAATGGACTTCGAACTGGTCAGCTGGACATTGAATCTAATATTCTTTTGTAGTTCTACTTAGGGTAGATTTATGTTCCTATAAAGCTATATGCTTTTATATATTCTTCTTCTTCTGAAACGAAGAAGAAAATTCTTACCAAAGATTTGTTCTTTGCAGGCTGACAATAAGGATTCCTGAAGGCTATTTCAGAACAATGCTCTCTCTCATTTAGATAATTGGCTCAGTTTTTTAGGGACTTCTTAAGTATATGCCTGGCTTATGCAACCAAAACAAAAGAGGGAAAATGCCAGCAACAAATGAATGGCAACAAGTTTTACCCAGTTAATACAGCAATAAACCTAGAATAATTTTCCTAATATGAGCAATTAGCATTATGTGAAGCTAATATTCTGATTATGTATAGTTTGTGATATAGGCCATACTTACAATCAGGGTTCCTTGGTGCTTGTTGCCAGTAACTCCAAAACCCTAATTTATGGTGAAGGAACTTCTGTGAGGAACCTTCATTTAGTGTTTTACAATAAAGTTTGTAGCCATGGAAGCAGTTAATTTAATTTTCCTGGTTTAAATATGCCAAGGCAGGGGATCATTCTTAAACATAATTGCTCCCAAGAAAGGGAGAGAGATGGGATTACATGCAGCACCAACTTGTTTTTCTGGTATGTGTTACTGTTTTTTCATTTTCTTTCTGTCTCTCTTTCTTTTAATCTGTAAACATGGAGCTGTATTCTATGTGGACTGCTATTACCATTGATTGTCGTCATCAGCCAACTGCAAGGTAACCACAAAGGAAGTGGAATGAGACCCAAACAGGGCAAAAATGGGAATAAAAATCCATTAGATTCTCCAAGATGCCTTGCAGCAAAATAGTATATGTCCATTACATTCTACCCTCATTATATCACCATCCTTTGAAGCCAACTATTTTGTATGTTACAGGGTGTAGTTAGTGAGGATAATAAGAATACTGTTTAATTTAGTTGCCAAAATCTAATAAAACAAAGAATCCATGTAAGTACTGAGAGTCTTTGTACAGCCTTAGATTTTGTCATAAAGTGTTAGCTTTACCAGATTGTTATAGACGGAGAGTTTGTCACCTTTCAGTTAAATGTTAATCTACCATGCTTTTGGAAGCTTTCCTTTATAGTGGTTATGAGCTGTTTTCCTGCAAAATGCCTGTGCATGATTTCTTCTGTTTTTGAGCAGCACATCAGCTTCCACGTGGTTCTTGACAGACCAGGACCTTGGCAAGGAGGTGAGGACAAATGGATATCTTATTCTGCTGCAGCTTTTGTCCACCTTCACAACCACTGAGATTCTAACATCTTCTGCCTGCTCCACCACTGAGGACTTGAAGACCCATGGCTGGGGGCTGGACAGGCTTATTATAATGGCAACCTGTACTTGCTATGTCACAGCACCATCAAAGGATATATGTAGGTTTTCAGGTGGGAAAGCATTGCCATCTGCTTATTCGTCAGAGTTACTCTTGCTTATTTTGCAGCTAACCTTCTTTGAAGGTCATTCCACTATCTGGCACCTGTGGATGCGCTGGGCAGCAGTACAGCTCTGCTGCCAGTGCTGACACTTCACTTGAGACACTGCAAGTCATTGGAGAAGTACCATCAAAGCTGCCTGTAGAAAATCCTTTGAATCTGGTGGAAAGACATGCACCAACATTAGCAACCTCTCACAAGCAAACATCACAAGCATTGAGGCAATGATTATCCAACATCAGCTTTGCTGGGCTGGTCACATCATCTGGATATCTGACGCAAGACTTGCAAAGCAAGTTTTATTCTCCCATCTTAGTCCAAGCGCAAGCTCAAGAGGAGGGCAGAGAAAGCACTTCAAGGACATCCTGAGGGCCACCTTAAAAAAATGTAACATCAACTTCAATTTGTGGGAGACTATTGCCCAGGACTGCCCTAAGTGGAGGAAGAGTCTGCTGCAAGGATCTCAGTACTTTGAAACCTTATGTTTACAACCGGAGATGGAAAAGTGGGAGTGGCAGAAATAGTGTGTTGTGGATGAAATCAAGAATCCAGAACCACCCATTCCATGAGGAAACGTGCCCGAGTTGCAGCAGAGTCTGTTGATCCTGAATCAGCTTCATCATCCATCTTTGGACCCACAGATAAAGCAATTAATGATCATCCTCAACTGCAAGGGATTGCTGATGGAAAGAGGGGTTACAGTTTGAGAGTAAAAAAATGCTCTATGCTAGAATTTGGAAATGGGGCATGAAAGTTCCAAACTGCAACATAATGCGGATGTCTTCCCTCTCTAAAAATCTGTGGAAAAAAATCTGATGCCTCCTCTCTGAGTTAGAGCCAAAAATAAAAACAGACAAATAAATACCAGGAAATTTCTCCTCCCTGCTCACCGCCCCCAAAAAAGCCAAAACAAAGGCCCACCTCCATCAACTGAAAATCTCTCCTAGCAGTATTAGGATGCTTGCAACAATGTTACAAAACAACATTATAGAACCTAATGATGTGTTTAAGAAAAATTGGCGGTGTCACTTTAAAATGAGAGTTGCTTTTTCCAAGGAAAACCACTTGTGCAAGTGGCAAGGCCCCCATTTAGCAAAGCATTTCAGTATGTGCTTAACATGAAGCATGTGCTAAGTGCTTGTGAGAAGCTTAAATACATATCTTAGCAAGTATCTTTCAATGTTTTTAAAGCAGAAAAATATACTTAATTCCTCCGAGCTGTGGGAAGTCCAAAAATAACTTTAGAGACATTAAAATGTTATTAGTTTTGTGCAATTCCTACTGTTACATGAGGATTCAACAAATCTGTCCCAAAGTGCACATTTTTGAAGATGATAATCCTACAATGCCAGCTTTCTGAAATTTCAGACCTGGCACTTTCTTCAGCTGTAGGCTGTTAATGATGTTAGTAATAGGCACACCAAGGCAGTATTGTCAACCCTAAAAGTTCAAAACTCATGAGGGTTTTTTTTTTTTTTAATTTTAAAAAAGGTTTAATTTATTATTTTTGGCCTTTCCCCTGATTTTTTTGGAAACCTCTTCCCTTTCCACCTTTACCTTCATCGTTAGCTCTAGGAGTAACTAGCAGTTGGTAAGGGAAGCATTTTCTAGGTAAATCATGGTATGCAGGGCTTAGTCAAGCACTTCTGACATGGCAGTGGGAAGATGGTATGAAGGTTCTCAATTTCTTTTCTTGGCTCTGACAGTAGATTGTGGTCCAGTGGCTGGACAATATAGTTAAATATGGTAAGGTCCTCCCTCACCTCTCCTCCACCGCATTTGGGTCATGCAGAGGGACTGAATCTGTGCCTTCCACCACTTGGGCTATACAGATGTCCAGCTAGGAAATGGTACTGGTCAGAATGGCTGGGATGATGTAGCGGGCGATGGTCCTGCTCTGAGTACGGGGGTTGGATTACATGACCTCCTGAGGTCCTTCCAACCCTCATTTTCTATGATTCTGTGATTCTAATCTCTGCACATTAACTGCTGGATGGTTGTAGGAAGCTGCAGACCTGGTGTAGCCTGATACCTGAGAACTGGGTGAACATTTTATTATCTGTATCATGGCTGGTTTGCAAAACTGGTTTGTTACAATCTGAACAGAGATATTAGCAGCAGTCACTGAAAGAGCCAAACTGAAAGTTCATGCTCCCTAGCTTTGCATTTTAGTGTACCCTAATCCCTAGATTACAGGGAATTGTGGATAGGAGAGAGAAGAGTCTCTTTCCTTATTCTTTCCCCTAATAAAATGATGTGACAAGCTGAAACTTTTCAGATTGCTGCAGATAGTCCCTAAAGCCTCAGAAGCAAGGTGGCAATATTGCTACTGAGAACCACCATTTTCATTTTTCACTTCTGCTAGTGAGGAATATAGCTCTCTGGGGCACAAGTTCAGAACATTAAATTAATATTGGGCTACATAAACCAAATAGTTTGAAATGAGCTATAAATGAATGAACATGCAATGTAATGACTTCTGGTTATGGAACTGCTTAGGCAGTGCATGTACGGAGAAATAAAAACATATGCTAATGGGAAAGTCCCCATTTAGTGTTAACATTGGAAACATTAATATTTTGAATAAGAATAATACACAATTTTTGGAGACATGATTACCAAAACCTGTGACAAGTGACAGTAGAATTTAGCTTACCCTAGTGACATAGTTTGGAACATTAATGGAATATTAGGGAAAACTGAGTTATGCCTGTGGATTGTAATCCTGGTTGTTGAAAGATTTATGTGATATTAAAAGAGAAAATTTTACAAACTGGCCAATAATTTAGAGCAACTCTTTCATATTGTTGTCTAACTCAAGGTGGGTTTGATTTAAATCAGATCAATTTAAATCATGATTGGGATCACAATTTAAATCACTGGTCAAGAAGCCTCCATTTAGTCATTGTTTTCTACAAAAAGTGCATTTTTGTTTTTTGATATGCTTTATGCATTTAACTTCTTGAAACTAAGCACGTTTACAGACAGGTAAGGGCTTGACTGTATGTACACAAACTTGCAGAGAGACAATAGGGCTGATGGGTAGGAAATCAGGTCTGTTATCTCTCATCTCCATATGTTGCTGTTAACAAGAATGTTATCTCTGGAGACAAACTCTCCCTATGCCTAAAGAAGGGTGTTTGTGCCCTAAAGCTTGCAAAGAACAATGTTTCCAACTATTTAGCTGGTCTCATAAAACATATCACATCTACCCAAAGAGGATTGTCTGCTTATGATCTCTGGAGACAAATCCACAGTTTGAGAACTGAAACTAAGCACCATGGACATACTGAGCACTGAGTCCCATTGGGCAGAGTGGTTTTCTTTAATCTTTACTAATCTATAGAGGAGACTCTGGGAACCCCATAAGATTGGGCACCTAATATAGTACATGGCCTTTTGTGACCTATTTATAAAACTTCTAAAAAGGTTACATCAATATATTGTCTCAAATAGTATATCATTAGAAGTTATAATCCCTATTCCATGGTGATATCTTTGAGCTTTAATATACCTTAAATTAAAATTTTCTTTAATAAGTTTATTTTTTAAAAAGAGCATCTTAACTAAAAAATAAAAAAAAGATTAAATTAAAAAAATCTGATTTTTTGTTTAAAAAAATCATTGTTTTTTTTTTATCCATCCTGCTGTAACTATATGTTATGATCTTTTGAAGAGGTTGACTATGTTTTATTCCAGTTAAACCAATGGCGCCTGATATCTCTTAGAAATACTTTATCTTGATGTCTAAAAACTGGTAACCAGAAAATTGAAGAATTCAGAATTAGAGGGTTTTTAGAGGAAATACTGATTCACATCTCTCTGCCTCATCTTTTTATACTCATATAAAAGTGTATTTATACACTTAGATATAAACATAGGACTGAATTCATTCATATTTGTAAAGTACTTTGAGACTATCTGAAAGCATAACAATTTTGAAACCCTAGTATGCATATTTTAAATAATGTTTTATGGGCACATCAAAAAAACAACCAATTAATTGGAACTTGTGTAACCCTTTCCTGCATGGCACTCTGAAAACATACATGCAGAGTTTGTGCCCGAGATCAGCAAGTGGGCACAGAAGCTTTACCCCTGCTAGGTCCTTCTGGCAAAGCTGCTGCCATCACCACTCTCTGTTGCTCTGTCCACCCTGGCTGTAGCTCTTAAAGCAGCAGCAGTAGCTGGGGCCTGTTCTGGAGCTCCCAGAGGAGGTAAGCTGTGGGACTGGTCTTGCTGCTGGGGCATGGGCTCTGTAAGGTGGGCCATGATTCCGGTGCCCCTCCTAAACTGGCATCGGGGTGAAGGATCCTCTTATTCTCCCCTAGTTAGTGTACTGGCTTTTATATGCATCTCTGCATATCTTCCTTTTACAGACCTCAGTTATAAAGGCTAGGGATAGACATTTGAAAATCCTGAGCATGAATTAACTCACTCTTTGCACATTAGTCTAACTTGCCTAGATTGAATCAGTTTGGAACTGCACAGACATTCCCTCAGGACTGAGGAAATGCAGGCACATGCCTACAGGCTAGAAGCCAGGGGGTGCTAGAGCAGCCCTCCCTTCAAGGGGTGGGAGTGTTACAAGATCCCAGCCCCCAGTGAGCACTCTGATGCAAAAGTGGTGTGCGCAGTACATATATCTGTTGATGATACTGAGCTTTTCAATTTCCCTCTCCCTGGTTCTTCATACTGTCTGCAAACCTGACAGGTGAGGGAGCCAGAAGGGAGCTGAAAGCACAGCGTTTATTAACAAACCAAAAGCCTCTCTCATTAGTTCAAACTTTTTTTAAATAGCTTTTTCCAAGAAAGGAATGGAGGAGCACAAGCATCTGGGATGCTGGGGGGCACTCTGTTTTAACTTAAACCAGGAAGGGGTTCTGGACAGATATTGCATAAACGAGTTTTACCCAAATCAGTTAAGTCTGAAACCACATTCACCAAGGTTTGTCTTAAACCAGTTTCAGCTGTTTTGAAACTAATTCATATGCACTGAACTTATGTTCTGTTACAGGTTTAAACCAGTTTTTGATCACTTAAACTGGTTTATGTGTAAAGTTTGTCTCTAGCCAAAGGGTTTCAAGTAGAAGTAGTTACTAGAGAAGGAAAAGAAAACTAACAACATCTATGAGGAAGCCAAGTACACTTGCTAACTTCCTTTTTTAGTGATGTGGATTGAGAGACCTGATAGAAAAACAAATTAAAACAAGAGAAAAGAGGGATTAGTAAAGAGTACACTGGAAATTAGGTGGCCTTTGTACCATGGAAAATAAAATGTCTCACACACATTTCAAAACATTTCTCCAGATTTCTCAGGTTTTGACCATTTTACTCTTATTAGTTAAACTTGTCATGAGATGCAAATGGACAGGGCTAAGTTCTGTTCTTGAGATGCACATGGGACTCTTGTAGACATCAGTGGAGTTTCCTGCCTCTGAGCAGGAGTTAGATCTGATAATTAGATAAAGTGATGATACAAAGTCCCCTGATTATTAGTGATGATGATCCAGATGATAATCCAGAGCCAGATGCAAAATCTGATGGTGTTTGACCTGTATCTGAATCTTGTCATATATCTTTAATAGATTTAACCTAAGCCTGTCTACCAGATGTTGGTGGTATTTGAACTCTGGATCCAAATTATGTGGCCTGAGACTCTGTTATTACAATAACAGTTATAAATACAATTCTTAGTTTTATGGTTCCTTAGTGAGCTTTTGTTACCTATATCAGTCTGTGATGTATTAAGGCAACGTAGCAACCACTCACCTGATAATAATCATTTTGTGTAATGGACCCTGATGGCTGACTGGAGACCAATTAATGGCGGAAAGGATGTCATTTGTTGACAAACATATTGGTTAACATGTGGTGAGTATATATTTATTCATTCCAGTGCAGAGGTCCCAGTGGTCAGTTTAAGGAAAAAAAAGAAATAGTGGTGAAATTAATCATACTGACGCCTGTTTGTCTGATATTTTTGGCATGTTGTGGAACACAAGCTAAGTAAGATTTGGCCATGAGTTCTGAATTTTTTTTTGATGAAATCATATTTTTTGGTAATAAAATAATATTTTTGGTAAAGTATTACCCTTTTATCTTATCTTTATTCTAAATAATGTATTCATATTCTACATTCACACATTATGAGTTTAGACTAAAATATTCATTTGTCATTTAAAATCAGTTACAAAATCTGACAAGAAAAAATCAAGTTACAGAAATCATTTCCAGTGCAGGCTGTGAAAGGCTGGATTGAGAGCCAAATGTGGGACTGATCAGACCTATGTTTAGAAACCCAGCATAAGTACTAAGCACAGTTTGATGAGAACCTGATGCGTGTCTTTCCTTTCACTGTCATCTGCTGACATTAAACTGTAAAGTGGCCTGTGATGTCAGTTCTGAATTATTATATCCTGATTGCTGACTCAAAGGCTAGATGTGCAGGGAGAGTTTCAATTTTTAAGAATCAGGAAACTGGTTGAATACCTCTCTGACTGTTTTATCACTTGCATTGTCCCCTTGAGCAATATTAGTGGTGCATTCAGGTAACTTTTTTCCCCCTCCACAGAGGTATTCTCTCTTTTCTCCTTCTGGCTGGAGAAACAGCTGCTTGTGCATGAGCAGGGTTTTCTGGTTACATTTCCATGTTAATATAAGGTGTAAATGATTTTCTTCAGTTGCAAGCTACTTTTAGATGATTTTATTTAGGGGAATGAGGGGATTGAAGCTGTGAAATTTGGAAACCAAGCTTTAACACGCTTGCTTGGTGCAAAGATACTCTGGGGAGCTAGTTGCCCAAAGGGGTGAAGATCTCTTTCCACACTGGCTTGTCAAGCCAGCACGCTGCACCTTCCTAATGGTAGTGCGATGCATGTATTCTTTGCCATGATATGATGTACTCCGAGAAGTGTTGTGCTTTTCTGAGGTATGATGCCTGCCACTGTATGCCCCAGAATAGACTAGTGCCTGATGAATAATACTCACTTCTTTATCTGATCTGCCCAGAGTTTAGAAATACAGAACAGGCAGCCAGACTACATGGCCATTCAGTGCTAATTGTCAGACAGACTCAGACTGAACCAGATTTTGCCTCAGGATATTTTAAGTGTATTTATTGTGGTTTCAAGTCTAGTTGGTCCTCTGTCCCTTTCCTCATTACTCCATGTACACCTCTTTTGGTATCAGGACTTGAGTCTTGTCCTTGGACAGACTTCCACAGTCCTCTAGCTTTTAGATCTGGCTGCAGTACCCAATGCAGCAACTGTCCCTATGTGTCTGGGTTTCCTTCTTTCAGGGGTCTGACCATTAGTGAATAGAGTGACCAGACAGCTTCTTAAAAACAAGGTATTTTGTTTGTTTTACAGTAGCAAAAAAAGCATTTAAAGAAAGAGTTTAAAGAAAGTAAAAGTCTGCATGCATATCTATCTTTTGTGAATCCAGTGGGTGTCTCTGTCTCATGAACAACAACTCCATTTTGCAAAAGTGCTCGTTTTGAAACTTCTATAGAACTTTTACTCTTCTGGTTCCCAGGCCTTTTCTTGTCCTGTCATTAACTCTGGTATTTGGAGAGAAGTGACTGATCTGGATCTGTTATTGTTTTCTTTCTTGCTTATTTTTCCCAACAACCTCTATTAAAATAAACCAACATTTTCATGTAGTAAACATCTCAATAACCGGCTCAGCATGCAGTCATGCATGTATTAAAGATCAGCTCCAAATCTGTGTGTGTTAACCTCGCACATTTTTGGTTTGGCAAGAAATCTGGTGTGGTTACAATAGAGTAGTTTCCATTAAAAATCAACTTTTATCTGTTATTCTTTTCCTGTTGTGAGAGGAGGTGATAACTATGACAACCCAGATACCAAAATGTTGAAACTTTGAGTAGATGTTGCTTTTTAATGATGATCACTTAGGTTGCTACAGAAACGTTTGCATTAACTCTAGCAGGAGAGTGATAAAGGAAAGGATAGCTCATACAGAAGAATCAGTGGAGAGAGGAAGAATAAAGATGAAGGAAAAGGGTGACATGAAAAAGAAATAGAAAAAACTGAAAAAAAATCAACCCTATTTAGAAAATGTAATTAAATACAACATGAGTTTTAATAATGAAACAATTGGAAATGAACAGTAAAAACAACATAGGGAAGAAATGTCAGTGCTTGAAAGAAACAGAAATCTTGGGATGAACATGGAGTAGCCTGGGGAAATGGAGGGGAAAAAAAGAAGAAATAGAAATTAAAAGACCAGTAAAGTGGGAGGTAGGAAATGCAAGCCAGAACACAATAAAGTTTCACTTACACTATTTATCTAGGACTAATTAGTAGGGAAGTAACTGTATAAGCTTTGGAGACATGTAAAATGCCATTTATTTGATGTTGTATTTGACATTGTTCATTTTAATGTTGTGCATCATACTCATCATCCTGACAAGCAGAGTATTTATTTCTAATTTCCTGGTTGGAAAAAGTTACTTACAACTTTCCATTAATTTGACTCTATTTTGAGTGCTGAAAGGTGCATTCTTTTCAGCACTGATGAGAAGTAGAGCTCTCTCTCTGCTGCCTTTGTGTTCCTCCTTCCCTGCTGACTTGGTTGTCCAAGTAAAATGAAAACAAGACTCAAATCATTCCAGGCTGTCTGCAAGATCCAGCTCTGATTTGAAAAGCTATCCCAGTTGTCCCATTACACAGCTTAATCTGAACTAAAACTGGGTTAATCATCATAACCCAAACATGGTTTGGTTACGAACAACCTGACTCCCTACCACTTTGGTCAATGAGGTTGTTCAAAGCTAAAATTAAATCTCAGCTCCCTCAGTTCCCTAGCTTGATAACTCTTCAGAACCCTAGCTTGAGTCTGGGATGTTAGAAAGAAGAATTTTTCTTGTCACTTACCTTACACTAATATTAAACCCAATGCTTTGGGTCAGCTGGAAATTTAACTCATGAATGTCATTCTGGATATGTGCAGACATTCCTGGGAACTGCTGGGAACTTACTTTAAGCCATGTGATTGTAAAGTGGGTCCTGGTTGTGCAGATGTTCACTGATGCTGGACGCCACACGAGCAATGTGATCTAAATAAATTGGGTTAGAGGGAGGGGCAGGTGGGCGGGATTGGGGTCAGCTAGTAGATTTTCGGGGGTGGCGGGGAGGGAGGCAGGGGATAAAAACAACCCATTTGGAAAAGTACAGCTCTGGAGCTGTGGGGAGCAGCTGGGCTTTCCCAGCCCCAGGGCTGCGCTCCAAACATTTACACGTTTGGTGGGTTGGGCTAACCTGTGCCCAGTCTAATATTAGTACACTAAAGGTGCACTAAATTAGATAAGCCGAGCCATTTTTTCCAAAGGTAACCCTGACAAAGTTATGTACAGATCAGCACTTAGATCTAACCCTAGTTAGGTTGATCTAAGTATAAAGTCTGCATGCAGCTTCCAGTGTTTAAGAACAGACACTTGACAAGAAAAAGTGCAGCTTGCTAAAATGTTAAGGTGTTCACCTTTAGAACTTGATTCAAAGCCATGAAAGTCAACAAAAATCTTTCAGCTTACTTCAGTCAGCTCAGCTTCAGTCTGCTCTGGTCTGCTAATGATCTGCTGTGATCAGCTTCAGCCAGCTCTGATCTGCTAATGTGTAACTAGCATTCCTCCCTGCTTTACAGTTGACAGGCCAGCTCGCATTTCTAAGTTATTTTATTTATTGCTTTAAATATGGAATAAAATAACACTCGCTGGGTCAGAATCTAACTCCTACTTCCATGCTAATTGGCTTCTGCCATTTTCAGTGGCTTTGGTTTAAATGACTACTGTGTTTTCTGTGTTACATTGTACTTTTGTCTGATAAGAACCTCTGTTGTCTACATCTTATGAAAAGACTAACACATCACATCTGTGTCATGTTCAGGCAAGAAATAGGATCCTTTGTTTGGGATTTCCAGGATTCAGTGTTGTTAGGGCTTTGAACCTTGCTACGTCCAGACATTGCATAAACAAATTCATTCTGTAAGTATTAAGCCTGACATTTTAAGCCCTGTGAGATGGAGAAAAGTGGAATAGGGTTACAGTGCTAAGATTTTCAGATATATTTTTAGATTATTTTTATGGCAGCAGGATAACTTGACATGCTAGTCATTGTTTGTTATTCACAGATATAAAGGAAGGATACTACCCTAAATAAATATAATCTCGCACTGCATGTCTGGAGACCATTCTAACTTTTAATATTAGTAGAGATTTATGATCTAGAATCATTATGTTTGTAATTCAGGGCATTCTTAAATTGCCATTTTAATTCAGAATATTGGTGCATGAAACATTTGAGCTGCCCAGGGTTTTTGTTTCTTATGAGTTAATTTTTTTAGGTGGCAGAATAGAGAAATACCTTACAGACTAACTACATCAGAGATGCATAAACTTTCATAAGTCCAAGATCATTTCCACAAATGCTACCTTCTGCTTGACTTCAGATTAATATGGCTAACTTATCTCTCTCTTTATTGTATTAGCTGGGAAAGTACAATGAACTGCACCTGGTGAGGGAGGCTAAAGACAAGAAGAGGTTATATATGTAGCTAAACCCCCAGTTCTTATTTTTTAAAATTTTGAAACACATTCTCTCTCCTTCCCCTAACCACTTCTGACTTTCTCTCTGCCCTCTCTATCCCTTATAAGTGATTACAATTAGTACTAGGTAAGTTAAGTTCTTGTATGCTCTTATTATAATAAGTCCCTTTTTATATTGTAAATAGTGTTCTGTTATGTTTGTATTGTTTTATATTGCTTTCCTATCATTTTTTGCATTGATGTTTATTGTTTCATATTAATACTTTATGGTTTAGGCCTGTGTCAGTAAAGTAATGTCTAGTTTCCATTTTGTATGTCAAGCCTCCACCTTATGTCCCCTGCCCTATACAATATGTTGCAACTATGACTCATACCTACCCCTCCTATGTACATTGGTTTTCCTTGAATGCCTGAAACATAAGAGTGAAAGGATGAGTGAAACACAACAATAGCTGGACCCCCTACTAAATCACCCCACCATCAAAACCAATACTTGGACCAACGACCCAGCCATTGAAACCACCCTCAGCATTCAAGAAACAAAAGATGAGGCAACTCACCATTGTGCCAAGGCTGCACATGCTCAGTATGAACATCTACAGCCATCTGGAACAGGGCTACTATTGCCTGGACGTGCCCTCCTCTTAGGAGATCATAGGTAGTCTGCCCCATAAAAAGGGGTAGTGAAGACTGACTCCTGAGGATGCCATCTTCACCTGGACCAGACCTGCTCCACGTCATGCTGTCTATCAACCCAGAGACCCTGCTGGCGACCCCCTCTGGACAACACCTGCTGGAGAAAGACCCCGACTGGCCATTGAGGATCCCTTTCTAGTCTGGATAGGTAGCTAGCACCCCCACCCTCTCTTCAACCAAGAACTTGGACTCTGTTTCTCTTCCCCACCTGGACTCCAACCCTTCCACTGAGTCTCTTTGTCCTGCTGCCATTGTGTGAGTGTGTGTGGGAACCAAGCTGTACAGTACTGTGTTCATTTAATACAACTGTTATTTGGAACCTGGAGTTGGGTTTTGCTTTACTATGGTTCTGGCCCTGCTCCAATCTCTGCTCCTCGCCCCTCTAACTTGTGTCTCATTTCTCCTCTCCTGCTTCTGGCTCACCACCCCCTCCAACACCTGTCCCATGCTCCTGTGGCTCCAGCCATCCTGAGCTCCTCTCTGCCTGCAAACCCCTGTTTCTTTGCTATTGCCTCATCCCCAGCCTTTCCCCCTGATCTCTGCCATTGCTATTGCCTCATCCCCACTGCCTTTTTCCCTGATCTCTGCTGCTTCCTCTTTAGTTACCAAACACCCCAAGCAAAGGTACACCACAGGCACCAGCACACACACACACACACACACTGTCACCTGAGTCAGTGTTTAACCCATGTGTATATGTGTATGTATGTGTGTAATGTGTATGATTTCATGTCATTATCATTAGGGTGTGTATGTGCTTGAATTGGTGATATATGTGCATGTGCAATTGTACACTATGCCCTCATGTCTAACAGCATGATATTGAGATCCTGATTGTTGGCCTGACCCCAGAGGGCCAAAAAAGAAAGACCAGGAAGCTGTGAGTCCACCTTTAAATAGTTAGGGGGAACTGTTAACAGAAGATGCAAAGAAGGTGGATCTACTCAATAACTACTTTGCTTTAGTCTTCACAAAAAAATTAACTATAACAAGACTAATGATTATTTGGCTAAGGAAGGGGACATGCTGAGGGATAAGCAGGAACCCGGGTTTTCTGTTTGCTGTGAAAAAATGTGGCAAAACACAGATTTTCTTCTTTAAAGGAGAAAAACATGGATTTTCTCCTTTAAAGGAGGAAAACCTGGGAAACCACAAGTTTCCCCTTGCAGGCTAATAGAGTTACAGCCTGCAAGGGGCTGCTTAGGGCTGGGGGGAGCAGGATGCAGTGGGCATCACATGCACATGCATGAGCACACATGCACTTAGCAGCCAGGTAGGGTGGTAGAGAGCAGCTGCCACAGCTCCTTCCAGTTAAATCTGTGGCGGCTGAGCGGGGGTATAAGCAATGTGTTGGGAGGCACAGTTCTGCACCACTGCCATGCCTCACCCTGGTAACCATGGAGGTGTGGTGCTCCCTCCTGCACCACATCCTGCCTGCTGGGCCATGAAGGTGTTTCCTGCCTTGATCTGGTCCAGCCAGGCTGCATCCCTGCACCCCACTGTGGGTGCAGAAATCTGGGGAGCACATACTCCCTCAATGCATTGTCTGTGGCTCCCCACCCCCTTACATGTCGCCTATGCTCACATCTCATCCTTCCTGCATACCCACCCCTTTCCTTATACATTGCGGGGCTGAAGCCTGGGGTTGGGGGGGGCTGCACATTGGGAGTGAGGGGCACCAGCAGGGCTGGGGGGTGGAGGGCTGTGGGTCAGGAGTGAGGGGTACTGGCAAGGCCAGGGGGCTGCAGGTTGGGCGTAAAGGGCACCAACAGGGCTGGGGTTAGCAGGGGACTGTGAATCAGGAGTGAGAGGCACCAGTGGGGATGGGGGACTGTGGATTGTGAGTGAGAAGCAGTGCCAGGGCCAAGGGGTTGTGGGTTGTGACTGAAGGGCAATGGCATGGGCAGGGGCACAGCACTAGCAGTCAGGGCTTCTCAGTGCCACAAAGCACCAGGAGGGACAGCCACAGCTGGACCTGCATCCTGGTGAGTGAAGGGAGTAGAGGCAGCTCTGATTTTCTATGATAAAAACAACCCCTAATCAAACAGCAAAATATGGGTATTTAGAATGTATTTTATTATAATGATTGAGGCATTGGTAGGCTTCCAAACTGCTTTAAAATTGTAAATATATCAATACAACATTGTGTTCAACTGATAGCTATACATATAGTGGCATTTCATTTTAATTGTGGAAAGAAGCAGATGGGGGGGGGAGGTTAATAAGAAAATTTGAGATTTTTAAACAGAGAAAACCAGGATCCCTGGCAATGCAATAACAAATAACAAAAGAAACCGAAACAGTCAGGGAACTTTGGTGGGCCCTAATGAATACAAGTCAGCAATCCCTGATGAACTTCATTCCAGGGGACTGAAAGATGGCAGAGGAGATCTGGGAACTCTTGGCAATAATATATATGAAATTGTGGAAGATAGGCAAGGTACCAGAGGAATGGAAAAGGGCCATCATATTTCCCCTCTTCTAAAAAAGCAAAATGGAAGAGCTGGGGAACTGCAGACTGGTTAGTCTCACCAAGAACTTACTGGAGCATATCAGTGCATTTGCAAGGAAGTGCATTTGCAAGCATCTAGAGGAGGAAAGGCTGGGCAGAAACCAGCCATCATAGATTTTGTTGGAGCAAAATTTTAAGTATAGGTGCTGCCAATGCATGAACTCAGTTTGACTGAGAGTGGAAAATTCCATACAGGGCCTGGACTACCCTTTCTATGACCTCAGGAGCTGTCAATCAGCCCTGACCCACTTTCAGCTCTGAGCAGACTCAGTTGCTATGCAGATCTTATTGCAGAGCATGCCCAGTGTACGACTGGAATGAGGTAATACCTCTAGAAATTTCTCTTAGCCAAGCAGCCTGATTGGATATAGGGCTGCTATAAAAGGTCTGAGGGCCCCTCCCTCGGGGGGGGAGAAGATCGCGTCACTGGAGATAGAGGCTGGTGTTTCCAGGGACTGTCTGGCAGTCAGGCTCTTGGGCCTACTGGTCTCCTTCCCCAAATTGGCACTCTGTGCTGGTTAGAGCGATTGCGGTTTTTCATCTCCTGGTTCCCGATCAAATTTGACCGATTGCTGACTACGATTTTGGACCATCCCACTACGACTTCACCTCAACATTCTGGCATCCCGACCTCGGCATTACTCTACGACTACTCGATCGTCCACCAATATTGGACTGGCGTCACGTCTCGTTTTCATTGTTCACCGCGTTACAGTTAGTTTGCTGTTCGTGTTATCCACTCAATGAGCTGTTGACCAGCCCTGGGACTAAGTCTCCGGACTGAACCTCGTGGGCCAACAGACCCCTTTGTTGTTCTTGTTATTCGTAAGTTTGCAAACTGTAACTGAAGACATCGTTTTCCTACGCACCTAAGCGTAAGTCAAATAAATTTCCAACTTGTTTAAGAAACCGCTACGCTTCCCGTGCCTCAGTTCTCCATAGCCAATAGAACTCGGCCTGTTACCGTGTCTAATTGCCACCCCGGCCCACCGTGACTCTGGGGTTTGGTTCCCCAACCCGGGACAGATTTATTAAGACTAAATTGGCTAAACTTGATCTTCTTTCACAAATTAATTATTTGGGTGGATGAAGGAATATGGTGCATACAGTGTAGTTCAGCAAGGCTTTTGACAAAATTCTGCATGACCTTCTCATAAATAAATTGGAAAAATGTGGGCTAGAGAAAACTACTGTAAGATAGATACAACTGGAAGTAAAAGGATCTGTGTCAGAATGACAGAAGGTTTTGAATGGCATCCCAAAGGGGTCTGCCCTGGGTCCTATGATGTTCAATGTATTTATTAATGATTTGGAATTGAGAACTTGAGCAAATTCGCAGATGACATAAAAATGGGAAGGATTGTGAACATGGTGGATGGGACAAAAGTGAAATTCAGGATCTAGAAAGATTGACAAAATCCCACATGACCTTTTCATAACAAATTGGAAAAATGCAGGCTAGACTAAACTACTATAAGTCATATGGAGGACAAGCTGGAGAAGCTAGGCATGCTTAGCTTGTGGAAAAGGTACTTAAGAAGGGACATGGCAGCAGTCTTTAAATACCTGAAGGGCTGCCACAAAGAAGAGAGTCAGATGTGAACCAATGGCTTAAATTTGAAGCAAAGTAGGTTTAACGTGGCTTTCAGGAAAAATGTCTTCACTGTTATAACAATGAGGTAGATGAATAGACTACCTAAGGAAGTTGTGCGCCCACTCAAGGAGAGGTTGGATAGGGAAGGCCAGGAATAATCTAGGAGTAGCTATGCCTGTGTTCTACTGGGCATTTCCCATGCTTCAGCACTTTGCTTATTGCCACATGGGATTGGGAAGGAATTTTTTCCCCCTTCTGCTGCTTCATGTATCAGGGTTTTTTGTTTGTTTGTTTTTTACCCTTCTCAGAAGCATTGCAGCGAAGGCTGGACATTTTGACTGGGGTGTACCAATGCTTCTGCTGGGACTTAAACCCAGAGATTCCTGGCTAGGAGGTCTTGTCCCTCCACTCAGGGTCAGACTGATTTTTGTATTTGAGGTCAGGAAGGAATTTTACCCTATGGTCAGATTGGTATGGACTGGGGGGGGGGGGTTGCTTTTATCTGTAGTAGGGTGTGTGGCCCTCTTCCTTAGATATCTCAAGCTTCTTTTAACAATATTTGCAGCAGCAGGATGCTAACCATGTGTTAGTTTTGCTAATAGGTCAGACAGTGGATTTGTATAGGATGGTTGGATAGGGATGATCCTGCCTCAGGCGGGTTGGACTAGATGACCTACTTTTCTATGCTTCTATGATTTAAAAAACTCACTGAAAGAAGAATTTAAATATGAAGTCCACCCACTCTGGACTTAGTGCTGACCAAAGGCGACCTGAGGATTGGAGGTACTCTGGGCGACAGTAATCACAATCTGATTAGGTTCGCCATCCACCAAAAGTCTGGGAATTCAGTCAGTAGAACAGAAGTCCTAGACTTCAGAAGGGCAGATTTGGCAAACTCAGGAGGCTAGTTAGAGAGGCCCTCTGCAACCAGCAACTGGACCATTTGGAAGTTCAGGAATGGTGGTGCTTCCTTAATGGGGCAATTCTGACTGCCCAAAAAGAGGTCACCCCCACATGGTCAAAAAGTGGGAAAGGGGCCAAGAGACATGCTTGGCTCAACAGGGATATTAGGGAACTATTGAAAAAGAAAAAAGAAGCATATAAGCAATGCAAAAGTGGTTCAGGAACCAAAGAGGAGTACACTTATATGGCCAGGGTCTGTGGGTATGACACACAGAAAGCCAAGGCAGGCATGCAGATCAAGCTAGCAAGCAAAATTAAGGACATCAAAAATTCATAGTTTTATAGTTGGTAGGGTTGGAAGGTACCCAAGCAGATCATCAAATCCAACCCCCTGCCATGGGCAGGAAAGAATGCTGGGGTCAAATGACCCTGGCAAGGGGTCTATCTAGCTTCCTTTTAAAGACCCCCAGGGTAGAAGTGAGCACCACTTCCCTTGGAAGTTGGTTCCAGATCCTAGTCGCCCTGACTGTGAAATAGCGCCTCCTGATATCTAGGTGAATCTTCTCTCTGTCAATTTATGGCCGTTATTCCTTGTTACTCCCAGTAGTGCTCGGGGGAACAGGGACTCTCCCATTGCCTGCTGGTCCACCTTGGCCAGTTTATAGATGGCCACCAGATCTCCTCTCAGCTTTCTCTTGTGGAGGCTGAACAGGTTCTGGTCTCACAGCCTGCCCTGCTGTCCCCTGTTCATGAAAGTGGCCCTCCTCTGGACCCTCTCCATGTTGTCCACATCCTTCCTGAAGTGCGGCACCCAGAACCGGATGCAGTACTCCAGCTGCAGCCTAACCAATGTCATATAGGATCACCTCCTTGGACCTGCTCGTGATGCATCTGTGGATGCATGACAAGGTACAGTTAGCCTTCCTGACTGCATCCCCACATTGGTGGCCCATGTATATCTTGAAGTTTATAATGACTCCAAGATCCTCTTCTGCCTCTGCACTGACGAGAAGGGAGTTCCCCAGCATGTAGGTATGCTGCTGGTTCTTCCTCCCCAGGTGCAGTACCCTGCACTTGTCAGTATTGAATCCCATCTTATTTTCATCCTCCCACCCCTGTAACCTGTCCAGATCCAATTGCAGCCTGTCCCTCCCTTCTAGTGTGCCTACTTCTCCCCACATCTTATTGTCATCTGCAAATTTGAACAATGTGCTTTTCACGCCCTCGTCCAAGTCGCTGATGAAGATGTTGAACAGTGCAGACCCGAGGACCAAGTCCTGGGGGACCCCACTGCCCACATCTCTCCATGCTGAAAATAACCCATCCACCACCACTCTCTGGGTGCTGCCCTCCAGCCAATTGGTGACCCATCTGACTGTGTAGGCATCAACACCACAATCACCTAATTTTTTAATGAGAATGGGGTGAGAGACAGTGTCAAAGGCCTTCCTAAAGTCTAAAAAGTCTATGTCCACCACAACACCTGCATCCAAGGCTTTTGTGACCTGGTCATAGAAGGCCACCAGGTTGGTCTGACAGGACCTGCCTCTAATGAACCCATGTTGGTTGCCCCTAAGCATACACTCCCCTGCTTGCCCCTCACAGTGTGCACCTGGATAATTTTCTCAAAGAGCTTTCCCAGGACCAAGTTAAGACTACCAGGCCTATAATTTCCTGGGTCTTCCTTCCTCCCTTTTTTGAAAATGAGGACCACATTGGCCCTTCTCCAGTCCTCTGGCACCTCACCAGAGCATCACGAGTAATTGTAAACTGTGCAGAGGTCCTGCAATGACCTCTGCTATTTCCCACAACACTCTGGGGTGGAGATCATCAGGACCTGCTGATCTGAACATGTCCAGTCCCACCAGAAGTTCCCTGACTAAGTCCTCTCTGACCCTGGGCCTGGCTGTGCCTCCCCTGGGACCATTGGGGATCCCGGTGGGGGCGGTGACCTGGTCCCTGCTCAGAAAAATGGAGGCAAAGAAATTGTTAAATAGGTTAGCTTTGTCATCTGGCGAGATGAATTCCTTCTATAGGTACATAGGGAGCAAGAAAAAATCAAGCTCCACTGTGGGACCCCTACTGAATATGGAGGGGCAGCCCACAGTTGATTCCCATGAAAAGGCAGAGCTCCTAAATATCAGATCACATCACATTCCTTCACATCGCTTCACATCAGTATTCCTGAAATCAGATAGGAGGTCTTCACCTGTCCAGAGGCCCAGGGATTATGGGGAAGGCATTAGATCACATGAAATCAGCCCCGAACAGGTGAGGGTACTCTTAGAACATTTGGACATTTTCAAGTCTTCTGGGCCAGATGACCTGAATCTGAGGGTCCTGAAAAAACTGGCTGAGCTCATAGCAGGTGAAGCTATTTAAAGAGTCATGGAACTCTGGAATGGTTCCAACTGACTGGAAGAGGGCTATCATGGTACTTATCTTTACAGTGGTGGCAAGGCATGAGCTGCCAAGACCAGGGATGACCCAGAAGCACTGGGGGGCTCATGACCCCAAGCCTTACCTCCAGACATGCCAGCAGTGTGTGCTGGAGAAACGCCAACACCATTGCCACTGTGCTTTGTCAGCGTGTGCTGTCTCTGGTTGGCTGGGCTCATGCTTCATCGTGTCATAAAGATGCTCCTGCCCCTGGTGGAGGGAGAGTGGGGAACTGGAAGCCGGGCAGCAGAAGAGCTGGCTTCCAGTAGAGCTGGCCACAGCAGGGGCATAGGGAAGGAATTGATGCTGGTTCCTACCCCTGAAGACTCAGGGGAGCCTTACTACTCACCTGGAAGATGATGGAAGCAAGAGTTGGACCTGTCCTGGGAGTGTGGAGTGGCGACCAGCACACGTTGTCCTGTAGGAATAAAGAAGACTACTAATCATGAATGGTTTTGGGTGCAGAGGAAGAATTCTCTTGAGAGCCTAAAACAGCATAGTGGGTGTAAAGCCCTTATTAGTGTGCTGAGGGATAAACCCTGTCTCACGGGTAAGGCTGTGAATACAAGCAGCCAGAAAGTCTGATTACAGGTCTAATTTTGATTACAGGTTTTTCATACTTACGTTATCATTGAGCTATGTATTTGGGGACTTTCTGGTACCTTAGTAACTGTAATAACTGAAAAGTAAACAATTCTATCAGGTTGGCATTTGGACAGGGTGCCAGGGGAGGCAGAGCCCTGAAGAACGTTGTTTGACTAATTAATTATCTGTAGAAAACATAGGAACCTCCCCTTTCTTTATTATATTATATCAAAGCGTGGCAGGCTAAAAGAGGGATTGCACCAGTAACAAGGGGCATCGGAAGTCAAATTGTCAGGTCCCAAGGGTGGGTGCACTGAAGAAAACCCCTCAAGAAGTAGGCTTCCTGCCAAAGTGACACAGACATTTACAAAAGAGGGATGACCCTGCAAACTATAGACCAGTCAGTCTGATTTCAGTCCTGGGAAAAATCTTTGAAAAAATTGGTAAGGAGACCATCAATTAAAAGCTCATAACTGGTAGGGTATTAAAAAGCAATGAGCATGGCTTTGTTGAGAGTAGGTCATTCCTAACAAACCTGGTGGCCTTTTATGAGCAAGTAACTAACCAGCTGGACAAGGGACATGAGGTTGACATCATTTACTTAGATTTTATTAATGCTTTTGGTTCTGTTTTCTATGAGATTCTCTCAATTAAACTGGAGGGTACTGGCCTAGACCAGTTTACAGTGAACTGGTTAGACGACTGTCTCAGGGGCCAACCCCAGAGCATTGTAATTGATGGGATGGCCTCATCCCAGAGGGCCATCTGCAGTGGTGTCCCCCAGGGATCAATGCATGGGCCTGTTCTCTTTAACATCTTTCTCAATGACTTGGATGGAGGAGTGGAAAGCACATTGATCACATTTGCAGATGACACCAAGCTGTGGGGAAATGTAGGCACATCAAAGGATAGGGTAAGAATCCAGAATTTCATAGATTTCATAGACATTAGGGCTGGAAAGGACCTCAGAAGATCATCAAGTCAAGCCCCCTGCCCAAAGGGCAGGAAGTCAGCTGGGGTCATAGGATCCCAGCAAAATAAGCATCCAGTTTACTCTTGAAGGTATTCAATGTAGGTGCTTGTACCACCTCCGATGGCAGGCTGTTCCAGACCTTGGGGGCTTGGACAGTAAAGAAATTCTTCCTTATGTCCCACCTGAAACAGTCTTGCTGTACTTTATAACCATTCGACCTCATCATCCCTTGGGGTGCTCTGGTGAACAAATGTTCCCCCAGATCCTGGTGGTCATCCCGATAAACTTACAGGTGGCCATCAGATCACCCCTGGGCCTGCGCTTTTCCAGGCTAAAGAGGCCCATGGCTACCAGCCTGTCATCGTAAGATCTGTTTTCCTGACATCTGATCATGCACATGGCTCTTCTCTGGACTTTCTCAAGCTTCTCCACATCCTTTTTGAATAGTGGAGCCCAGAACTGGACACAGTACTCCAGCTGTGGCCTCACCAAGGCCAAGTACTAGGGGAGAATGACGCCCCGGGATTTGCTTGATGTAGTAGGGTACTAAGGTGCCTGCTACTGAAAAACAGCAGTATGGGCTCAGCTGCTGGTTGTTAGGAGCAACCAGGAGGAGCTAAGGGCTGGCACCTGGTGGGTCAGCTGACCAGAAGGGGCAGGGCTGACCACCATAAAACAGAGACAGGAGGCTGAGGGAGCTCTCTCTCTGTCTCTCCCTCCCTCTCTTGACTGGTGGCTGGGTTGAAGGGGCATGGTTAGGCTGAGGAAAAGAGCTTGACCCTGAAAGGAAGGAAAGGAGAAAGGCCAGGAGGTATAAGTCATTTGTTACATGTGCAATATGGTGTGTGTTAGAGAAAGTTTGTTTAGAGTTAGGTTCTAGCCAGGAGGCTTATGTTTGAGTTACAGCCAATTGGCTTGGGTTATTATGTTGATTGTTTGTTGTTACACCAGAGGACTGGGTGAGGCTATAACGGGTTGGACGAGGCCTCATAGGAGCTCCCCAGTAGTGTGGGGGTTCCTGGCACCAGAGAGGATGCTGCATTTGGGGGGTGTCCCGACCCCGGCCCCAGAGTGGGCAGTATTGGGAGGAGCCCAGTGTGGGTGCAGGCGAGAAGCTCCGGTGGGGTGCAAGACCCGGAAAGGGGGTCTGGAGGCCAGGCATGGCTGTGGCTACCTGAGCCTTGATTGCAGGGGATCGCGAGGCAAGGTCCCGGTGCGGGCGGGGATCGCGAGGCAAGGTCCCAGTGCGGGCCACAAGAGCCGCGGGGAGACAGGCCCCGGTGGGGGCAAGAGTGCGGGAGACAGGCCTTGGTGGGGGCAGGAGCTGCAGGAGAAGCCAGAAGGTGCCCGCAAGGGCGCAGGCAGGCAACAGAGATGAGTCCAGGGACCCATGAGGATATGGGTGACTGTAGGACTCACGTCTAGCCCCAGAGGTTGGAGTGCACTGGGCGACTAGACCGAGCCAAGAAACATCAAGGCACCATGCCAAAGAGGGTAGAAAGGCAGCCTCCCTTTTACTATATCAACATCAAAGACGTGGCAGGCGAGATAAAGAGGGTGCATTTGGGACTGATTTGGCATGGTAGCAGGGTGCTAGGGGAGTTCACGGCACCCCTAGGTCGTGTCCTGCCACACTTGAGAAGCATCTATGGATGCAAGCCAGAATTTGGTTGTTCTACTAGGCGCAGCATCACATTCCAGGCTCATGTTCATCTCGTGGTCAATGATGACCCCCAAGTCTCGTTCTTCAGTAGTGCTAGCCAGCATAGCACTGCTGAGCCTATAAGGACGTTGCAGGTTTTTCCTCCCAAGGATGACAGTGACAGACTGGTTCAATGGGCTGAATGGAATTAGATGAGGTTCAATAGGGAGAAGTGCTGGGTCCTTCATCTGGGTAGGAAAAACCTTCACCATAACTATATGATGGGTGGTGGTCCACTGGCTGGCACTGCATCTGAATGGGATGTGGGGGTGACAATTGACCAGAAGATGAACATGAACCAACAGTGCGATGAAGTTGCTAGCAGGGCAAACAGAACTCTGGTGTGTATCAGCCAATGTGTTGCCAATAGATCCAGAGAGGTGCTCCTCCCCCTCTATTTGGTGTTGGTGAGGCCACAGCTGCAGTATTGTGTCCAGTTCTGGGAACTGCACTTTGGGAAGGATATGGATAAGCTTGAGAGGGTACAGGGAAGGGCCACCCATATGATTAGGGGTCTGGAAGATAGGCCCTATGAGGAGAGACTCCGGGAACTGTGTCTGTTCAGTCTGAGTAAGAGAAGACTGAGGGGTAACTTGACTGTCACCTACAAGTATGTCAGGGTTGAACACCAAGATCTAGGGGAGCAACTGTAAAGGCAGGCACCACTTGGGAGAATGAGGACCAATGGGCACAAGCTAATTGAGGAAAAATTTAGGCTGGACATAAGGAAAATCTTATTTTCCGTAAGGGTAACTAAAATCTGGAGTACATTCCCAGTACAGGTCGTGCAGTTTCCATCCTTGGAGGAGTTGAAGAGGAGGCTGGATAAGCAACTTATTGAGCTCTTTTGACCCTGATAACTTCCTGGGTATGGCAGGGGATTGGGCTTGATGAACTTACTGGTCCCTTCCAGTTCTTTGATTCTATGATTACACATTTCTTAAATTTAAAATATATTTTAAAAAAACTTCTTGAAATATGAATTCTAAATGTTTATACAATTTATATAGCAATTTGTGTACAGTCTGGGTGAGAAAATCCAAGTAAGCAAAGCATTGACCACTCCTCAGCTGTTATAAATTGACTTCAACAAAGTAGTGCTGATAGTCAGAAGCAATCTGCGCCTGCTTAGGATTTTCTTGAAATTTTCTTGTGTATCTCAAGGTCAAAATGGTACTCTTTAGAAGTTGAGCACACAGCAGAATAAAATATAAAGGGTTAACATTTCTAACTCTGATATCAAGAATTCAGAAAAAAGCTGAAAATAATATTCACAGAAATACACACTAGAATTTAGACTGCTATGCTCTTTTTATTTTGGACAGGAATATATAAATCATCCCTTTTTATATAATATAACAAATCCTGGTGTGAAAGCATGCAAAATGTGCAGTCTTTCATGCTGGTCAAAATCTTATCTTCACAGTTAGTGTGGTAATATAGGAGCTTCTACACATACAGGGACCTTTGGCATGCAGGTCAGTCCCTGTCCACAAGAAAAGCAAGGAAGTAAAAATGACATAGTATCTCCTATATGCTTTGCATTATGGGAATGCAAGCCATCACTATGTTACTTTGGCTCTAGAAAGGACCGACCCAATGCTTGTTGTTGTTAATAGGTTTCATGAGTTTTTAGATCACTCCATTTTTAAACCTTCATGAACTTTTGTACCCTCTCTTGCAGGGATGTGCTGCTAAGGATGATAGGACCAAAGATGCAAATGAGGATCAGTAGCTATATTGCTACTGTTGCTGTTGCCAAAGAACAAAAAAAGAGGAAGGTATGTATCTGTGTATCCAGGAAACTGCCAGTGCTGACATTGATTGGAATCTGAGATAGAGTCATTCTGGTCACATTTTTTTTTTTGCTGTACTTCATGGTGATATTTAAATTCTGCACTATGTATTATTTGCCTCTGCAATGTCGTCTTTATTTTGAAGAGCAAATTAAGCAGCATTACATATGCACTGAAAATGCTTCACCTTATTGGAGCTTGCTAGTTGGCATCTCGAACAAAGCAGAAGGAACTACCAATAGCTCCATGTTGGAATAACAATATGGGCAAATGACAGAGACTCAGTTGTCATTTCCTGTTGTTGTCGTAGTTTTCTGTTAGGCTGGTTGTGAAACACATGGGCACAGATGATTTTGCATAAAAAGTTTCTATTTTTTGATATGCTTGCTTGGGCTTGGTGTGTTTTGTTGTAACCTACAGAGTGATTCTGCTCCCTTGGACCCCAATCCAGTGAGGCAATTATGCACTTGCTTACATGTAAAAATGAGAGCGGTCATATAAAATTGAGTTAGTGTATGTTCATACATCATACATCAATGTATGTTCTTTGCTGGATCAGGGCCTTGGATAGTATTGCTAGATTGTGTTCCTTCTGACCTTGTAAATGCTGCTCCAGTACTGTACAGAGGCAGATTGTGGGGGAGCTGTAAGGGGCCTGATCCTTGTTGTGGCTGTGCTGCCTCAGCCCCTTCCCCACTGTTTGCCACAAGGTGCACATGCCAAGCAAAATGCCTTTGTATGCCATGCTCTGGCACTCAAATTCAAGAGATGCAAATCTGCACCTCTATTTATCCTTGAATAATTTCTTTTAGAAGGATATGGTATTTATGATGATCCAGGGAATATGCTTAAAGCAATATTTTTTATATGAAGTAATCACTTGTATTAAATCAACTTTATAGTTGAGAAAGCTGGGCAAAACTTGAAGGCTAAAATTCCCTAACTCAAGTCTGAGAGAAGCAGATACATCCTGCACTAAATATCAGTTGCATTAATTTAGACATGTTTTAGACCATGCCAAGTTAATGTTTGCCTGCAGAATTCCTGATTCACCTCTTATTGTGTCAGCAATATGCAAACCAGCTTTTTATTTGACTAGAATCTCTTTGCCTTAAGTTGTTACGGTTAGCAATGTTAGTATGCTGTAATATTTAAAGCTAACTTATAGGTACCTGTACTTGACTCCATTTTATATTGCTATATCCTTATAATAAAGGACAGATCATTACTGGGTCACCCTAAAGACTTGCCTTTCAGGACCTGTATGTCTGTGTTTCTTTTGGGAAGTGTGGGGAAAATAAAAATAAAGGCTCATTCTTAATAAACTCATTGTCTATACTTCTCATAAAAGGACTAGAACAAAAAGAAAAGGCATCTTGTAGCAATGTCTGGAAGGGTAACTGAGGGGAGGTATAACAAGGATCCCTAACCTTGTTAGAACTTTTGTAGCCCAAAAGGGAGGGGAATCACCTACAGCAGGAAAAGCCCTGCCAGCGCAGCCAGGATAGAGGTCCCAGCTGCCAGGAGAGATACCTAGCTGAGCAGAAGCAGGCAAGCAGCCTGCTGCAGGTGAGAGCAGAAAACTCCTGAAGTGAGCTGACTGACACTGGGCTAAGGACTCAGAGCCTAGCACTGAGAAGCAAGGGGAGATTAGCTTTACCTGGGCCAGGTGAACAGGAAGCCTGGCCTGCTGACCAAGAGAGAGAGAGAGAGAGAGAGAGAGAGAGAGTTTGGAGTCTGGGAAGCATTGGTGAACTCTTTATGTGAACTCAGGAAGGATCCTGATTAAGTGAGGGCACCCAGAAGACTCAGGGCTGGTTATGTCAACACAGGAGGTGCCCTGGGGAGCAAGCACCCCCAGGTCTATTTGTCATCCTTTTAAATCATGTGGAACGTGCCGACCAAGTTTCTTATTGACCTCCGTCAGGGGCAAGTAGGCCCAGGAGACTGGAAACTGGGAACCATTTATGTTGGTTCAGGAGGGACCTGGGGGAGTGGGTTCCCCTAAGGACCATTTAGGTAAACCTGGAGTCTACTTTTCTTTTTCTTGTTTCTGCTCAAGTTAGTAACACCTGGTGGACCAGAGTGGCTCTGGGGAGAAGCATGGAGGCTTCAGAACTTTATCTCTAGCACCCTGTGGATTTTTCCTTGTGTGTTTTTTGTTTTGTTTTGTTTACCCCTTCCTATTTTCCTTGTTGGTTTTGGAGGGGAAGTAGGCAGCAGTCTACCAGGAGGAGGCCAGGGAGTGGGCTGAAGCCCAGACAGGCCAAGGGCCCCAGGTAAATTAATGTAGGCTGGAGAACAACATCAGTGAAGTCCCAGCCAAGACAGAGGGAGAGGGTGAGAGTGTGGGAGAGAAGGGTGGACTCCTGAACAGCCCAGTTGGACTAGTAGCCAGAGAAGGAGGAGGGGGAAGCATGGCACCCATGGCTAGACTTTGATTACCCAAAGGCAGCTCTCTAAACAACATATGAATTTATAACATCAAGGTGGGGCAGGATGGAGAGAAGGGCCAGATTAAGGAGCTGGGATAAGTAGATAGGTGCCACATAGTCACAAGAGGGGTGCTATGACCACACCTGGAGGTGCACCCTGGTACAGGAGGTGACCAGAGTGGCAGCCCCGGGCAACACCTATTGAGAAGGGCACAAAATCAGCCACTGCTGCAGTACAGCTGACCATGCTACCATGACTGGCATGGAAGGAGCTAAGCTGCCCTGGGCAGTATCAGCAGCTGCCCTGCGCATGGAGCTTCCCCACTTCACTTCTGCCAGTGCCTGGTGATCTGCTGATTCCATTTCCAGACTCTGTTTTATTTTGTAGCATTGAGTAACCAGAAATTTTGGCCATGGGTTACTAGATTGTGATTGTCATTCAGTCTGACTTCCTGTACAATGTAGGCCTTAGAATTTCATCCAGTGATTACTGCATCAAGTCCTAAAATGTATCATTTAAGTAAGGAGAGAGCCACTCTAATGTAAAAAGTCCAGGTGAATCTCCAATGATTTGACTCTCCAAGTTCTTCCAGTATTTGATCAATATCACTGCTAGAAATGCATGGCTGGAGCTCAGCCAGATGGCTACTGAACCCTGTCCAACTATTCCCACTCAGGCATATCAGAAGCTGACAATTAGGGTGCACACAAGGCTTGGGCCTGAGCACCTTAGAGCAACCCTGAGTAGGCACCCGAGGGCAATGCTCCAGGTCACCTGAGACACAGAGCCAGAGCGTAGCCCTGTAACACACATTCAGGACTATTCCCAACACGTTTATACAACTTAATGGCTGGCTTCTTTTGTGCCTGACCAGAGTGAGTAGGAAAGGCTTATTTTCTTGCCAGTGGTCCTGGGGTTGGCTGGGAGGCCATATAGACATGTCCTGTAACATCAAACTTTGTGGGCTATACCAATGCCAGCAGCTGGAGTAGAGGTTGCACATGATTTGTGTTCCTTCTGCCATTTTCTTCTGAAGGGGTGTTTACTTTCTAGTTCGTATCAGCTGGAATTCTGCCCCCTCTCCCTTCCCCTTGCAGATTATTGGGTACCAGGGTTGTGTTTATCATACAGGCTATTCATCTTCTGATCCCACAGGGTACATACAGACATTCAAGGAGGTTAGGGGGAGGTTAGCTGGAGTTAAGAACAGCCACCCAATCTAAGGTAAGTTGGGATGGGGGAGCTAGTAGCGGGGATAGGTTTGGAGAGATTGGAAGATCAAGCAGGCTCCAGGGAGGATCAGGGGGTAAGTGGGATCCACAGGGCATTGGTGGGATCAGGGTCTGTGTGGAGAATTGGGGTGAATTCTTAACTATCTGTGGAGATAGTGGTGTCTGTGGGGGGTCAGGGGATAGGTGGGGCCCACAGGAGGGATCAGGGAGAAACGTGGAGTTCATGGAAGGGGTAGCGTGGGTCTGCAGTTGAGATTGAGGGGGCAAGCAGGGTTCATGGGGGGATCATGATGATTGTGGGGGTCAAGCATGGTTCATATGGGGAAACTGGGGGGCAAGCAGAGTTTGCAGGAAGGATCAGGGGGCTAGCAGGATCCATGAGGAGGATTGGAAGGATCGGGCAGGCTAGTAGGGTCCATAATAGGATCAGGGGAGTTAGCAGAGTCTGCTGGGGGGATTGGGAGCAAGTGGGATCCCCAAGGATTTGTTGGGGCCTGGGAGGGTCTGGTGGGATATGGGGGGCAAGTGGTGTCTGCAGGGGGGGAGGGGCAGGAAATTAGATACTCTCTCCTGCACCCCCCAGGAACAATGGCTATTTTTAGCCCCCCATCTTCACATAAACAACTCCTCCCAGCAATCCTACACCTTCCAACGTGCCCAATCCTCCCCCGCCTCCATCCTGACTTACGTCTTTAACTCCTGGCACTGGCCAACACTGAAAAAACCAGCACTTGGAGTGGCTTTCAGGATGTGGGGTAAGGCAGGCTTGGGACGGGGGCACTGTGTGGTCCGGGGTGGTGGGGATTGGATTGTCCATTGGGGGAGGGGAAGGGGGCTAAAAATAGCTTGGTGCCAGGGGGAGTGCAGCCCCAGAGCGGGAGCCAGCAGCTGGGCTTTCCCAGCCCTGCAGCTGTGCTGGGAACTGTGCAGAAATTCAGTTAGATTGATCTGGCTGGACCTGATCTAGATTAGTGTGCCTTAAAGGTACAGTTAACTTAGACTGAGTCAACCAGTTTTAGTCCAATCTAAACTTCCTGAACTTCTGTACTGTTCACTGTTGACTAGTTATGTCAATCTAAGTGTTAGGTCTGTACCTAGGCAAACTAAGTTAGATTAGGTGGCCATTTTTAAGACAATCTAACCCCCCACAACCTCCCCAAATGTCTGTATGTACCCCAAATGATGTGTGTTTGGGCTGCCTAGTCCACTGAATCACAAGATCACCAGCCACACACTACTATGTCCCCACCTTTGTTGCAGCTTTGAAGTGAGAACCACCACAGAAAAGCTACTTCCGTAAATAATAGAGCTCTGTGGTTGTGCTGCTGCTTGAACCCTGCGTGCCCAAGCAGATTAGGAGGAGGTTTGACCTTAGCTGTGTAAACATGTCAGTGACAGCCTAACAATACGGTTATAACCTTTGTTTGAGTTCATGTATACCAGATAAAAATCTACTAGGCAAATATTTTGCGTATGCTTATTAGTGTGAATCAAAAAAGAAGAACTTGTAGGAACTTATCTTAGAGACTTTTATTTCATCCTAAATTCATCTAGAGACTGTCCTAGCCCATCATAGTTATTTATCAATTATTAAAATACATGTTTCTTTTCAAACACCCCCTTTTCTTTTTGTTCAGCTTTAGGTGGTTGTAATGCTAATACTCACTGTAGCACAGCTATTCTATTTTTAGGGGATCTTACTGATTTGAATGTAGTAGCAGGTATGGCAAATCGGCTACACTAATCTTTTTGTTTCCAGAGGTGAGTGGATGGATAATGAATTATCCAGTCCTACAAAACTATCCATTAAAGCATTTGAAGAGCAAATATCTCCTGAATATCTGATCAACAGCCTTTCTTCATGGATTTCCCTCAGCAGGGGAACTAGGGTGGCCCATTATACAAGTTATCTTTGGTTCCATTGGAGAGTATGTTTGGAGTGGTGAATAGGAAAACACTGAGAATCTGAAAGGTGCATTGCAATATCCAAGGATGAGGCTAGTTCACTGTTCCAGAATGAAGAAAAACTAAATAAAGCGAGGTCTGTCCAATTTGGTTTTATGGTCAGATTGGCATGTATTGGGATAATGTATCTATTTCAGAGTTTCCTGAAGAAGGATTTTTTTCATAAGGGATAAAACACATCATATATGGTACTTTTTATTATATTACAATGATATTATATATTTTTTAATGAGACTGGCTAGGAAATGCTGTGAAGCAGGAAGTACTGTCAAGACCAAGCATTTAGATGATAATGCTTAGAATTTTGGGGAAGGCCTCGTAAGGTTTCTGAATGACTGAGTTATGATATAAGCAAACATCCGCTGTTTGGTCTACTTTTCTCGGTTATTTGCATGCCACCTGTCATTGTTTGCGAAGTACACGGAAGATTCTGCACCCACAATATTTAAGCTGCTACATCTTCTTCAGACCTGTATATATGTGTCTTTCTCTCTCGCTCTCTTTTTTTTTCTCTCTCAGACACTAATCAAAAACCTGTAAGTAGAATTAGGCCCAAAGCAGAGCACCCAAAACTCCTAATGAAAATTGGCACGTAAATGTGTCTCAAACTGGTACCAGAACTCATTTGTTAACTTCTCAGCTCCCTGACATACAAAAGCAGAGAGAAGAGAGAAAGAAACTCTGGTTTCATGGTTTGTAAGGTCTTTGTAACCATGATCATTGTTGCCACAAGAAAAAGTAAGTACGTTTGTACTTGTTTTTTCTTTCAAGGCCTGAAAGTTCAAGTGTCTTTTGGGTGTTTAGTGTGCTTGGAAAGAAGGAGTCATTTGAGACAGGCATGTCTGACATGTCCATACATCAGAAACTATTTTATTATTGTGTTGTTGTTCTCTATTGCTATAACTCACTGTTCTGAATTTTTATTCTGTTTTTCTAAAGAGAAATGAAGGAGAAAGAAATGTCACACATTGGTATAAAATTAAGGTTATAGAAGCTGCAGAACAAGCGTTTCTTAAATTGCTTATTGCAGTAAAGTTTTTGTTGTTGTTCTGTGTTGCAAACTTGGACTGTGGACTGTGGCATGAGAAGCTGCTCAGCTATAGGTACCTGGTTGGCAACCCAGAGAGAATTTGTGATGACCTGAGTGCCCTCAATAGCAGAATGGGCAGCTAGATCCATTGTAGTTAAGAACTGGTCGTGGTTCTTGGAAAAACTGACAGAACCACAGGGGCAGAGGGACATAACAGCAGGCTGGAGGGTTATAGATGGTTGCAGAAAAATTGCCGAACAACTTATAGCTTTACAGACTAACTTCATATTGGAGTGGGGTAGTGGATCAATGGTTCCCAATAGATTGTGAAATCAGCCTTCATGCTACTCCCTAAAATCAGAGGGGTTCCTGGCTGCAGGTTTCAGACACCTTTGTTTTCAACCCTGTCATCCTGCCTAATCCATGAAGGCTTATAGAATAGCTAAAAAAGCAGGATGGGGGAAAATAAAATCCTCTTCCTTGTGCTAGTGCTATTGAAATTGATATGTGTGAGGTTGGTTCTACATATCAAACTGCTGCCAAGAGCAAAGCTGAAACAGTTAGTCAAAATACCCTCATTTGTGAAATACAAAGGTTCAGTGTATGATACAGGAACTTTGATAAAGGGTGCAGTATTGCACACTGATCCTTTGTATTTTGTGTTATTCACAACAGTCACTACCCTGGTAAGATTAACTGTGTTGAAATTAGGGGTACATATCACTTGCTGTCACACAGGAATCTTCCTCTTCCCTTTTATAATTACATTGCTTAGCAGTTCCTGTGCTTCCCACCTGACTCTGTATCCCAGCTGAGCTTTTTGCTAACTCTTTACCTGATCTCTGCTGCTGGGAGGCAAATGACTCATGGAATCATAGGGTTGGAAAGGACCTTAACCCTCTGCACAAACACAGGAATGCTATTTCTAAATCACACCCATGCAGTGCTTATGCAGCCTCCTCTAAGAAAATCCCCAGTAAAGGACATCCTGTAAATTCCCTGCTTAGTCTGTTCCACTGATGAAGTGAACCTGAGTTCACAAAAGCTCAAGTTCACTACATATATCTCACAGTTAGTTAGTCTATAAGATGCGTATCTAACCTGCCTTCTGCCTGATTTCATACTAACATGACTAACTATCTCAGTCTGTTCTAATCCCATGCTGTTCTGAATGTCAGAGCATTTTTCCTGATATCTAACCTAAATCTACTTTGATGCAATTTAAAATGGGTTGTTAGAGAGCTTGGGCTGTACTGTGCTTGAAGGGGCAGCCACCCCGTATTATCTCTTGGAAAAATTCCCACAGGGAAGATGGACAAGGAGATTCAGCAGACGTCTGAATTGCTCACCAGTGATGAGACTAATCAGTATTCTAAACCTTACATTTTATATCGGCTATATGGAGTATACAAAAACTTAGGTTATGTATTCTGACCAGTGAATAGCAATCATTGGGAGATGCTGACATATATGTACCTGAGAGCAATGGCATGCTTTCCAGAAAGGAAGAAACCAAAAGAAACAAGCTGCAGTCCAGGATGCACACCAGGATATAGGCAGGAATGAGTGAGTGCCAGTTGCAGCTTTGTGAGCAAGACTTTGTTTGCGTAGTTTAGAGGGTTACTCATTTCTGTTTAAAGCTGGCCAAAGGCTGGCAAATAGCTACAGTTCAAAATAATCATTCGCATACCGTATCATGTGGTCTAAGGTTACGAGCATTTCTGAAGAAACAGCTTTACCATGAGGGTTTTATTCAGTTAGCTGTGGTATGTATCGGATGACTTCTCTGGAAAATGTTAATCTAAAAACAACTGTGTTTTTAAGAAACCCCAGCAAACACTGTGAAGTGCAAAGGCAGCATTTATATATATGAGTGGAATAACAGGAATCAGTGACTTCGGCCTTAACTTAGAATTTCCTAACTTGAGATTTTAGATCACAGTGAAGTTTTATCTAATGCCTCTGTGGTGTGAAAACAGCTGCTCATGTCAGGCTTCTTTCATCTTTGGATCCCAAGTATGGTCTAATCAATGTAGTACTGCAAAGAGTGTCAATTGCCACCTCATCTTTTTCACAGCTTCTGATATCACGTACACTCTCACTCTTGCTGTAAGCATGATCAGATAGATCAAAGGCTGAATAGGGTCTGGAAAAAAAACTGCTTTGGAGATAATTTTTAAGTTAAAGACCACTTATAGGAAAACTAATTTAGTTTATACCCATGCTGGCCCTGTCCTGTGAACTGTTGGCTTGAACCTATAGGGCTATCAGTGAAGTTTAATATTTGTTGTTAAAGTACTTCCATTGTCATCTTACTGTATTAAGCCCTTATCCTGCAAGCTACTCCACAGGATACAAAAATCTGCTTGACCAGACTGGCATGATCAGGACCTCATTGTGAAAACTATCAGTCTAGGTCAACACAAGTAACCTGAACTTTATGTTCTCATTTTTTTTCTGGATCTTTTTTTAAAGGTGTTCCTTGGCAATTTGGTGTGATTAGTTTTACACACACACACACACACACACACACACACACAAGCCAAGTGAATTATGGCATCGATCAAGTAAATAATGGCTGGATTTTTCATATATATATGGAATATTTATTTACTTGACCGATGCCATAATTCACTTAGCTTTTATTTCTCTCTCTCTCTCTCTCTCTCTCTCTCTCTGTATATATGTGTGTGTGTGTGTGTATATATATACATATATATACTATTATATATATAATATATACTATATATATAATATAAACCAATCACACCAAATTGCCAAGGAACACCTTTAAAAAAAGATGGAATATATATATGGAAAATCCAGTTGTTATTTACTTGACCGATGCCATAGTTCACTTAGCTTTTATTTCTTAGTGCAGTTTCCTTAAACTAGGAAATATTACTAAGTCAACTTGCCCAGTCAACCCAATATGACAAAATCACATTAACATGTGAGTGGTCTCTGAATGACAGAAAATATACATGTGGTTAATACATTATTCAAATCTTTAGGGATCTTTTAGGTGCCATGATGTCCTCATCAATAAAATAATTAACTGTAAAAAATAGCATAAAGGGCAAGAATTTGGTTTGAAATCTCCATAGATAAATATTCTGCACAGCACAGCACTATCACAGTCTCATCTCATCAAACTACATATAGGAGATGATGGGAGCTCTTGAAAGAAGAATCAAATATCAGAGGAAAACCATTTGAAAGCTGAGTGTGCCATTGATGTTTTGGGAAACTGCCCTCCCTCCATTCCCCGCCGTTAATGTTTTTATAATGTTTTGACTAATTAGTAGGAGTAGAGTAGTAGGAGGTATAAGTATAGTACTTGCAAATAACTGGGTCCAAAATGGGTTGTAGTTGCCTGGATTTAAGTTATGTATAATTCTTTGGAAGTCCTTCTGGAGGAGCCATTCTTGACTAGAGCTCAGCTGGAAATTGCTTTCCCAAGACATGAAATTTCAAAATGATTTAAACTTTTAAAAAAATTTTCCTGGAAAAAAGAGAGAGAGATAGAATACCCAATAGCAGAAAATAGGAGGTAGGGGAGGGAGGCCACTCCTGGAACAGTCTATGCAGAATGGTTAGGGTGTTCACCTAGGTTATGAAACTGGAAGGTCGAGGACTTCAATCTAGGTCTTCCATATCCCAAGAGAAAATTCCAATTGCTGGTACACACAATTGGCTCTCTTTCTGGCCCAACAAAAATGTAATTACTTTTACAATGTGAAACAGTGCCAACAGGAAAGATTGAAGACATTCCAGTAATTTAGATAATTGATAATAATGGCCTCTGCACAGCTTGTGTCTACATTTTATGTAGTTTTGGCATCAGTAATCTCACCAGACAACTGTTGTGCAGAGCCTGGAAGTATTCATTTGCCACTTACTTGGTCTTGCTGGTTCTTGGTTATTTATTTATTCATTGTTCTGTAACTATACTTTCTTTTTCCTTTTTTCTTCTTTCTTTTAAGAACTCCCATAATCACAATCCCTGCTGCTAATCCCATGAGTATTTTTAGATGGACATGTCATACATTAATTTAGATCAAGAGCGTGACACTCATTTGGTTCCACAGGCCAAACCTGGGGCTTCCCACAGGCTGGATCCAGACCACGGGACTTCCTGTGAGCCAACCAACCCAGGAGCAGTGGCATTGGCATTAATCCCTGCAGCTGCTGGACATTGGTGATGCATAGCGGGTGCTTAGCAGTAGGTAAGGTCTGTGTAATTGGGGTGGGGTAGAGTGGGAAGGAGGGTGGGCAAGCACTGTTAACTCCCTGGCTCCCTTAGCTGCTCTGGAAAAGCAGCTCCAGCAGCCGCAGGGATTACTTCCACTGCTGCAGGGCTCCAACAGCCCTGTGGGCTGTATGACCCACCTCTGTGGGCTGGATCTATATCCCTGATATACTCTATGGCAGGGGAGTCAAATGAGCCCATGGTCTGAATCCGGTCTGCACAGCTTGAGTCAAAGCCCAGAGACTTTGCCCCAGCTCCGATTGCAGTGGGGAATATTTCCATGGAAGCAGCCAAGCACCTGTGTGAGGGCTGCAATGCTGGAGCCCCAGCAGCACCACGGGAACATGCCTACCACCACAACTTGTTGCTGCCACATACTCACAATGCTGAGCTTATTCCTGTTGTGCTGCTGGTGCTCCAGCAATGAGGATCTTGCCTGCTTGGCTGCCAAGCACTGAGGCTTAACCAGTGGTGCTAGAGTCCCAGCAGCATTGTGGGAAGAAGCTGGGAAACCATTACTTGTTCCTGTGACTGCAGCTAAGGGTCTGGGATGCTTGGCTTCTTCCCACTAGGTCCTTGACTAGTTGGAGCAGACACCACATGTGGCACTGTCTGGCATTTGCCTGTGGCGCACTCTCAGACCGGCCAGAATGGGTGCCACGTGTTTTATCTGGCATGGGGTGGGGGGAGGGAAAGGGTGTGGGCCTAATTTGGGCCATGGGGCTGGCACCATGCCATTCATACAGCCCATGGACTGGTCCTGCACCACTCATCATTTGGCCCATTGGGCCAAATGAGTTTGACACCCTTGGGCTATGGCCTTTGGATGCTTTTCTGCTTTCATGCAAAAATTTCCTCAGTTTTGTCATAAAAAGCAAATTCTGTTTCATGCAAAACCTCGCCCCTGCTTTTCAATCACTGAAAACCTGCATGAAAACAAAGTTAGTTTCACAATTCTCTTGCAGCTTTCTGTTAGTGTCAATTGTAACTTACAACCCTATATGATGCAGTATGTATATATTTTTTTAAATCAGCTTTGAGCAAATCTTTTATTGTCTTCACAAGGAAGCAAGGAATTGTATGACACAGTGTTCTACTTTTTATTAAGATTACCTACAGTGTCACAAACATACTCAAAGCTCATGTTAGGCCAAATTGAGCTTTCAAATTATATTTGTCCTTAATTATTCCTAGAGATACTTTTCCAACATACAATAATGACCATTCACAAAATATCGATGTTGTGTGACAAATTACAGGGGCTCCTGGAGGATTTATTTGTGAATAAATTATATGAGAAAATGCATGCTTGAAATGGTGTTTATAAATGCTATCCCACTTAATGGAAAAAAGGTCCTCATTGCTGATAAAATTCTGTCTGGCTGCAAGTCGTCAGTTAACTGCCAGTATATACTTATTCCCAGTGTAGCAGCAATGCTAGTCCAGCTGTGTTAAAAATTCAGTATATTAAATATAATTAAAATATTATAAATCACCAGTGAAAGTGGTTTACATCAGTCGTAATCCTCAGTCAACTGCTACTGAAGTCTGCCTGTTTGTGAGAAAAGCAGGAGGCCAAAATTAAAAGAAATTTAAAAGCAATCCATTATTTTTAAGAAGAATCATTTTCTCTAGGACTGTTTCTAAAATATTTTTATCTTCCGAGCCAAGAAGAAAGAAAAGCTGGAGAATGAAAAGTGCCTGAGAATCTGTATGAGAATCAGGAGATAATTTTGGCCAGACCAGAAACAACAGATAGAACAGTGTATAGGTAAGAAAATAGTAGTCTTTTTAAAACTTCCTACACATCTAAAAGATCTCCAGATGCTCTCAATCCACCATTCTGTAGTGTATATTGGTTTCTTTTTTTAGATTTTAATAGTAAAACTAATAGCATGAACCATAATAATTGCAACTTTATTACCTTTATTTCACATTTTGAGTGATATATTTTAAAATCTAGTTCTCTACGAAAATAGAAATCTTATAACACTAAGGGAAATTACCTATTCTTCTGGGCTATGAGCAGCTGGGGCAAGCATTAACTATAATATAATATTTAAGGGAAGGAGAAAAACTCTTTCATTGCAAACAGCTTTCACAGGATATTTGATATGCAGTATTATGAACTATAAACTGCAATCAAACAGAAACAATCACTTTGATGACATGTGCAACATCTGGGTCAGAGGCAGCTTGACAGTGTTTCCCCCTTGGGCATTAACCATGTCAGCTTTAATATGACATTTAACATATTTAACCACAAACACATGACACATCTTCTGAAATCTTTATTGTCTAAACAACCTATTTCTACATGCGTAATTGACAACAAGAATAAATAAAGCCAAGTTTGAAATGACGCTCTGTAAGTCTTTATCAGTTTTGTCTTTTAGGAATAATCTAGAGAATATTATTAAACATGAGGCATGTAACTATGGATTGTTTCTTTCTAACAACAGCCCATAAGCATTCATATTTACCACCAATTAAATAATATCTTTCAACTGACTGTAGGTAGAACCTTGAATTTTGCATGCAACTATACACTGTTACTGTGGTTTCAAATGTGCTGGTAGTAAGTTATGATACAGAACTTTTAGAACTGATTGCTGTGCCTAATTTAAAAAATGAGAGAGGTAGATCACTGAAATAACCGCATAGCTATCAATGTCATTATTAACATTTGCATAATAATTAGGTAATTCATCTTGATAATGGGTGAAGCACTCATGTTCTAGAAGCAAAAACTGGTTTTGATAAGTTCCCCCAGCCTTTCTATGATAAGTTGCTTAAGTTTATTGAGTTCTTTAGGTTTGAGAGAAGCCATTTTGTTTGGTTCAAAATCCTCACTAAAAATGATAGGTTCTAGAGTTAGAGAAAAACTCTAACCTTCTGAAGTACAGTTCCAAACCATGCAGACAAAAATGAATTGCTGTCTTCTGTCTATTCGTAGAATTATTAGCAAAACAGTCTTTCCTAGCTGCAAAGGATGGGTTTCCACTTAAACTGAACTTGTATTGCTAATCTGGAAAAACAATGAGATAGATCCAAACTAGAATATACATTCCCTAGTCTCTGGGAAGATTTACCTTCATATTGTTGAATTCAAGTCCACACCTATGAATCCAGCTTGGTCAAAACCCCAAAGGAGCCTGTTCTTGACTTCTAACCCCATTTTAATTTTTATTTACCCTCAACCCTAGCTCTGTTGTAATGCAGATTGGGATGTGAGTATTGCCCCTTCAGCCAAGACCTGCTTTAAAAGGGGGGAGGGGAAGAAGCATGGGGTAGAAGCAGAGGGGGAGTGAACTCCTGGAAGGTTTGGCTTGGTTTTGTTTTAAGTAAGCAGAAGACACACATCCATTCCTAATTATGGTAGCCAAAATTCAGCTAAAGGTTGAATATTTAAAACTAAGAGACAAGGAAAACAGATGTAAAGCTGAGGTCTGGATTTTCTCTCTGTCTGTCTTTCTCTTTCCTTTTTTTGGGGGGCGAGGGCTTTCTTTTGATCGTTCTGGCATCTGGATCTCTTAGCAGCTTTAGAGATTTGGCCATTTAGTCCAATTTTCTCCCAGATGTGCTTAATGTAGCTTAATGATACTTTTCCAGATTTGTAAAAAATGTCAGAAGGCAGGTAAGCATGGCACCTTCTAAACTAACTCAGAAAGGCATACATTTTCATAGGTGACAGTCTAATTTGTTGGATTCTGTGAATAGATTTGCTGAGACGAGGGGTACTAAATAGAAAGGAATAAAGTAGTTTAAATACAGGGGATAGAGAAAGGGAGAGAAATGGATAGAGAAAGGTGAAGGAATAAAAAAAGCAGTTATCGCATTTGGCCTGACTTAAGTCTAACAAAGCTAATTACCTCTTTCTCCACATTTGTGTCATTGTTGAGGACTTGGCTAGAGTAATGCATCCAGAATTAGTTCACTTACTTGGATAAAGATAAGGATGAATGGGAATGAGTCCAGAGAAGAACAGTAAATATAACTGAAAGTCTGCAAAATATGTCATATAAAGGAAAGGCAGAAGGAATGGGATTATTTGGTCTGGAGAAAAGAAGACTCAGAGGAATGAATTTGATTAGTTTTCAAATACAAAAAAGGGTTGTTGTAAAGAGATGACCAGTTATTCTATGCATCCGCAGTAGACTGGACAAAAAGTAATGGCCTCATTTACTGTTATTATGGTCATTGAATTGCCACAAGGGAGATCTAGGTTAGATATGAGGAAGAATTTTCCAAATGTGAGAATATTTAAGCACTGAAAAATATCACTGAGGCCCCTGGAAGGCATTATTTTCATCAAGCAACAGGAAACATCCTACCATGTGACCTGCTTCATCTTCAGAGGCCAAACTATCCAGAGGGGAAAAGCTTTTTGCACTGAGAACACTTGCCAACATAGGAAGCTAGGGAGGTACTGGCAGGGGCTGATATTCTTGTCTTCAGCTGTGCTGGGAATGAGAGGTCAGGTGGGCTCTGGCCCCCCCTCCCCCCCACGCCCCCAGGGAAAGAGTTGCTTTCCTGACCCACTAGAAGATCTAGGGAGACCTGTGGGAAGGACAGGTGGGGAGCAGGATCAGCAGGGGTCCAATTACCCAGCAAACTTAGGAGATGATTTTGTGCATGTAATTGCCTTTGGCACAGGTTTCTGAACAAACTTTACCTCCTCCCCATCTTGTCTTTGTGTAAGACAAGTAGATCATGTCAGGTGAGTGTTTGTTTGCCTTCTGGCTTTCATACAGAAGTGGAGAAAATTTGGAAAAAGGAAGGAGGAGTAGCGAGTCATGATATCTGTTGCTGCCCTTTGGGACAGAAGAGTTAAGCAAGGGTCACAGAAAGTTCCCTTACAGAAAGTATGGAAGTGGGGAGGAAACGGCCTTTCTTGACACTACAGGCAACACCCGCATAGTGCTCTTAATTGGTTCCTGAAAAAACAAGCATTAAGCAAAACGAGCACTAAGTGAAACTGAAAGTATCTGACGACCCAAGATGGTGAATGCAAGCATTATAACAAAACTCACTGAGTGCTAAGTGGAATCAGGTATTAATTTAAAATGAGCATTAGAGCAAAATAGTGCTAAGTGAAACAAATTGTTAAGCGGGAGTTGCCTGTATCACCCTGGGCGCATCTACACATACAGTTAATGTGGCCCAGCCCCAAATGGAAGATGTGAGATGTTAAATGTATTGCTGTCAGCATTTTTTAAATTAGTTCCTGTTTTCTCCCCTGTCTTTCCTCTTTTCTTTTTGAGAATGCTCATGAACATATGTTTTTTCTATAAGAGATGCTATAGTTTAACCAGAAGTTATGGGCTTGATGAAGCAGGATTCCCAACCCAAGACAATTTTTTTACTGACAATCTGCAAACATTTTACTGACAAACTTCTTATTTCCACTGTCAGTTAAAAAAATGTCTTGGGTTAGGAATCTGCGTGAATGCAGCAGTGCTTTTATACCCTGCACCCTCACCACAGCGGTCCTTTAGCCACCCTCACACACTGATACCCCAAATGTACTTTGTGCCACACTGCTCCTCCAAGCCCAACCAGCCTGACCCCTATCCAGAGGCATAACAAGGTATTTCAGTGACTGGGACAGAGGTGGGGGGACAGAGAGGGAAAATATGCTGATCACCTATGAGTAGGTGGGGATGGTAGGGGAAGGGGAATCTTACCTCAGGCACTCAGGCAGAAGCTGCTACAGTTACTGTGTGAGCATGGGTGTTGTAGCTGAGGGATGGGCTTGATGCATGCTGTGGCAGCAGTCCTGCTGTTGCAGACTCTATGGGGCTGGTTGTGCTGCCTCATTCTGTTCAATCCTCTTCCATTTCCCTTCCCCTTCCCCTGTACACGTCTGGATGCTTTAATTATGCTGCTGCCCCCAGTGACTCCTCTCCTCCTGTCCTGGCACAGACCCCCACCAGCATCTCTTCCCCTGCTTCCAGCCCCACAGCTCCATCTTTGTCCTGACCAGCCCGGTGACCACTTGGACACTCAATGGCAGCACTGGCTAGGATGGGAGGGGAGAAGGAGCTTTGGACGCAGTTCACTGCTGGGCTGCGAGCAACAGTACCTTTTGGACACCATGTGGTGCTGCTCTGCTCTGCTCTCTTTGCCAGCACCAACACTTGAATGTAGCTTCATTCTGACACAGATCTTGAAACAAGCTCAGTGCTTTGGCTTTTTACAGATGATTTAATTGCTCTTACAGACATCACAGACAGGCGTTTTTAGGCTGTATTTTTATGGACCATCTGTAAATTTACAGGAAATTGGCAACCCCTTGATGAAAGGATCATTTGTTGAAATCCCATGGCCTGTATTATAGAAGCATTCAGATTAGATAATCATAATGGTCCTGTCTGGCTTTGATATCTATGACTATATTCATCTGCATTTGGCATCTAGGAATATATGAATATACAAAATTAAGAGCTTTCTAAAACAAAAGTTGAGGAGGGAGACGAGAAAAGACTCTTTTCATTCCCTCTTTCTGTGGTTAATCCTAAATTCTACAGACAGCCTAGATGTCCAAGTAATTATGGTACACTTTAGTATTGAGATTTATGTTGTGAGTATCTGAACACCATTGCACAGAAAGTCCATGGCACATTTTACAATACTGCAATAGTAGTGGTCTTCAATTTGATTTATTTTTAATACAGACTATGCCCTTTCATGATAGGTTTAACAAGAATTACATGAAAATATAACTTCTCTAGCAGCAAGTTTGGGCTGATATATGATTACATGCAGAAAGTTAAGGTTTGGTTTGGTGGCTGGAACAAGTTTAAATAACCAGAAATAAGCGTGGTAAAATGGGTTGCTGTCATCAACTGAGTCAAATAAAAATGAACATTTTCTTTTGGGGGAATATTCATGAATGATTGAAGTATCAATTTAATTTGCTTGATGATTTAATTTGCATGATTTACTTGTCTTACACAATTTAATAGCTATTCACGCACAGTCATTATGTAAAAAGTAAAAAGTGTAAGAACTCCTATAAATGGCATTTTAGTTTTACTCTGTTGTATGCTGTCTGTGTTTTTTATATAAAGTGCACAATGTAATTTGCTTGTATAGGCAGGATAGTAAGTCTTCATAATGCAAAACAGAAGTTTTGCATACTACACTTAAGAAATGCACATGTATATTGCAAATTACTTCATTACAAATCATTTTGTGATGGCTTGGGGAATCTAGCTGCAATTTATGATTTCTGGTTGATACTATGAAATTGGTGTTTCAAGTTATACCTCAGTATGAGGTGAACCTGCCTTGAATTTACTGGGGTCATGTCATGTATCTGCCAGACAAGAGGCAATGATCAATAATTTGGCCACTGTTATATCCAGTTTTGATGGACTGTCTATTGGCTGAAGCTAGGAGATCTAGTTTCTTCAGCTTCTCCACAGAAGGAAATTTCCCAAACAGGAAAGAAATAATAAAACAGGAATTCAAAGCAATGGGCAAAAGGGATTAAAGCTGCACTTCAAAAAGGTGTTAATTACAGGAAGGATAAAAACTTATGCTTTTGGAGGATCAGGGAACTATAGGTTAGAGGGAGCATCACAGGGGCATGTTTTGGTGACAACAGGCTTTTTCAGCTGTGGGACCAGTTAAGGTTAAAGTCAGCTTGAAGTAAAGAATGAGAAATAAGAGACAGGGGCTAACTATGAATTAGAAGAGAAATATGAGCTGCAGGAGAAGGATCCCTACCTTAATCCAAGAATGCTCCACAAAAGTCAGGAACTTTAAGAATATATATATATATATAGATATATATATAGATATATATTAGAGCTGTGTGAAATTTCACTGGGTGTTTCACTTTGAGGCTGTTTCAATGTATTTTGAACTTGAAACAATGAAATTGAAATGAAACAAAAGCCTTCGAAACAGCTTTGAAATGAAACAAGGGCACTTGAAACAGTTTGGAAGTTTCAAAACTTTCCAAGTTTCAAAGCCGGGCTTGGCTTCAGCACCAGTCCCCGCTGGCAGCAGCAGCCTCCTGTCATCTGGCGCAGAGTCGGGGACTGTGTCCCCCAGGAGGATTCTGGCACAGCTCCCAGGGGGTGCCAGCCACTGGATCTGCTTGCCGGATGACAGCATGCTGTTGCTGCCGGCTGGGGCCAGCGGCTGCACCAGTCTTTCAGGTGCTGGGTGTGGGCTGCACCCAGCACCAGTCCCAGCCGGCAGCAGGAGCCTCCTGTGATCCGGCAGGCAGATTGGGGCTCACCTGCACCCCTGAGAGGAGTCCAGCAGAGCCCCACAGCCCTCCCATGTGTGAGCCCCTGATACAGGCCAAATCCAAATCTTAATAAAATAGGGTCCACTTTGCACAGCCCTAGTAGAGATGTATATTTTCTCCCAAAAGTGCATAATGTAGCTTAATGATACTTTTTCACATTTGTGAAAAATGTCAGAAAGCAGGTAATTTCATGCCATTTTAGTAAAGAGTGATTGAGCTTAGAAACTTTTGCAGTGCACATGTCTATTGCTCATCTTTGGAGAGTTGAAATGTAAACCCAGAGAACCCACAAAATAGAACTCTGGGAAAGCGTGCAATTTAAACAACAGGTTACAAGAGCCTAGGGCTCTGTGGGACTATGTTGCCCCACTTCTGTGAAAGTGTAAGATGGAGAGAGAGAGGCTTTGTTTAAGAAATGAACTGAAAAATTTACAGAAGGGAAAGAGTGGTGCTGGGTGAAGGCCAAAGCACATGATCCCAGCATGATGGGACACAACCACTTCACCCTGGTGAGTATCTAGCAGACAAAGCTCCACCAAGAGCTGTCACACTGACCTGACATTTTTCAAGGTTACGAGGAAGTTTCAGCAGGACTTGGGCTCCCCTTGAACATCCTTCAGACCCATGCCAGGACTCTGGCAGGATAACCAGTCCAGCAGAATTTAGGTCTGCAGCTCCATTGAGCTATGAAGGTGTATGGCTGAAGTGTAAGTCATACAGGAGTAGAGGATCCCAGCTTACAGTAAGATCTTGCTGTGGCTGTTTTAAGACTTTCTTGTTGTTTTAAGTTATCTTGCATCTTGCATTTTGAAACATGATTTGAGATGCCACAGAAAATGTAGTTTAAGTAGCAAACACTGTTTAAATGCTAAAAAGATAATGAAGGGTGGGAGACCGAGCAAATGGCTCTGCCCCAAGGCAATCCTGAGAATCATAACCTGATACCATGGGAGCAGTGTTTCAAAATCTCTGCCTGAAGAAAGAAAAGAGTAGTTAGCTATGTCAACTCTTTTCTGTGCCTTGGTTTCCTAGTTTTAAAATGAGGAGAATGTTGTACAGCTAGTTGAAGATGAGAAATCCCATTTTACATACAAAGTATTTTCATTATCATTATATAGCAGGATATGTGTCAACGCTGCTACCATTTGTATTTCTATTGTAGTTAAGCTATTCTGTATTTTGTTATAAAAACACTTGAGGTTTTTTTTTACATGCCTTTTATTCCTTAACTCTTGAGTAAAAACAGAGTATGAGCTTATACTTGACAGAATTATATACAACTCAGTAACTAATGTATGGCAGTTCAATGACTGATACCCATTTTGTCTTTCTAAGAATGTTTATTAGATTTTTTTCTGAAACATTTTTGCTGCTGTAATTTTACTTTGAAAACAGAAGCAATAAAATCATGTTGTGCCTTTAGCATTAATCCATTTTATTTGTTTGTTGTTACAGGTAGCCTAAAGGTCTTTCTTTCAGTCACTATATTAATCCATTTTTAATAGTTGATCTTATCAAGCTATAGGAAATTAATCCAAAAAAACAGAATAATATAATTAAATTATACTAAAATGGCCCATATGTTTTCAGTCCTGCTTGGTTGTGGCTTAGTTTATTAATGCTATTATTTTAGCTTTTGATAGTTGTAGTCAAATGCTGAAAAATATTAATATCAATATGTCATGGGGATACTGCCTGTATCCTAGTACTTCATTAGAGAAGTGTATATAATGATATTATTTCTTATTTACATAATCATTTTGTTAAAATTTCTAACTTAAAACATCAGGTTGAGTCCAGAAAGAAATTACACCCAAAAATTTTTGCAGCAAAATGTTCAGGTTTTTCTTGAAAAATTAATTTTAATGGACATTTTTTATTAGAGCAGATTTTTCTTTTATTGAAAATATTCACAGGGAAAAATATTTCCTATCCAGTTCTAATAATTAGACAGTTTTCCCATGAATAGAAACTCATAAGACAAAATTCTCTACTTGTGTATATTGGCGCCACTTCAGTGACTGTAGCAGAGATGTGATAATATTTACCAGCAGATAATTTTTTCCCTTGAAGTTCTCTCAGATTATATAAAGAAGGTTGAAATTATTGGGGTGCTTTTTTGTTTAATCACTATCCTCCAAAATTAAGCAACCAGGTGACTTGGGTTCTACTATTTGCTCAGGCACTGAGCTCTGCTGCTTTGTGTTTTTAGTTTCATTACCAGTAAAAGAGAGCTAGGTAATGACTCTTACCTACTTTTGTGAAGTGAGTGAGACTATGAATGAAAAGTTCTACATAAACATTTTCATATATTTTCTAGTTTATTTTGTTATTTCCTTGACAACAATGATCCTGATATGTTTGAACTTATCCCCAGCTTCTTTTATTGTAGGGCACCATGAGGAATATTCCCATGAGATAAATGTCTGGTTAAAAAGACAAAGGAAATATCATTCATTATATTTTCAACACATTAATCATTGAACTGTATAAAACATGTGTAAGCCACACCATCAGCTATAAAGAATGAGGAAATTAAAGGGATTTTTAAAGATTCCCAACTGCTTTGATAAGGAAGCGTATCTTTTTTTGTTTGTTTCCCATAATCTTCCTTCTTTGTCCTCAAAACCTCACTCGTAATCTCCTTTCCAAGCTTTCTCTAACCATGACGTCCCAGCTTCTTGAATCATTTCATGGCCTTCCCGGTTTTTACCACATCAAGATCCTTTCCTCCCCTGGTAGGCTTTGCACAGATTCTTTCTGTCTATTTATCTGCTTGTAGGTCTTCCTGCACTATTCCTCTTTTGTGCATTGGCAGTAAGACTATGTCACATTTTGTTCCATGATAGGCAAATGAAACAGGTTGCCATTAACAACATTTGATCAGGTTCTTTGGAGATTTCTGTCACACCAAGTATGGGGGGAAGCATATTCCAAAATGAATGTGTTTCCTGAGAGATACTTTGTATAACTCTTCCACCCTTAATTTCATCATCAGTGCTAAGGACAAAGAGATCGTCTCTTCAGCTGAAGAGACATTGCATGCTAGAATGCAATCATTGCCTTTCAATCTCTCTGGAAATAAAATAATCTTTTAAGAGGAAACCATTAGAAAGAGAATATGAACAAACTGTTTGAAACCAGCCTCCAATAAATACAAAATATGACAGTGACCAAACCAACAGGACCAGAAAAAATGAGTGTTAAGCTCCCCCTGGCCAAATACAGATCTTCTCTACTAATAAAAATGGCAGTTTTATCTGCTTATCCCAGTGCTGAATTTGGTACGCTATTCTTAGTACATCCTGATCCCTGTGGAAATAGAAGAGATGTCTGTGAGAACAGAAAGCTTTTAAGAAATACACACATTCTTATATCTAAAGCTACTTATTTGTATGAATTATAGTCATCTTGGAATTATTGTTTTCGACTCCATGTTCTCTTCTTCATGTACAGCAGATAAGTACAGAGGAATTGTAAAATCATTGTGCGTGTATTTGTTTTTACTTTTTTCAGACCTTTGGGTTGTAGCTTCCCTTCCCCCCCTGCCATTTAGCCTTCCTTAGCTCTGGCAGATTAATTTAGCCTCCTTAACCTTTTCTTTTGGCTCAGTTTGATAACTTTACATCATGGGGACAACATCAAGGAAATTAAGTAATTGTGTTATTTCATTTATATAATTGGATTGGTCTGAACTATATTTGAACCTGAATCCAAACTTGGGGAGTATAAATATTTGAAAATTTATAAGGAGGGAAAATGGTTTCTGGCTTTGAGACTAACATTTTGGTGTTTACCGAGGATACAGGACAACATGGACTGCAAAAGACGAGGTCATAGACCTAAATAGGAGTCACAGGGCCATACCCTTATAAAGCCACAAAAGTAAGGCTTATGTTGTCCTTGATTGTCCTGGCTAACAAATACTTTAGAATCTATTTCTTACACTAGTGTCCACTATAAAGTTGGGGAAATACAGTACATGATCGCAGACACAGCCATGCTTCTTTGTAAACTTTGTGGCATGCAATTGTCTTCATAGTAGTTCCATACTAGACTCTGTCACTAGTATAAAATGCCCCAGACATCAGAATGGCTCTGCTGCTGAGACTAGTCTTTATTCTTGCCTGTCATATGCTATAGGAAACTTTTTTCCCTAAACCACAGGCCTCTCTAAGATTAAAGAGTACCTGCCAAATTTGCCCATGCTTTGGACAAATTCTACAACCCACTTATTTTTATCTTGCCATAGTCCCAGAAAGACAAATCTTCCAACTTGTTCCCAGACTCTAAAATTAGAAATAAATGTTCCCAGAGAGTTTCAATCCCAGAGTATACATACATTTAACACACAATCCGGCACCTGCTGCCACATGTCCAGCATGAGACTCGATCTCATTGACTGATCTTATTTGGAGGGACAGAAATCAATATGTGCAGGAAGGGGCAGGCATGGGGATATAGGGTGGCAGGTTGGCTTTGATCCTGCCAAAAGAGTTCTGTGCCAGAAGCAAACAGCCCATTATGCTGGCAGTAGTAACTACAGTATTTACTTTCATCTTGAATTCACTTGGTTTTGAGACAAAAGGTTAAAACACCCTGTAAGGTGTGAGGTTTTGTCTTAGGTTTTCTTTTAATGTCCACTGCTATTAGGTTTAGAAATAAAGTGAGCTTAGATAACGGAAATGCCGTTGGTACTTTTAATGAGCAACATGTGTGTACTACAGAATCGCCAGTCAAGGCTATATAACACATTCCAAAATTATGTCCTTTCCCATCAAATTCTATCTATATTCAGATAACACAGCTTAAAAATAGCAGTTGGTGCCTCTTACAATATTGTTTCTATGCATCAGAAACAAAGAAAGGGCATTGATTCAGCTGATCTAGTACCCGTCTAGTGCCTGTCTCTAACAGTGGTGTGTATTAGCTGCTTCAGAAGAAGTCAAATGAAACCACATAGTAAGAATAGCCTGCTACCCCCACCATGAAAGTTTCTTACTGAAACATTTGGTTATGCCTTGAAACATGACAATGTATATTCCTTCCCAATGTTCCACTTTAGTTACAAACCCCCCCCAGATTGGCTGAAAGATTTAATTAAAATACCATAATGCAGAAGCCATTTGAATGGAAAGCATGTTATGCTGCATAGCAGCAGCATCAAATTTGTGTCCAGCACCAGGCCAGATCCAGAAAAAATGGTTCCTTGGGACTGGATTTGGAACTCAAGGAGCCTCCTTGGGGCAAATGACAGCAGACGAGAGGTTGATGCAGCTATCATTGGTAAGGCTGAGCATACTCTGTTAGAAAATATAAACTCTATTATTTCTACAACCTGCATTTTGAGGAGGGAAGAGTTACATAACAGTATGTGACACCTCATCCAGAATAATAAATCAACAGATGCCACTATACTTTGTTGTGTGCAATTCATGATCAGTTAAGTGGTAACATGGTATAAGAAAGATAACGTGGGGCTTTTGATGTTTCTCTGAGTCTACTTTCATAATTTTTATTTTTTACTGTAATCTTGAACCTTTTCATATCAGCTCATGCACAGTGAAGGGCTGGCATTCTGTGATGGTAGAGGCCATGTTCAATCATCTATTGTAAATTAATTAATTTAATGCTAGATTTTCATGTGGTTCAAAGGCCAAACAGTTGTCTTTGTAAGGAACGGTGGCAGTGAGTGACAGAGCATCTAGTACTTTCCCCACAAATATCCCATAAAGAAATTGGAAATGAAGTAGAGCTGATTTTGCATCTCTCTGGTGTTGTGCTCAATGCATAATCTTAAAAAGAAGTCAACAATTGCTCAAAACACTTGGAGAGCCAATATTTTAGATATAGTTAACACCATGCAAACATTCCACATAGCTGATTAAATGAAAAGCAACACTAAATAGCACTCTATCTATAGTACATATTTCATTCATTGCTCAGACCTGGCCTCAGGCTTGTTTAAAAAAGTACCAGATGTTTCTTTGCGAAATGTATTTGTCTTTGTGTGATGACAGATGCTCTTTGAAATCCTAAAGTATGTAATAGCGGAGTTTGCCATCTGAAATCAGGAAATTCAATTTGTTTTCTCAGAGGCACTACTGAAGGGCAAAACCCAGTAAGAATTGCTATATAAACTAATGCTTTTTAACATTATGTACAAGTCCTGCCACTTTGAACCTTGCTTCCAACACTGTTCCCAGACACAAATGGGAAAATTGGTTTCCAAACTCAAGGGACTTGTGCCAGTGAGAACCCTCTTCTGGTCCTGTCTTGTATGTTGTTTTTCTTACACGCAAGTTTACCTTTCAGATTAGCCACTTAAAATGGCCTCAGACAGTGAGTTTTTAATAAACAAATCACATTGCTAATGGGAAGAGAATGCTCTCTCTGAAGAGCAATTAAACAAGAGAAATATGGACACTTCATTATAGGGGCTCTTAATATTTTCAGTAAAGTCAATTAAAATGTCACTGTGCAGCTAAAGAGAAATACATGGTATTTGCCAAACTCAGTAAGAGCAGAATGGATTTTCCTGAACCTTTCCAAAACAAACAAACAACAAAAAAATTGCCATTAAGATGAACTCAGTATGTGAAGTTATAGTCTCTTATACTCAGTTAAAGTTATTGAGAAAGTGATGAGTGAGCAGAAACAGGAGGCTGGATTGAAATAAGTTTTTGACTAGAGTCAAGCCATACTCTCCAATGACTGAAGAAAAAAAATTGCTGTGCTTCAGCTTCTATTGCAACCCCAAAGCTTGTGTGAAGTTTATAGCAAAGTTTGTCAAGGTTCACAAACTGGATGATTTTCATGCCAAATGAGTTAATTAGTGGTTTGGGGTAGAAATTGTGTAAATCTCAGTGGGTTTGGCTGTAGTCAAAGCATAATTATGAGTCTGAGCTGCTGAAAAGGGAAGCCAGAGATCTGAAAGCTCTCTGACACACTGTACAGGGAGAAAACATCTCAGTATACAGTAATGCATCTCTCATCGTAGTCCATGGAGTTGATGGCCAGAGGATGAATCAACAGTATTACTATATTGTAAAACACATAGGTTTATGAAGATACATTTTTAATGTATTAATGATCTAAATATTCAGAATTTGTTTGGATTTAGCTTTGATGAATATCCAATACTTATAGTCTTCCTTTTTTTTAAATTATTGGTTATGTTAATATAATGCTCTGCTACTTAAAATTAGATAATGGATTACTTGTGTCTATCTGGTCTTCAACCATTGTCTAGTAATATTAATTATTAACACTTTCCATGTCCTTAACTAACAACTGGTTGTTATGGTAATATTGCCAGGGTACTTTTATTTCTTTGTCTTTCCCTGCACCTTTAGATTTCAAGGCCTTGTCTTTTCTCACCATGCTGGAATTTTTTCAATGAGTGTAAAATCATTGCTGCTGTCCTGCTCATTTAAAATCTCTACCTTTCCTAAAAGGACATAAAGCAAGGCATCAAAAATGATAATATATACTCTTATAAATACAGCATGAAAGGGTGCTAACCCACTAGGTTTACTATAGAAGTAGTGAATCTCTAGAGGGAAATTGCTTTTAGGAGTGACCTACTGGAAAACCCAAGTATAAAAACTTAAAGTAAGTTGCATAACGAGCATCTTGCACATCATCTATTCTTGCTAACTATAGTGAGTTTTCTTCATTCATTCCTTGAGAAATTGTGTAATTTTTATTTGAAGAAATCCTGACTCACCTGGAGTCAATGACAAATTTGTTATTGACTTCTGTGGGATCAAGATTTCATTGTGTATGACACCTCAGGAGTTTAAAGTTAAGCTGAAATATGTCCCTTATGAAGACCTTTTTCACTATCTTTGGTTTCCAGGTTTCCAATAAACTCTCCTAAACCCTGGATTCAAAGCTGCATCTGACATAATACTGAGAGGGACTTACTGGCTCATGGAACCCAGTTTCCTGCCATCAGAGATATATCATATAATTCTGTTAATTAATTTATCTCATGTCTATCACCACAGTACCAGGTTAGTGTCTTCAAGTTTTGTTTCATCTTTGGAGCTTTCAAAGTGTGCTGTATTTTATACTGTTTTATTCTTTTGATATTCTGCCAAAGTGGGATAATTCCACTGATTTATAGCAGCCAGTATATAAGGGACATGAAGCATCAGTGCAGAACAGATACAGACAAAATTATTACCAAATGTTTTTTTGTATATTATTTACAAAATTGATAAACAAACACAGTGTCTCATGTGACTTTTCAACATGACCATGTAATTTCTTACTCCTAGAATAAAACAAATGGATCCTTTTACGATTCTGAGTTCCTTTCAAAGCAAGGTATAGAGGATTTCCAGTGGGTGGTCTAAGAATATTGTCTTTTGTTCAACTAAATGTCCTGAGATGTGAATAGATCTGTGTTTACTAAATGCGTCAGTGCAACAGGAATATATTATCAGATAATTCACAAGGAAAATTGATGACGATAATGGGGTGAAACGTGAATGAACATCTTTTTGTGCAAGACTAATGAAGCTAGTGGCTACTGGTTATGAGCTCCAGACATCTCTGTTGGGGTGATCAGACCAGGAAATGCCTTGGGCTAGATCATTTAAAAAGGAAAAAAATAGACTTTTTAAAATCCTGCATGGCAGGCCTGCCTTTGGCAGCATAGTTTCTGAAAGAATTGCATTAGATGAATTGTACTAAAGATGATTCATGACTTGGTGGGCCCCTCCTTGTTTAAGATGTTAGTCCTAATGTTGGTGCCCTAATTTCTGGATCATGACAAGGGATATTTAACCAAATGTCCTAATCTTTTAACAGGTATCAGACAGAAACAGCCACTCCTCTTCTCTATAGTTCTGTATCTGTTTTATAAAATTATGCAAAAATTAAGCATGCCAACTTGGTCTCAGCTGATGGCAACTTTTAATTTGTGTTTTTTATTAGGATTTAGGGACCAGTTGATTTTTGTGTTAAAGCCCTTGGGATTTCAGACTAATAAAAGGAAAAACTTGGACTCCTACCAAGTTCAATAGAGGGCTTTGATTTTATAGTATATTCAGAAAATCAAGCTTTTTTTATTTTCCAACCGCTAAGGGAGATTCCATTCTGACAAAATCTGGGAAAGCAATGACATTCAAACAAGTGTTTAATCTAGGGCTAGACAGTTATTAAAAAAAAAAGGTCCCAAGAAGGACCTTTGCCAATGTATTCAGTAGAATTTTTTGGAAATTACCATTTCAGTGTTTGCTGTGAAGATATGGAAAACTGGACTATTTTGCTACCTTTTTATCTAGAGACGTCATGGGTTTGGGAATGTGGGATTCAAAATAATGCAGTCATTCATCATTTGTTATTTCTCATTCTCCTCTGTTGAATTTCTTTTCTGACCAGGCTTATTTGGGAAACTTGGTGTGGGATAGAAATCAGCTGGACTGTGAATAGATTAAAATTTTTACTTTCAAGGAGTCCTTTTCAGTACTTTTCTCCAAAATGCCAGTGATCAAAAGGTAAATATGTATGGGTACTGTTAAACAACAGTAGTAGCTTGTAAAAAGAAGGAACACATCTATAACTAAAGATTTTATTATTGGCAGATCAGAATCAATGGTTTCATTTGGCAGATCAGAATCAATTGTTTCATTTAGCAGATCACAATTTGGACTGAGAAAATTCATAACATACGTTCTTTGTAAAGACTCAGATCTCTGTAAGAAGGTACATTTTTGTAGAATATAAGTCCAAAATAACTATTATCAATGTTTTCAAGAAATTTGTTTGCAATCAAGATACAAGTGGGTAACTATTTTTTGCTAGATATTAAAAATGCAAAATCATGGAGGGGGGAACTCATTATCACTAAAGTAGACAGTAAGTCATTTTGGCTTCTTGCTTTATCATGATTTATTAAATCCAAAGCCAGAACCATTGATTAGGAAGTGACTGCAGAGGAGTTTGCTTCAATAACATTTATTGCCTCTTTTATCAAGCCTAGTTTCAAGGCCTGTATCTCAAGGTATGTATGGACATTGCATTTAGATCAACCTAACTAAAGTTAGGTCATTCTAAATGCCCATCTGTGCAGATGTTTGTGTGGGGGGGTGTTAAATTGGGCCAAAAATGTCTAAGTTACATTGGGAATCGGTTAACCCCATCTAGGGAATGTCTGCATGGATCCAGAGCATAGCCTGGGCTGGGAAAGCCTAACCACTCACCCCAACCCCAGGGCTATGCTCTTCCTATCTCCTCTACCCTGAGCAGGCTGTTTTTAGTTCTTCAACACACCCCCTGGCAGACCTGACATGTTTCACTGATACTGCTAAACCCACACCCCCACAGACCCTCTAGCCTCCTCTAACCCTGTTGTTCCCCCTCCACCCCTAGTTACTTACATCAGGTTCCCCACAGCTTCCAGCACCAGGGAACATCTATGCATGCCACTCCTGGTCTACTATCTCACTGCTTAAAGTAAACCATGGGATCATAGACCAAGTGTGGCAAATGTGTGTACACCCTCAGAATGTGAAGTTGTTCAGTGGCTGTGGAGGAAGTTCTCAAACACAGAATTTAAAATGAAAACACATCTTTACAGTAGTAGCTTGGATTCTGACTATACACAAATGCAATCTCTTAGAACAGAAGCTAGCTAAAATAAATATATATGGAAGCTGAAGATTAGGAAGTTGTGAATCATCTTTGGTGTCTGATTCTACAATGTGCATAGGCATTAAGGGTGCTTAGGTTTTGTAGAAGGGGCTTAAGCCTTTGCAATATGGGACAGTTTAGTTTCGAAGGTGATTGTCTACAAAATTTGAACAAAAAGGAAAAAATTGAAGGAATGTTTCTATTTCCCTAAAATGCTGGCTATCACTGAATGTGAAACACTTTCCACTCTACTAGAAATCCAATTTGTGCTCAGAGATATGGGTTGAACACTGAACAGTGACCATTAGTTAACAAAAAAAAGAAGTAAATCAGTTTTGCTTTTTTCACTAATCTGCCGGATGGAAACTCTACTTAGTCCATAAGCTAGTTCCAGAAATCCAAAAATTTGCCTGAATACTTGGTAGGAAAGCAGGAAAGAACACAACATAAAATCCGCTGCATGTAAACTTTCCTCTTTAAAAACACAACTCTTTCATGTGAGCTGACTTCCTAACTGCCTGTCTCTTTCAAAAAGCCTAGTCCTGGTATTTAATATTATATTAGTAAGGAGTTATTATTCAGTAATTGTTACTGGCTAATTATATTAATTAGAAGAGGCAAATAAGTAGAAAGAATCATGACTGGCTAATTACAGTAAGTAATATATAATTAAGTAAAGGGATAGGAAAACCTCTACAAGAAACTCTGGCCAGTAACGGAAAATGAACAAGAAAGGTTTTAACTGAAAGCCTTCTCTGAATACACAGATCCACATTAAAAGATCTTTTTATCTTTTATACAGTCATACTTTTGTTTTGTTTACGGCAATTCATTCATTCATTCATTCCCAAAGTTCAGTCCAGTCCCAGACTGCTTAGAGCATGACCCCGCAGTTCTTTTGTTGTCCTGAAGTTGCCACACTGACAAGAAAAATTTAAATGTCATATTTATGCTCAGAAAGTTGGCAAGTGCATCTTGAAACAAAAATGCTCACATCAAACAGACATCTATCTGGGGAAATGCTTTCCCGTCCAGAGACCAGTATACATTAGTAGCCCAAGTAACTAAGGCTTGGCAAGCAGACAGCGCTATGAAGAGATCCTGAAATGACCTTACGAGGTCAACAGTCTGAGATAGCACTGCAGTGTGTGTGGGTGTGTATTATACACCCTCTGAATATGCTTTAATGTTGTTGCTCTAAAAGCCTGCTCAGATTTTTTTCTGATTGTTTTTGGCGCGTTCCCTTGGCATGAGACTATCATCGATGTCAAAATGATCAAAGAACCCATTGTTATAGTGGAGTCAGTGACTCTGAATCACCCATCCCTTGCATATTTGTTTGTTTCTATCATTTATTTGAAGATCAGTAAAAACAAGGATGCTCCCTTGTATCTATTTTGTGCATCTTGGTATTTCTTTTGCTTGACACTAAGTTTTCCCCTTCAAGGATTGCCATAGGTATTTTCATACAAGGAATTCCTCTTCACAGTAATGTCCTTTGAAAAACAAATATGGCATTTTCTGGGGAAATTTACATGGAGTAATTTAGTTCTGCAAGTTTAAATATGCACATATTATAATTAACTTCGGCATCATTAGAATAGTTGGTGCAAAAGGGTGAGAGTGAAGAGGTGGACGAGAGTGGAGAGCCTTGGGCATAAAAAAGATGGAGGCAGTAAGCAGAATGCAAATCTGCCAGAGGCAGAGGAATGAAAGAGACAGCAGGTAGGATACATCCATGATCACTTGGAGGTGTGGAAGAATCAGTGGATGGAGTAGGGCAAGGAAGTCATTCCAATTTGAAGGGAAGGAAATATTCTGGGAGATAAAGCAGTTTGGGGAGTGAGTCAGAAAGAATAACACGCAGAAAGGTAGAGCTGGGATGTGTTTTTTAGCTGAATGGAAGATCCTTTATGGGGAACAAACGGTAAACTGTGTTTGCAGAATTCTTAGACCAGAGAGGCATTTGGCAGTATCTGAGGGAGGAAGAATATACTTATAAATGTCTGACTTGTTCAGACCTTAAATCAAACCTCAAACCTTCCAAAATGGTTTGCAACTGCAGAGGATCCCAAACCTTAAGAGGAATCTGAACATGACACCCAAGATTTGAACACAGTAAGAAATTGGCTTCCTTTGGATTGAAATACCATATTAAGTTAATCACTAGTTCTTTCTCTCACATTTATTTTGAAACTTCCACTGGACAAGTTAGTATAGTTCCTTGTTTTAATTACTAGATAATTTTTCCCTTTTAAGCATATCATTATTGATTGTGGTTCACTGTATTAAAACTGGATGTAGCAGAGCATCAGGCTTCATGTAAATGGATTACAAGTATGCACTCCTAGGAGTTCATACTTCATCCATTATCTTTCCAGCAAATACACACCTCTTAAAGTCTAGTTGCTGCCAAGGACCTTATGAGCTAAAATGTTTCCCTACTCCTACAAGGTCAGCATTTTCCCTGTTCTCTGGAAACTATGCTTAGATACAGCTGGAAGCATAAAACCTCTTTTTGCCTTTCTTACTGTTATGTTGAGGAATTATAAAAGGGGCTGCCAAAAGTGGTTGCGTCTCCTAAGGAGTTCAGTACCATTATTTAAATTGTTTGCATAAGCTTCTTTAAGAAGAGAACACATGCTCTTTCCTAGGGTATGAGAAAATAATATCCCTGCAAAAAGAATATTGGTTTGGATGTAAGGACAATATAAACACCACCTCTTCTTGCTGCAAGTCCATGGATCAAATTGTTGTTCAAATGTACAAATTGTGTCAATATCTAATAGTGTCTTAAAGATTCCAGCAGATAAGTTTTTGTACCCCATGCCAGTGTAGCCCAGAGACCAACCCACTGTAGTTAGTCTTCTTCGTGGTGTAAAAAACCAGAATCTCTCCTATTTTATTTGCCCTGAGCTATTTATTGCTGCAGCTCTCTTCCCTCATAAAAAACTATTTTTCCTTAGCAAATGAGTTAAATGTGTTAAGTTTCGTTCCTGCCCAACACAGATATCTGCTCATTAGGCATCTGCATTATGGAGTAAGCTGTAGATCGGCAGTTAAATATGAAACTTAAAGCAGATCTTTGTTAACTCTGGTTTGTTTTAAGCCCAACACAGATGTTTAACTGTTCATTTTCATTTAGTATCTAATATATCCCTGAGGTTTCAGTATTTAAATATCATTATTTTCCCTTCCATGCCTCAATCTTCATTCTGCACCTTCTTATTAAATATTGTTTCCAGCCATGATACTCAACTTACGGTTATTTCATTTTCCTTCGTTTAACTTTGGAACTGTATTTTCCCCAATATGTTCTCTCAATCCAAAATTGGAACCTTGACACTGGGTGAGATCCTGGCAAAATTCTATTAGCTTCAATACAGCTAGGATTTCACTCCCTGTTTTCATTCAGACAAATTCCCTTTGGTGCTGGATGGCATATAATCCTGGATGCTAGGTGCAGCCTTGTCCCACAGGCAGTCTGACCAAATAAAATAGAGAAATACTGGGCAGTCTGACCAAATAAAATAGAGAAATACTGAAGACTTGGCCCATATGGAATTGACTGCTGCTGTTTTATTCTACTGATTGTCATTCATGCCATCAGGGGAAGACTCTCTAGCAACATTATATTTGGAAGCTGTGCTTACTGTACTAGTTCACAATTGAAGATCATTGCTTTCTTGAGCACCTTGATGTTATGCGAAATCTTATTATATACAATTATAAAACAAGGACACATCTCCTTAACATTTATGCAGTCTTGTGCAATTTCTACTTCTGTATAGACCAAGTACAATCCTTGAACTTTCCAAGTCAGTGTAAATCTACAAGAAACAAGAATTACAGACGATAATGCTTAGATTTCAGGAGCTGGGTGGAGGGAGAAATATAACAACATGAATATGACATAGGAACAAATTAACTTTAAATTCCCTGCTGGCACCTTAAGCTTGTACATGTGTTTGGCAAAAACAAAATACTTGAAATCTGAAAGCAAGCAGTGTTGTGGTGCCAGATGTGCGTAGCATTATAAAGTATTCTTCCAAATACTAAAAGCTGTTGGAAAAACAGGCAAGTTCTAATAGCAAAATATAACCTGTAGCTGGGAGTACATGTGTATAATTTCCATTAATAGTAAAACATGTATTGGTATGTATATGTATTCAGGAGAGACTAGATATCATTAAGTAGCAAATGAGGGCCTCCATTTTGCAGATTTTCTGGCAATTTGACTCTATTCCATCCACAATACTAGCATAAAGTCAATTGCTAATGAAAGTTAGTGCCAACAAAGGTTCTCTATCTTTCAGCAAATACTCTGCTTTCTCGTGCCACTGTTTCAGCTTCCACATTGATCATAAAACAGAAAGTCAGTGGGGTCATCTTGAATTTAATCCTTGTAATCTTGTCAGATTTTTAATAATACAGATACATAAGATACACATTTTATTCCATTAAAGTAATTCTTTTAACTTAATTTCACATTCAGTTGATGTCACGCCATCTAGAATAAGTGTCCATGTCCAGAATACTGTGAAATGCTGAAGGTCACTTGGAGGTAAACTTTCAGAGCTCCCATGCACACTACCACTTAACACTAACCATTGTGACGCTGAGAAATACTGATTGGCATTTTTTGGTCATGGTGGCTTGAACATTATGTTGACTTTGAGTTTGCAGGCAGTTGCTGGAGGCAAGAGGAGGAAGGACAGGAGGAGGAGAGAAGCCAGGCAGCAGATCCTGCCCAGGAAATGTAAGTGATCCAGCTGCCTGTACCTTTGGTTTTGCTGGTTGTTTGTTTGGTGGCCTGTGTGTATTTGGGGCATGTGCTCTGAGAAGATGGGAGTGATTTCTGACTGGTGAGTGATTGCTAATTGTTGTGGGATTGCTGACTGCTGTATGATTGCTGTCTGGGCCTGACAGAAGTCCTAACAAAGGGGCTGAGTCAGCCAAGGCCCAGAAGGGTATAAAAGGAGACTCCCTGGTGACCTGTGACCAGGGAGCCAGGGAACAGGGACTGCAAACAGGGGAAGCAGTTTTCAGGCCATTTGCAAGCCAGTTCATGGGTAGTAGCATAACATGGCTTATTACCATACAGTGGTGGGGAAGCATCATACTCAGTGGCTTCCTTCCTAGGCCACAACTGGTGCTCCCTTCCCTTGCACCACTGAGGCCTCCACCCAGATGGAACCCATGGTTTCAGCCTCCACCCAGATGGAGCTCCTGGCACCAGACTGCAGGGGCTGCCTGGCAAGGCTGTCAGCAACTGGGAATGGGAGCAAGAGCACCCCCACCTGTGGTGTATGCCCTGGAGTGAGGTCTTTGGAGTCCCAGGTGACTGAGCTCCAGGCCCAGGTAGGCAGACTTCATGCCATCAAGGCCCATAAGCAGGAGAGTGATGACAACTACAGTCAGGTCCTTCTGAAGAATGAAGAAGAAGAGAAGATAGAGGAGAAGGTAGCCAAGAAGAAGGCTGGCCAAAAAAACCCACCTGGAGCTACCTGGAGGATGGTTGTCTCAGGCTCCAGAACATGCAGGGTTAGGGCTGCCCCTCCCTTGGCATTACACAATAGGTATGCTTCCCTCACTATGCATGAGGAGACTCCAATGGAGACACTGGAGGAGGAGGTGGGTAGCCAGTGAACTGCTACCCCCAAGGGGAGATGCAAGGTGGTGGAGGTGGGGGACTCCCTCTAACAGGGCACCATAGGACCCATCTGCTGTCTGGACCCCTTAGCCCATGAGGTCTGGTGCCTCCCTGGGGCCCATATCTGGGATGTTGCGGAGAGGATCCCAGGTTTGTCTGGCTCTCCAACCAATACCTCATGCTCCTCATCCATGTGGGCATGAATGACATGGCCAGAAGTAATCTGGACCGGGGCATGAGCGACTACAGGGCTCTGGGAGCTGGGCTCAAGAGGTTGGGGGCACAGGTAGGCTTTTCCTCTGTGTTTTTGGTTGCAGACCTAGGAGGGAAGGATGCATCAAAGAAGAAGATGACTCCAGCGGTGGTGCTACTGAGAGGGTTTCAGTTCCTTCAACCATTGCACACTTCAGGGAGAGAGGACTCTTGGGAAGGGACAGCATGAACCTCACATGGAGGGGTAAGTCCCTGTTCTTGGCCAGGATGTCCAATCTTCTAGATAGAGCTTTAAACTAAGGTTGCTTCGGGGGGGGGACACTGACTGGAGCATGCCCAGGGATGGGCACACAAGAAAGCTCTGAAGTTGGGGACACTAGGAGAGCCACTCTTGCAAGAGCTGAGGGAATAGTTCAGTGACAGGAAATTAAGGGTCTCAATTGGAGGACTCAGGTGTTTGTACACTAATGCCAGGAGCATGGGGAACAAGCAGGAAGAGCTAGCCCTCCTACTCTCCAGTGGGCATTATGATCTAGTAGGGACTACGGAGACCTGGTGGGACTTCTCACATGATTGGAATGTAGACATAGAGGGCTATACCCTGCAAAGAAGGGACCAAGTTGGGAAGAAAGGTAGAGGTGTAGCTCTCTATGTGAGGGAGCAGTTCACCTCCTTGAAGGCTGACACAGGCACCAAAGAAGAGCAGATTGAAACCCTCTGGGTCAAATTATGGGAAGCAAGTGGGGGGTGCTGTGAGAGACCTCAATTATCCAGACATCTCTTGGGAGGAACAATCAGCTAAGTCAGATCAGTTGCATTGCTTCCTGACCTGTATCGAAGAACTCTACCTGACTCAGGTAGTGCCTAGGTCAACCAGAGGTAACACTCTCCTAGACTTGGTCTTGGGCAAAGGAGACGATCTGGAGAGTGACTTGAATATAGAGGGTAGCCTCGGCAACAGGACCACAAAACCATCATGTTCACTGTCCATCACAAGGCAGGAAAATTAGCTAGCAGGGTTGAAGTTTTGAACTTCAAAAAAGCAAATTTCAACAGGCTCAGGATGCGTAGGGGAAGCGCTGCAGGACCAGGGAATGAAGGTGAAAGGAGTTCATGAAGAGTGGTTGTTCCTCAAAGACATAATCCTTGAAGCACAAAAGAAGTCCATTCCCAGGTGAAGAAAAGGTAGCGGAAGGGCTGGTAAACCCTCTTGGCTTAATAGAGATATCATGGTCCTCTTGAAAAAGAAGAAAGAGGCATACGAACAATGGAAGCTTGGGACAGCCTCCAAGGAGGACTATACAGCAACAGCCCCACTTGTAGGGAGCAGATTAAAAGCCTAAGGTGGTGACTGAATTTAAACCAGCAGCACAAATCAAGGATAATAACAAGTCCTTCTTTAGGTATATAGGGAACAGGAGGAAAACAAATGGAAGCATGGGGCCATTGCTTAACAACTCAGGACAGCTAGTTACTGATACTCAGGATAAAACTGAACTGAATGACTACTTTGCTTCAGTATTTCACTGGACTAAAGGGAAAATCATACTAGATAAGGTTCAGAATGGGCATAGTGGGTATGACCACCTTCCTACTCTTGATGTTGAGCTTGTGTGTGACCAGTTAGAAAAGTTAGACATTTATAAGTCAGCAGGCCTGGATGAACTTCATCCAAAAGTGCTAAAGGAGCTGGCCGAAGTCATTGTGGGACCTCTGGCAAAACTCTTCCAAAACATGTGGCGCTTGGGGGAGGCCCCTGAAGACTGAAAGAAGGCCAATGTTGTGCCCATCTTTAAGAAGGGGAGGAGAGAGTACCTGGGCAACTATAGGCCAGTTAGCCTAACTTCTATCCCAGGGAAAATCCTGGAAATATTCATCAAGGAGTCTATGTGTAATACGCTTGCAGATGGGAGGATTCTGAATGACAACCAGAATGGCTTTGTCACAGGCCAATCTGTGGTGGGGACATGGCCACAAATCAAAACCTACCTCTGCCAATGGAGTGGCAAGAAAAGCATCTGCTGCCAAATACCAGCGAACATCAAAGACGTGGTGGCAGAGACGACGCTGTCGGAAATCACGCCACACCAGTGCCAGAGAGGGGAGGAGAACAGCAGCTGCAGAATGCCACTGGGGATCAGGCGCACACCCCAGAACTGACATGGGCATGTCTTGTAGTTGTGTGCTGATGCTGGTTTGTCAGCCAGCCCTCAGAAAGTGGGATAAAAGCCCCACCGACCCACATTCAAGGAGGACCAGAAGTGAGGCCTCCTGAGTGCCTGGAGAGGTGTGAAACTGAGAACTGCCCTGGCAGGGGAGAGTGGTGGCAACCCCAAGGAGCATGATGCCCTGCTAAGACTGGCTTGGAGGAATAAACGTACTTACCGGTCCAGTACCCAGATGAAGATTATACCAGGAGCTTGAGCCCTTAGTCTCAGGGCCCTCGCCACCAGTGCCAGGCATCCTCCTCAAGAGGAGTGCCTACTTAGATCTCCTTATTGCTGAGGGGCTGGGAACTGCCCATTCCCAGCCTGGTGCCAGCCATAGCTCGCATTCTTCTGCCGTGGGGCAGTGTCAGCAGAGCTGCTGTTGCTGACACATGGAGCCTCCCTCCATCCAGTGTGCTCCCAGTCGGCTCTCCTTCTGCTGGCTTTCAGTGGGGTTTTTAAATTCCCCACGGTGGTGGCTCCACCCCCACCCACTCTGGAGATGAGTTCCCTGAGGCGTGGGTGTCTCTCCTTTCTGAAACTCCGGCATTTCTGAGGCCCATGGGGGTTTCTCACAGCCATAACTACCAAAAGGACGGGACTCTGTCTGAACCAGGACCAAGATTAGATAAGGGTCAGGCCCAGCTGTAACAGATTGACTTTGCTTTAGCTTTGGCCGAGGACTAACAACATCACTAGTTGGCATAAGGTGGGTTGTAGAGGAGCTGGAGCCACGAGACAACAACCTAAGTGAGAGACCAAAGAAGCAACCAGGAGAAGTTGGATTAGAGAACTCCGTAATTTCATAGATTTCATAAACATCAGGGCTGGAAGGGACCTTGGGAGATCATCGAGTCCAGCCCCCTGCCCAAAGGGCAGGAAGTCAGCTGGGGTCATAGGATCCCAGCAAGATAAGCATCCAATTTACTCTTGAAGGTGTTCAATGTAGGTGCTTGAACCACCTCCGCTGGCAGACTGTTCCAGACCTTGGGGGCTCGGACAGTAAAGAAATTCTTCCTCATGTCCAGTCTGAAACGGTCTTGCAGGAGTTTGTGACCGTTCGACCTCGTCATCCCATGGGGCGCTCTGGTGAACAAACATTCCCCCAGATCCTGGTGGTCACCCCTGATAAACTTATAGGTGGCAATCAGATCACCCCTGAGTCTACGCTTTTCCAGGCTAAAGAGCCCCATGGCTCTCAGCCTATCATCGTAAGATCTGTTTTCCTGACCTCTGATCATGCACATGGCTCTCCTCTGGACTCTCTCAAAATTCTCCACATCCTTTTTGAATTGTGGAGCCCAAAACTGGACGCAGTACTCCAGCTGCGGCCTCACCAAGGCCGAGTACAAGGGGAGAACGACGTCCCGGGATTTGCTCGAGAAGCATCTATGGATGCAAGCCAGCGTTTTGGTCGCTTTATTAGCTGCAGCATCGCATTGCAGGCTCATGTTCATCTTGTGGTCAATGATGACCCCCAAGTCTCTTTCTTCTGTAGTGCTATCCAACGTAGCACTGCCGAGCCTATAAGGATGCTACAGGTTTTTCCTCCCAAGGTGGAGAACCTTGCATTTTTCGGTGTTAAACACCATCAGGTTCTCATCTGCCCATTTGCTGAGCTTGTCCAGGTCAGCCTGGATCGCCCGCCTATCTTCTGGCATGGATGCTTTGTCCCAAAGTTTGGTGTCATCGGTGAACTTGGCCAGTCCACTCCTGACTCCAATGTCCACATCAATAATGAAAATGTTGAACAGTATGGGTCCAAGGACAGAGCCTTGAGGGACCCCACTGGTCACAGGGCACCACGATGAGTGACTGCCATCAATTACAACCCTCTGGGTCCAACCACGGAGCCAATTTCCCAGCCAGTGGATCGTGGTGGAGCCAAGGCCACAACTGGCCAGTTTGGCCAAGAGGTGATCATGGAATACCAGATCAAAAGCTTTTTTGAAGTCAAGATATATGACATCAATCTCATCTCCCTCGTCCAGGTGATAGGTCACCTGGTCATAGAAGGAAATGAGATTGGTCAAACAAGACCTACCCACAACAAACCTGTGCTGGCTATCCCTTAGGATGTTAGCCTGGGCCAGTCCATCAAGGATGGTCTCCTTAATAAACATTTCTAAGATCTTCCCCAGGATAGAAGTCAGGCTAATGGGCCTCTAGTTAGCTGGATCCACTCTCCTCCCTTTCTTGAAGATCGGCACCACATTGGCCTTCTTCCAGTCTTCGGGCACTACACCAGGGCGCCAGGAGTTTTCAAAGATCTGTGCCAGGGGCTGGGCTATGACGCTCGCCAGCTCCTTGAGTACCCTGGGGTGCAGATTGTCAGGGCCGGCTGACTTGAAGGTATCCAGCTTCTCAAGATGTTCCTTCATGAGGTCAGCATTTATGGAGGGTAGGGGATCCCCATCACCCAGATCTCCCTGTCCCATAGCAGGCATGGGCGTCCCATGGGACTGATGAAAGACTGACGCAAAGTACCTATTTAATAGGTTGGCTTTTTCCTGGGCATCAGTTGTCAGTTGCCCCGTCTGGTTTAGCAGGGGTCCAACGTTGCCCTTGCTTTTCCTCTGGCTCCCCACATTATCTGAAAAAGGACTTTTTGTTGTCCTTGATGCCTGAAGCTAGTTGGAGTTCAGTTGCAGCCTTGGCTTCCCTGGTTTGCTCCCTGCAGGACCGGACCAGTGCAGAATAATCCTCCTTGGAGGTGAATCCCGTCCTCCATCCTTTGTAGGCTTTCCTTTTTAGCCGCAGGAGGTCCGCTAAGTCCCTGGAGAGCCAGGAGGGCTGCTGTGCCTTCTTGCTGCCTTTCCTCCGTGTTGGAATAGATTTAGCTTGTGCATTGAGGATCGCTTCCTTGAGAAGCAACCACTCTTCTTGAACTCCCATCTCCCTGGGGTCATGGTGCCTAAGGGCCTGACCGACAAGCCTCTTGAGCTTGTCAAAGTCAGGCTTTTCTGAAGTCAAGGACTTCTGTGTTGCTGACTGACTTGCCAGCTTTACAGCGGATGGTGAAGGTGATCAGCTTGTGGTCGCTGTCACCCAGCTTCCCATCGATCACTAGGTCGCCGATTAGGTCGTCCCCCATAGCCAGTACCAGGTCGAGCAGCGCTTTGCCTCTCATTGGCCCATAGACTTCTTGAGTCAGGTAGAGGTCATCCACGCACGAGAGAAAGCTTTGTGACCACTCGGATTTTGCTGAGTGGTCTTCCCAGGAGATGTCTGGGTAATTGAAGTCACCCATGACAACGAAGGTCCTGGAGCAAGTGGCCTCAGTCAGTTCCCGGGCGAACTCCTGGTCAAGCTCAGGACTTTGAGTGGGAGGTCTGTAGTAGACTCCCACCGTTGTGTCCCCTGTGCCGTATTCCCCATGAATTTTTACCCAGAGGGTCTCTAGCTGTCCATGCCGGTCGCCAACATCAGCTTGCAGGGACATGTAGCTTTCCTTCACATAGAGAGCTACACCCCCGCCCCTTTTGTCAACACGATCCCTCCTGTACAGGGTATAGCCCTCTATACCCATGGTCCAGTCATGGGTGGAGTCCCACCAGGTCTCCGTTATCCCAATGATGTCATAATTCTTTGCACTGAGCAGGAGGATGAGCTCCTCCTGCTTGTTGCCCAGGCTCCTGGCATTAGTGTACAGGCAGGCAAGTGTGCCCTTAGGGGCTCTTGCCTTGCCCACAGATTGTGCCAGGGCTGGGGCAGGGGTGGGCTCCCTTAAGTGCCTTGGTCTGCTGGCTTTGCAAGGGTCGCTCAGTGGGCCAGCTGTGGCAGTAGTCCCCCCATACCCAAGTGGGCTTAGTTTAAAGCCCGGTGGAGCAGGTCAGCCAGCCTGGCTGAGAAGAGCCTCTTCCCCAGCGGGGAGAGGTGGAGGCCATCTCTTCCCAGCAGCTCGCTGCCTCTCTCGCCAAAGAGCAGGCTGTGGTCATGGAAGCCAAAGCCTTCCCGATGACACCAGCTCTGCAGTCTTTGGTTCACTGCATGGATCCTCCTCTCCCTCCTCAGCCCATGGCCCAAGACTGGGAGGATTGATGAAAACACCACCTTAGCTCCCAGATCCCTAAGCCCTGCTCCCAAATCCCTGTAGCGCCTCATGACCTGGCTGGGGGTGCTCCAAGCCGTGTCATTGGTGTCCACATGAATAAGGAGCATGGGATAGTGGTCTGTGGACCAGAGAAGCTCTGGGATCCTCTCCGCAATGTCTCAGATGCGGGCCCCTGGGAAGCAGTAGATTTCCCGGGCGAAGGGGTCGGGGCGGCAGATTGCCCTCTCAGTCCCCCGCAGGATGGAGTCTCCCACAACAAACACCTTTCGTTTTGTCTTGGGGAGAGCGGGGGCAGTAGCTGTGGTTGAGCCTGGGTTGCCTGCGGGAGCTGGCAACTGAGCAGGCTCTGCTGGGGCTGCAAGAGGTGCGAACCTGTTGCTAAGCTCCGGTGAGGGAGGGGCCTTGGTGTGGCAGGCCTTGGGGCCCTTGATCACGTTGGTCCATGCCCCTGACTGGGCAGAGCAGGAGGTCCCAGAGTCCTCCTTAGTCCTGGAGGGAGACGGTGCTCTACCCTGTGGCTCCTGGGGGAGAAGGGCCTGGCAGTAGGAGTCTACCTCCTGCTTGCAGTCCCTGATGGCACGCAGTTTCTGGACTGTGGCCTGGAGCTCCTCCAGCTGGTGTGCCAGAGACCCCAGTAGGGAGCAGACCCTGCAAGGGGAGGTGGCCATGCTCCCGGGCCCCAGAGCCTGAAAAAGGGACAGGCAGCCCCCGCAGCCAAGAGCCAGGGGCTCCATCTGCATGGAGCCTGGAACCATGGGCTCTGTCTGGGTGGCCATCTCTGAGGTGCCCAATGGGGGGGGCCCCAGAGCCCGAGGGGACCCTCAGGGTGCGGCGCGTGCCCATCCGTGTCATGCCTCTGGTAGGCTGGCTACAGCTGGGGCTGACTACTCTTGGGGGGTCGCAGGCAGGGTCTTGTGCCCTCCCACGCCCTCTCCTGCGCGAACTCTGTGCTAACTCGAGTGCCTGTTTACGCAGCCTGTTCGCGCGGCTCCAGTCGTGTGGCTCCCTGGGGGGCTGGGCCAAGTAGGGGCCTGGGCGGGGGCTTGACCCGGCCCAGCTCCACGCAGCTGCCTCCTCGCAGGGTGCGAGGAGTTAACCACTTCCCACCACAAGCCCGCTTACCTCTGGCTGTGCTGGGGGTTGGCAGGGGGCTCTGCGGCTGCTGAGGGGGTGTCTGGGGGGGCTTCGGGGGAGCGGGGGTGCAGCGGGCTTCACCCACGCATCTCTCACCACTCCAGAGCCTAACTGAGCTTTTTTTCCCTGTTTGGTGGCCCTTTTAAACTGTGCGCATGCGCAGTGAGCCTGCTGTCGGGGAACTCTGATTTCTCAGGCCATCAAAGACATGGCAGGAGAGAACCTCTGGGGACCCTTTTAGTAAATCTTGCTGGAGGGCAAGCTCTTGACCTGAAAGGAGACAGCTGTGTCCAAAGAGCTCAAAACAGCAAAGCATTCAAGTGAACGTCTCGGGTGATTACACAATCTCATCTCCTCCTACAACCATGTAACTTGTCACCTGGATAAGAGAGAGGAGGTTGTCATTGTATACCTAGACTTCCAAAAGGTCTTTGATCTGGTTTCCCATGATGTTCTCATGGGAAAATTGGAGGATTGTGGGCTTAGCTGCTCAACAGTGAGGTGGGTAGGAAGCTGGCTGCAGGGTAGGATCCAGACAATTCTAATGAATGGATCTGTGTCATCTGGCAAGAAGTGGCCACTGCTGTCCCTCAGGGGTCCATGCATGGTCCAGTGCTTTTCAACATTGTTATCAATGATGTGGGGCTGTAGAGTTCACTGGCCAAGTTCACAGATAATGGGGGAGCATGATAACGCTTGAAAATAGGCTGAAGATACAGGCAGACCTAGACAGGTTGGAAAGCTGGGCGGATTGGAACCAGATGAAGTTCAACACTGAGAAGTATAAAGTGCTTCATCTGGGGACAAACAATCCCCAACCTATTTACAGGCTGGGTGGCACCAAACTGACTAGCACCATGACTGAAAAGGGTCTAGGGGTAATGACAGACCATAGTATGAATATGAGCCATCAGTGAGATGCTGCAGCCATCAGGGAAAACAATTCTCTGGCATGCATCAACCAAGGCATCTCCAGCAAAACCAAGCAAGTGATTCTTCCACATTACTCAGCATTCGTGAGACCGCAGCTGGAGCATTGCATCCAGTTCTAGGCACTGCACTTCAACAAGGAGGTGGAAAAGCTTGAGAGCACCTAGAGAACAACCACCCATATGATCAGAGACTTGCAAAGCAAGCCATATGAGGAAAGACTGAGGGACTTGGGTCTCTTCAACCTAAAAAAGGGAAGGCTGAGAGGGGACATGGTAGCAACTTACCTCTATATTAGGAGAATACATCAAGGGCTCACTGAACAAGTGTTCACCAGGGCACCCTGGGGGAAAGCCAGGAGTAATGGCCACAGACTCCTGGAAGACCATTTCAGGCTTAACACTAAGAAAAATTCTTCACAGTTAGGGTGTACAGGTGGTGGAATAAACTCCCTCTGGAGGTGGTGCAATCACCTACCCTGGAAATCTTTAAGAGGAGACTGGATGGTCACCTAACTGGGGTCATCTGACCTCATTTGTCTTTCCTGCCTAGTGCAGGGGGGTTGGATGGGATGATCTCACAAGATCCATTCCAGCCCCTTACATTCTATGAATCAAAAATTAAAAAAGCATCCAAAAAGAGCATTTTAAAATGCCATGACATTTCTGAAATGATGTTTCACATTTTCTTTTTAGATTAAATTTAATTATTTAGTTTTTAATATTAAAAAATTAGAAAGCTTTATAAGCTCCACATTGGAACAAAATAAAATATTTCAGTTAAGACAATTCTCTCACTCTCTCTCTTTGTTCTTTTTCAGAATTTTGATTTTAGGCAATTTCAGCATTTTTGTTTCCACTGTTTCTAAAGGGAAAAATACAGCTATTGTGGATTTTCCCACAAAATGGAAAATCACCTCTATAAAGGCATTTTTGAACAGAGGAGGACTGTGAAACTGCCTGAAGTTGGTACATCCCAAGGACATTATGAGTCTAAGAAATTACACACTAGGAAAAATACGAAAACCCTAAGATTCTTGTGTAACCTCCTCCCCAACTTCATAGCATGAGTTATGACACAAGGACATTCAAGACTCCATGATGCTTTTCACAAGGTCAAGGAAGCAGTTTCTGCCTATGGCTTATTTTTAAAAATGTAGGTGAAACACTGTAATCTTTTTGAGTTATCATGTGATCATGGAGAACATCTAAAACTTGTTCTTTTGTTCTTTGCTTATGGCTACAGGGTAGAATCCCTACCAGGGCTTCTTCTGTCTCGATAAATACTACTGGCAAAAAGAGGAGCAATGTGTCCTCCAATGGATTCTTCACAAAATATTTGAATTTCTGGCAGTGGTTGACATGCACAGAATTAGGATGTCGATCCACTCTTCTGTTTCCTTCTTCATTCCGAATCTGTGAAGTACTTCTCTAACAGAATTCTCATTGGTTATGCACAGTCCTGGCCATGCTCCAATTGGGTAAATGTTTCAATTTGGTTTTAAAATTTCCATCTCCAATTGAAGCAGGTATTTTTTGCACCTGGTATAGTATTGCTGTATTTCCTTCATAATGTGTCCAACTTTGGAACCCACATTTCAAGCAGGATGTGAACAGTTTGGAAAGAGTGCGGAGCAACAAGAATGATCAGGGGCCTGGGAGACAATATATCTGAGAAAAGGATGAAAGAATTAGGGTTATTTAGTCTGGAAAAGAAAAGATGTAGGGTGTATTTGATAACCAACTTCAAATATCTGGAGGACGGAGAGAAGGTGGAGATTGGCTTTTTTTTCTGTGACTGAAGGAGACAGGACTAAGAGCAATGGTCTTAAATTATAGCAGGGGAAATTTAAGCTGGAGATTAGAGAAACCTTTTGAATACAAGGGTGGTCAAGTATTGGAACAGGCTTCCTAGAGAAGTTGTGGAATCTCCATCCTTGGAAACTTTCAAAAGCATTTAGACAAGACTCTTGACTGGGGTGGTGTAGTCAGAGATGATTCTGCCTTGAGTAGGGCATGGGCCAGATGACATGATGAAGTCCCTTCCAGTCCTGCTTTCCTATGATCATATATATGTTTATATAGATATTATGGTAATATTAAACTTGCATAAATTATACTTTTATTTGCAAAGTATTGCATTAGTGTTGCATCAAGTATACTTCTACTTTCACTTAAAAATTATACTTTTTGAAATGTATTTTTATGAACTAAAAGGGATAGAAACCCTGAGGCTACAGGGTGTGAATCAACCTATACTTAGAAGGGATGAGAGGACACTTCTCTGAGTTCAGATTATCCTGCAAATACTAGCAGCATGTCTGGTACTAGGGTTTGTGTGGATCTTGTCCTAGGTTTCCCATCAATGTACAGAGGTGAACCAGTAGTGTATTATGGGACAGTTATGTCCTTCCTTCACAGTAATTAAGCCAGCAATGATTTTAGTCCACCAAGACATGGAATTCTTTAAGCACTACCAATTCCTTAATGATATCCATTTGAACCATTTGGCCAAGCCATAGATCCAGTACATAAGCTGCTCTTGTGTGTCTATGGGATAGGTGCTTGATGACCCTTTGGGCTTATCTGAAATGTAGAAGTTTGTTGGACTTAGAGGAAAACGATGATATATTCATAGTGGATTGGCCAGTAGGCTTCTGAATCAGGGAGTCACCATAGTGTAAGGAGATCATTTTATCTTGCAGACCTAGGATAACCAGAAATGGCTCCAGAATTTCCACTTGGCAAGAAGACTGCAATTGGCTGGTGGCCTGTTTAACTTGTACTTTCTTTCATTGTCTTCTTAAGTTGCTTTTCCTGTTAGAACTCTCTGTTCTGGATCCTTAGTGAATGACTTATGTGAACTGAAAGAATCCTAAACTCAATAGATTGGATTTTACAGAGATGTGTAGAAATATAATTTGGTGTAAGGTACGTGCTGAAGTTTGAAGGAAAGTGCCAGTTGCAACAACTTGGAGTCCTTTAAACATCCATAGGAAGACTTATAGTCTTCAAAGGGTACAAGAGCTGAACAATAAAACCATGAGCTACATGCAGTGTTTCCTCTTAATTCAATGACAGACTCTTAGACTCTGTGGAAATTTAGTTTTTAAAGACCAGCCTGCATTTCATTATGCCAATAAACTCTGTAGGTCTATCTGCCTATTAGAGAAAACATCACTGGCATTGTTTTTAATATAATGTTTTTAATTTACTTAAAGGATACTAAAAAGGAGTTAAATCCATCATCCTCCAAGCAGTGTCTGAGAATTTTCAGCAGCCTGACATGCAATTTTCCTTCTTTATCGCTAACTAATGCAATGGAATATAGAAACATAAATAAAATACAGGCAAACAAAGGAACATCCTAGTATGGCCAGTATGGCTTTTGGACCCTTTAAAAGTGGAATTTGTAGTTGCAGAGCACAAGAATAGGAGTAAACATGAAACCTATTGGAAGTAAATATAAGGCTTTCTGCCTTTGGGGTCAGAAGTAACAGAGAGGAAAGACCCCAGGTTAAGTAAACTACAGTGTAGGTCTCAGTAGTAGGCAGGAGAAGCCAGCAAAGAGGAAGGGTATACATCCTCTGCTCCCACTAACAAAACTTGGATAAGGAAATCTGAAAAGCCTCAAGAGACTGGTATCCAGTAGTTTGACTTTATTCGATCTTACCCTGGAACTCTTGTATGAATATAAAATTGATCCCCAAAATAGATGTTCTGGACTGAATAGCTTTGAAGTGACTTATTCTACCTGCCCAACCCCTGTGTCTATTTATTCACAACTTGAAAGTTAGCCTCTCTTTGCCTATTCTATAGTCATTCTCTAACTTTTCATTCATATCACTTCACTTATAATTTCCACCCTTCCTTTTTCTCTTTCCCTTGTATTGTCTCTGTTTAATTCCTTAGTCATCTCTCTCCTTCCCTCCCCCCTCTCTCTCAAAAATAGTATTTCCCTGACCTATCTGCGGCCCACTTTTCCTCTTTTCTCCTCTCCAAAAGCCATTCTCTTTCTTAACTTCTTCCCCAGCTTCTCCATTAGTGGTACCCATCCATCCCTTTTTTCGCTCACTTTTGTTTCTCCTCCAACTTCTTTCTTCATGGCTTCTTCCTGCTTTGAAATAGGTCCCTGAACTCTGGAGTGCTTCAGGTTGCTTACTTCCCAGGCAATGTCTTCTTGATGCGCATTATCCATACTCACAGTCAACTGAGTGGAGCTGATCCAAAACCCATTGTGATGGGAGCCTTTGTATTGCTTTCATTGTGTACAGGTGCACTCATTTAAATCTGGTCTGTTGCAAAGAACATGTTTCTTTTTTTTTCTAGTTTGATCTGCAACATTAAAAATCTGTAATTCCATAACAATCTCAGGTTTTCTCCTTTTTTTAAAAATGTGAGCAGAATACACTGATCTTTTAGATATTTAAACCTAGCTGTGTTGTACAGTAACTAACTTACATTTCCCAACAATTAGCAATTAGTCTTATCAAAGAAAGAGCCTGAAATGAATGTGTTTTATTAAAGCTTCAGAAAGGATATAATTACCAAAGAAGCCTCTTGGAAGTAAGGCTTTTGGAAGCTTATTCTGTTTGACATTGGTAAAAGGCAAAAGCCCCAGTTAAAATAAAATGACAGCTGTTTATATAAGCAGATCCTAGTTACTTTAATTATTGCTTTTGGCAGGATACAGAAAGATTAATCTTGCTTAAATCTGACTAATGTCTGCAGGGTTCAGTTACCCTGAAAAATCTTCAGCCACTACCTAAGTTAAATATAATGTGCACTGGGCAATGTTACCCAAGATAGTTTCACTTGGATAAAGTGGTAAAATTGTTCTAATTGACTAATTCAGTTAGAAGCCTGTGGAACATGAGACACGCACAAATCTAATTTCTACAGCACACTGGTTTCTTGTTAAAAAAAAGACTTTCAATATTTGATGTTAAAATATTTTATTTCTATTTCCTGATGTAAATCAATTACCTCGGTATCATTTTTCTCAGCCACCCTTTTTAGAAGCCACTACATATAAACAAAAATATGTAATTTATACTTACAATGTGGAAAAACTGAAAGTGTCATGTGATTGGCTGACAGAGGAGGATCCCAACACATACATTAAGAGCATTTAATTTCAACTGTATTGCCAGATCATCAACATGTCTTTGAGTTGATAAAACAGTGCATCAGTAAGCCACAAGAGCCTGTGCACTGTTCTGGTCTACAGCTAGGCCAGGTACAGGCATCACACGTCTTCTGGTTTAGTTGGTTGGAAACTGCTCTATACCCATAACAGAAGTTCAGAGCACATAGACTGCTTTAAAAGTGTCAGATCCTGGTCTTAGATAGACCTGGATCAATGTGGTATCACATTTAATTGATCTAGGTTAAATAAGTGAATCGAATTGGAGTACCAGGTCCACTCACAAATCAAGGTAGATAGCTGTCTGCTGGCATCCCAGAGGCCTTTGCGAGTCTCTGCTAGTCCCTTTCCTCCTCCCCCTGCTCCCCACAGGGAGCTGGGTGGGCTGTAAAAACCTGTCACTGACATACTGCTGATGATGAGCAGGGAAGGGAAGGGGGCTCTGTCGTGCTCTGCTCCCTGGCACTGTGCCAGTTCACGGGGGGCATAGGCATACCCACCAAGAGACCCCCACAAGCCACTGCAGTGCCAGGGAGCCAGGCACAGCTGAGCCCCCTCCCTCATCAGGAGTGAGCCTCAGTGACAGGCTTCTGCAGCCAACCCAGCTCCCTGGCACTATGCCTGCTTGCAGGGGTATGAGTGTCTCTTGGTGGACTCACACACCCACCAAGGGACACCCACAGTCCTGCAAGCCAGTGCAGTGACAGGGAGCAGGCAGACTGGAAATGCCTGTCACTGACTCAGCAGTGCTTGGAAATCACTGGCAGCCTGGAGAGGTTGTGTGTCATGCTCAAGTACCCTCAACCTGCTGCCCTCAGCCAATGCAGGCAGCGTCCTTCCTCCCATCCTCAGTGTGAACTTCTGTTCTGTTCTGTTCTGTTGGCTCCCAACCTAAACTAGGATGCTTACAAAAACCTGCATAGGCTTGAGCGATTACACCTCGGGCTTTTTGAATGTCTATACCCAGCCCTAAAGATTTGAAGCCATTAGCAAGGAGTTCATTCAACTGCGGAGAATAGAACTTGATAGAACTTGAATTTAAACAACTTGGCCATTACCTTAGAAAGTACCTTAAAGCTGTGTAAATAAACTTCTGCTGAAATGTCTTAGTGCTTTTGTGCAGGAGGATGGTTTAAAGCTGTCAGTTTTTCTCTATCATCTTCCCACTTCTCTTTACCCACGATTGCCTTTCCTAACCAAGGCGGTCAGTTTTGTGTCCTTCTCCCATTGCCTTTTGTACTCTCGTCACTTATTTAACAGAGAATGTGCCAAAAAATTGTTGTTGAGATCCCACTTGTGCACTATTGGAAGCTGGAACTCAAACATGTTGAAAACATTTTCCCCAGTTCCCAATTCCTCAATGAAAACTTTCACATGAAAAAAAAAATTGTATAGAGGAAATGCTGAAGTTGAAATTAAATATTTTTTTTTCTGTTTAAGTTAGAAAATTTGCTTTGTATTTTGGTTTATTTTTAGAATGTAATTTAAATTGAAAAATAGTTGCAACTAAAATTATTTGTTTTTATCATGGTTTTATTAAAAGTGAGATGGAATTTTTGTTTTATTAATAAATTTCCTATAAAAATAAAATCTTAAAAATCACAATTTCCAGCAAAAATGTCACTGCCTATGGCAAGGGTGGGCAATTATTTGGACCTGCGGGCCACAAAGTAAGTCTTGGTGAGATGTCATGGGTTGGGTCAGTGCAGCCAGAAGGAGCCATTGCCACTGGTATTGTTGGGAAGCGAATCCAGCCACCACACTGCCCCATTCTTGCTGCACACATGGGGGTGGTGGGACTGGCCGCACACACCACAGCCTGGACTGCCTCTGTGTCTAGGCTGGGCAGGGCCAAGGGACCCACCATGAGCCAGACAAAACCCCTTGGTGGGCCGCATCTGGCTGTATTCTTCCCACCCCTGATCTATGGAATGGAAAATCAAAGTGTAAAAATAATTGGAGAAATATAACTGTGCAAGGTATTTTTTCACTTGAAAATAGTAACTTATACCAGCCCCTGGCTTCTTTACTATTCATTCCATCCAGGAAGAGCACATACCAACTGGAGAATTTTTCCAGCTATTTGAGTTGATTTAATAAAAGACATCAGAGTTACCCAAAGAACCTTGTCTGCCATGCTCTTCTAAACATCTTTTGGGTGATTAGATACAGATATGATGTCTATGGATGTTGTCATAGAAATATTAAAAACAATAGAAGGTTTTTTTCCTCTTTTTTTAAGGTTCAAGACCTGAGCAAACACGAAGGGAAAAAATAATTCCAGATGATTACCTAAAAATTTACTGTATACTGTACTGTACGTACTTCTTAGACTACAAACTTTGCAAACTCCTTGGGGTTTGGTTTTTATTTGTTATGCTTAAGGTCATTCTTTTGAAGTATTTTGAAGCTGGCAAACATTCATGTTATAGGGATAAAAACAGAGGTTCATTGTTTTTAAAAAAAAATTGTCAATCCCACCATAGATAAATTCAACTACCATAATGAGTATCTCCTTTTTGAGGTTGAGAACTCCCTGACATGTGAGCTGTACTCTCTGCAGGGCTGCAATGGGCTATGAAAAGGTACCTTTGTGCAATTTATACTGACTTGAGGATGCCCTAAATTGTGCCCAGTTTCCACGAAAAACCCTCTCAGTTAGGGCTTGTAGGTCTAACATAGACATGCTAAACTGGTAAAATCATTCAAATAGTCTTCTAATGTGGAGCTAGTCTTCAGATCCATTAAGTCACTCTAGCTATCCCTTGGAGCTCCTGGAGAGCTGGGGGTCACCATTTTAATGTTCTGTGGAGAGACTGTCTGTTGGAGGAGACATTACATTTTGAATATTTACATTTTTGTAATGCCTTTCCAGTGTATAAGTCATCTCTATTGCGCTAACAAACATCATGTCACTAGTTTTGGAACATTCTATAAAATTCTCGGATCTCAGAATAGAATTCTGCTACAAGAAATAAAACGTCTTTTATTTTCAAGACATCTATCATAATATCCAGAGGAAGCAGAGCCACACTCCACCTAAAACAATGAGATCTTGCTCTCTTCCCTATGAATCCAACTCCTAGTAGATCTTACAGCTCTTTTGACTTGCAAATTCTTCTTCCAAACCCCAGAAAAGTCTGAAGATATTCTACATACATTTACGTAGGGAGGGTAGAAGGGCGGTAAAAATGAAAAAAAATATTCTGATGGCTACATATCATGCAAAGAGTATTCTTCCTTAGCATCTGAAAAACAGGTAATGATCAATGTAAACAGAGAAGTAAACATACCCCTAACCCATTTATTTCTGAGCTTATTTAAAACTTAAACTGTTGTAATGCATTGATTTCTCTTTTGTATATTACTGAAGAAGAAAAGTTATCTAAGATTATCCTTAAAGGAAGCATCCAAAGAGCGATCATCAAATAGAGATATTTCGAAGTCAGCTTTAAAAAGAAAATTACTTTCCAACTGGGGGAAAAATATAGTGTATAATTCTAGTTATAAGTTGACCTGTTTTTTTCTTCCAAATGACCATAGAAATTGCACTGTACTTATACACAGGGCCTATAATCAGGCCTCCAAAATCTCAAATTTAGACTGGAAGTATTTTTTGAACATATTAAAAACACCTTTCAGCAAGCTGCCAGATAATTTCAGAACCAAGCAGTTAGCCATTCCTGTTTGGCTAGAATGGCCCCAGCCCGCCTCCCCCCCGCAACCAGCTGTGAGCTGTGGTCAGGGCCGTGTGGCGAGGGGGTTCCATCCAGCAGTAGGACAATTTTAACTGTTAGGGCAATAGTCAGACAAGTACTCTTTAGTTATTGCAGGCTCTGTGTTGCCCTTAGGCAAGGCATTGCACCCATCAGCCTCCTTTACCAAGGTTATGGTTGAAGTCATTGGATGTGCAGGATGATGGATCATCTGATTTGGTGGATGCCTGCAACTGGGACAATAATAGAGGAGATTTGCACAAGTTAGCTGAGCACTGCAACCTGCAACAAGAAATGGCAACCTGCTGCAGTATTTTGCTAAGCACAACCCATGGTATTTCCAGAATTAAGAAAATCACACAATGGTATTAAAGGGGTTCCTAACAGAAAAGGTGAGGACACCTTGCCTGGTAAGGATAGTTATATGCGACAGGTGACTCCTGACCATCAGCATGCTACCATTTGCACTCAGAAGACAGCAGTCTAAGTGGCAATGTGGAATGTGAAGACTCTACATCAAATTGGGAAATTGGATAATGTCAAGCATGAAATGCAGAGATTAAAGATCAGTATTCTAGGTCTGTGAGAAACACATTGGAAGAAGGCTGGAATTATTGTTTCAGAAGATGTGAAGAGCATCAATTCAGGACGTCAGATGCATGAAAGACGATCTGGGTTTATTTTTGATGAAGAAACCTCAAAATGTTTGCATGTTTTTTATTCATAGATTCATAGATTCATAGATGCTAGAGTTGGAACGGACCTCAACAGATCATCGAGTCCAAGCCCCTGTTTAGGCAGGAAAGAGTGCTGGGGTCAGATGACCCCAGCCAGGTGCCTATCCAGTCTTCTCTTAAAGACCACCAAGGTAGGGGAGAGCACCACCTCCCTTGGAAGCCCATTCCAAATTTTGGCCACCCTTACCGTGAAGTTTTTCCTGATATCTAGCCTAAATCTGCTGTCTGTCAGTTTGTGACCATTGTTCCTTGTTACCTCAAGAAGAGCCCTGGTAAACAGAGCATTTCTGATCCCTTGCTGCAGCCCACTAATAAATTTGTAGGTGGCCACAAGATCACCTCTCAGCCTTCTTTTGCAGAGGCTGAAGAGGTCCAGGTACCTCAGTCTCTCCTCATAGGGCTTGTCCTGTAAGCCCCTAACCATACAAGTGGCCCTCCTCTGGACCCTCTCAAGTCTATCAACATCTTTCTTGAAGTACGGTGCCCAAAACTGGACCCAGTATTCCAACTTCAATCTGACCAAAGCCGCATAGAGGGGAAGTATTACCTTCTTGGTTCTATTTGTCATACATTTGCTGATGCATGATAAAGTGTGTTTAGCTTTGCTAATGATTTCATCACACTGACGACTCATGTTCATCTTGGAGTCCACTGTGACTTGGAAATCCCTTTCAGCTTCTGTGCTGCTGAGAGGGTCACTTCCCAGCCAGTAGGTATGCTGGATATTTTTGCACCCTAGATACAGCACTCTGCACTTGTCCTCGTTGTACTGCATCCTATTGTATACTGCCCACTTTTCTACTCTATCCAGGTCTGCCTGCAATTGTTCCCTACCCTCCAGAGTATGCACGTCACCCCACAATTTAGTATTGTCCACAAACGTGGATAGAGTACACCTCACAATCACATCCATGTCACTGACGATGATATTGAAGAGCACAGGTCCAAGGACTGAACCCTGCAGGACCCCACTACTCACATCCTTCCAGGTTGATACCAATCCATCTACTACCACTCTCTGGGTGCAACCGCTAAGCCAATTTGCCATCCACCAGACCATGTAAACATCTATGTCACAGCCTCTTAATTTATTTATGAGAATGGGATGAGATACCATATCAAAGGCCTTACTAAAATCCAAGAAAATGACATCCATCTCTACTCCTGCATCTAAGCATTTTGTGACCCTGTCATAAAATGAAACCAGATTGGTCAGGCATGATCTACCTGCTATGACTCCATGCTGGTTTCCCTGCTGCATTATTTTTCCTGCTAGAAATATTTTGGGCAATATCTGCTAGAGTGATGCTTGTGAAAATAAAGGGTAAACCATTTAACATTGCACTAATACAAGTCTATGCACTGACAGCTGAAAGTGGAGAAGAGTACATTGATCATTTCTATGAAGACCTTGATAAAGCAAGAAAGCAGTGCAATCCTCAAGAAGTGGTCATAGTGATAGGAGATCTAAATGTGAAAGTTGGTTGTGAACAAGTGGATAATATTGTTGGAGCCCATGGATTTGGGGAAAAAAAAGAAAGAGGAGAGAGATGGAGTGACTGATGTGTTGTAAATGATCAAGTCATTATGAACACATGGTTTGAATACTACCCAAAAAGAAGGTATACATGGAAAAGTCCTGGAGATAAAGTTATAAACCAAATTGATTAAATCACCATGAACAGAAGTTTCAGTAATGCAGTTCAACAATGGAAAACTTACCCAGGGGATGACTGGAAGTGATCATGTACTTGTAGTGCGCACTATCAAGATAAGGTTCAATAAACTTAAGAAACTAAAAGTGACAAAGACGCTTGATTATTCAATTTTAATGGAAAAAAGTTCTGGTTAAAGAAACGTACACAGTTGCAGTCAAAAATCATTTTCAAGAACTTGAAGATGAAGGAAATATGTAAAACTGGGAAATTTTCAAAGAAGTACTAACTGAAACAGTTAAAGAGTTTTCCATCATAAGTAAGGCAAGAATACCCGAAATGGATGGGCAAAGAAGTCCTTGAACTTACGGCAAAAAGAAGAAAGATGAAAAACTGTAGTATGGAAGAGGATAAGAAACTAGACAAAAGAATTCAATCAGTGTGCAATGAAGAAAAGGAAAAATGGCTTAATAAAAAAAGTACAGAGTTAGAAAAACAAGAGAATAAAGATGTTCCATCAGTGCATAGGAATATCAAAGCCTGGGGGCTTTCTGCTCCTTTAAGACAAGCAGCAGCCTAGCCAGGTTGTTATGCAAGTTAGGCACAGGGCAGCAGCTGCAGGCTGCAAGGGCAACAAGGAAATGAGACAATTAGCGGGCACCTGCAGCCAGCCCAGGTGGTCACCTGACTGGAAGGGGGCAAAGCCCTGGAAGTACATAAGCCTGGGGCTTAGGCTGACAAGCCAGTCTGACCCTGCTAGCTGCAGGGTTAGAAGCTCCAGGCACTCAGGGACACTTGTCTGACCGCTTCACTGCCTGCAGGAACACTGAGATTCAGAGAGCTCAAAGAAAGCCAGGCTGGGAGGTATGCCAGCCCAAGGGTAAAGGAAGGTTTGCCCTTTGAAAGGGGCAGAGGGCTGCTTGCACTGTTGTGATTTACGTTATAGCCTGGAGGCTTATGTTTATGTTACTGCTTATACTGGCAGCTTGGTTTGGGACTGTTAGGGGTGGTTATGGAGGCCCCATTAGTGCCTGTGGGGCACCTGATAGTGTTGAGCCCTGCCAGTGCAGGCTCAGGACTTTAGTGAGTATTGAGCCCAGAGCAGGTATACTGCAAGGTGTCAGCCACACAGGAGCCAAGGGCATGGCACCTAAGAGGGGCACTGTGAGAGACAGGACCCAAAGGCCCAGCACCAGAGGGTGGCATAGCCACATGTGGGGCAGGGACCTGGCAGACAGGCCCAGGGACCAGGAACGACAAGTGAGAGCTAGTGCCTTAGAGCCAGATCTGATACAGTGGGCCCAGGACAGAAGGCCTAGCAAGATTAAAGGAGCAGAAGCTGAGGAGGCTAAAGCCTCAACAGAAGACACAAGGTTACGGTACCACCCACGAGGCATGGGGCATGGTATAGGGGAAGATTTGGAGCCATTCAAGTAGCCCTTAAGGCTTTGGGTGCCCTGCAGGGCACAGTTCACTTGAGTGGTTCAGTGAGGGACCTGTGAGGCCCAGTTCAGTTCCAGGGACCCTAGCAGGGGGTTCAGTCAAACTGGGGCCACACAAAGGCCTGTGGGTAGCCTCCCTATTTATCATTATACCATGAAGGCATGGTAGATAAGATGGGAAGGCGCCCTAGGTGCGGAATAGGTCACAGTTGCAGAGCCACCAGGGTATGTCATGGCCACCCTGGGACCCCAATGTGCTACACAGGTGAAGGAGGATATACTGCTACGGGATGTATAAAAGCCAAGTAATGAGGATGTAATTATGGAATGAGAACAAGTATTGAAAAGATGGGCAGAGTATATTGAAGAGTTATTCCATGACAGTTGAGAAGAAGAGCCATATTAAGAAGAACATGGATGGTTTACAAACTCTTAAGTCAGAAGTATGAACAGTTATCAATAGAATGAAAAGCACTAAAGCTACAGGACCAGTTGAGAGTGTAGTAGAACAAATCAAATGATTGGTATAGAAAAGTTAACACTGTTATCAATGAAATTTATTGAAGTGGAGAAATAACTGAGGACCTCAGTAGACCAATCTTTATCGCACTCCCCAAAAGACCTGAAGCCATTGAATGTGAACTCCATTGAACCATCGGTTTAATAAGACATGTGACAAAGATCCTATTAAAGGTACTGATGTTGAGAGCTAGAAGTGACTGGAAGAACTGGATACTGATGGTAAAGACTAGAGAATTTTAAGAAACCTCTATTGGGACCAAACTTCAGCAGTGAAGAATAAAAATAAGTGATTTCATCCAAATTAAGAAAGGCATGAGGCACGGCTGTGTTTTTCATTTGACTTGTTCAAATCATACAGTGAGAGAGATTTACCAGGGCTGATCACTGGCAGACAGAATTTGAACAATTTGTGTTATGCTGATTACAAAGAAGAAGATCATTCCTGTATGCAACATCAAAGTGGAAAAGGAACAGATAAAGTAGGTCAATAAATTTAACTACTAGGGAAGCTAGATAAAATCAGATGGTAAATGCGATCATGAAATAAAATGCAGAACTGGGATGGCAAAAGATGCATTTCTGAAAATGAAAAACATATTAACAAGTAGTAAAACTTCTATGGGGACCAAGTTAAGAGTATTGAATTGCTATGTTATACCAGTCTTCATGTATGTATCAGAACGCTGGACAATATTGCCAACTATGGAAAAGAGAATTGAAGCAAATGAGAAGTGGTTTTTAAGGCACATCTTGAAGTTATGTTGGACAAGTCACACTTCAGATGAAGATATGTTGTAAAGAGCAGACTGCAGGAGGAAGCTGCTGATTAACATGAGAAAGAGATAGTTGGAGTTTCTTAGACATGTTACAAGGAAAGAGGAATTGAAAATCTGGTTGTAACTGGAAAGACTGAAGGAAGGAGTGATCATGGAGGACAGAGGTTGACTTATGTCAAGAGTCTATCCAACAGGTGCATGTATTGACACTGGAAATTCTGTATGCCTCAAAGAGAAGAGATCTGTGGAAGACCATGGTCACCAACGTCCTGTTTGGATATGGTACCAAGAGAGAGAGACAGTAGTCAAAAAAACAAGTGAGCATTATTGTGCCTTCCTTCGGGTCTGTTTTAAACCAGCAAGAGGTCGGGGACAGACATTGCATAAACTGGTTTGACCCAAATTAGTTAAGTCTGATACTACATTCAACCAGATTTATCTCAAAGTGGTTTCAGCCATTTTCATACTGAACATCTGTTCTGTTTATCTGTTCTGTTACAGGTTTAAACCAGTTTCTGATCACTTAAACCAGTTTATGTGTAATGTTTGTCCCTAGCCAAGAACAACTCCTTTCTGACCATATTTGTCAAAGTGTCTAATGATGTCATAAGCCTTTGTTTGAGATGGGGGTTAAAAGGGGCTCAGTGCACTGCAAAGCATTCATAGAATCATAGCAAATTAGGGTTGTAAGGTACTTCAGGAGCTCATCTAGTCCAACCCCCTGCTCAAAACAGGACCATCCCCAACTAGATCATCACGGCCAAGGCCATGTTTATCCAGGTCTTAAAAATCTCCAAGATGGAGATTCCACAACCTCTCTGGGCAATGTGTTCCAGTGCTTTACTATTCTCCTAGTGATAAAATTTTACCTAATATCCACCATAAACTTCTCTTGTTGAAACTTGAGACCATTGCTTCTTGTTCTGGCATCTGTCACCACAAAGAATGGTCTGTCTTGCTCCATCCTTTTTGGAACTACCCTTCAGGTAGTTGAAGGCTGCTATTAAATCCCAACTCAGTCTTTTCTTCTCCAGACTGTACAAGCCCAGTTCCCTCAGCTTCTCCTAATAAGTCATGGGCCTCAGCCTCCTAACCATTTTTGTTTCCCTCCACTAGATTTTCATCAATTTGTCTACATCCTTTCTCTAGTGAGGAGGCCACAAGCTGGACACAGTACTCCAGATGTGGCCTCACCAGTGCCAAAGAGAGGGGAAGAATCACTTCCTTCAACCTGTTGGCAACACTCCTACTAAAGACCCTCAGTATGCTGTTAGCTTTCTTGGCAACAAGGGCACACTGCTGACTCATATTACTCTTATTGTCCACTGTAACCCCCAGGTCGTTTTCTACAAATCTGCTGCTTAGCCACTTGGTCCGCAGCCTGTACCAGCGCATGGGATTTTTCAGTTCTAAGTGCAGGTCTTTACATGTGTCTTTATTTAACCTCATGAGATTTCTTCTGGTCCAATCCTCCAATTTGTCTAGGTATCTGAATCCTAGCCCTACTTCCTCCAGCTTGGTGTCATCTACAAACTTGCTGGGGTGTACACCATCCCATCTTCCAGATCATTGGATGTTTATCTTGCTGGGATCCTGTGACCCCAGCTGACTTCCTACTCCTGGGGCAGAGGGCTGGACTCGATGATCTTCTGAGGTCCCTTCCAGCCGGAATGTCTATGAAATCCATGAAATCATTGAAGATACGGAACAAAACCGGCCCTAGGAATGACCCCTGGGGTACTCAGTTTGATACTGGCTGCCAACTAGACATCAAACCATTGATTAGTATCCTTTTTTCCAACAATCCAGCCAGTTTTCTATCCACCTTAGAGTCCATTCAGCCAACGCATACTTCCTTAGCTTGTTTGCAAGAATGTAGTGGGAGACCATATCATCTATATCAAAGAATTATATAATCTATGGCATCCTTTGCTGCAGTTGTCATCTGCAGCTGTAATGCTTCTTAGAATTTAGTCTCCAATTTTGGTAAGGTCTCCCTGATAGCCTGACCACTTGTTTGAATTTTTTAGGATCTTAAGATGTAGGGATTCTCAGTTGTAAGACTTTATTTCTTTTTGGATAATAACAGTATATCTAGATATGTATTGTGTTATACCAAATTTGGTAGCAGTTTTTGCAACTGGATAGTTCTAATTAATTTTGCTTTATCTCTATTGAAAATTTCCTTTGCATGAGGATAGAAATCCTTAGCCCTCTAAATATGCTCTGTGGGTCAACACTAAAAACCCATATAGAAGCAAAGAATGGGCTTAGAAGATTACAAAGTATGTCAGCAAAATGGTGACTTAGGGCACTTCGACATGTTGCCCTATGGCGACGTAGCGATGTGCTACATCACCATACGGTGCGCTAAGGCAGCATAGCAGTTGCATGGGTCTACACATGATCAGCAGCTATGTTGCCATGGCAGCATGCTCCCCTGTTTCATTGTGCTGCCATGGGAACAGTGGCAAAATCTAATTGTGCGCTGTGCGCTTTAGTACTTCCAAAAGGAAGTACTAAAGCACTGCGCTGTAGCAATGTCCCCATACATGTAGACATGCCCCTAAGGATTCTGTTGTTTACTCCCAGACCTTTTTGCAACAGGAACAGACTAACTGAGAGATGCTGGGGAATTAGCTTCAGATTATCTCAACTTTATCATCAGTAGAAGGGGGCTAGGAATGCTCTTCAATGTGTCTGGAGATCTAAAACAAAATGCTCTGCACTATGAAGTGCTTGTTCTTGTTATTCATTATTTAGTATCCTCTCTTCAGCCAGTGGCCTTTACTTAATAGTTCATTGGAAGGTTAAACATGTCTAATGCACCTGGTCAATTGTGCAATGCTACACAAGGATAGGTTAAAAAAAATCATTTCTGATGTAGCTGGAAATTATGCTATGCCCTGAAGAAGGAAGGCAATAGTTTTGTAATTCTTTATCTTACTGTGTCTATCTTTGTTGCAAATGTTAATCATTTTTTTTAAAAAAGGTTTTTTAGTTTTTTCCTCAATTGAATTTTCAATCAATTAAGAACAGGAGATATAGTTTTCCCCTGAAGTAGAAAAATGCGTGAAAAACAAAAGTATACACCAAAACCTAAGTGAAGATAATATTACAAACAAAGTTTAGTTGTGCAATTATGACTGTATAAAGCCCAGCTCATGTGATTTTTAAATTCAATTTTGTATATTTAAAGCTAAGCAATGTTAAATAGGTATTTAATTTCCCTCAATAGCTGTACACATTTATGTATGAAATAAGAACATTAGTTCTTTATAGCATATTGCATCAAGATTATGTATGTATTAAGTATATGTATAAATATACAATATAATATATAAGGCTGTAAAATTATTCACATAAATATACTTCTTAACCTTCTTGTAAACAGACTATTATCTCAATAATCAGTTCTCCAGAGGAGATATATTTTGATAATGGTTTAATGAATCTTTTAATTTTTTAAACATCAGATACAATGCAAACAAAAAGTTCCAAACATTTCCAAACTATGTATTTCAATTATTTTTGATACTTTGGGCTTAAACAGTGTAACCTTGATGAATTTGTAGAATGTGTTGTTCTTATTTACAGCAATGGCTGTGCAGTTTTTTACAATCGTGTGGATCTAAGATTTTGAAAATGGGGGTGGCAGAATGCTTAGTGCATTGTAACATATCATACAACATCTATTTTTTATTGAATTAAAGAGAAATTAGAAGCTTTATTCAGATGCTAAGGGAGTTAGCACTATATTTTTCAGTTTACAATCAAAGGAAAACCAAATATAATTATTGGAGTAAGACTGATTATATATATAGTTTTAAAAAATACAACAAACAAGGCAAAATAGTCAAAAGATATTGTGGTATATGTCTGGCAGTCATTACAGTTAAATGTGCATCACTTATTCAGATTCATAATGTAAAATGTAGGTGCCAAAGTGCTTTTCAAAAGTGTGTTTATGAAGTACCTGTGCTAAAGCTTACCTTTTTTTTTTTAAATTGCTGTAGTATGCATCAGTTCTGAATAAACCAAATGCATGGGTACTATAGCAAATTCCTACAGCCATGTTTCATTTCAAGGTTATTGCTTTCAGATTTGCCCCTTGCTTCCATGTGCTCAGGGAGAGCAGGGTCTGACAGGGGGGAAAGGGGGAGGGGCTGCCAAGGGAAAAAGTTGGGTGGAAGCAGAAAACAAAGGCTATCTGGCCCAAGATTTATTCTCCCTTCTACAGCAGTGGGAAGGGGACAAATTCAAGGCAAATCTCCTATGATTAGATTCTATATTTGGAAAATTATAAGAAATGTATACATTTTCCTTATATAGAATCTAATTATTGCGGGGGAGGCTATCTTATAATTAGGGTCATCTATTTGAATAAATGAAGTACTGGTCTGTTTTCTTGATGTGAAATGCTTCTCCTGACCTAGAAGCAGTTGTGGCTCTGAGTAATCCCTCATTGGCAAACACAGGCACGGTCACAGCAGCTACCAAATGCTCTTTTGTCATATTGCCGAGAAGTAGAATAATTTATGATGTTAATAAACTCTTCTGTATCCTCAGCTTGCCTTTTCCCCCTGGCATAGTATGGGAGTTTCTGTAATTGCCTGTCTTGAAACAGTCAGGAATTGCTTTTGGCTTTACATTCTGCCAATATGTTATACACAGCTTATCAGGCTGGTGGGTTTGAGAAGTGTCTAAACATACAGTTTGGGATCTGTGTCCATGGCAATAGTAATCTGGTTTGGGACCTTTACTAATTTCACTTCAGGTTCTTAATCACACTGATCTCTAGGTTGCATCAGAGACATTGTGTTTGGATGTAGGAACTTGCTGAATATTAGTAAGAACCACTCCAACTGAGTGTGCTGAGGAGTTGTATAATAAGAAGTAAATCTTACAGCTCTGTATGTGGAGCTGACAACCACTAGATGAAAATATCAGCTGGCATCCAGGCATTTGCTGATTTGTCATAATTAGGAGGAAGCTTAGTAATTTCCTTCATAAAGGATTTAGGATGTTTTGGCTTCCTAATCATCAATAGTTGGCACAGATAAGCAAAATTAACCCAACCATTGAAACTTTCCCATCTTCTGGTTTTTCCCTTTTCCTCATGTGTCTTATGTCATGGAGTCTTTTCAAATAAAATCCTATCTCATCTATATTGTAGCTGTCAGAGAGGAAAAATTTGTCAGCAAACTGAAGTCGTCATTCAGTTTATCACTGTGTGGTTGCTGGTTTATCTGCCAGCTTACTCTAACTGTGGGTCTTTTTGGTTCTTTTGCTGAAGAAACGTTTGAGCTATTGACTTAACTGTCCCTTGCCTTAAAATCATTCAAGCCACCTGCATTGGCAAGCTAATGGCTTCTTTTCTTTTAATGAGAGTTCAGAAAGTACTGCTCCCTGTGTCTTCTCCATAGAGAAAGAGGCCCCAAAACGTCAAGAGTTTTTCCTTCGCATTTATATTTGAAATTGCCCTTCACTTGGTCTTCTTCACAGTTGGTCCATAGCTTACCTCTGTACTTCCAGATTCTGCACCACCCTATGAACATCCTTCTTGACTATAGCTTGATTCTTGTTGGGCGCATCTGTATGTGCTTTTTAACGTGCATTAGGCTATCTTAATATGCATTAAAGTATCACTAAAAACAGTGCACTTTCACTAATGTGCATTAAAATAGGCTAATGCACATAAAGCATCACTAAAAACATGGGGTGCCTGTAATTACTGTGTGTTGGAGGAGCTCGATTAACCGAGTCTGCTGGAGTGTGGTAATTATTGTGTGGTAATTACTGTGCTTCAGCCAGCCTCTGTGTCTTGTGTTTTAGGGTCCCCACACTAAAAAATGGTGGCAGGGTCACTTTAACAAAAGCTCATCGAATGTGCTTTAGTTCAAGTGTCCCCACTGCCATTTTGAAGTGAGGAGGTGCTAATACATGAGACACTTCAGGCTTTAATTAGAGCTGCTTTTGGAGCCACTCTAATTAAAGCACCCCTCACTCCTCCCCTGGAACATGTGTAAAAGTGCCCATGTTCTTTAGTTAATGCGCTAATGCTCATTTTCCTAGTATCGCACAATGGAGGTACAGTAAAAACTCCATTAACCAGCACCTTACAAGCTGGCATGCTCTATTAACCTGCATGTCAGCTTGTAAGGTAAAGTGAAACTAGAAGTGCCCACCGTGGCACCCACCTGGTTTCTCTGAGCCCCCATGGCTCAGGTTGGAACATAGCAGGCTGTGTGGGACCCACCTCCTTGTCCTGCAGGGCCCACAGAAGAGGTGGCGACACCCTGGATGCAGCGGGAGAAGTGGCGGCCCAAACAGGCATCCTTGCTAAATTAACCAGCATATTTTGTTATCCAGCATCCCCTATTCCTGGGGGATGCCTGATAACAGAGCTGTTACTGTACTTGTTTTAATGTGCATTAATGGAATTGCTTTAATGCACACACAGATGTGCCCTGTGAGTACCAGAAGCTTGACACTCTCAGACAATGTTGACTTATTTTTTAGGTAAGCGACTTACCAGCATTTTGTCTTTGGGATGCTGGGATGTCCCTCACCTAATAAAGAAGTCAACATTTCTTCCACAAAAGAACCAAAACAGATATCTGCTCTTTAGCCTGGTGCTGAGCTTAGCAAGGACAAGTATTTTCCAGTCCAAAATTGTTGCTCTTATGCAGCTATGTTGCTGATATTGAATAGAAAGTACATAACAAGGAAAAGTGATCCCAAGGGAAATGATGCTGATCAGTAGCATTTGCTCTTACAAGATATTACTTCAGATGGGTGTCCAGCATATGAAGAAAGAAATAACTAATTTCAGTAAGCAGAAGAGATCCTTGAATGACCTACAGACCACTTGAAATTGGGGAGATTTTCTAAAAGTGTTTGAAATCTATACAGCTAAGCCAGTTTTGAAAACCAGCTGTAGTAAATTTCCAGTGTGAGATATCCTAGAGCTAGTTAGAAACTGTCCAAAAAAAAAAGTTTCATTGGAAAATGCTAGTTTATTAATCCTATGATATTTTGTCCAAAACAACTTGTCTTCATCAAAGTTTCTGTTTGGAGTCCTGGTGGGTCTATCCCAGAGAAGATTATTGGAAAATCCGGGTCCCTACCCTGAAGGCGGATGCATCTGGTGCCAGGAATATCCAATTAAAGCAGCTGAAAGGACTGGGGAGCTTTTGGTTGATTGGAAATTTTGAAAAACAGTTGGATTTGGTCCAAATCAAGACTAAAAAAAAGTATGCAAACCAAAAACCGTGCTTTTCTGTTAACTCCAATCTCAGTTCATTTTTCTACTGAAATAATTTCGAGTTGGAAAACCTGTTCAGCAAAACCCAGCCAGATTCTTTTACATAACCTAAAACTCTTTTTGTGCTACAGTTCCAATCAATTTAGCTAAATCATTTTTAAACAAGTTAGAAATATCTTCTGTGTAGATAGACCATAAGCTTCAGCTTCTGGTGTTTGTTTTTTAGCTGGTGCAATTTTTTACTCACCATACCAGCTGCGTAAAATGATCAAACCTGATGGTAATTCTAAATATGGGTATACTTTATGCAATCGCTTCTTAAAGTGTCATTTAACAGTTGTGCAGTCAGTAGCAGAGTGACCATATTGTGGCTTGACACTGTTTTGAGTAGTGATGATTTGGTAGGAAGTGGGCCTCAAGTTCCCTTAGCAACAAGTGAAGGATAAATGAAACACACAATGAATCATAAGGAGATTTCTGCTTTCAGTTGTTGACCTTTATTCTTGAATAATAATAGTTTTAATGTGATGGCCCCAAGCACGTATTTGGCTGTATAAAGAGTTTGTTTGCTCAGGTATTATAACTATTATTAATGCTTAAAATATAATGAAAACAGACAATTAATAAAGCTTTTCCTACTTCTTGCTCTTCAAATCAGCATTCACTATTTCCTTCTACTGAAGCATGCTTAGATAGTTTTATAGAACAAAAGCAAAAACTAAATAACTAAATAAATGGGAGAAGCCTGGCTCCATTGTAGTCTGTTACAAAACTATGACTGATTTCAGTGAGGCCAGAATTTTTTACCCATGGTTTATGCTTCTCAAATCCATAGTCTAAGAACTGGATCATGCAGACATGGAATGCTTCTGACTGTGATTTAATGTAATGAATTTTGATTACTGGGGTTATCTCTTGCAAGTGTTTCTTGACACTAGCCCTAATTTAGGGCATGAGGCAACGAATGAAAGCAAAAAAATAGGAGGCTGGGGAAAAGAGGAAAGTATGCTTATTTTGTTCCAATTCACAGTTCATTATGTGTATGCCTTTCCAGGCCCATATTGGAAGCAAAAGTTATTGCATAATGCAGTTCAGAACTGGATTAACGCACTTTTCATATATTAGAGTACATAAATGAAGTCCTATAGTGACAATATAAAGTAAAAGATGATCATTATGCACAGTATAAAGAATATTTGGTATGAGTGCTGGCTTAAGAATTTGTTAAGGAGCCAGTGTTTCCCAATAATTTTGTGCATTACCTAGGGAAGGAACCGTTTTAGACTTCAGAGCAAAAATAATGTTACAGAAGACCTTGCTTCAGCAGTTCTGTCATACACTCACATAAAACTCCAAGGCACTGACATTGTCTTATTCTAAAAGCCTACATACATTATTATTGTTTGGTTTCAGAACTGCAAAATTGTAAGAAACTCTTGGTATCCTGTGCAGGATTTTGAACTGGAAATTCTCTAGTGCTCATGTTTATTCTATATCCTTCTTATACTGATAGCCTAAACGTACATTTGATCTTTTTTGTGATTTGACTCAAGTTGGTTGCCATGTGGTCATTTACTGTATATAGCTTTTCATTGGGAAACCACATAAGGGCTAATATACTCTTCTATTTTTCTATTCTCTGCAGGTTCTCAAACCATTGCCATAGTATCTCTGAGTGCCCTGTAGTGAAGCATTCAGCAACATGAACACATTCTTTTATATTCTCCCTCTCATCTTCTATGACAGGGAGCATGGTGCAGTGTACTGTTTTCTTTTGGTTGTTGTTTTTATTTGTATCTATTTTAGCAAAGCAAGATCAGAGAAGCCTGTGAGCAGAAGGGAGTAAAGTTTGTGGTGGCTCATAATTCCTGGAGAAGTAGGGCCGGAAGGGACCTCATAAGGTCATCTAGACCAGCCCCTCACTCAAGGTAGGATCATCCCTGACTAAACTACTCTAGCCAAGAGTCTGTCTAAACCCTTTTGAAAGTTCACCAGTATAGAGATTCTACAATTTCTCTAGGTAGCCTGTTCCAATGCCTGACTACCTTCATAGTCAGAAATTTTCTCCTAATCTCCAATCTAAATTTCCCCTGCTGCTGTTTGAGACTATTACTCCTAGTCCTGCCTTGTACCACCACAAAAAAGCTCATCTCCATCTTCTCTATAATTGCCCCTCAGGTATTTGAAATCAGTTATCAATACCCACTCAGTTTTCTTCTGCAGACTAAATAACCCTAGTTCTTCCAGCTTTTCCTCGTAAGTCTTGTCTCCCAGGCCACTAATCATTTTTATTGCTCTGCACTGGACTCTTTCCAAACTGTCCACATCTTTCTTCAAATGGGGGGCCCAAAACTGGACACAGTACTCCAGATGAGGCTTCACCATCACTGAATATTATCATGGATACATCCATCTAAAAATATAGGTATGTGCATTTGTTCAGTAGCTCCTAAACAGCTAACCCTCCCCATTTCATGTATGTATGTGAAAGGGGAGGAGATTCTCAGATGGTGTTGTGTGTTATAGGCCTACTGAAGCTAACAGAGTTATAAAGTTATGTTATGTCTAGTTAACTTTCCTAGACTTCTAAACATTTTTGTCACTCTCTACTGGAAGCTTTCCAGTCTGTCCACATCTTATTGAAGTATGGAGCCCAAAACTGGACATAGTACTCTAGGTGAGGCCTCACTAGTACGAAATAGTGTGGAAGAATCACTTCTCTTGCATTGCAAGTGACCTTTTGGTTAATACAGTCTAGGTTGTTGTTGGCTTTTCATGCACCAAGAACATGCTGTTGGCTCATATTCAACTTGTGGTCTACTGCAGTGATTTTTTTTCAGCCAGGGTGCCATGGCACCCTGGGCTGCCTTGACATCCCTGCCAGGGTGTCACAGAGTCACAAGAGTATGCAAACATGATTCACAAGATAAACCCAGAGATCTCAATTAGGCATTCGTGGCATTGAAAATGTTCTGACCTGCTGTGGTCTGTCTGAGGTCTTGGTAACAGAAAAATGGCTGCATTATTTTTCTGTAGTAAAAAAATGAGTAAAACTAAGAGCTTCCATTTTCCCCAAGGGTGCTTTTAGTCTAAGTTGAGAACCCCCTGCAATCCCCACATCCTTTTCTGCAGTACTGCAGCCTAGCCAGTCATTCCCTTGTTTGTATTTGTGCATGTAATTATTCTGTCCCAAGTGCAGGGCTTTCCATTTGTCCTTGCTGTATTTAGTCTGATTGATTGAAGATAATTTTCCAGTCTATTCAGGTCATTCTGGATCCTAGCTCTACCCCCCATGGTGTCTGCAACTCCATCCCACTTGCTGTTATCAGCAAATTTGCTAAGTGTGCACTAGATCCCATCATCCAAATCATTATGGAAGATGTTAAATAATACCAGACCCAGGCCTTCTCCATACATCATCTTTATCCTTGCAGTGGAAAGCACTATTGTGCCTAAGGAGCAGAATCTTTAATCACTTACTTGATCCCAGAGCTTAATGTTATCTTTAGACATCCTAAGTGTAAGCCATTTTATGAAAGGTAAGTGTTGGAAGCACAGGACAATATAGTCAGAGTAATCTGTATTGCTGAGAATGTGCTACTGCATTCTGTACTAGCTGGAGTTTCCTGAGAGCTGACTGTGTCCATCTCCTTCCTACAGATATTGCACAGCTGTGGTCCAACTAGGAGGTAAAAAAAAAATCATATTTACCTCAGGCTACATCAGGATGGACTGTATCCAAATGAAATAATAGAAACAGTTTCTCACAGGCATGACTATATGAAAGCCTAATGCCATTGAGAAAGCTGAGAACATACAAACTCCTGATGAACTGATTATTTGTTGGTGTTTATCTTTGACCAAGGAGGCTGCTTCATAGCTACAGATTCCTCAAAGCACTTGTCAACCAATCCACTTAACCTCTGTCACCCTCAATACTGTTTTAACCAGGTATTTTTCATCCATGTATTAGTATGTGATTGTTAATAGTGCAGGCCCAAAAGGCAGTGACCTGTGAAAGTCATAGAGCAACAGATGAAGAAATGAGATGCATTTATTTTGCAGAAAAGCCCATATAGAAGAGAATATTGACAACAATATTTGGATATTTCACCAAGTATCACCAACTAGGAATCACTAAGGGCTTTTAGAAACCTTTTAGCCTCTAAAAATAAGCACTAGATCTAAATTAGTTTTGGCTCTGCTTTCTATTGCTAACTGAGTGAGTTCAATTACAAGGGCTCCTGGCATATTTCAGTCATATCTGTGTGATGCTAATCACATTATCATCTCTCATTATCATATGTAACACAGCTGAGTGAGCACAAACTGAGGATGCTTATAGAGCACCATGACTTCAGTGACACTGTGCATGTGAGTAAAAAAAAAAAATTAGTCTTGGAGACATTTGAAGTTATATGGTCCACCTTAATTCGCCCCATGTTTTTCTTTTACCTGTCCCCTGTCACACTGTGTTTCTACCAGCAGCACAGTTCTGTAGAGCAGAAGCATATGGTGTATCAGGATGATTTCTCTGTTTCCTAAAAAACTGTTTTGTAAAACCTTTCATTCTTGCTAAGAGAAAATGAAAGAGTGCAAAATTGCTTCTGGCTACCATCCCAGGGCACACAAAAAGGTTAGTTTAAATTAATGTACTGGCTTTCATATAAGGAATAACAGTATCATTGCTTTTATTGACTTTTCACTTTCTTTGGGTATGCTTTAAATTATAGAAGCACATTCACATATGAAAGATATGACTAGGTCATGATATACCCCTTATTTTCTGGGCTGAGCTCAGCTATAAAAAGTTTGCTTCCTTATAGCTGAAACTGAGTACAGAAGTTTCAAAGCCAGGACAAATTGTCTTTAACCATTTTCTCTCTCACCCTTATTGTGCCAGTGTAGGGCTAGCGTTCCCCAGGAAGGATAGATCTTATACCAAGCTAAGTAGTGTCTTACTCCACGGGGATCCCACTGATTACTGTAGGACTATTTGAGATGAGACACAATGGATGGTGTGACAGAACACCCTTTAGAGTGTCTGACACTCCTAAGAGCTGGAGCAGGGAGCTGCCAGGTTGCTAATGAGAGTAGCCATTTTGGAGAGTGGCCATTTTGGGAGAGTTGTTATAAGAGCAGAACATTTTGAGATCAGCCAGCTGGGAGTAACGTTCCCTGGTGGAGCTACTGTTGCAGAAATATCTTGGAGGTAAGGGTGAGGCTATGGGGAAGGAGGAGGCCTCAGTAGTCACTGGCATAACCAAAACTTGCACCCTGCTAGGATAGGGTGGCCTGGTGGTCCTGCCTGTGGTGAGGCAGAGCCACTTAAATACCAGGACCAAGGACCTCTCAGATGTAAGGTGGGTTGGGGCACCTAAAGCCCTGCTCCCACCTTTGGGTGGGTTACTGGGGGTGAGGGGCAGGTAAAGTTATTGAGAAGCGCCTGAGTCCCATGGGGTTTTGGACCCTGGAGGTGGGCCAAGAACACTTAAAGAGGGGCACCTGAGCCCAAGGGGGTGTAAGACCCTGGGCCCTGAGAGTTGCAGGGCAGAGTTGGGGAGCCAGTTAACCTCAGAGAGGAGTGGCTGAGTCCTAAGGGGTGTGTCACAGGGTCACGCAGGTGCCCTGTTCCTATGAAGGAATAAGGGCTGCTGAAGCTCCCTGAGACAGCACAGGTGGTGGTTGCCGGAGCAACCAGGCTGGTCACATGGCCAGAAGGGGGCAGGGCCGGGCCTTTACAAACAGCCCAGGCCGGAGCCTTAGTTGGCAGTTCCCTTCTGGCAGCCTGAGGTGCAGGAGCTCTGCAGGAGGGCTGACCAGTGCAGAACTGATTACTGCAGCCTGACCACCCAAGCGGCTACAGCATGGTGAGGGTGGAGAGGACCCTGACTGGGAGGCCTTTGTGAGAGAGCCAGGTGGGCTTAGATCTTATGATAGCCAGGAGGCTTATTGTTGTGTTTCAGCCGTTTGGCTTATGGTTCTGTTTAGTTACTGTTACACCGGAGGACCGGGTGAGGCTATAAGGGGATGGAAGAGGCCTCATCTAGGAGTGCCCCAGTAGAGTGGGGGTGCTCCCAGCACCGGAGTGTGGTGCTACATTGCGGGGTGTACTACCCCAGCCCTGGGGAGGGGCACAGTGCCAGTGAGGGCACTGTAGTTGGGGTATAAGACCGTAGCCCTGAGAAGGGCAAAGAGGATTTTGGGGGCCAGGCATGGCTAAGGCCACCTGAGCCCCACTGCAAGGAGCACCAGTGAGAAGCCTGAGGGGCTCGTGTTAGGCTTCAAGGGGAGAGCCACATGAGGAGAAGCCTAGGGTGGGTGCTACTAGAGAGATGAGCCCGGAGAGGGTGAGTCCATGATTATAGAGAGCCCGGAGGGGGCAGAGAGAAGCCCCAGGAGCAGGCGCATACTTGAGGGAAGCCCCACGAGGGGGCGAGTACAGAGAGAAGCCCCGGTGGGGGCAGGTTTTAAGCGAAGCCCCAGGAGTGGGCATATACTATTGATAGAAACCCCAGTAGGGTTGTGGACCAAAAAGGATCCCAGAGGGGCTCCCAGTGTCGGGGACCCCGAAGGGTCAAAAGGGCCAGGGAAGGCTCAGGCCGCCTGAGCCCCATTGGGAATCGATAGAAACCCCAGTAGGGGTGTGGACCGAAAAGGATCCCAGAAGGGCTTCACAGTGGTGGGGACTCCGAAGGGTCAAACGGGCCAGGTAAGGCTCCGGCCGCCTGAGCCCAACTGGAAAGAGTACTGTCAGTCAGCCCGAGTGGGCTAACGGACAGAGGGGTGCCGGCTGTGTGACAAGCCCAGAGGTGCCAGCGAAAGGGGCGCCGGTTGCGTGACAACCCCAGGGGCGCCAGAGAAAGGGGTACTGGTTGCGTGACAAGCCCAGGGGCGCCGGGCAGGGTGCAGAAAAGGACCTGATAACGTCTGGAAGAGCTGCGAGGCTTGGGGCGTGCTAAAGGGGAGGTAGGAGGCATGCATTGCCCATAAGGCTGGGGTGCACCGAGTCACCTCATACGGAACGGGGGATAGTTCAACATAACACCTCGTATCAGGGGATCAAAGGCAGCCTCCCTTCTAGAACCATATAACAACAAGATGTGGTGGGCGAGATAAGAGGGTGCTGGATCGCCTAATTGACACGGTAGGGGGCGCTAGTGGGATCACGGCCGCTCCTAGGCCCCACGCCGTGACACAGTGGTGCACTGGCCGGGAAAGCCGGCCGTGCGCGGGTAAGTGACCCGTGTTCCCCCTTTTTAAGGGGGAAGAATGAGCCCAGAGCGGGGCTAAAATCGAGATGTTATAGAAAGAGAATTTTTACCATAGCTCGACAGGGGGAGATGAGTAAAGATACCCATTGCTTAGAAGTCCTGAACAAAACTGAGGCCCTGGACCAGAGAAACTGGGTCAGGGTAGCTATGGCTCAGGACAAAATTATGGGGCATCAGGAAAAATTCCTCTGGTGGCTTAGACTTGAAGAGTTGACAGAAAGTGTAGCCCAGCTAGAGTGTGCCTTAGCCCTAGCTGAGGCCCAGAAGAAGGGGGCCGAGGCTAAGGTTGTGACGCTAGAGTGGCTGGGCAAGAAAGAAAAGGGAACAAAAGAAATTAGGTGCCTGATGGCAATAGAGGCAGAGAAAACCAAGGAATTAGAACGGCTGTGTACCCTAGAGGCCCAAAAGGGTCAAGTTGGAGAAGAAAGGCTGCGAAGGCTGCAGGCAGAGATGGATGACTGGATGGCACAGTCTCCAGAGGCCTGCGTAAAGGCGGCAGGGTAACTGCAGGAGATGCAGCAGAAGCTAGACGTAGCCAGGGGCATAGTAGCCGTCCTGCAAAAGGAAATTGACACCCAGGTGGAACAGATAGAGGGGCTCCATAAGGATATGGAGAGCTGGCAGGAGAGATGCCTGGGGACCGAACGTCTGGTTGACGAGTGGCAAGCAGAATTAAATGAGAGCCGGGTCCAAACACAGCAAAATAGTAAGACCATAGCAAGAGAGATGGAAAAAATCAAAGTCTTTATGGCAGAAAAGGAAGTAGAATTAGCTGACTGTAAGAAAGAGAAGGAGGAACTAAGTGTGCAAGTGCAGAGCCTGAAAGTAGAAAATGATCTCATGAAGGAACAGGCTCAGGCACTGGAGAGAAAGAGACAGGGGTTCTTGGAGGCTAATACCCAGCAGGTCCTAGAGGTCCACGAGGTTAGGGAAGTGGAGGAGCTGAAGGCCATGACCCTAGCAAAGAGAGAAGCACAGGTCTTAGAGATGATGAGCCTGCTCAGGCAGCTGTTGGAAGATCTTGAAGGGCAACTAACAAGGGAGAGGGAAGCTGTCGAGAATGAGATGAGAGAAAGAGAGTTGCTTATGAAAGCTCTCCAAAACGTGGAGACAAGTGTGGAGAAGGCTGGGCCTAAACTAACAGCAGGCCTAAAGAAAGAGGGCTTCATAATGGAGCGACTGGAGGTCTTAAAGAAGAAGGTTCTGTTGTCAGCTCACATGGGATCAGTGGCGGAAACAGCACGCCCAAGACATGAGCCATGTAAAGGAACAACTGAGAAGGCTGTCCTTACCACAGGGTAGGGTAGAGGGATCCGTATGTGGGGTTGAGAGGCCAGAAACAACTAACTTGGCAGTAGGAGCTGTAACTGAGGTGGCTAAATAAACTTCCCCTTACTTCGTTGGGTAAGAAAGAGGCAGCAAAGATCCCTAGCCCACGACGGCAGAAAGGAGAAAAGGGCTCAGTAAACAGGGACACAGTCCATCCAAAGAAAGGGGACAGAATGGAGGGTCTGGGGAAATGTAAGAAGGAGTCATCAGCTAAGAGAAGCACGGGGATCAAGGCCAAACCTCAGCTATGTGTGACTGGCCTACCCAAGAAAATAGGATGGAGGACACTGAGGAGGGTCCTAGAGGCCAAAGTAGGAGAGGTGGCCTTTGCTGAAATTTTTAAGGGACCTTGCCGGAGGTCCACTGGCCAGGGGAGAATTGAATTCTGGAAGAAAGAAGATGCACAGAGGGCAATAAAGTGCCAATGGGAAATATGGAGTAAGCTGCAAAATATCCAGAATGGAAAGACAAGCGCCAGGAATAGACCCGTGACTGCAGAGAAAAGACCCAGAATGTTGGACGGAAGAAGGAGATTTCAAAAAGCGAGCGGACACTCAGCCAGCGTAGTGGACAAATTACCAAGGTTAGCTAATGTGGAGGGACTACCTGTGGCAGGTATATCCCAAGAAATCCCCCATGATGCACCTCGGGTAAAAGGCGAGCAGGAGGCGCCTAAAAACCTCCGCCTCCAGTATATGTGCTGCTGAATGTCGGAAGAAAACACAAGAGCAGAAAGGACCTTGGAGCAAGAACACCTCTTGTGAATTGGAAGACCGGGCCCGGTGAGTGCTGAACTTAAGGGGGAAGGTATGTCACAGGGTCACATAGGTACCCTGTTCCTATGAAGGAATAAGGGCTGCTGAAGCTCCCTGAGACAGCACAGGTGGTGGTTGCCGGAGCAACCAGGCTGGTCACATGGCCAGAAGGGGGCAGGGCCGGGCCTTTACAAACAGCCCAGGCCGGAGCCTTAGTTGGCAGTTCCCTTCTGGCAGCCTGAGGTGCAGGAGCTCTACAGGAGGGCTGACCAGCGCAGAACTGATTGTTGCAGCCTGACCACCCAAGCGGCTACAGCATGGTGAGGGTGGAGAGGACCCTGACTGGGAGGCCTTTGCGAGAGAGCCAGGTGGGCTTAGATCTTATGTTATAGCCAGGAGGCTTATTGTTGTGTTTCAGCCGTTTGGCTTATGGTTCTGTTTAGTTACTGTTACACCGGCGGACTGGGTGAGGCTATAAGGGGACAGAGGAGGACTCATTTAGGAGCGCCCCAGTAGAGTGGGGGTGCTCCCAGCACCAGAGTGTGGTGCTACATTGCGGGGTGTACTACCCCAGCCCTGAGAAGGGCAAAGAGGATTTTGGGGGCCAGGCACGGCTAAGGCCACCGGCGCACCAGTGAGAAGCCCGAGGGGCTCGTGTTGGGCTCCAAGGAGAGAGCCACATGAGGAGAAGCCTAGGGTGGGTGCTACTAGAGAGACAAGCCCGGAGAGGGTGAGTCCATGATTATAGAGAGCCCAGAGGGGGCAGAGAGAAGCCCCAGGAGCAGTTGCGTACTTGAGGAAAGCCCCACGAGGGGGCGAGTACAGAGAGAAGTCCCGGTGGGGGCAGGTTTTAAGCGAAGCCCCAGGAGTGGGCATATACTATTGATAGAAACCTCAGTAGGGGTGTGGACCGAAAAGGATCCCAGAGGGGCTCCCAGTGTTGGGGACCCCAAAGGGTCAGGGGGGCCAGGTAAGGCTCAGGCTGCCTGAGCCCCATTGGGAATCAATAGAAACCCCAGTAGGGGTGTGGACTGAAAAGGATCCCAGAGGGGCTCCCAGTGTCGGGGACCCCGAAGGGTCAAAGGGGCCAGGTAAGGTTCCGGCCGCCTGAGCCCAATTGGGAATTAATAGCAACCCCAGTAGGGGTGTGGACCGAAAAGGATCCCAGAAGGGCTCCACAGTGGTGGGGACTCCGAAGGGTCAAACGGGCCAGGTAAGGCTCCGGCCACCTGAGCCCAACTGGAAAGAGTACTGTCAGTCAGCCCGAAAGGGCTAACGGATAGAGGGGCACCAGTTGTATGACAAGCCCAGGGGCGCCGGTTGTGTGACAAGCCCGGGGCACCAGAGAGGGGCACCGGTTGTGTGACAAGCCCAGGGGCGCCGGGCAGGGCGCAGAAAAGAAAAGGATCTGATAACATCCGGAAGAGCTGTGAGGCTTGGGGAATGCTAAAGGGGAGGTAGGAGGTACGCATTGCCCATAAGGCTGGGGTGCATCGAGTCACCTCATACGGAACGGGGGATAGTTCAGCATAACACCGCATATTAGGGGATCAAAGGCAGCCTCCCTTCTAGAACCATATAACAACAAGACGTGGTGGGCGAGATAAGAGGGTGCTGGATCGCCTAATTGACATGGTAGGGGGCGCTAGTGGGATCACAGCTGCTCCTAGGCCCCACTCTGTGACAGGGCAGACGACCCTAGGCCCTAGTGTAAAGGAGTGGAGTTGTGGCCCAAGAGAAGGGCATAGTGGTTTGGTGAGGGGACAGGGGTGAAGTAGGCCTGTAGCTGAGAGCTCAGTCCCGTTCAGGTGAGGGTCACAGGAGACACCCAAAAGACTGCACCAGGGCTGACCAATGGAGTGTAGAGAAAAGAGTAAGGATCTCCATGGAGTAGGGCGGAGTGAGTGTGGCCTGGATAGGCACTATGCAAGACACCAAGTGAGGGAGGGGTGGTGTGTGTGTGGCCCCAAAATGGGCAGTATGATGATGATACAGCTGTGTGCCCAGTTTGGCCCAGCCTTTAGCCGAAGTATCATCACACAGTGAGACATCAGCGAGGCACAGGACGTGTAGGGGTGGTGGAAGTGTGTACTAATCTCTCACCGTCATTTGGGTGCACAAAGGTCAGCCTCCTGCCTATTTGCTATCATAATCATTTATCAACAAGGCGTGGCAGGTGAGCAAGGCAGGCCGTTTGCCCAGAGATGAGGGCAGGGCCATAATAGTACCAGGCCTGGAAGGTGGCTGTCCCAGATGGTAATATTAGCATTAAAACAGCATCTGTATTAGACAAGTTGGAACCCATACCTCTTGTGGTATAGTTCCACGGGGTTCAGGCCACTTCTACAACAGTGACACAGAAATGGCGGCCATAAGCATGTATAAAAGCAGAAAGTCAAATACTAAGCAAAGACAGCTATGAGTTGTGCTGTTTGAGCTTTCTCTTGTTTCAAGGGTAGGGCTCAAACAGGGCTTTCTTTATCTAATTTTGGGGGCTATACCAAAAGCAGTTATACCGGTTGCTGACCACAGATTACCAAACTGTAGCTAGCCAAGTACAGGCAAAGCCCCAGATACTTCTAGAAGTATGTGACATTATGCAGAACTGTCAAAAATGTCTGGACCTGTCTATTCTGCAGCCTCTATCATTGCTGCCATCAGTGACAATTTGAATATTCCAGGTCCTAGGCTTCCTAATGTAGTCAAGGCCTAAGGCACTATGGCTGTGTCCACATGAGGAGATTTTCCTATAGTTTTGGTCACCAGTCCAGCTCTATCAGTGGCAATAATGGTGAGACTGGCTGTCAACATTTATATCACCATTTTGCAAAGATCAGTTCTGAACAAGGTCAGACAAAATGTTGGGAATGTTAGGACTGCTAACCAGCAATACCACCAGTGAGGTTACGTGAGACTTGGATCAGTGGTAAGAAAATTCCTTCTGTTTCTCTAAGGGAGGAAGCCAGACATGTACATGTAGCCTTTATACATTGCTAAATATAATGTGTGTTTACTGAAACATTTAATTTTATAAGTACAAAGTTTCTTCTTTTATGCTTTAATTTTTCCCCATCTCTAAAACAAAGTCATATTATTTTTTGTGATCTATTGTGCAATTTTTGTACTGTTGCTTCTGCTTCTTTTGTTAAAGGGCAGAATAAAGGGGAATAAAAAAAAAACTACCTTGGGAGTTTAGGAAGTTATTAAGACAAGAAACTTATTCAGAAAAGGAACTTCTTGTTTCCCAGAGATGCTAAACTCATACATAAGACTTCATGTTTATTTTAAGCTCGCCACATCTCTGTACATTAGTGAGAACTGCTGCCTGTGGCTCATTTTATTCCATCAACAAAGATGGTAAAAGGCTGCCTTTTTTCCTCTCTCTTTTAGATCTTGGTCCTATATCTAAATACACAGATTATTTGAGCCAGCTCTTTTTTTTATTCTAATGTTTACAATTTCACCTGGTTAGCCCTTGGTGTCACAGATGGGAATCATTTTTCTGATTTTTTTCAGTGTTATTGTTATCTCTGCAAATAAGAGATAACAGATAAGCCATTGTATTCTCTGAAGGGAAATTGTTTTTTCTTGTGCTAAAATGAGATTATGACAAAGATAATGTTGTCAGTGTATAAAAATGTTATGCAGATGCATACATGTTGGTAGCCTAGTCTAATATTATTTGTTGTCCTTATTTAAGCATCGTTTCATCCTAAATAAAAGGAAAAAAATATGAATTATTATTATGAAATAAAACCTTCATACATTGAACATTTATGGACAAAAACACAACTACACCTCTGCTACATGTTACATATTACACAATTAACCAAATTCTGTAATAAATTTAGGCCAACCTCAAAATAGTTATCACACAATAAAAATATGACTACCCATCTATAAAAAGAACCAATTGGCTATAAAGTTAGCACTTGAAAATGCAACAACTATATAGTTGGTTTGTATCCAGCCTTAATTTGAATGTGTAGTTGAGGTCCTGATAGTAGCCACATCTACATCAGGTGTGGCTGCCCCCAGGATGCTCCACCACCCCACCAGTCTGGGTTCACCAGCTGCACCTGTTTTGTGCAGTAGCATTGCATGGCACAAAGCATGATGCAATGCTACTGCACAGTAGTAATGAACTACTGCACAGTCAGCATCACCTAAAAGCCATTCAGTGATGCTACTGATTAATAACTCTGGTTGTGTATACAAGTACTAAATAACTGTGCATTAACAACTGTGCAGTCAGCATCTTATATAGACGTGGCCAGTAAGCACAATCTTAAGTCCCACTGAAGTCAATTAAACTAAAACACATACTTAAAAGTGAACTGCTTTTCCAAACAGGACCTATCTTAGTGTTCACCTTACAGCAGTAGCATAACTAGGGCAGAACATACAAGGCACCAGCCCTGGGCCAGACTGCCAGGGGGTTCCAGAATTGCCCCTTCAAGAGTCTACCATGGCAGCAGCCCTGTGCTGCCCCTGTCAAAATGCATCAAAAGTCAGAATAAAACCACAAGTCAGATTTTTTTTTTTTTTTGACACTATGGCTAAAAACAGACTGTCAAAAAGCCTGAAGCTGAATAGATTCAATCTTTATAGGTAAGTCCAAACTGTGTAGATTGAACTGGTAAGCAAGTGAATAGACATTCACTTTTGATTCCAGAAATGCAGCCAGATGCCCACAGTGGCCCAGGCCAGGAGCTGTGGAGTGCTAGAACATACTTTCCTACTTGGCTGGAGCAGAGAGCTTGGGCCAAGGTTAGCCCACCCACCCTGCAAGGTGGGGTTTGCAGTAGAGATGCAGAGCATCCTGGGATGCTGGGGACTGTAGACCTAGAGGGGATCAGGGACAGAAGTTCAATAAACTGATTTAACCTAAATCAGATACGTCTGTACTACATCCATCCAGGTTTATCTTAAACTGGTTTCAGCCGTATTGGAAGTAGTTTGTGTGTGCTGAACTTTTGTTGTGTTACAGATTTGAACCAGTTTCTGATCACTTATACTGGTTTATATATCATTTCTGTCCCTAGCCTATGGATTCCTATCCAAAATCTCTGGGTTTATCTTGTGAACTATGTGTATATTTGCACACCTTATAGTGCTAATATTGTGTGGCTCTCTGTGGCACCTTGAAAAAGATCCTGTGGCACCATAGTGGAGAATTACTGGGCTAGAGTCACAAACCGGGTCTAGTGGGAAGTATCACTTCTCTTTTAACCAAGAGTTAGAGCACTCAGTTGGAGGGTTTCAATTACTTTTTTTAGTCAAAGGGGACTGGAATATCTCTCTCCCACTTCTCAAAAGAATGTATTAACCACCATGCTTATCAGGTATTCTGGAATGGTGCCATTCAAAATGTCCTGTGGATTTCCTGTTCTCCAATTCAATGACTATATAATGTATACAAAGTGGAACAGTCCCCAAATAAGGGAATGATAGATTGGAGACCCAAGTTCAAATACACAGTCTACATAATGTAGAGGAGGAACTTTTGAACTAAAGTCTACCTTTAAGCACTGAGGTATAAGGTATTCTGAGGCAGGGTTCCTTCAACCTCTCCTTTTGGAGTTGTTCCATTTGGTATAACATAGTTAACTTATAAAATACATTGAGCAAGAAAGAGAGATTGACTCTTCTGTTGTGGATGGGATGATTTCATATTACACAGTTTATAGTGAAATATTAGAATGATGATTCATAGCACGCTTAGAAATTTTGAAACTTTAAAGGAAATGTGTGGTGGTGGATTGCTAAGCAGTTACAAACTGGCTATTTGTTGGAACTGGATATGCATTACTAAAGTTGATGAAATCTTATTACATTTATTTTGTAGTTTAATCCCTCAGCAGATTCAAATGCCATACAACTTCCCTTTTTAACAGTGTCACAAACTGAATCAGAATGCTTCTGTTTCACCTTCTTTTATTTTAACCATGTTCATCACAGTGTGGATGTAAGCACATCTGGCCAATGCTTTCCTAGCCACATTCATGTTCAAATGTCTGAAAGGTTGAGAATGTGGGCAGCCTACCCAGATGGCCCAGACAAGTCCATTTCCCTACAGCACCCATTACAGGATACAGCAGTGAAGTAGAATGAACATTTTTGTGGTTTTAATTGGTTTCTGAAGTTTACTTAAAGTCTCAGTAGTAGTGTATGCACTGTACCTTTAAAGAACTGTAAAGCAGGCGGTAGCAGATGGAGGAAGCAGGAGCCAAGAGGAGGAATTGGAAGGAAGAGAAGTGACCAGAATGGGAGTTTTAGATTTTGGAGAAAGCCCAGAACCAGCAAGTAGTAATTTGTTGATGTACTGTGCTGATTACATCTAGCCTAGGCTAACAAAGTGAAATAAAGTTACAAAAAAGACAACATGTAGTTGGCATTACTTCTGTGGAATGCAAGTCAGTAAAGCTCATCTTAGTTATTTCAACAAAAATGAAATGAATTCTGCTAACTGCAGGAGAATCATGACTAGTTTCTGGCATGGGGGAGTTTAGTGGGTGAAAAGGCAAATATTAGTAGCCCAACATTTTTACTCAGATACAAATATTAGACAACTTTAGCTTTGGTCAATTAGGAAACTGCCTCACTACTTAGTTGCCTACTCTGAGCCACTCTTCAGATTCTTCAAATGTGAAGAGAGAATTTTGAAAAATTTTTATTACACACAGTTTGACATTTTTAAAATTAAAATAGCTTTCAGGGGTGCTATTAAACATTTGCTATGGTGACAGTTTATGGGAATTATCAGAAGAAATGTTTATAAATTATTTATTTCTCAATAAAGAATTATGCAGTTGTGTATCTTGAGTGCACTGGCACAGTTTGCTGTATTGTGTATCAAATGTTTTCATTCTTAGTCATCTCTTCAATAAAGATTTTTTTTTTCAAGGGAACATACTGCCCTAAAGCACTGAGTGGAAAAGCCTAGCATTTCACAGAAGACAGGCTATTTATTTAGATAAAAAGATATTATTTCATTCTGAAAGTAGATGCTTATTTGAATGAGAACAAATGATCCGGATGGGATGTTAACTTAAGTTACTTATACAATGATTGACAAAACAAAACACATAATGGTAAGATTTCACCTCTGTAATGAGGCTTAGTTATTTATATTATTTATATTCTAGTAGATTATAAGAACATGACTGCAGTTTTGGACACAAACCTACCTGGAAAAGAATTCTTTTCTGTAAAGGGAAATCACCTGAATTCATATCTTATTTATGCTGCCTGTAATGAGATGCATGGCTTAGGGGCAGAAGCCCAGCTGCAGGGGGTTAAAAAGATGATAACCTGTGCAATGAGGTATGTGGCTCTGCTGCTGAAGCCCAGCTGCAGGGAGTTAGAGACAAGGAGTCTGCTGACTTAGGAGCCTGGAGTCAGCTGATTGATTGATTTGATTGACCGATTGGCCCTAAGAGGAAGTTAGTGGGTGCAAAGGGAGGGAGGAGCCTGGTGTGTTGAGGAACTAGCACTGAGCTAGGAGTCTGTCTCTCCCAAGGTCTGAGGAAAGACCGAAGGGTTTACTTTTGTTTGCTATTTGCCTATTGCTTGTATGATTGCTTACATTGTTTGTTATAAGGACAAGCATTCCCTGGTGGAATAAGTGGACTAAAACTGAAAGCTGACTGGACTTTGAAGAAACCAGCTCTGGAGTTGGTCTAATGGAGAGACAGCATGATACAGTACCTTATATATTTGGTGATCAGACTGCTTCTTCAAGGAAATTTATAAAGTTGCTAGAAATGTTCCCTCTCCAATGGTCCTCTACCAGTATGTTAAAAGATCTTCAGTTAAGACTTCCAGTCTTAACATCACAATATTATTGTGAAGCATCTAATGTGGCAATCTTAAGCATCTTTTGTTTGAAGAGAGAAGTTATTATGTGAGACATTACCATCCTTCAATTTTTCCATCAAAAAGAGGATCAAATTAATGCAGAAAAAATAAAATTATTATTCTGATAAATTACTTTGGAATGAGAAGTATTAAAGAATCTTTCAGTCATCTTATCTGTTAGACTGTGGGATTGCTTGTATTGTGTCTTGCTTAAAATTGATCACTTCAATAATGAAAATCTGTCTGGCCGCCTCCTTCCTGGGTGTGCTCATATACAATGGCACCAATGTAATCTCTTGTTAAAGGAGAAGGCTTAACCCTGTAGTCAAATCAACGAAAAAAATTTCTAGTCAAGAAACAAAAGAAACCTGAAAAGGAGAATGTTGGCTCAAGAAAAGTTGAAAGGGGAACAGCTTAACCAATTTTGGCAGGTCTGAGAAGCTATGTGGCTTCAGTGGAACTACTCGTATGCTTAAAGTTTAAGCATGTGATTTACAGGCTTATAAACAAGTGAAAGTTCTTATTGAATTAGCAGCCCACTGAGCTAGAATGGTAAGAGCATGCTAGTTTTTGTAGCCCACAGGAGAACAATGTAGAAGACAATGGAATGGTACACAAGAGAATTATGTGGCTAGCGTAATATCCAGCCCCCTTTGACACCTCAGCCCAAATGACCATATACTTATTGTCACAGATTCCCTCAGGTACTTTCTCAGGACCCCTCTAGTCTCTCTTATTACTCCTTGAAGCTAGCTCTGATGTGGCTTCTAAAGTGGGGTATGTCCCTGGCTCCTTTAGTCTCTGAGACCCAGGCATTCATTGCCTGACCATCCTTGATGACACTTCTAGGTCAGCTCCTGAAAGAGGGCCTTTACCTCTTCAAAAGTTCCAAGAAGCAAAGCAGACGGCTTCTCTTCAATAAAAGCAGTTATTGTGCAGAAGAAGTCCTTACCCCCTCCAAAGCAGTCCCTCTGTTCTCATTCCAGCCCACATAGCTTCTCAGACCTGCCAAAATTAGCTAAGCTGTTCCCCTTTCAACTTTTCTTGAGCCAACATTCTCCTTTTCAGGTTTTTTTTGTTTGCTTTTTTTTAACTGTCCTTATCCACATTCCCTTTCCCCTCTGCCTGCCTCCCACCCACTGGCTTCCAGGTACAGAGACAGCATCTCTTCCAGTGTTTGCTGATTGGAGTCTACTTGATATGTCAAAAAAGGCTATTCAGCTCTTTGTTGCTGGATGTACATCCTGTCTTGGTATATAGGCAGCTCTGGGGCCTGACAAGGACACTTAGCTTTTCTTTCCCTATGTACGAGCTAATTAGGAAAACATGCATGGAGCATTGTCACACCATGAATCTGGCCATCTGGAGAACAGATATGCAACCCTAGCAACAGAGGGGGAGGAGCACATTCCATTAGTGGAGGAAGACAGGCCAGACCTCACTAAGGTGGGAAGGATCAAAACTATGGCCACCAAAAGAAAGCGATGGGTAGTGGTGATTGGAGACTCCCTTCTGTGAGGGATGGAGGGAGCCATCTGCCAACCTGACCCGTTCTCTTAGGAAGTCTAATGCTTGGCTGGAGCCTGGATCTGAGCTGTCACAGAGGGATTACTGAGACTCATCTGACTACTACAGAGTTCAGGATCCTGAGGAAAGGAAGGGTGGAGAGCAACGGAGTAAGAGCCCTGAACTTCAGAAAATCAGATTTCAACTTGCTAAGGGAACTCATGGGCAAGATCCCCTGGTAAGCCAGTCTAAAGTGGGGGAGGAGTCCAGGAGAACTGGCTGTACTTTAAAGACACCTTACTGAGAGTGCAGGAACAAATCATCCTAATGTGCAGGAAAACTAGTAAATATGGCAGAAGACCAGCTTGGCATAGCAGGGAACTTGTCAATAAACTAAATAACAAAAAACAAGCTTTATAAGAAGTGGAAACCTGGACAAATAACTAGGGAAGAATATAAAACCGTTGCTTGGACATGTAGGGATGAAGTCCGGAAGGCCAAAACGCAATTGGAGTTACAGCAAGCAAGTGATGTGAAGGGTAACAAGAAGGGTTTCTACAAGAATGTCGGTACCAAGAAGAAAATCAGGGTCTCTTGAAGAAAGTGTGGGTCCCTTCCTGAATGGTGGGGGCAACCTTGTGACAGAGGGTGCAAAAAAGGCTGCCAGTACTCAATGCCTATTTTGCCTCAGTCATCATAGGCAAGGTCTGCTCTCAGACTACTGCATGGGGCAGCACATGTGGGGAGGAGGTAAGCAGCCAACAATGGCAAAAGAGCACATTAGGGACTATTTAGAGAAGCTGGACATATACAGGTCTATGGAACCAGATGGGATGCACCCAAGGGTGTTGAGAGAGTTGACTGATGTGAATGCAGAGCCACTGGCCATCATCTTTGAAAACTCATGGCAATCAGGAGAGGTCCTGGATGTTTGAAAAAGGGCAAACATTATGCCCACATTTAAGAAAGGGAAGAAGGAGAATCCAGGGAATTACAGACCAGTCAGCCTCACCTCAGTCCCTGAAAAAATCATGGAGAAGATCCTCAAGGAATCCTTGGATTTCTAAGTACTTGGAGGAAAAAGGGGTAATTAGGAATAGTCAGCATGGATTCACCAAGGGCAAGTCATACCTGACCAACCTGATTGCCTTTTATGACAAAGACAATCAGGTGACTGGCTCTGTGGATGCGAGGAGACCGGTGGATGTGGTATAGTTTGACTATAGCAAAGTTTTTGATACAGTCTCCCGTAACATTCTTGTAAGGAAGTATGGGTTGGATGAATAAACTGAAAAGTGGATAGAAAACTTGCTAGAGCATCAGGCTCAGAGTAGTAATCAATGGCTCAGTGTCTAGTTGGCAGCCAGTTTCAAGTGGAGTCCTCCACTCCTCAAGTGAAGTACTTCAGTCCCGGGGCTGGTTTTGTTCAATGTCTTCATCAATGACTGGAAGATGACAGAGTGCACCCTCAGCCAGTTTGCAGATGACACCAAGATAGGGGGAGTAGTAGATATGCTGGAGGGTAGAGCTAGGATTCAGAGTCAGCTAGACAAATTGGATGATTGGGCCAAAAGGAATCTCATGAGTTTCAACAAGGACAAGTACAAAGTCCTGCACTTAGGACAGAACAATCTTATGCACCAGAACAGGCTGGGGGCTAACTAGCTGGGCAGCAACTCTGCAGAAAAGGACCTAGTGGTTACAGTGGACAATAAGCTGAATATGACCCAGCAGTGTGCCCTTGTTGGCAAAGAGGCTAATAGCATACTGGGCTGCATTGGAAGGTGTGTTGCCAGCAGGTCAAGGGAAGTGATTATTCCCCTCTGTTCACCACTGGTGAGGCCACATCTGAAGTTCTGTGTTCCATTTTGCTCCCCAGTATAGAAAGGATGTAGACAAATTGGAGAAAGTCCAGTGGAGGGCAGCAAAAATGGTGAAGGGGCTGGGGGACATGACTTATGAGGACAGGCTGAGGGAATTGGGTTTATTTAGTTTAGAGAAGAGGAGACTGAGAGGGGATTTAATAGCAGCCTGTAACTATCTAAAGGGGGTTCAAAACAGGATGGAGCTAAGCTGTTCTCGGTGGTGGCAGATGACAGAACAAGGAACAACAGTCTCAAGTTGCAGCAAGGGAAGTTTAAGTTAGATATTAGGAAGAATTTTCCCATTAGGAGGGTAATAAAACACCAGAACAGGTTACCCAGAGAGGTTGTGAACTCTCAGTCCTTGGAGGTATATAAGACCAGGCTAGATAAAGCTTTGGCTGGGATGATCTAGTCCAGGATGGTCCTTCTTTGAGCAGAGGGTTGGACTAGAAGACCTCCTCAGGTCCCTGCCAACCCTAATTTTCTATGATTTTATGATTCTACACCAGAAGTATCACAGCTAAACCAGTCTGTCATACTTGTTTAAAGCTCCCCCTGACTAGGATCAGCCTTTGCCTTGTGTCTGGAGCAGGGCTCAAACCTCATACTGCTGCAACTATTGCAAGGCACCTTAGCTGCTCTCTGATCATTTTATAGGTAAATAATGATATAAGCTGATCCCAAGGCATAGTATTCTAGCTGTTGTCCTTTAATTAGGTTTAAGTAGGAATGGTGGGGGGTGGGAAAGAAGTAGAGAAGAGAGAACTAATGATTTGAAGTTGGACCTAGCCAGGTTACAGGGGTGGGCGGATGAGAACAGGATGAGAATAGGATGGGATTCAACACTGACAAGTGCAAGGTACTGCACCTGGAGAGGAAGAACCAGCACCATACCTACAGGCTGGAGAACTCCACTTCTCATCACTGCAGAGGCCGAAAAGGATCTTGAAGTCATCACTGATGCCAAGATGAACATGGGCCGGCAGTGTGGGGATGCAGTCAGGAAGGCCAACCGCACCTGTCCCGGGGAGCCAAATAGTAAACGGGACTTACCGGCAGAACTGGACGACGAGCAAGCGATGCTGAAGGAAAGACCCGCGCAGCGTGTCGGCCGCCTTCTTGTACAGATATGCCCAGCTGGTGACGTCAGAGAGAGGCACCAGCCGGCAAAGTTAAAAGCGGCAGCTGCAGCCGCAGAGGAGGCAGATAGCCCCATGGGAGAGCAGCTACCGGCTCTGCCAGTGATAGGGGTGGATAGCCCCACAGGAGAGTGGCTACTGGCTCCGCCAGCGAGAGGGGCGGATAGCCCCAGGGGAAAGCAGCCACTGGCTCTGCCGGTGAGAGAGGCGGCAACTGTGATGGCTGAAGAGGTAGAAGAGGCTCCGAAGGGGTGAAGACAGACCACGTGGTGATAGGCTGCTCAGGACGGGGAAGGAACGGGAAGCGTGGCCATGGAGGCCACGATGGAGCACAAGATGGACAACAGCGTGGCCCACAGGGGGAGTGCCAGAGCGACACTGCATAGGCTTAGCCTCACAAAGGGGGAGAAACCCTGGGAGAGCCCCAAGAGGGTGCAGCCGGGTGGGTATCACCGCCAAGCCACGGTGCAGTGAATCGAGGGAGGCACCAGGGAAGCTGGGGCCAAGGACAGCCCAGAAGGACCAGTGAGGTCCAGATAGAAGGCTCAGCAGGTTGAGGGGCTGAGTAGTGGGTTTTAGGTTTGTTTTGTTGTATGGGATGTCCCTGGTTGGAGAGGGAGAGCTAAGGTAGCATCCCTATAGAAGGGGGGTTGATGGTTTCTTGGTGAGGCCAGAACCTGTGTGAAGACCCTGTGCGGGGTCAAACAGGGAGGAGGCCAGGGAGACCGTGGGTCAAGCTTACTGACGAGCTCCACAACAGGGGCAGGCTAGGTGGGGAATATTACTCTACGGCTGAGGACCTGGACCCGTGAGAGGAGAACGCACTAAAGGTGGTGTGAGGCCGGGGTGCAGGGGTGGTGGAGCCCCGTGATGTGACCGCCAAGGGATCCTGGGCCACGGAGTGTACCACGAACCAACCTTGACACTGAAGAACATCAAGTCGTGGCAGGAGAGAACAAGGTCGGGGACTTGGGCAAGAGAGAACTGCTTCAATACCAAAGTGATCCCAAGAGGGGGGTGTCATCTACCTACAGAACTAGAGAGAACCACTTGAGAGCGAGGAATCAAAACCCGGAGGTCACAGCACCTTGTCATGCATCCACAGATGCATCTCAAGCAGGTCCAAGGAGGTGATCCTCCCCCTCTATGCGACACTGGTGAGGCTGCAGTTGGAGTACTGCATCCAGTTTTGGGTGCCGCACTTCAAGAGGAATGTGGACAACATGGAGAGGGTCCAGAGGAGGGCCACTCACAGGGCAGGCCCTATGAGGACAGGCTATGGGACCTGAACCTGTTCAGCCTCCACAAGAGAAGGATGAGGGGGGATCTAGTGGCCTGTTACAAACTAGTCAGGGGGGACCAGCAGGCATTGGGGGAGTCCCTGTTCCCTCGAGCACTACCAGGAGTGACCAGGAATAACGGTCACAAGCTGGCAGAGGGTAGATTTAGGCTAGATATCAGGAGGTGCTACTTCATTGTCAGGGCGGCTAGGATCTGGAGCCAACTTCCAAGGGAAGTGGTGCTGGCTCCCACCCTGGGGGTCTTTAAGAGGAGGCTAGACAAACACCTTGCTGGGGTCGTTTGACCCCAGTACTCTTTCCTGCTATGGCAGGGGGTCGGACTTGATGATCTGCTGAGGTCCCTTCTGACCCTACCAGCTATGAAACTATGCAATGGAAGAGAGGGAAAGACATAAAACAGCAAAGGAAAGAAAATGATTTTTAAAAATGAAAAGAAGATGGGATTGAGTTTAAGAAGTAGAATGGAAAAAATGACAAAAACTAAGAAGTTAATAAAGGTATAGGGATAACCCCAGTAAAAGAGAAGGCACACAGCTGGTCTGACCCAGTAAAGGTTCTTAAAGTGCCACTCAATAGGTAAATCTACATGTGCAATTAAGGCAAAGAAATAAACTCTGGCAGAGTTCAAACCAGAGTTTACTTCTTCTCGGCACAGTATTTACACACGTGTCCAGGACTGTAGCACACTGAACCGGGATGGAGTAGCCCCACCTAGGTTTCAAATGGCAACATTGGTCGATGGGTTGGATGGGGCACAAGAGTGCTACGGTGTGGAGCTATCCAGCAGGCAGCCTCCACATTATAGCATCCTCATGCCCCAGACAGTCCTGATCACTATCTACACATGCATTGCGGCAGGATAATTTATTCTACCATAGGATAGTACTTGTCCCAGACAATACTATCTTACAGCAGAGTTAAATTATTGCACCCTAATATGAGCGCATGTGTAAACAGTAATGCTTTACTGAGGACCTTATTAGTCAATTCTTCAGTAAAGCTCATGTGTAGATACACCCAGTGTGTTAAATTTGTATATGTCCCTTTGAGGGGAAAATAAAAGTTTGGTGTGCACTGAGGTGGGATGAGATTTGGGACTCATCTTAGGGCCAGGTGTATCCTTGTAGATAGAAGAACAGAATGGAATATTATCAGCATATTTTTACTTCTCCGGTTCTAACATACTTACAGAGAAACATTTGAGTAAATTGAGGAAGTGTAAATACATGGTATATAATCCATTTCTCCTTTCTTAACACTAACCATATACATCCTATTATTAGAGATGGAGAGACACAGGATTTTCATACTAACTTTATCAGCTTCCTGGTTACTATATCTGGTTATATAGCTTCTTACAAATAATGGTTAAAAAACTTTTTCTTAAAAGAAAACTGCACTGATAATTTTGCAGGTGATCTTACCTACTCAGCTTTTAAAGGTTCACTGAATAAAACAGGAAAAAAAATCTTCCCTTTTTCTGTTTGCTATATACATTCCTGTTTCAAGGTTTTGTGACAGTGCCTCTCTCAAAAATCCAGTAAGCATAGATCTCTGAATGCTATCCCTGTATTATTTAGCTTTACCTTTTTAATATGCAGACTCCAGCTTTATTAGCTGCTATGGCTCATTCTCATAAATAGAGCTACAAAAAATAGTCATTTGGATACATTTGCTGAGCCAAGGGTCACTCCACAGTGAAGGATGAATGAGAATGGCATTTCACCCTAGACTTTCTTTTGTTTCAGACTATATATCCTGAAGTATTTTCAGTGCTGTTCAGCAAGTAAAAGAAGTGCCATACTGTATCAGACCAGTGGCCCCTCCAATCCAGAATCCTGTCTCTAGTAGCTCTAGAACTGCATGTTTTAGAGGGAGAGAGCACTGATGCATCTAGAGCGTTCTGCCTCCTGTTCATTTCCCTCTCTGCTATCCACCGTTAGTGTTTTAGAGACACCAGAGGAAATATTTCTATCAATAGATCTATCATCTATGAATTTCTCTAGTCCCTTTTTGAACCTGGATATGTTGCCTTCCTCTGCTGTCTCTTGTGGCAATAAATTCCATAAGTTAACTAAGTTCCATAAAAAAGTACTTCCTTGTATTAGTTGCAAACCTTCCTCCTGTTCATTTCAGTGGGTGCCCCCTAGTTCTAGTATTTGGGATCTTTTGTTTCCTGTTCACTTTGTCCATACTCCTTATGATTTTATAGACCTCTATCCTATCCCCACCCCTTAGCAGTCTCCTTTTCAAATGGAGTCCTAGCCTTTTTAGTTGCTCCTGGTATGGCAACTGCTTCATAGCCCAGATCATTTTGGTTATCCTTCTCTGCACCTTCTCTACTTCTCTGCATCTCAAAGAGGATGTAGTAGACAAGAACTGCACATAGAATTCAAGATATGGGAGCACCATTGAGTTGTATAATGGCATGATGCTGTTCACTATTTTGTTTTTAATTGCCTTCTTAATGATTTCATAGATTTCATAGACATTAGGGCTGGAAGGGACCTCGGGAGATCATCGAGTCCAGCCCCCTGCCCAAAGGTCAGGAAGTCAGCTGGGGTCATGGGATCCCAGCAAGATAAGCATCCAATTTACTCTTGAAGGTGTTCAATGTAGGTGCTTGAACCACCTCCGCTGGCAGACTGTTCCAGACCTTGGGGGCTCGGACAGTAAAGAAATTCTTCCTTATGTCCAGCCTGAAATGGTCTTGCAGGAGTTTGTGACCATTCGACCTCGTCATCCCTTGGGGCGCTCTGGTGAACAAACGTTCCCCCAGATCCTGGTGGTCACCCTTCATAAACTTATATGCCCTGTATTATTTAGAAGCCCTTATTGGGTTTTTTTGGTCACTGCTGCACATTGGGCTGACATATGTAGACAACTCTCTCCAATGACTCTAAAGTCTCTTTCTTGAGTAATGACAGCTAATTCAAAATCCACCATTGTATACATACAGTTAAGGTTATTTTTCCCAAGTGCATTACTTTGCACTTGTCAGCACTGAAGTTCATTTACCATTTATTTTTGCCCACTCACTTAGATCGGGGAGATGTTTCTGCAGCTCCTATCAGTTAGGGATTTGACTACCCACAATCATTTGGTATCATTTACAAACCTGAAGATTTCACTGTGCACCCCATTTTCATATAATTAATCAAAACGTTGAACAAAATTGGGCCCAGCACAGATCCTTGTGGAACCCCACTTCTGCCCTCTCTCCATTTTGCTCCATCCATTGCTTCCCTACCCTGTGCTTCCTGCTCTTAGTTCATGACAGAATCTTCCTCCAATCTTGTTGCAACGTAGGTTTTTTTAAAAGGCTGAAGTGGGGCCTTGTCAAAAGCTTTTTGAATGTCCAAATATGTCAACTGGATCTCCCCTGCTTAACATGCTTGTTAATACCCCAAAAGAACTCCAGCAGATTGGTGAGGTAGGATTTCCTGTTACAGAAACCATGTTGACCTCTCTTCAGCAGATCATATTTGTCTCTGCGACTGCTGATTTTATTATAGATTCTACCAACTTGCCAGAGATGAAAACAAGACTCACTGGTCTATACTTCCCAGGACCACTTGTGGAGCCCTTTTTGAAAATGAGTGTTAGCAACCTGCCAGTCCTCTGGCACAAAGGCCATTTGGAATGGTAGGTTGCATATTATTGCCAGCAGTTCATCTTCGAGTTCCTTCAGAACTTTCGGGTGAACACCATCCAATCATTGTGACTTAGTAGTAACGATGGTTTTTTAATTTGTTAATTAATTAATTAATTAACAAATTAAAATTTGTAAAAATTTGTTCTAACACATCTCTTGTCACTTAAGTGTGGTCCAGACTTTCTTCTAAGAAAGATTGATCTGGCATGGGAATGTCCTAGGTAACTTCTGTGGTAAAAAATTATATAAAGAATTCATTCAGCTGCTCTACTATGGCCTTACCGTCCCTGAGTGTACCTTTTACAGGCTGGCCATCTAATGGTCCCACCAGTTCTCTAGCTGGCTTTCTGATTCTAAGAAGTTTTTATGATTAAATTTAACATCTTTTGTCTAGGTTCTCCTCAAATTCTTTTTTGGTTTGCTTTATTTCGCTTTTACATTTAACCTACCAGAGTTTATGGGCTTTCTTGTTTTCCTTATTTGGGCATGTCTTCCATTTGAAGGATACCTTTTTGCGTCAAATGGCTTCCTGAATTCTACTAGTAAACTATGCAGAGGTTTTATTGGACCTCTTGGTACTGTTTTTGATTGGTGGTATACTCAGGTACTTTACTGAGCCTTTAATACAGTATTTAAAAAAACTTCCAAGCTGCCTACAGGCCTTTTACTTTTTTGACCGTTCCTTTCAACTTCTTTTTAACTAGCTTCTTATTTTTGTGTAATTTCCCTTCCTAAAGTTGTGTATAGACGTAGTGGATTTTTTTTTGGCTTCCCTCTAGAATGCTGAATGTGATTATTTTATGGTTGCAATTACAGAGTGGCTCCCCAACTGATATCTTTTGAGCCAAGTCCTGTGTGTTAATCAGGATTAGGTCTAGAATTGCTTCTCTTATTGTAGGTTTCTAAGATGATCTTTTCTAGAAAGCAGTGGTTTATTACATTCAGAAATTTTATCTCACTTCTTGCCCTGATGAGGAGCTTACTCAGTTTATGGGAGGATAGCTGAAATTTCCCATTACTATTGCTTGTCCCATTTAACAGCTTCTTTAATCTCCCTAAGCATTTCATAATCACCCCCACCTTCCTGATCAGGTGGTTGGTAGTAAAATCCTAGAACTATATTCTTTTTATTCAAATACAAAATACTACCCACAAGGATTCTATGTTAGTTTTCCTTTTGGGTAAGACATTTATGCTGTTGCTGTTTATACTATGCTTCATGTACATGCATGTAGACGAGTGGCACTGCATTACTCTTTCACATTACACTGGATGATGTTGGGTATTCACTTAATGACTTGTACAACATATTGGGTGTTTCTATACGTGCATTTAAGTGCAACTAAATTTAATGTGCCTGAAGAGATATTTGACAGGTGTCTACACATGCAGGTGCCAAGTTCCTGCAGCCCTGCCATGTGCCCCTAAAATTAGAGCCAGGTTGCATCTACACATGCATTAATGCAATTTAACTAATCATGCCTAAATTTGATACCTGCATTTGCAGATATCAAATTTAGATGCAATTAGCCTTTTTCCCTTTTTAATGCACATGAAGGGTGCTTATGTGTAGATGTGTGCCCATAATGCACATTAAAGTAGGCCAATATGAGTTAGTGTGTCTCATGTAGTTCTATGCCTGTTGACAACTTAGCTGTTTTCTCTCTCCATATCTTGAAGAGGATATTGACAGAAGACTACCACTAACAAGGTTTTTCTATTACCAGTGTTTATTGCAACCTTTTAATGATTAAACCTAGTTAAATCATTTAAAATCTAGTTGAAGTGCATTCTAAATGTTTATGCAGCTCTAATGTAATTGGATAATCAATGGTAGATACGGTGAAATCTTGGTCCCACTAAAGGCATTGGCAAAACTTCCATTTAATTTAATAGGGTCAGGATTTCACTTTGCCTTGACAGGAGGGGTAATATAAATGGGGAGGGTTTTCCATTATTTTGTTTTGTATTTTACTATCAGAATGATGCTAGGTTACAAATGTCCTTCTCGGATTAACTGGGTAAGGGTTTAAAAATGGTATAAACAATCAACTGAGAGCTAAATAGCACTATCCAGTATCTTAATTACTATCCAGCAAGAAAATAAAATCTTCATCATCAGAAGGTGACTGGAACTACTTCAGTTGATACATTCAAATAAATTATCTGGTTATTAGCAAGACTGTGGATAAACAGAAGTTTTATGTTTTTCTAGTGGCAGTAAGTGGAACAGTTCATATTCTCAGACATGGGGCAAGCCTGCCAGCAGAGTGTGGCACTTGTTTTGTGAGGAAAACCCAACCCTTCCCAAATTCCAAGTTGAACACATCTATTGTTTTCAAACACAACCAGATGTGTCCCTTACCTAAGGGAAGCTTCAAAATATGGAAGAAAACAGGAGAATCTGATGTGAAACAAAAACAGTGCTTGACCTGTCTATATGCACCAATAATCCTAACTTTAGCTGCTGGCAAAATTTTGTTGCATTTGGTTTTCTTTGTTTGCATTTGCTTTTTTCCCTGCGGTATGTAAAAGCAATGAAGGGTATAAATATATTAGTTAATTTGGAGGTTTAATAAACAAATTCATGTTTGCTATCTCCTTCTACAGCCTTAATTTTTAAATGCATTGTGGCTCAGTTTTGTTAAAGTAGAGACAATATATTAAGCCTAGAAATTTGTATTTTTTAATATGCCAAACCATTTTGTGTTTTAGAGATCGAATCTTCAAGACTAGAGATATGAGCCCAAACCACAGATCATGGGCTGAATTTTTCTTAAATTTGAGCTCATTGGCATCCAAAGTCTTTGGTTTGGCCTCAGCTTTACTCAGTTCCAGCATGAGTACTGCTTTTGTACAACATCTATTAATTGTTTGCTGCTGCTGCCACCACAACTGTGCAGGTTAGTTCCCATTATCTTCAAATTAAGCTTCTTGTCACCTCCAGGTAAGTTCTCAGTTTCAGATGTCTGTGGGAAATGGAATGATGTGATAATGTTACATTAAGTTAAGATGGAATACAGTCACTGTAGAGACACTTCGCCAATTCATCCTCCAGCCATTATATTTGTAATTAAGATTTCATCTTCATATTATAATAATAGTTGGCATAGCAATAATGACAATAGTAATGATGAAAATGATGATGAAGAAGCTATGGTGCTAGGAGGAGGTGAGAGAAGGACAATAGACGTGGACTGTGTCAGGAAGGTTGGAAACAGAAGCACTAAAAAGATGGCTTACAGAAAGGGAAGGAGAAGAAACAGTCGTAAACAGGATAGGATCTCAGTGGATCTGCCTGCAAGTTTGCATCCAAGTCTTTATGACTGCAGGATTTGTATTTGGACCCTGATGGAGCACTCTACTTTGATCTCCTCCCATTAATTAAAGATACCCATGACTCCAAAAGAACCACAAACCTAAAACTGCAGTTTTTGCAGCTGTATTATATTTTTCAAGAGGTATCACTAGTAACTCACATTTTAGCATTAAATATTTACTGTAGAGTAGACTGCTGGAAAAAACTATTCTGGCAAGTTTTTGAGAAGTTCTTCATTCCTAGACTTTGTCATAAGAGACGATATATCAAAAATGTTCCAGTAAGCAAAAGACTTCTGTGGGCAACAGGCACAAAAAGGCATGTAGTGGTAGCCATTAACTTGAAGTTTCAAGTGGAATGGATTCCTAGATTTTTGTTGTTAAACAAAAATAATTTCCCTACTTATCTTTCTATCCTATTTGGTTTTTCCCCCTCTTAGTATTTTGTTTCTCTTACTTATGCCATTCTCTTTCCTGCTTGCATACCCATACCTGCACATGTCTTGTTGACAAGCTTGAGAGGCAACCGAAGAAAAAAAGTCCTCCTAGGCCTAAAGAGTCAGTTACTTTCTTATATTACACCTTTTTGGCCTGGTAGTGAACACAGTGTTGAAGTGTACTGGGGCTCCAGTGGGATGCATGGTATAAGCTCTAGGGAGAAAGAACTACTAGAAGTTTTTGCTTTTACCGACTCCAAACGCCTGTTCAGTGTAACAGGAAGCCTGCAGTTCTTGTTCCTCTAAGAGGGAAAACAGTAGCGGCCAGTGCTCAGGTAACTTAACAAGGGTGGGCTGCAGAAGAATAGGCAGCCAGAGGTTAGACTCTGAGGCCATACAGGCCCCTAGTTGCACAGCAATAGTATAATAGGACTGAGCCTTGCCAAAGGAACAGAGGCACAGCAATGGCAACTGGTGCAGCAAACCAAGCTGCCCATTAGAGAGAGAAGCAGCTGTGCCAGGGCTAGGCAGTCACCTGACTGGAAGTAGGCAGAGCTGGAGCAGCATATAAGCCAGGGCTTGAGCTAGCATCAGTCTGGCCTTGCAAGCCACAGGGGGAAGTGCTCTGCAGCAAGCTGGCTGTGGCTGAGCTATTGCCTGGAGATCCTGCTGTGCCTGGGAATGATAAGTAGGGAGCTGAGGTCTTACAGGTAGTTGGGACCTAGAATGAGTACAGGTCTTGTTAGACTGCTGGTGTGTTGAGAGTCTTAGTTCTGGCTACTTACACTTTTCTTGTTTGGGTTGTAGCCAGTGGGCTTGCTCTTTTGTTATAGTTACACCAGCAGTTCAGATGAAACTAGAAAGGGGTTGTCTGGAGCCCCCACTGGTGCCCAATGGGTACATGACTATCTGGAGCCCTGCCAGATGACAGGGGCTTGATTACAATGAGAGTGAAAGAATAGGCCAGTTAGCTTGCAGCCTAAGAGGGGCAGAAACTGGAGCCAGGGGCCCACAGCCCAAGTGCGGTAGAGATAGAAATGGGGCCCACAGCCAGAGCCATCCCTCGGGGGGCAAATTGGGGCAACCATCCTGGACCCCATGCTTTGGAGGCCCCTGCAGACAGTGCTGTATAGGCCATGTGAACAGCACCCTTAGCCACTTGCCTCTCCTGTGCTCCGGCTGCTTGCCACAACCCTCTCCCCCTCTGCACAGGCTGATATGGCCCTGCACATTCCTAGGGTCAGCTCTACCCATAGCATATAAAGGGCAGAGGTAAGAGCCCAAAAAGATGAGGGGCTGGAGTCCAAAAAGCCGGGCTCCATGCAGTGGCCCTAGGCCAAAGGGACCATCCAGAGCAGTGTGGGTCAGAAGCAGGGAAAACTGAGGTCCTGACAAGAGTGAAGGCCTGAGGTGGCTTGGCGGTCTGGGGCCAAGTGTCTAACTGAATGGTGATTGAAAATACCTGTGAAGCATGGGCACAGCTATAGGGGAGGTTCAGAGGTCCTGATTAGCCCATAAAGCAACGAGTGCTCTTGGGACGCACGTGCAGGCCAAGAGGGCCCATATAGCAGGGCCCAAGAGGGATCCGTGAGCAAAAGGAGATGTAGTGTCTCACCTTTGGGCAGTCTCCATTCCAAGTTTTATTAACAAGATCAAGACATGTCAGGCAAGAGCAAAAGGAGTGCACCTTTAGAGTTTGAGCAGAGCAGGAGCCGAGTCACTACCAGGTAGAGTGATGGCTGCCCCTGGTGCACTGGTAATGTTACAGTCAGCCACGGCTAATTACCTGGGCCTGTTAGATCTGGTTCTGCTTTCCCAGCTGAGGTGAGGTACTTGTTTAGAATTAATCATTTTGGGGAAAAGAGAGGCCTGAAATTCTACAAGGTTTCATCTTTCCTTTGTAAGATGGTATGATAAAGTGTAACTTGTCTATTTGAGATGAATTAGAATAATGATTATTTGAATTCCTTTTGTTTATATTTACCAGCTGATTTTAAGGTACAGTTACAGTTGGACCTGAACTGGATTGTGCTCTGCTAAAAATGTAGTTCACCTTGGTGTGAGCAATCTAAGGAAGACCCTCTGGGCCGGGACAGAGCCAGGGATTTGGGGGTCTCCTTGGGAAGGGGCCTGGAATAGCTCACTTGGTGCTGTGGCTGCACTTCACAGTATATCTAGTCTCAGCAATCCTTGGCATCATAGGAGTAATTAGGGATGGGAAGCTGATTTCTACTCCCCCTCCCCCATCTGCCTGTGTGGTCTGATGAGATGGTCTAAGAGTCGTCGCCTACCAATAAAAGAGGAAGGTCCTGGATAAGACCTAAGTGGGCTGGGGAAGGTAAGAGCCTATGGTTGCATGGTAATAAATTCCTATGTAAGAGATGTAGGGGCAGCTATTACTGATCATAAGTAGCTATCCTGCAGTGCTACACTTCAGTCCTGAACCTTGACTTTGGTTAGAAAGATGGATTTTTTTTGCCTCCCAACATCTTGCTAACTCGCAGTTCTATTACATGGTTTATACATGAGAAATAAATTTTTTAAAATTAAATTTTAACAATGTTGATGGAAGTCCAGAGAAGATATTACCATTCCTTCTAAATACTATACTGGTATTGTAGAGACTTATTTCTTGATTCCCTAGTGCCAGGACAAGAGAAGCTAGAATGACACGTTAAGTGAGAAAAGGTAAGGAAGGGGTTTCAAAGGACCTGTATAGTTCGCTTGAATTTGACATGTTAGTACAAATGAGGATGTTAAAGGAATTCAAAGGATGCAACTAGAAAAAAAAGAAAGGCATCATTGAATATATGTACCGCAAATCCAGAAGAACATCATATCAGAATTTACATACACATAAGCATAGTTCTTCGTAGCCAAGAAAGCAAGTGCTATAACTTCATATTTTTTTCTGATGCATATATTCAAAATATTGACTAGATTGATTTTACTTATAAATGAGTGATAGTTAAGATACTCTAACTGTGATGCTCCATTTTATTTGGTTCACGAACATGCTACACTCAGAGAACAACTCAGGTTTACTGTACAAGCTCTTGAATTGTAATCACGGTGATGTTTATCTCTTGTTCTTTGTTATTTCAGAACATGCATCACAAAATGTTGATGACCATAGCATGATTCATCACTTGTGGTTAAAAAGTCTGCCTTTGTTTTAGAGTTTCTGCTATGAGAACTTCTAGTTTTCTAGAGAAACTATATAGTGGGGTTTTTTCCCCTTCCCCCTGCCCCATCTGAGTTCTCTAATCTATCTCTTATCTCCATTTGTTTCAGAGTCAGCTCAGGACATGTAACACTAGAATTCACATACTGCAGCAGGGTGTTGGTAAATCTCTTGCACCATGAATGTGTCTTTACAAACAGTTTTGATAAAATTTTAAAGGAAAGTCTGTGCATAGCTTACATACTTTCCAGTTCATAAATTACAGACTTATGAACTGGCAATTTAGCAATTGCAAATCATTTTTGCAGTATTAAAAAGATTAATTCTGACCACTGTACAAAGCAAAGACCCTCTGAAATGAGAAATTATGTAGTTTTTCGTAGATTGTTAGGGGCTGGAAGGGACCTTGCAGATCATCAGGTCCATCCTCCCCGCAGGAAGACAACTGGGGTTAAGTGACCCCAGCAAGGTGACTGTCTAGTTTCCTCTTGACAACCTCCAGGGTAGGTGACTGCACCACCTCTGGAGGGAGTTTATTCCACAGTCTGGACACCCTGACTGAAGGAGTTTTTCCTGGTATTAATCCTGAAGTGGCCTTCTAGGAGTTTGTCTCCGTTGGTCTTGGTCTTCTCCAGGGCTGCCCTAGTGAACAGTTGTTCACCAAGCTCCTGATACACTCTGATACAACAATAAGCCACTATCAAGTCCCCTCTTAATCTTCTTTTCTTTAGGCTAAAGAGGCCCACGTCCCTCAGCCTTTCCTCCTATGGCTTGCCTCGCAAGTCCCTGATCATATGGGTGGCTCTTTTCTGGACCCTGTCAAGCTTTTCCACGTCCTTAGTGAAGTGCAGCATCCAGAACTGGAAGCAGTACTCCAACTACAGTCTCACCAGTGCTGAGTACAGTGGGAGTATCACTTCCTTAGTTTTACATGAGATGCATTGGATGATGCATGCTAGGGTGTTATTTGCCCTGCTGACCACCGCCTTGCACTTACAGCTCATATTCATGCGATGGTCAGTCATTACCATTAGGTCCCTTTTGGCCGTGGTGCAAGTCAAGCTGTCACCACCAAGTCTGCATGTCTGAGGGTTGTTTGCACCCAGATGAAGTTTAACACCCACAGTCAAATGGGTCGCCAACTGGCTGGAGGGCCGCACCCAGAGGGTGGTAGTGGATTGGTCCTTCTCAACCTGGAAGGACGTGGGCAGCGTGGTTCCGCAGGGCTCTGTCCTCAGGCCCGCACTGTTCAACATCTTCATCAGTGATTTGGATGAGAGGGTAAAAAGCACCCTGTTCAAATTTGCTGATGACACTAAGATGTGGGGGGACGTGGGCATGTTAGAAGGATGCAACAGGCTACAATCAGACCTAGACAGGTTACAAGGGTGGGCAGATGAGAATAGGATGGGAGTCAAGTGCAAGGTGATGCACCTCGGGAGGAACAACCGGCACCATACCTACAGGTTAGGGAACTCCCCTCTTGTCAGCACGGAGGCGGAAAAAGATCTTGAGGTCATTATTGACTCCAAGATGAACATGGGCTGGCAGTGTGGGGAGGCAGTCAGGAAGGCCAACCGCACCTTGTCATACATCCACAGATGCATCTCAAGCAGGTCCAGAGAGGTGATCCTCCCCCTCTATGCGGCACTGGTCAGGCCACAGTTCATAGATTCATAGATTCATAGATGCTAGGGTCGGAAGGGACCTCAATAGATCATCGAGTCTGACCCCCTGCATAAGCAGGAAAGAGTGCTGGGCCTACATTACCCCAGCTAGATACACATCCAACCTTCTCTTGAATACCCCCAGGGTAGGGGAGAGCACCACCTCCCTTGGGAGCCCGTTCCAGACCTTGGCCACTCGAACTGTGAAGAAGTTCCTCCTAATATCCAATCTAAATCTGCTCTCTTCTAGCTTGTGGCCATTATTTCTTGTAACCCCCGGGGGGGCCTTGGTGAATAAATACTCACCAATTCCCTTCTGTGCCCCCCTGATGAACTTATAGGCAGCCACCAGGTCGCCTCTCAACCTTCTCTTGCGGAGGCTGAAAAGGTCCAGTTCCTCTAATCTCTCCTCGTAGGGCTTGGCCTGCAGGCCCTTAACCATACGAGTGGCCCTTCTCTGGACCCTCTCCAGGTTATCCGCATCCTTCTTGAAGTGCGGCGCCCAGAATTGCACGCAGTACTCCAGCTGCGGTCTGACCAGCGCCCGATAGAGGGGAAGTATCACCTCCTTGGACCTATTTGTCATGCATCTGCTGATGCACGATAAAGTGCCATTGGCTTTTCTGATGGTTTCGTCACACTGCCGACTCATGTTCATCTTGGAGTCCACTAGGACTCCAAGATCCCTTTCCACTTCCGTGCCACCCAGCAGATCATTTCCTAGGCTGTAGGTGTGCTGGACATTTTTCCTCCCTAGATGCAGCACTTTGCATTTCTCCTTGTTGAACTGCATTCTGTTGTTTTCTGCCCACTTGTCTAACCTGTCCAGGTCTGCTTGCAGCTGCTCCCTGCCCTCCGGCGTGTCCACTTCGCCCCATAGCTTAGTGTCATCTGCAAACTTGGACAGAGTACATTTCACCCCCTCGTCCAAGTCGCTGATGAAGACATTAAAGAGTATCGGTCCAAGGACTGAGCCCTGCGGGACCCCACTGCCCACACTCTTCCAGGTCGAAACCGACCCATCCACCACTACTCTCTGGGTGCAACCCTCCAGCCAATTCTCCACCCACCGGACTGTGAAGTAATCCAAGTCACAGCCCCTTAACTTGTTCACCAGTATGGGGTGGGATACCGTATCAAAGGCCTTCCTGAAGTCCAAGTATACGACATCCACCCCTCCTCCTGCGTCGAGGCGTTTTGTGACCTGGTCATAAAAAGAGACTAGATTGGTCAGGCACGATCTACCTGCCACGAACCCGTGCTGGTTTCCCCTCAGCATAATTTGTCCTGCCGGGCTCTCACAAATGTGAGCCTTGATGATTTTCTCAAAGATTTTGCCAAGGATGGAGGTGAGACCGACTCGCCTATAGTTACCCGGGTCCTCCTTCCTCCCCTTCTTGAAAATGGGAACCACATTGGCCCTTTTCCAGTCCTCCGGGACTTGACCCGTGCGCCACGAGCGTTCAAATATTCCCACCAGTGGCTCTGCAATGATGTCGGCCAGTGCCTTCAGTACCCTCGGATGGAGGTCATCCGGGCCTGCCGACTTAAAGGCATCCAGTTCTTCCAAGTGACCCTGCACCACCTCAGGGTCCACGCATGGAAGTCTGGTGCCTTGCTGCTGCCTCCCTACACTCCCAGTGAGAGACTTGTCATGCCTCTCGCTTAGGAACACTGAGGCGAAGAACTTGTTGAGGAGTTCAGCCTTGTCCCCTCTGTCCGTCACCAATTGTTTCTGCCCATTTAGCAGGGGTCCTATTCCTCCCTGGGCCTTCCTTTTACTCCCTATATATCTAAAAAACAATTTCTTATTGTCTTTTACTTGGGTTGCCATCCTCAGCTCCATGGTAGCTTTGGCCTGTCTAACTGCCTCCCTACAAGCACGAGCAGAAGAGGTATATTCCTCTTTGGTGATCTCTCCCTGTTTCCACTTTTTATGTGCTCCCCTTTTGGCCCTTAGTCTGCCCTGGATTTCTCTGGTCAGCCAGGGAAGCCTCCTGGCCCCTTTCCCTCTTTTACCTTGCACGGGGATCGTCTCGCTTTGTGCTCGAAGGATAGCTTCCTTAAGGCACAGCCACCCTTCTTGGGCTCCCATCATTTCAAAACTACTACTCTGCAGTGCATCCTTCACTAATCGCCTGAGTTTGCTGAAATCAGCTTTCCTAAAGTCCAGCACGTTCACCCTACTGGTTACCTTACCCACTCGACGCCTTATGTTGAATTGTACTTTTAGGTGATCACTGTCCCCCAGATGGCTACCTATCTGTAGGTCCCCTACTATGTCATCCCCCATTGCCAATACCAGATCCAGTAAGGCATTCCCCCTAGTGGGACCATGTACCTCCTGCATCAGGTGGAGGTCCTGTACACAGGTTAGAAACCTGCGTGAGCGGTGGGACTTTGCTGTCTGTGTCTCCCAGCAGATGTCCGGGTAGTTTAGGTCCCCCATGACCACCGCCTCTTTAGCTTTTATGGTCTCTGAGAGTTGCCTCAGGAGCCCCAAATCTATTTCTTCCCCTTGATGTGGGGGTCTGTAGCAGACCCCTACCACCAAATCCTTTTCTCCTTGCCCCCCATGTAGCCTAACCCACAGTCCTTCTACTTCCTCATCCTTTGATTCTGTCTTGATGAGGGTTGATGTATATTGCTCCTTAACATAGAGTGCAACCCCTCCCCCCTTTTCCCCACTCTGTCCTTTCTGTACAATCTATAGCCCTCAATATGTACCGCCCAGTCGTGGGATGGATCCCATCAGGTTTCCGTCAGCCCCACTAAGTCGTAGTCGTTTAGTGCAACCAGGAGCGCTAGTTCATCCTGCTTGGAGTACTGTGTCCGGTTCTGGACAACACACTTCAAGAGGGATGTCGACAACATGGAGAGGGTTCAGAGGAGGGCCACTCGTATGATCAGGGAACAACAGGGCAGGCCCTGTGAGGAGAGGCTACGGGACCTGAACCTGTTCAGCCTCCACAAGAGAAGGCTGAGGGGGGATCTTGTGGCCTGTTATAAACTAGTCAGGGGGGGATCAGCAGGCATTGGGGGAGTCACTGTTTCCCTGAGCACCACCAGGAATGACCAGGAATAATGGTTACAAGCTGGCAGAGGGTAGGTTTAGGTTAGATTTCAGGAGACGCTACTTCACAGTCAGGGCGGCTAGGGTCTGGAACCAACTTCCAAGAGAAGTGGTGCAGGCTCCTACCCTGGGGGTGTTTAAGAGGAGGTTAGATGAACATCTTTCTGGGGTCGTTTAACCCCAGTATTCTTTCCTGCCACGGCAGGGGGTCAGACTAGATGATCTGCTCAGGTCCCTTCCGACCCTAGAAACTATGAAACTATGAAACTTCCAAGTGTAAGGTGCTTCATCTGGTTCCAGTCTGCCCAACTCTTGAGCCTGTCCAGGTCTGCCTGTATCTGCAACCTATCTTCTGACATGACCACACTGCCCCATAACTTGGTGTCATCCATGAACTTAGCCAGCAAGCTTTTCACTCCCCCATTCAAATCATTGATAAAGATGTTGAAAAGCACTGGTCCAACTATGGACCCCTGAGGGACACCACTGGCCACTTTGCACAGGGACAACACAGATCCATTCATGAGAACTCTCTGGGTCCTACCCTGTAGCTAGTTTCCCACCCACTGAATCATCGAGCAGCTGAGCCCACAATCTTCCAGTATTCCCACAAGGATATTGTGGGATACTAGATCAAAAGCCTTTTGGAAGTCTAGGTATATAATGTCTACCTTGTCTCCCATATGGCGAGAGACCTGGTCGTAAATAGAGATGAGATTTGGTAAGACAAGTCCTACCCGTGACAAAGCCATGCTGGCTGTCATTCAGAATCTTGCCTTCGGCAAGTGTATCGCACACAAATTCTTTAATAAGGTTTCCAGGATTTTCCCTAGGATAGAGGTTATGCTGATTTGGCTTATAGTTGCCCAGGTCCTCCCTCTTGAAGATGGGCACAATGTTGGCCCTCTTCCAGTCCTCAGGGATTTCCCCTGTATGCCATGAATTTTGAAAGATCTTTGCCAGGGATTCTGCGATGACCTCAGCCAGCTCCTTCAGCATTCTTGGATGAAGTCCATCTGGTCCTGCTGACTTATAAATGTCTAACTTTTCTAGTTGGTATTGCACCCACTCGGCATCCACAGTGGAGGCTGTCATTCCTGGTATGCCCACTATGAGCCTTATCTCACCTGTCTTTCCCCTAAGTCTAGTGATATACCAAAGTAAAGTGGGCATTTAGGAGTTCAGTTTTTGATTGAATGTCAGTTACCATCTGTCCCAAGGTGTTAAGCAGGGGTTCCACACTTCTACTTTTTTTCCTTCTACTGCTTACATACCTAAAGAAGGACTTCTTACTGGCCTGGACTCTTGCAGCTAACTTAAACTCAGTTGCTGCCTTGGCTTTCCTGATCATTTCCCTACAAGTGCTGACTACTATTGTATAGTACCATCCCTAGCTTCCACTGTGCGTGCACCTCCTTTTTTTTTTCCCCCCCCCCCCAAGGGGACTGCAATGTCCCTATTAATCCAGGAGAGCTTGCCAGCCCTTCTGCTACCTTTTCTTTGCAGGAACGGTTTTCTTTGTGCTTCAAGGATCGTATCCTTGAGCAATGACCACTCTTTGTGCACCCCATTCACCTTCCTGGCCCCACATCACCTCCCCTACTAATGCTCTGAGCCTACTGAAGTCAGGATTTTTGAAGTCCAGGACTTCAATTCTGCTGGTTGATCTGTTGACCTTGCAGCAAATGGTGAACCTGATGACTTCATGCTCACTGTCGCCCAGGTTACCCTCAATGTTCAAGCCACACACCAGATCATCTCCCTTGCCCAAGACCAAGTCTAGGAGAGTGTTACCTCTGGTTGCCCCTTGTACTTCCTAGGTTAGAAAGAGCTCCTCGATTCACAGTTGGGGAAACTGGTTGAACAATCTGATCTAACCAAGTATTGCTCCCAACCTATGTCCGTGTATCTGAAGTCACCCATGACAACCAAGTCCCTTGCATGCGTGGCCTCCATCACTTCTCAAGAGAATTCCAGATCAGCTCCTCCCCTTGGTTCAGTGGCCTGTAGTAAATGCCTATAGTTAGGTTTCTCTCACCTTGTACCTCCCCTGCTTTTCCCCTTCCCCTCCCATAACTTGACCCAGAGGGTTTCAAGCTGCTTATCTTTGGAGCCAGGGTCAGCCTCCAGAAATGTGTACTGCTCTCTCACGTAGAGAGCTACCTCTGCCTTTTCTCCCTACTCTGTCCCTCCTGTGTACGGTGTAGCCCTCTATGGCTATACTCCAGTCATACAAGGAGCCCCACCAGGTCTCCATGGTCCTTACCAGGTCATATTGCCCACTAGAATGCAAGAGGACTAGCTCCTCCTGCTTGTTCCACGTGCTCCTGGCATTGGTGTACCGGCAGCTGAGGCCCCCAACTGAGATGCTGTGGGAGAACTGTTTGGTTAGCATTTTCAAAAACAGTTGTGTTAGTGTCCTCCACCAGGGAGCTTTTCCCCTGGGCATGCTCCACTTGGAGTTTCCCTATCCCCCAGCGAAGTGAGTTTTAAAGCCCTTCCAGTAGATCAGCTATCCTGGCTGAGAACAGGGCCTTGCCCATCCACGTGAGGTGAATTTCACCGCATCCTGGTTATTAACTTGTAGCTTAACTTTCTTCTGATTTTGGTATGAGATTTTCAGGGTTTTTGGGGTTTTGTTGTTGTTGTTTTGTTTGTTTTTAAATTCAAATGAAACTTGTTGGTTCTAATGGGAAGAATATGGATCAAGGTATTTTAACATAAAACCTGATACTAACACTGAATTGTAATAATATTTTAGTATATTAGTCTTCTTAAAACTAATAAGACATCGATGCTAACAGCTCATTTAATTTTGTTTCATAGGGTGAAAGATAGCAAAAGTTTTACTCAACATGTTATGAAAATTTCCATACATAGAAAGTTTGTGTTTTTTGTTTTGTTTTTGTTTTTTGGGGTTTTTTTGCACCCTTCCCTGTTGACCTTTGCCTCTACTTGCCTAATTTCTATCCTGAACAGAAATTAGCTTTCACACTTTTTCAAAAAACAATAATTAAAAAATAAATCTTGATGAAACTGCACATTTTCCTGCTACAGAAAACAAGAGAGAACAAGATTTTTCCCCCAAGACTCTAGACGTAATTTAGTCTCTAATCATAAAATCTATATGAGTCAGCTAATAAAGGGGCTGCCCAAGTTGAAGTATCCCAGGATCTCTCACTACCCCTGTCTGTAGAGTAGGGATAGAAGCCTGTCCTGGCTCACCAGCCTTCTAAATTAGGGACAGACATTCAGGCTCAGGCTTTTTGAATGTATTCAATTTTTGCAGATTAGTCTAACATGTCTATATTGAATCAGTTTACAAGTGCACAGAGATTCCCTCTGGACTGAGGAAATGCAGGCACATGCCTGAAGTGGCTCAGCCTAGAACCTGGGGGGCACTAGAGCAGTCCTCTTTTACCTTCCATAATGCTGAGCTAAGGATGGGCATGACCAGGCCCTGGCATGACCTCTGATTAGGGAGGGATTTAAACACCCACCCTGCCTGCACAGTCCTAGGCTTTTCCCCACTCACTGCTCAAGGGGTGAGAGTGTTGCCATACTCCAACCCCTGGCTAGCACTCTGAGGGAAAGGCAGGGGTGTGTGGTGCATGCATCTGTTGATGATACTGAGCTTTTCAATCTCCCTGTTGTGCTTTTTCATACTGTTTGCAAACCTGACAGGCAAGGGAGCCAGCGTGGAGCTGCTAACACAGTGTTTATCCACCCATCAACAAAACAAAAGCCCTCTCTTTAGTTCTAGCTCTTCTTAAACAGCTTTTCCCAAGGAAGGAATGGAGGGACGTTACCAGCTAACCTGCTGTTTAGCTTCAAAAAGTCCTAAGTGGACACTGTCCTGTCTGCCTTTGTCCTGCCCCAGTGAAACTAGAGATATGAACACACAGACACCTGCCAGCATTAGCTAGCATACTACATGCCTAGGGTCTGGGGGGCTGGGGTCTGTGCTATGGGAGGGAAGGGGGGATCCCTGCATGGGTAGTGAGCAGCAAGTGATGGGGGGTGTAGGGGGAAGCCAGGCAGACCCTGCTGTGCCTGAAGTTTCTGCTAGAGCTCTGGCTAGGGAGCAGAGGGGCAGGATGGGACCAGCCCTGTTCTCTGGAGCAGAGAGCACAGCCCAGCCCAGCCCAGGGCTGCAAAGCCTCTGGGAAGCTGGGGGACTCTGATTTAATTGAACCAGGAAGGGATCTGGGGCAGACATTGTATAAACCAGTTTGACCCAAATCAGTTAAACCTGCTTGGATGTAGTACCAGATTTATCTTAAACCAGTTTCAGCCAGTTTGAAACTGGTTTATGTGTACTTATGTTCTGCTACAGGTTTAAACCATCAGATATTCTGATCACTTAAATCCATTTATGAGTAATGTTTGTCCCTAGCCCTAGTGGCAACTCAGAGCTACAGCTCTTACTCCTACCCCTGCTCACCAGACCTTTAGTGGCAAGTTGTGGCTGTGCAAGTGGGGGACAGTCAGAGAAGGTTTCTAGACTAAGTGTGTGACTGTTACAAACTCCAAGCTAGCACTAACACTGATCAAACATTTGTATGGTTTACAACACAAGGTGTAACAAGGCCTTAATTATCATTAGAACTGGTGAGCTGTTGCTTTAGCATGCCCTAATTGCAACAGGGAAAGTGTCAGATACAGAGGATGGCAATGGAGACATGTTTTGCCCTACCAAAGCGATTTTTGCAATTTCTGACTTTCAAACATGACTGTTTCCTGTTGCTGTACACTTCAAATGTGGCAGAGAAGATGTTTGAGTCTGAAATTGCCTTAAAATACCTGTAGTCCTATACACGTTATCTAGTGTTTGAATATATAGTGTGGAAAAGACAAGAAATAGAATTCTTTAATGAAATAAAAAAGGTAAAGGGAAGACAGAGAAACGCAAACCTATATTTTTAGAACATGAATATCTTAGTACAGATTCGTTCATGAATGGAACAAGCTGGCTGCTGTTCAACCACTACCACTTCCTAACCACCTTCAGAAATCAAAGACGATTTCTGCTGCCTAGACCAAACCCAAAATAAAAAGCATAAGCTATTTATAGGGTATAACGGTAGTACCAGTTGAAGCAGCAACTATTTCATAAATCAACCCTGCTGCAGTGTCAGCTCATTATCAAACACAAAGATATATCTGTGTGAAGACAGATACGTTTTTCCTTTAAAAATGCAATTTCACCATCAAAAGACATCAGTTTTGCTTCTGTTAAGTTCCTTAGCAATTTCAATCTCCATTTTTCATTTAATAACTCATTATAACTTGTGGTTTTAGTGAAGCTCATTTCAATAAGTAGATCAAGTTTTCTTATTTTATTTTGTCATGTCTTTTCAGGTTTGACAAATATATTTTCCCGATAATTTTTGGTTTGCAGGTTATTTTGGCACTCATAACATGAACTGTATTGATCAAATTGAACTGAACATGTGTGTCATGTTTTGTTCGTTGTAACTCTCTTAACCAGGTTTCCAGGATTCACATTTTCTGACTTAAAACGTACTTTCTGGGTAAACATCATTCTAGTAAAAAGGACAAACAGTAGGCTTATGCAATAGTTAAATCCCTTTTAAGAACTCAGAATCAAACATAAGTGGCAATTAAGAGGGGTATGAGAGCTCTGCTGGCCCACTGTGCAGCAGAGATTTTTCATGCCACAAGCACTCTGTAGGAGTCACTTAAATTAATGTTTCCACAAAGTCTTGTTGGATAACTTGTTTCTTGAAAGTCATATAAAATAAATACTAAAAAGATGATTGAACACTAAAAATGAAGACTAAATGTGATTTTTTTTTTAATTGAAGGAAAAAATCGAGTGAATATTCTCTTAAGTCCCTTCATAATTTTTTAAGGAGAGATAGTTTTGGTGAAAAATCTGTCTTGAACTCTGGTTTCTCATTACACTGAACCAGTATTAAAAATATACACATTCTGGTGAAGACAAATACTAATACTGAGCCTTTCTACATAAATTAAGGTTAATGCATAATGGTTTTGCCAAAAAAATAAGAATAATTTGCAATAAAAAAACAGGAAAATCCCATACAACTCTACAAGACTTTCATAATTATGAATTTATAAAAATGAAAAGAGAAAAAAAATGAAATAACCAAAAATGGCACAACATTAAAACATTTTTTAAATGTAACTATATTATTAGTGTTGTGCATAGTATACAAGCTTGTAAAAAAAAAAGAGTCCGGCTTTATTCAGTACTTAAATTTTTAATATTAAACACACACTTCCAAGATTTTAGTACTAAAAATCCAGTATCCCTTTGTGCAATGTTAATATTCTGTAGTGAGTCTGTTAAATACTGATATGTGCACATGCTCTAAAGACAGGCTTATTGGTAGGACACATTTTGCTATTTGGTCAGATTGTACGTAATATTAACGACAAAAATGGAAGACTGTAATGATAATGATGTTGTTGTTCATCACTTTTGAAAAATGGTACCAAGTACCCTGTTTGGAACCAGTGTTCAAAGACTGATGTTCATATATAAGAACCTTGGACACAGTACTTCATGACGTTTGACAACTTTCCTTTTTATTTTTCTTCTGTACCTGCATAGTTGTGTTTTGCTATGCCTTGTTCCTTGGGCTTTTCTCCTGATAGGAACATGGGAAAGTAGAGCACGAAGGAACTCTCAAAGTCACCTAGTCCAGCCCCCTGTTCAAGGAAGGATCATCACTAAATAAATTGTCTAAGCCAAGTGCCTGTCCAATCTGTTCTTGAAAATTTCAAAGGATAGGGATTCCACAACTTCTTTAGGTAGCCTGTTCTAATGCTTGACCACCATCATAGTCACAGACATCCTTCTAATCTCCCACCTAAATTTTCTTTGCTGCAGCTTGAGTCTATTGTTTCTAGTCCTACACAGACAAGCCCATCTCCATCCTCTCTGTAGTCACCCTTCAGGTAATTAAAGATTGTTATCAAACCCCACCTCAGACTTCTCTTCTCCAGAGTAAATAACCCTAACTCTGTCACCCTTTCCTAATAAGTCACACTTGCCAGGCCTTTAATAATTTGTGTTGTTCTCCACTGGACTCATTCCAGTCTTTATACATCATTCTTGAAGAGGGAGGTCCCAGAACTAGACACAGTACTCCATGAATACAGTAGAACTATGTCCACTGATTTGCAAGTGACACTTCTGTTTAATACAGCCCAGTACGCTGTTGACTTCTTTTGCAACAAGAGCACACTGACTCGTATTCAGTTTATGATCCACTGTAACCTCCAATTCCTTCTCTCCGGTACTGCAGCCTAGACAGACATTCCAAAGTCTGTATTTGTGCATGCAGAAGTCCCAAATTAAGGACTTGTTCTTGTTCAATTGCATCTGATTGATTTCATACCATTTTTTCTAGTCTGTTCATGTCATTCTGGATCCTACCCCAACCCTCCAGACTGTCTGCAACTCTATTCAACTTGGGGTCATCCATAATTTTACTAGGAGTGCACTTGATTTCATTATCAAAATCATCAGTGAAGATATTAAACAATACCAGACCCAGGACAGCCCCTGGGAAACCCCACTTGATACCTCCTTCCAACTAGTTATTGAGCTATGGATGACTGCTAGTTGAGAACGATGATCGCCAGTTATGTATTTAATAGTACTATGTAGTACTTTCACCTAGTCTGTATTTCCTTAGTTTGTTAATGAGAATGTTATAAGACAGTGTTTTCCTCCTTCCCTTTCTTAGGGATGGACACTATATATATTTGCCCTTTTTCCATTCAGCCAGGACTTTACCTGACTTCATGAGTTCTCAAAGAAAGCTACTAATGGCTCTGGAATCACCCTACCTAATGTCTTCAGTAGCCTAGAAAACACCCCATCCAGCCCTCCAACTTGAAAACACCTAGCTTTTCTAAGTATTCCTAACCTATTCTGCTAGTGCTCTAAACTGTTTGAGTCCTTCCCTCTCTACACTGCCAGCTGTGCTCCTCATCTATTAGCTGCCCCTATTTGTGAAAAGAGTGATGTAAAAAAGACATTAAATGCTTCAGGCATCTGTGTCACCTGTAACTAAATTGCCTTTTGCATTCTGTAAGGGATCTATGATTTCTTTGGTGTTCCTCTTTTGGCTCACCAGACTCCCTTTTTATTGCCTTTATATTTCTCTTACCAGTTGCATCTCCAACTGTTCCTTGGCCTTCCTAATATTCTCCTTGCACACCCATGCAATATTCTTATACTCTTCCCTTGTAGTAGGACCAAGTTTGCACTTTTTGTGTATACATGCATCTATCTTGAACTAACAAACATCAGTCATGGATGTGCATGGTAAAAACACACGGAGATCAATCTAGCTTGTGTGTTTCCTTGATGTTAGTCAAAGTTAACAGGAGACTTTTCATTTCAGATAAACAAAGTAGTCTAGGAGTTGAAAGGAATCTACCTCACTCTGTTACTTTTGTAAACAATAGAGAGCTTTGCCAGTTTTAAATCTATAAAACCCATCATCCCTGTGGGATTGAATAGGCATGGCTGATCAGGAAGGAGAGTCTAACAACCAGTTTTGAAGGGATTTATCAATTTAGCATGGTTGGTCTTTATGTGAATTTGTGACATGTATAAACCTCTGTAAATTCAGTGGATAGCTCCAGTAAAGTCAATGGGCTTTAGTGGTGCTTGAATCATGCTACTGACACTGACAATTCTGGGAAGTCTTATTTCCTTGGCTGCATCTTTTTTTTTTGTTTGCTTGTTTTTTTCGGTCATACTCTTTCTGGTATTCAACTTTAATTGTTTTAACCTTGGTAGACATGTGGAAAATCATGGAGGAACATGAGTCATTTAGGTGGCTGAGTGGGTATGGGAGTTGTGGATGTTAAAAACCCACAAAGGTACTAAGAGATAAAGTGGGAGGAGAGGTTGTATTGGAACATGATTTTGTCAACTTCAGAAGTTGTGGGCAGAGTTTCAGCTCTGTGTAACACTATCCAGTCACACCAGTGTGAAGTAGTATTAGAATGAAACCAGAAGTTTTCAGTCCTGGTAGGATTTCCATCATTTGATCAGATTAGCAAAAACAGTAACATCTTACTACCAAATAGTTAAACATTTCTGTGGCACAAATGTCAAGACATGCCAGTGAAATTTAGCTTTTACTTTTGAGGTGGGATAGCTATGAATACCCATGTGAGTTACTGTGCTAAAACTGGCACATACGTTATCCTAGTTTTAATTCTACTTTTAAGCTAGATAGAAAATCCTAGTGAAAAATTTGAAAATATTTCCAGGAAATGCACATAGAATATTATGAAACTAACCCAATTCTGTAATGATAACAGTTTCAGTTTTAAAAATAAATGGGTGTGAATTTACTGTCAATTCAAGTCAATATAGTGACAAATAGAAAATCTTTTATTTATACATATGCAAGTGTTGTCACTATACTCAACCCTCATACTAAGCCTGGGAGCACCATTGTGAAGTATACCCATGTGCCAAATCCTGGAAAGTAAGCAATGTAGCTCTTCTAGAGTGGCACTGGGAGATATTTACTGTTTTATAAGGGTATGCGAAGTGGGCCCTATTTGATTTGGATTTTCATTCAGCCTGAATCAGGGACAGTGAATCGACTTAGTTGATTCAGATCACTGCCCCTGATCCAATTCAGCCAAATCTGAATCTGAAGGCTTGATGCTGATTTTGGAGAATCAGCAATTCGGACATAGATACAACTTTAAAAGTTTTTTCTACATACCTCAAGGTACCAGCGTGGCTTGTGAATGCTGGGGTGGATGGAACGTCCCACAGGAGTGTGGGGGGCCCTCCACATGCTCGGCAGCAAACCCGGAAGTGGACTGGAAATACTTCCAGTCCACTTCCAGGTCTGCCAGGGAGTGTGCTAGGGCCCCCCACATCCCTCAGGCTCAACAATTTGGCTGCAAGGGGATCCTGGGTCCCCCGCTCCAACCCAGGGGCCCCCTTGCATGCTCCCTGGTGGACCCAGAAGTGGACCAGAAGTGCTTCTGGTCCACTTCCAGGTCTGTTGCCAAGCATGTGGGAGAGCCCCCTGCACTTCTGTGGGAAGTTCCATGTACCCTAGCATCACAGCAAACACAAGCTGCCTGCTACCTGGAGGTATGTAGAAAAAACATTTAAAGCCGTGTCTATGTCCGAATCTCCAAATCTCTCTGAATTGATTCAGAGGGTTGTGATTCAATTTGGAGAGATTAAAGGGTCCTCTGATTCAATTCAGATTCAGAGATTTGGCCACCGAATTGGACTGAATCTCCACCAAATCAAATCAGGGACCGAAGCTTCTTACAGCCCTACTGTTTTAGTCTGAAGTCAGACAAAAAGCAGATCAGGATAGCACTTTAGACCACATCCAGACATGCAGGGGTGTGTCCTTGCAGTGGCACAAATTGCCATAGCACACACCCCAGCATGTGCACATTGCTGCAGGACAGATTATCCTGTAACAGGCAAACAGCCCTTGTCTAGGTCCTCCCAGCTCTTCAGCCAGGGAGAGCTGGAGGCTGGGGCCAGCACCAGTGCTGACCCTAGCAGTCTTACCTGGTGGCCTAAAGCAGCAGAGGCACAGGTCAGGTAGCACGGAGGCCTGGCTGGCAGCCAGAATATTGCTCTGGACAGCCTAGTTTCTGTGTGCCAGTGCACGCTTGTTCTGTGTATGTTGTGCTGTTTTTTGTCAGGTTTTTTTTTTCTACAAGGAAATCCCAGTAACAAACTTTGGCCCTGTGCTGCAAATTTGCAGGACGGGGCACATTTTAACATTCACTGTGTGCAGTTTGTGGTGCCACAAAACCCCACACCCCTGTGTGTCTAGACACGGCCTTAGGGACTAAGTCATTCAGAAAGGCATAAGCTTTCATAGGCAACAGCTGCTATGATGAAAGCCACTCTAAGCAGTTTTGGGCTTGCTTATTGGAACTCACTCAGAACTGCTCTAAGGTAGCTATACAGTCTCATTTTCAGAGTTTGGCACATGCCAAAGGAGTGAGTGGGCATGTTTCTTGGCAGCAATTTCAGGCTCAGCATGAAGGCAGAGTAGACTAACCAAACTGTCCATTTGCCGTTGTCAAGCAAAGATGGAAAGGATTATTAATACCTCCCTGTGGGGGTTGGAGCCAGTCTCCCCTGTTTTATGATGTATCCCCTTTAAGGAAATAAATGATTGAAAGATCAAGAGATGAGGTGGAGAAGTGGGTGGAAGGTAGGAGGAGTGGGGGTATTAATCAGCTACTTTCTGGTCAGAATTAAAAGAAGCCAAACATCTGTGAGTTGACTCTGAGAGACTGCAGAGAGGAAGTACTGGGAATTGCTGCTTCAAAGTGATAGAGCAGCAGCTAGACTTTATTAATGAGTTTTTTCTACTTAGAGATGCACTTTATCTCACAGCACAGAGCTGAAGGTGTAAGGTTGAAGGGGGTAGGCAACACCTTGAAAAACTAGAATATGGAGAAGAAACCTGTCAGAGGATGCTTTCTGCAGGGACAGGACTAACATTCCATGCATTCCCTCTAAATGGTCAAGTGGCAATGTGTTGTAAACTCTTGGTTAAGGCTGTACGTTCTTGTATTTCCATGTGAGTGATAAGGCAATGCAATTGCAGGAAGCAACTGAGGCAGTGGCTAGTTTGAAGGGCTGTGCTCTGCCACCTGGGATGTTCAGGGATGGCACCCTGCCACAACTTGCTCTTTGAAAAAACAAAGGTAATGTGTTTTAGAAAGCTAGCTATAAAGGCTGAATCAACATGATATTTCAAAACCATATCTTATGCTTTACAGAAGTTCCAAAGGGCAGACCTGCAACCCTTTCTGTAGTGCTGCTCTGCAGATCTGCCCTAAAAGGCAATTTTTTTTTCACCTCAGTGGCTGGGAAATCTTGCACACATTAGAAAATAACAATTAACAGGAAACTTTCAAAAATGTATTAATCATAATGAAAAAATAGATTCCTTTCCATGTCATGCTGTGCAAGTGTTTGTAAGGGAATGCTGTTCCCTCTTGCAACATTTTTAACAAGTAGAGGCCAATTCTGTCCCTTGTTCCAGTTCTAGTTTGCTACATGGGTAGAATAAAGAAATGAGCTAGGGAACTGCAATGGTGTAGAGCTGACACAAATAGCACTATATTATGTTTCTTCTCCCCACAGGAAATAGAGCCTGTCGGATCAGGGATGTGGCAGAATGCCGGGCTTGCGATTCCGGCACTGCTTGGGGAGCCACGGGCTTTACGGAGCGGGCGAGCACGCGGCTTGTGGGGCGGGATTGGAGGTAGCTTTATAACCGCCTTTGAGGTTCGCTGAGCTGGCACAAGTAGACGACTTAGAGTGAGTTGTTAGTTTTTTTTATAATAAGTCTATAGGATGTCTGTTGGTTCACGGGGTTTTGGAGTAAGCCCTTGCTTTCCACTACTGGAACTAGTCCAATGATGGGTGCGGCTGCCGACTCCTTAAGTCCCAGAACTGGTCAACAGCTCATTGACATGGGATGTTAGTAGTAGAAGTTATTACGGAGTAGATATAAAGTGAAGTAAAAATTTGTTTTATTCACTCACCTGGCCTCACCGTGTTACGAATAAGAGGGGGGGCCGGCAAGTCAAATTGGGACAGTGATTCAAATCACCAAATCGAATCACTGTCCTCCAAGTTGGCCGAATCTGAATCTGAATCAAATACTTCCCTATTCGCACAGGCCTAGTTGTAAACAGATTAAGCCAATGGCACTTTATCGTGCATCAGCAGATGCATGACAAATAGGTCCAAGGAGGTGATACTTCCCCTCTATCGGGCGCTGGTCAGACCGCAGCTGGAGTACTGCGTGCAATTCTGGGCGCCGCACTTCAAGAAGGATGCGGATAACCTGGAGAGGGTCCAGAGAAGGGCCACTCGTATGGTTAAGGGCCTGCAGGCCAAGCCCTACGAGGAGAGACTAGAGAAACTGGACCTTTTCAACCTCCGCAAGAGAAGGTTGAGAGGCGACCTGGTGGCTGCCTATAAGTTCATCAGGGGGGCACAGAAGGGAATTGGTGAGTATTTATTCACCAAGGCCCCCCCGGGGGTTACAAGAAATAATGGCCACAAGCTAGAAGAGAGCAGATTTAGATTGGATATTAGGAGGAACTTCTTCACAGTTCGAGTGGCCAAGGTCTGGAACGGGCTCCCAAGGGAGGTGGTGCTCTCCCCTACCCTGGGGGTCTTCAAGCGAAGGTTAGATGTGTATCTAGCTGGGGTATTTGTAGGCCCAGCACTCTTTCCTGCTTATGCAGGGGGTCGGACTCGATGATCTATTGAGGTCCCTTCCGACCCTAGTATCTATGAATCTATGAATCTATGAATCTATGGAACAAAGTTGCAGTAAATATAAGTATAGAGAGTGTAGATATGCTGTCTAAGCTACGAAGAGAGGCAGTCGAGAAGTGGAGTCTCTGATGTTTTTTCAGTTACAGTATGCCGGATACAAAGGCGGTCTGTTGGTTCATGGGGTTCCGGAGCAAGCCCTTGCTTTCCACCACTGGAAGCAGTCCAATGATGGGTGCAGCTGCTGGCTCCTTAAGTCCCAGAACTGGTCAACAGCTCATAAACGGGATGGTGAATACAAAACTGTAACATGGTGAATTGTTGTCGATTGTTAGATTTTCGAGGCCTTGGTTTTCGCTGGGATCGGGGAGGCTGAGGACTGGCTGCAGGGTGATCAGGCCTGTAGGGTCATCCAGTCATCGTCTCTGCTACTTTCTGCCTCTATGCCTCTTTTATAGATGTTGGTTGGACTGCCTCTGTGACACTAACTATGATATAAGCCAAGCATACAGGGATAGGATAGTTTCTTTTACACAGTAGTTACTAGGTAGATTTTCTACATAAGTTTCGTTTCTGCAGAAATGACACTTATAGATAAGAAATGAAACTTTCAGAATGCACATGTGCAGCTTAATACAAGCGTAGAAAAGTACAAAGCGTTCATTTTGATTAAAAGCCAAAACTTCAAGGTTACATAAATGTGAGAGTGCCGCGTGGCAGTTATACAGAAATAAAATAAGATCTTTACAAGGGAGAGGAGGCAGATCACTATATGCACTTAAGTTTCATTGCTTCTGGGCATGTCTACATGTGCCACTACAGTACCATTGTTACTGCGTCTACATTACAGTAGCAATGCGCTATAATAAAGGAGTGTCGCTATAGCTATGTGGCTGCATCATCAAGAAATCTACGAGCCAACAAGAGGTAAAGCGCTGCTCGACTTGGTATTGGCTACTGGGGATGACCTAATCAGTGACCTAGTGATCGATGGGAAGCTGGGAGACAGCAGCCACGAGCTGATCACCTTCACCATCTGCTGTAAAGCTGGCAAGTCAGACTTCAGGAAAGCCGACTTTGGCAAGCTCAGAAGGCTGTCAATGAGACCCTAAGGGACCATGAACCCAGGGGGAGGGGAGTTCAGGAAGAGTGGTTTCTCCTCAAAGGAGCGATCCTCAATGCACAAGCTGAGTCTATTCCATCTCAGAGGAAAGGCAGCAAGAGGGCACAGCAGCCCCCCTGGCTCTCCAGGGATCTAGCAGACCTCCTGAGGCTAAAAAGAAAGGCCTACAAAGGATGGGGGATGGGATTCACCTCCAAAGAGGAATATTCTGTGCTGGTCTGGTCCTGCAGGGAGCAAACCAGGAAAGCCAAGGCTGCAAGCAAACTCCAAGAAGCTTCAAGAATCAAGGACAATAAAAAGTCCTTTTTCAGATGTGTGGGGAGTTGGAGGAAAAGCAAGGGCAATATTGGACCCCTGCTGAACTGGATCTGATAACTGACACCCAGGAAAAAGCCTACCTATTAAATGGGTACTTTGCTTTGGTCTTTCATCAGTCCCATGGGACGCCCATGCCCACTATGGGACAGGGAGGTCTGGGTGAGGGAGATACCCTGCCCTCCAACAATGCTGACCTGAAGAAGGAACGCCTTGAGAGGTTCCATACCTTCAAGTCAGCTGGCCCTGACAATCTACACCCTAGGGTACTCAAGGAGCTGGTGAGCATCATAACTCAGCCCCTGGCATGGATCTTTGAGAACTCCTCCTGGTGCTCTAGTCTAGTGCCTGATGACTGGAAGAAGGCCAATGTGGTGCCTATCTTCAAGGAAGGGAGGAAAGTGGATCCGGCTAACTATAGGCCCATCAGCCTGACTTCTATCTCAGGGAAGAGCTTAGAAAAGTTTATTAAAGAGGCCATCCTTAATGGACTGGCCGATGCCAGCATCCTGAGGGATAGCCAGTGTGGGTTTGTTGTGGGTAGGTCTTGCTTGACCGATCTCATTTTCCTTTTATGACCAGGTGACCTATCACCTGGACAAGGGAGAAGAGATTGATGTCATATATTTTGACTTCAAAAAAGCCTTCGATCTGGTATCCCATGATCACCTTTTGGCAAAACAGGCCAGTTGTGGCCTCGGGTCTACCACGATCCGCTGGCTGGGAAATTGGCTCTGTGGTCAGACCCAGAGGGCAGTAATTGACAGAAGTCAATCATAATGGTGCCCTGTGACCAGTGGGGTCCCCCAAGGCTCTGTCCTTGGACCCGTATTGTTCAACATCTTCTTCATTAATGATGTGGACATTGGTGTCATCAGTGAACTTGGCCAGTCTACTTCTAACTCCAAACTTTGGGGCAAAGCATCCTTGCCTGAAGACAGGCGGGTGATCCAGGCTGACCTGGACAGGTTCAGCAAATGGGCGCATGAGAACCTGATGGTGTTTAACACTGAAAAATGCAAGGTTCTCCACCTTGGGAGGAAAAACCTGCAGCATCCTTATAGGCTCGGCAGTGCTATACTGGCTAGCACTACGGAAGACTTGGGGGTCATCATTGACCACAAGATGAACATGAGCCTGCAATACAATGCTGCAGTTAGTAAAACAACCAAAAATGCTGGCTTGCATCCATAGATGGTTCTCAAGCTAATCCTAGGACGTCATCCTCCCCTTGTACTCTGCCTTGGTGAGGCCAGAGCTGGAGTACTGCGTCCAGTTTTGGGCTCCACAATTCAAAAACGATGTGGAGAAGCTTGAGAGAATCCAGAGAAAAGCCCCACACCTGATCAGAGGACAGGAGAACAGACCTTACGATGATGGGCTGAGAGCCATGGGGCTCTTTAGCCTGGAAAAGCACAGGCTCAAGGGTGACCTGATGGCTGCCCAGAAGTTTATCAGGGGTGACCACCAGAATCTGGGGGAACGCTTGTTCAGCGGAGTGCCCCAAAGGATGATGAGGTTGAATGGTTATAAACTACTGCAAGACTGTTTCAGGCTTGACATAAGGAAGAATTTCTTTACTGTCCGAGCCCCCAAGGTCTGGAATAGCCTGGCATCAGAGGTGGCTCAAGCACCTACATTGAGCACCTTCAAGAGTAGATTGGATGCTTATCTTGCTGGGATCCTATGACCGCAGCTGCCTTCCTGCCCTTTGGGGGGGGGGGGGGGGGCTGGACTCAATGATCTTCTGAGGTCCCTTCCAGCCCTAATGTCTATGAAATCATGGTTTTTGCCCATGAACACTATGGTGACACATTGCTATGGTGATATGGCATCATGTGTAGATGCACCCCCGACTATAAAACTACCCATAGAAGATTAAATAAGTCTGTCTTCCCCTGAGACTAGTCTAACTTTCAACAGGTACAACAAGAGTAGCATAAAACCACTTCTGCCTTATCCAACTGGTTCCCTTAGCCTCTATATTCTGTGCTACAAGTCTTCCAATAAGGGATTCACTATTTTTATGCATTTCCTCTGACTGGTAAAGTGGCATTGTGTTGTTAATGATGCAAAATATTTAGACTCGTGTGGTTTAGAAAGCACTTCATTCATAACGAAAAATGTGGTTTGGAGGATAAGGTTAAAGAAAACTGTGTCCTTTGAGTAGGTGAAGTTATAAAGAAAGCAGATAGTCTCTGACATTTGTGTGTTTTTCTAGTTTTCCAGTGCATAAGTGGTGACTTAAGGTTTTTGGCAAATGAAAATGGAAAATTTTGTCTTATCTTGTGGCCATTTTTAGTCACAGACATGGAGCTCTTCTAAGATCTCTGGAAGGGATGAGCCACTGATTACAATGTATTTTGTTGTTTTGTGTGGGAGCTAATGGACTTGAACTTGTGCCAAAGAAATCTAACACATTAATATTCTAATTGCTGGGAATGAACAGATTAAAAAAATTGGTGAATTGAAAACTGGAAAGTTCAGGCAACTGAAGCCATGTGGCTCAGGAAGCTCATTTGATGTGAGGACTAAAAGACTGAGTACTTAGTGTAAAGCATCATTAGTTCCTCCAAGAAGTTAATAGTAGATAAGGCTGTAAGTATGGATGTAGCCAAAGCTACGTCTGTAAATCTCTAGCCTCCATGTGTGAGAGAAACCTAACTTGTAAATTACAAGCATGACTCTAACAAATTATATTTCACTAATTGTACTTTGGTATTTCTAACACACTTAAATTTCAGTTTCAATAGTAATTTCTGCACAGTCCAATATTCCTTTTGTATTAGTGCACAGTTGTATAACTTACTTTTTTCAAAATGCAAATATTTAAAATAAGACTGAATTTATCAGCAGTGAAAATGTAAAACTTTTAACTCTCTAGTGAAAAAATTAATCAAATGGTATTGTTTTGCTGCCTAAATCTCAGTAGTGTTTTAAGAATACTGGTATATTTGGAGTCTTCTTTCATTTAACATTAAACAAAGCCACTTCCCCTATGCCAGAAGAATTGTTGGGAATCCCTTCAATATTGTGATCCCAGTTTCATGTTTCTGACTTATAAATGGAACATCTTGGAAATTGACTGGTCAACAAGAGGGTTCTAAGATTTCTAGTAAATTAACCAGCTCATAGAATTATTTCCATATTCTCTTGGAACTAACTTACTATAAGTCTTAATGCAATAGTCACCAAAAACATTGTATTGATTTACTGATATACCTTTCTTAATACAAACTTAGTTTTAAAAAATATAATTCATAATTTCATAGTTGTTAGGAGCTGGAAGGGACCTTACAGATCATCGGGTCCAGGCTCCCTGCACTTGGGTAGGAAAAACTGCTAAGGTCAGATGACCCAGCAAGATGGGCATCAAGATGCTTTTTGAAGATTGCCAGACTGGGTGACTGTGTACTACCTCTGGGGGGAGGTTGTTCTAAACCCTATGTACTCGACTTGTAAAGAAGTTTTTTTTTCTTGTGTGTAGTCTGATGTGATCTTCAATCAGCTTGCGCCCGTTATTTCTAGTTGTCCCCTGGAGGACCTTGGTGAATAGTTGCTCCCCCAGGCCCTGATGTACTCCCCTGATAATGGTCCTGTTTTCTGATTATTTTTGATTTCCTGTGTGTGTTGCATTATGGCTAACCATTCCTCCCAGGTACATGACCATCGTATTCGTACATTTATCAATTTAATGTCATCCTCAGTTTGAAAAATTCTAATTTTAAGTGTCTGATATCTACTTTGTTTCAGATCTTTACAAAGTATTGGTCCTTACCATGCAGAGCAGATATTCATTACTTGCCAGACCTACAGAATACTCCCCCACATGTGCACACAGCACTAATTTCCTCGAAGTAATTATTTCTTTGTCAAATTAATTTCTGGTTTTCTGGACTTTGTAACCCCCAACTACACTTTCCTCAGGATGGGCTTTTTTTTGTGGAATTCTTATTGCTCTTGATAGTGAGCAGCTAAGTCTCATTAAGACTAGGTCATTGATGTTCATGCCCCATAAGTGGTGTGGCCAACTCCAGGCTCTACTGTGGCTACATGTCAGCTGTTGAGATGGACAAATTGTAGGCCTGTGTGAAGCAGCTAATATTCGCTTCAGATTCAGATTCGGCCAATTTTGGGCCGAATTGGGGGGGACAGTGATTCACTTTGGTGATTTCAAATCACTGTCCTGAATTAATTTGGCCGAATTTGATTCAGAGATGCAGCCACTGCCAAATTGGCTGAATCTCTAAATTGGCCTCATCCCCTGTCAGCTCTCAATGGCTGCCCCACATGCTTTCCCAGCTCTTTTAAAAAAAAAACAAAGCCCCCACTCTCTGGCTGCCAGGCAGGGGACGATCCCTTCTGCCCCATGCCATGTGGGGGGCTCTGCCACAAGTCCCTGACCCCCACCCACTCTCCCAGACTCTCCTGGCCCTTGGGGGGGGGGAGAGAACCCTGATTCACCAGCTGCTGCCAGGCCGGAGGTGGGGGGTAGGTGATCCCTGCTACCCCCCACTGCCATGTGCTGTATGGGGGGGGGGGCTTTCCAGAAGCCCGAAGGCTGCTGCAGCAGCTGGTGAGGCAGGGACTTTTTATTTTTAGGGGTTGGGTGGTGGGGCATGTGTGACAGCCATGGGGGGATGGGAGAGCAGGCAGGGGTTGGGGGGGCTTGTGGCAGAGGCCCCCATGCAGCGTGGGGCAATGGGAGGCAGCAGGGATTGCCTCTTTCACCTGGCAGCAGCTGGTGAGTGGGGGGGCTTTCTTTTTAAAGTGCCAGGAGCTGGGATGGGCAGGGCAGCCATGGAGGGGCTGGGAGAGCAGGCAGGGGTCAAGGGGTACTCAGGGGGGTTGGGGGAGCAGGCAAGGGATGGGGCCTGGCAGGGGTTCCCCCCATAGTCCCCTCCCCCACCCCCTACTTACCAGCATGGAGTCTGGGTCCAGCTGCCTGCTGCAGCGAGCAGGCAGCTGCCGGAATCGCCAAAGCTCTCTGAATCTTTTCTGAATCAATTCGGAGAGCTTTGAATCAATTTGGACCTTTTAATTGGTCTCCTGATTCGATTCAGATCCAGAGATTCAGCCACCAAATTGGGCCGAATCTCCTTCAGATCAAATCAGCACCTGAAGCTTTGCACAGTCCTAATAAATTGTATCAGTATATAAGTAAGCATGAGCCCGATGTAGAGCAGGAATGCCTACTGTTAGGTGCTGCACACTATATGCACACAGCTCAGTGTGTTTTACGGGACTCGGTATTTATCCAATTGCATATTGTTTTTCCACATATAAGGGATGCACAGGGGAGCAGAATCATGGTTATTTAGGCAATCCTATATCTCTTATTTCAAATGCTTGACTTGGCAATCTAGATTAATGTTCTTTTAATGTATCTTGTGTATGTAATTATTTCTATTTTATAGAAATGCATAAGTACATCTTTAGTGTTAATTTTGTTGTCTACTTTTAAAAATCGCTAGATTCTACTGAGCTGTTAGGCTCATATAAGACTTGTTTTTCTAACCACATCCTGTCCTCCTGTGCATGTTGTTGCTGCTGCTTTTCTCAGAAAAAGAAAACGAGACCACACCTGCAGCTGATCCTTAAGAGCACAGTTCTGGTGCTTCAAAGGTTTTGATTTGAGATGGTCCTCTAAAAGTGTTTTGATTGGCTGTCATAGGAATATTGAACATGCAACCCCTTCTGATTTAGTGCACTGCTTTTTCTTCACATGTATGCAAGCCAATATGAATGATAATTACAGGGTTGCAAAGAGAGTTGGCTTGGCCCTTCATGACCTTGGAATAGAAGGAGATATGGAAGTATCCTCATGGCTGCAAAGGAAGAGTGGAAAGAAAAATGGGGGATACAGTTCCCAACTTGGTAATACTTGCATGCTTAATACCACGCATACCAACATCAAAGATATGCGGGTGGAAGTGGAGGAGTCACTGCGTAACTGTTGCTTTGAGTGAAGAGTACAACATAAATTATCATCACATGTAACTCTTTTCTTTTTTAATCAGTGCTTGTTTATATGCTACTAAGTTCTTCTTGAGAGAGTATCTTGGGTATCTTGGGTATTTATCTGGTAAGTCTTTTTTCAAGGGACAGAACCATATCTCAGATGATGGTGGGATTCTCTGCACTCTAATCACACTTTCCTATCTCTAATTTACTATGATCAAATAAAATTCTCTTTGCTTATCTGCTTGTTATTCTGCTTAAGGACCTGGCCTTGAAAGATACTGACATGCTAGTTACAGGTGTTCAGCACAATTCCATGCAGGCTTTAAAAGATTGATGGCATCTATTGGGTATTTCCTAGAGATAGATGAAAGGGTCCGAGGCCAGGGTTGGAAGAAATGTTGTTTTAATCATTTTTATTGATGGTCTTACATTACAGTCAAAACTTTTTATAATCAAGAATGAAAGAAGACCCCTATAAACTTAAAAAAGCATGTGTCAGATTGGTATGTTCATTGAGACAACTGATAGACTATATCGTACATAAACCAGGAAACGGTTTAACTTTGGATCCAATTTTGAGAAACATTTGAACATATGCTTAATTTCATCCCTACTCAAGAAAGCATCTGAGTAAATGTCACTGAGGTAAAAGAAAGTATGTGATTCAAGATTCTTCTTGAATAAATATATATATATTTTAATCAAGGGCTTCAATGGGGGGATGGGAGCGATTAACAGTAAATTTTTAGAGTCCAAATAACAAGTAGAATAATTTCTAACTAGAGGTGGGCTTGACCATAAAGTTCAGGTCCATTTATTTTTCTAATTAGCAGGGTATTTGGAATCAGTGATTTGGCTGAAGGCCATTAGAGACAGACAATACAAACTTATTTTTTCAGATCTTGGTCTGTTTTTCCTTAAATTCAGGTGTCTTCAGAGCTAAGGTATTGATCTAAGCCATTTCTAGCATCTATTCATTCTCAGTGTTGCTTCTGTTTATGATTTTTCTGTGCATGTAAGCCATTTTGAACCAGTTTCACATTTTTATACAAGTCTTTCCTGGCTGTTCTTTACCTGCTTTTCTTCTAATTATCTTATTTTCTGAAGGGAACATAAAGAAACTAAGTCTATAGTACAGAGACTATAACATTTCTTTTAGAAACATCTGGCCAAATACATTTAATAAATTAACTGTGCACTGAAGGCCTAGAATCTTTCCTAGAACTTTTATGAATTAAAAATCTTTACAATTATAACAACTACGAGCTTTGGTGCTAAATAAACAATGGACATGGACCTGAACCAATAACTAGATTTGCCAGCTCTGTCAATATATATGAGGTTTTCTTGGATGTTTTCCGAGCAATAAGGTAGGATGGAGAATGACAAAACTGCAATCTTCTAGAAGCAAAGCTCCTTAAATCATTCTACCTCCCTCTTTCTCTCTTTTTTTCCTTTTCATGTCTTTTTTGTTTTCTTCTTTTCTAGTTGTGTCCAAAAAACTGAATGGAAGTTTCACTTTGAATAATGTGGGAATATGCACTTGTAACTTCAGTCTCCTTTGTTGAATAAGACAATTGAGGTCTCATTACATGAGAGGCATTCAGAGAGAGCATGACACTGCATGTGCACCTTGTTAAAATAGAGCCTGTTATTTGGACATAAGCTGTTGAATGGGCTAGGGAAAACTAGCATGCTGGGACAGATGTGTCTGGATAACAGTAGGAGCCTCTGGTTCCCTGTTTCCCCATTCAAGGTAGCCAACATCCAGGGATACTAGATTTTTTTTTTTTTTTTAGGCTGTATTCCTTGTGTATCTTATTTAATCTCCCCAACTACCTACCACAAAGAAAGGGATGACTGCCCTGCTGAAATAAGAGGAGATAGTCTCAGTATTTCCTCTGAACACTTTATTCAGTAGGTATAGGAAAACGTAACCGGCCATCACCATGTTCTCTAGGGTAGACAGTGGAGGCAACTGAAAATCACTACTAGCCAACTTGGAGAGGATCCTACAACTAGTATTTGAATAGGCTTCTAGTGCTGCAGATACATGGTAGACTACAGTGCTCCTAATGGTTCCACATCACAAAATCTGATGGGTCAGACTGAAAATGAAATTTAAAGAGTCAAGTAGTGCAATCCTAAAAAGGTAACATATTACCTATACATAATATAAAATCTTCCCAAGCCTGATGAAGTGTGTTTATGCCCAAAAGCTAGCAAAGGACTTTTTGCCAACTATTTAGTTGGTCTAATAAAATATATCACATCTACCCAAAGAACCTTGCCTCCCAATGTCTGCACACTTCTTAGTGCTTCATAATCAATCTAATCTAACAGCTGTGTACTTTTTTGCTCTGGAAGACATTATTTCTGAACTGTAATGAATACAGTAGAGTTGCTCTTTACCGATTACAGATTTTTTTTTTCCTTTTTGTGCAAGACATTGCTACATAATTTTAAATTACAGTGTATTAAAGCTGATTCTTGTCTTTACAGTCATAATGTAAAAAACACTGTAAGATTATGAGACAAAGCCTAAAATGTTAATTCCATTATTGTGCAAGGTTATATAATATGGTAGCTAACTGGAAAGGGGAAAAATTACATCCATGCTTTATAAAGGTATATTTTAGGAGTGTAACAAGTGTGTGTCCTGGGGCTGGTCAAATCATTGGCCTACTCACTTGTCTCTGGGCAAACTGCCCGCCTAGATGATAACAATTAAATAATAATAACAAGGTGGGGGGCTACCTATTTACTTCCCCCGATGCCAAAGGCTTATATACACAGCTCTAACCTGCCCTACACTGTGTTCCATGCATCCCAGATGGCATCTAGGGCCTAACACCTGGCCTAGAAACCCATGTCCTCACACTGGGACCTGTGCTCCAGAGTCTTATGTGGGTCTCTCACTCCCCACTGGAGCTCGCAGTCGCTGTGCCCTCATACTGGGCTCTCCTTCAATCCATCAGAGCTCCAAGCCCCTATTAAGGCTCCAAGCCCAGCTCAGGACCCTCTGTCTCCTCACAGCCCAATACTAGGGCCTCAATCTGCTGCCCTACGCTGGGCCTCACAAATTCCCTTATCCCCTTGCCTGAGGAGCCTCTCATCTAGGCCCCTTGGCTTAGGGCCCCTAACATCTGGATCCATAATGCAACTCAGGTTACACAGGGAGCCTGGAAGATGCATCGGGTCCCTCTCCGACCTGGACCCTGTCTCAGGACTCACTGTGAGCATGGGCCCCTGCTTTGACTTCAGGGCATGCTCCCCAAGCCTTTCCCTTCCATGGGGTCACCCACAAGGCATTGGGGGCTGAGGCTTTCTGGCACCCCATACTTGCTCTTCACTGGGGAAGTCCCAAGTGTGGCATTTCCTGAAGACTGCCCCACCACCAGCAGTCCCACCACACCTAATCCTCTCCAGCATGGTGTAGTTTTAGGTCCTGCCCCAGGACCAGGAGTCTCCTGCCATCCCCGTAGCTCCTGCCCTCCAAGATGTCACGAGCAACAGCTCTAGTCAAGTGGCATTCTCCTGGCTGCTAACAGCAGACTGCTGGCCTTGCTGCTCAGAGCCCTGTTCTTAAAGGGAATAGCTGGGCCCTGTTCCCAGTAAGGCAATTGGGCCTAATTGAGATTGCAACCAGCTGCAGGCTGCTTTGCTGCTTCTCATGCCCCTGTGAGTAACAGATCGCACCCTGTGCTCTGTTAGGATGAGATAAATCTTGCTGCCTCTTGAGACATACTGGTACATTGGAAATAAATTTACAAAGAGATCACAGCCACATAAATGTGGATATTTACCCAACATGGTTTATATGACAAAGAATGAATCTTCACATATGTCATACTATGGACAGTAGTTAAGTTTAGCAGTGCTATATTAAGCATTAATCTCATTATGCCTGGGAATTGCACATTATGCCAATATGATTAAATGAAATCTGAGGAAGACTGAATCCTAGTGTGCTAACAAGCTTGAAGTGACAATTATTAACTCTAACATATCTTAATTAGAGAAAAATGTTGACGGACACATTTTTCCTTAAATATTTTTTCAGCTTTAATAGGTTCCCTTGCTGGTCTTATATGCTAAGACTTTTTCCCCATCAAATCAAATCAAATCACAACAGATGGCTAAACTTTCTAGTACTAACTGAGTATTTGTACACATTACACAATACTTAATATTATGTTTATGATCTGTACCAGAAATTCTATATTTCTTGGATTACTTTTGAAATGTTCAGTTAAATTCTAGCTCTCTGAAATTAAAATTTTGGGAACTATTTAAGGCTATGCATGAAATACTGTACAAAAAATAAATAACTGACCCTAACTCCATTCTGGCACAAACAATGAATGGAACCTCGTGTATTTATTTGTTCATAGGTTTCAATAATATGAATAAATATTAACGTTTAATAGAACATTTTTGCCTGTAGAGAGGATCATAAATTATCAAAGGCCCTCTTTCTTTTCTTGCTATCTGTCCTTCTGGCTTTGTAAAATGTTATTTACAAAATTCTGCATAATGGAAATGTACTCATTTTGAGACTAGATTCATGATCCATTTCACTTCAGTAGCGTTCTGGTAGCTTTTATATTAATTTCTGTCTTTCTTGTTCACTACTTTGCAGCATGATCCTGCTGGATCTACTGCTTTAATATTCAACTGAACTCATTGTTTTCATCACTTAATGATATAAGTGCACAATAAATATAAAGTGTGTTTAAAATAATCATAATCCATAAACTACAAAGTAAACTCTTTCCTTGTACGCATACTAAGTTAAACAGCCAACATCTTCACTGAACCTCAAACCCACTTGAAATTCACCGTTGGTTTGAGGTTTAGTGTATTTTCAAAACTTAGCTAACAGAAGCTTGTTACAGAAGCTTGATAGTGTCTACCAGATTACACAAATCAATGGGAAACTTATGCATTTCCATTTCAAATTTCCTTTCAAACTTCCCCCTTCTAATACTTTGATCTTCAGGGAAGATCTGGATGCTTACTCACTTTTCCTTCTTTGACTCAGCATCCTCCTGCAAACATAAGAAAGAAGGGGAGAAGGATCTGGGGATTGTCTTGAATGAAGGAGTGAAAACTGAGAGAGTGAATTTGATATATATCCCCTTGGAGTTGCAAATTCCATGAATGTGAAGCTAAAACAAATCTTTGAGTTAGGAGTTTTGTTCCAGTGAGATTTTTTTCAATATTGATTTAGACCTATTTATTTTTATTTGTGCTGTCCCAGGCTCTAGAAGCCTAAATATTATGCTCATGCTTTGCAACCAAAAAAATCTGTATTTGTTAGATCTCATTCAAAATGTTCAGTTAAATTATAACCACTTGAAAATTCAAATTGTTTGAATTCAAGTGGTCAAGACTGGCCAAAGACCATCATAAAAATATTCAGAAATTCTGAAAAATAAATATCACCTGATCCCTGTAGTATGATAGCTTGACAATGTAGGGAATGCAACCTGGCTCCAGTTTCCTAAACTTGGAAGAGTAAGGGATACCATAGACTGTACAAATACCTTACACAAAGCTGTGCTAATTACCTACATAGTTAAGTTTTGGTGCTTATACTTTTCACTTCCCTTCTCAAGTTCACTGATCCAGAATCCTGACCTGGCCTGATTATACTGTCTCTTGTTCGGAGCACCTGCACCAAGCTGAGATGTGGGCATATGTGTATGCTCATTCCCCAGAGCAGAGTACTGCCACTGAAGAGAGACTTCTGGTTCAACGTGCAATATGGCATCAGGCTACAGTGAAAGTATGTATGGCTTGGAGTGGTTACCTGGAGGTCTATGGCCAGATATGAGGTTGGAAATGAAGCTCTGCTGCTGGCAGGGAAAGGTGCAGACTTGTTCTCTAGAGTAACTTCTAGCTTTGGGGCGAGGGATGACTTACCAACTGTTTCATTAAGCATTTTTTTGTGCTTAGTACAAGGGAAAGGGCTGCAAGTACTGCACTTAAAAAAGGAAAGTGATGCCATTGACAACAGCTTCCCACCACATCCATTTGCAGGCAGTTACTCGAGTGGGGCACATAATAGGAGTAGCTGCACTGCTAACATAGGAATTATGTCCACCACCAGAGATCCTTGTTTCAGGCTCCTAGGAATTTCCACCACCAGAGATCCTTGTTTCAGGCTTCTTTGTAGGCCATCTTGTAAGTTCCTTAATACCAAGCCTGTCCGTTTTATATGTAAGTTCCTTGCACTAGAAATGCTCAGCTAGTGGAGCTTACATTCTTTACTGCCTTTGACAATATATCAGTCCTATCTATATTTCAAGTAAAGTTGTCAAAATATGTTTTAAGAGACAAAAATATTACTGTGTCCATGAAACTGCACACCTTAAACTTTCTTACTTTAAAAACATTAATCAATGCTGGCATGTGTGCTTTTCCAGTCTCACAACTACATCTCCTTCCATCTCCCATCAACTAAAACCCCCAAAACTAAGATTATCTTTTTGCCCATTGTGCTCACTCTCTCTCTCTATATATATATATCCTCCCATTTACTATTTTGAGAATCTCTTCAGTATGTCATCCTTTCTTACCACATCAAATTCAAGCATCATGCCCTTCATATCTCTGCCACTTCCTACTTACATGATCTTGTTTCCTCAGAAAGCAATCTCACCCCTTCCGTCCTGCCAATAACACCAACCTCATCTATGCCTACTTGTTAAATTCAGATTGCCTTTTATACCTATTTTTTTTAAATACATAATGCCCTCCCTGAACTTATCCATAAAGCTACTACTCCTCTCTCCATAGAACTCCCCTTTAAGACCTACCTCCCTGTGATTTCTAAGAAAACCAGCCATTTAATAATGGCCAGACTAAGTTAATCTTACTTTATTTATATGTTCTTTAGAACTGTTTATATATTGTAACATTAATCATAATTGAACAACTGATTATGGCAAGTAAGGTCAATAATAAAATATTTAATGTGTGTTGGTACATTATAGAAAAAATGAAACAGTCCTAAATCAAATCTGAAAAACTCCTGGATAGGCTAAATGAGGTTAGCTATGGTAGCATACACAGACAATGAAATTTGACTGGACATAAAAAGTGAAAACAATTATATAAAATGATAAGGTCAACCAGAATGCAAACTTTGAAATGTAATCTTCAGAATTTGTTCTTCAGAATGAAACTAGGATCTTTCAGAATGTTGCATGAAAAAAATAAGAGTGAATGGAAAAATTTTCAGAATAAACATTAGTTTGTTGGTTAGAGCAGATCCAATAGAAATCCCTATTCTAACTGATTCTATGTCTCGATAAATACCTAACTATACAAAGCAAGTGGCAAGATTGTTGCCCATGGAAGCTTATTCCTCTCTGAGTCAGTTTATCTCCATAGGTACCTATACATGAGCATGGAGGCATTGCAGACTCAATCAAGTCTGCTGGAGCATGGCAATTACTGCACTCCAGCAGCCTCCTGCATCTCATGTATCAGTGTCCCTACACTAAAAAATGGTGGGGGGGGCGTACCTGAACTAAGGCTCATCAACTGATATTGTGTATCACTGATATTGTGTATGATATTGTGTACACAATATCAGTATACACAATATCAGTCGATGAGCCTTAGTTCAGGTACCCCCCACCATTTTTTAGTGTAGGGACGCTGATACAGAAGATACAATTTTTTTTTAATTAAATGTCTCTGGAGCTGCTCTTATTGAAGTGCCACCCCCCACCCTACAAACTCCTGCAAGACTGTTTTAGGCCGGACATAAGGAAAAACTTCACTGTCCGAGCCCCCCAAGGCCTGGAATAGACTTTCTCCAAAGGTGGTGCAAGCACCTACTCTGGACTCTTTAAAGAAATGTCTGGGCACTTATCTTGCTGGGATCCTTTGACCTTAGCTGACTTCCTGCCCCTGGGACAGGGGTCTAGACTCAATGATCTTCCGAGGTCCCTTTCAACTCCAATCTCAATGAAATCTCTGAAATCCCCAGGGCACATGTAAAAGTGCCCTTTAAGGTGCCACTCTGTTCTGCCTTCTGTCTGACTTCAGACTAACAGGGCTAACTATTTCTAATTATAAAAAGTAGAACAGATGTGGTTACAGCAATTGCCAGGATGTGGGGGAGAGAGACTTTTACTTCCATCATTTCCATCATAGGTGAATGCCCTAATCAGTAGGATATTTTTGGATTGTGTTATCTCTTTGGGTATGTCTAGAACTTCTACATTGGAACTGAGAGGTCTGCCCTTGCAAACAAGCTTGCAGAAATAATATGTTTAAACAAAATTTTTACTTTCAAAGTATTAACATTTTTCAAAGCCAAAAAAATATTTGGTCTAACAATTCCTCACCAATTTGAATGGAAAGCCTTGAAAACAAGAGAACTGGTAGAGATCAGTAAATATGTTTATTGATCGAAGTCAATTCATCACTAGTTAATTGTATAAAAACTGGAATACTGTTGGAGGATAGTGCAAGAATGCAACATGGTGACCAAGGAGAATTTTTTCCCATTTAGAAATTTGGGGAAAAAAATGTTGTCACTGAAACATACAAAAATGTTTTGAAACTGCCAAATGTTTAAATTCTCAGTTGATGCAAACTCATGTGGTTTTGTGGTCTTTTCTTTTGCTGATTTCTGTGTAGCTGTGAAATGAGGCTGGTATTAATGGTAGAATGGGAGGGGTGAGATTGTTCTGTTAAGAAAGAATATCATATAAGTAGGAAGTGGCCAGGGTTCTTTAAAAAACAACAAAATAGTAACTGGGTGCATCTACACTTGTCATTAATTCAAAGCAATATATTTAAAAGCAGTTTAAGACAGAGTAAACTACTCCCAGGTGCAGAATCTACACATGCACCCAAGACAGCAGCAATTTGAACCCAGGTGGAGCAGTTACACTAGTGCCGCTCCTGCTCTGCTCTGCCCCAGGCCCCACATGGGGGTAGTAGAAGGCCTTGCTGGGGTACAAGAGTGCTAAAAGTATGGAGCCGTGTGGCTAGGTGATCAGTCTGGTACCCTGCTGCCTGGGCTGACCAGGTCCAATTTATGCCCATGGTAAGTGCATACACATGTATTTAATTACAGTTAATGGCTCTGCTGTAAGATAGTACTGTCCCTAACACTTTAGTGGTGTTAATTAGTTTACTGAAGCCTAATACTGATATATGTATAGATGATGACACTTTACTCTGCACCTAATTAGTCTACTCTGTAGTAAATCACATATGTAGATGTGGCCAGTGTGATTCACTTACAGCAAAAATGGCATTTGTTCTAGATTGTGACTAAAGTTGGGTATTTTTTTAATGAAATTTTCCAAGAAATCAAATTTTGAAGGGGTTGAAATTATTCATAATTTTGGTCAGATGGGACAAATGTTTATGGCAGGAAAAAATAATGGAATAATTCCAAAGATGTTAAAAAGATTTAATTCTGAACAGCGTTAGAATGATTTTTTTTTTCATTTTGGAAATGCCAGTGGGCTTTGTTTAGACAATTTCTAAATGAAGCTTTTCTAATTTTCTTTTTGACACTGCATGTTTCATTCAATGATAGGACTCATTTTTTTAAGTTTCTACAAAGAGAAATTTGAATAAAAATAGTTTGGTTTTGAGCTAGCAAGTATTTTGGATTAATCCAAAATGAAATGTTCATTTTTCTCACTGAAATAAAAACCTCCTGATATTTCTGTTTCAGTATGTCCCGGGGAAAGTGTAAGACATGGACCCCGAAGGGTCAAGAAGGGACCCTCGGGGACAATACACCCCAGGAAAAATGCAGAAAAAGAGAAAATAAGCGAAAATACCCTACCTGCTGCAGGAACTGCTGCAGTGGCGGTGGGACCTGGCGGCTTGTTAGCCGTGGTTTTTTCAAAGTGCGGACAGCTGGAGAGAACAGGGAGGAGAGCCAGCACAGAGGAATAAGAAGGGCAAATAGCAAGACAGAAGGGGAGGAGAGGCTGAGAAAGGGCACAGGGGAACTATCCCCTGGACCCACCATGGAGGAGGGAGAGCATAAGAACACTGCCCATAGGGCAGGAGAGTGCCCTGGGAAGCATCAATATAAAGACACCTTTGCCAGGCTAAGAAAGACAGAGGTGGCCAGGCTGCATATCACTCTAAAGCCGCGAGGAGAGACTACAGGAAAATCCCTATAGGCAGAGCCCGGCACCAGTGATCCACCCAGTGATCCGCCAAGAGACTAGCGAAAACTGACAAATACTGGACTGAAGACCCAAAAGAGTCTGTCGGAGGAAGGTTTACTCTGAGTTGGAAGGGATGTCAAGGGTTGGCTTCATACATTCCACACTAGGGGTAGAAAATAGGTGGCACCGAGGGAGCAGTCGGTGGAAGGACTGTACAATTGTGGGGCACACTGTAACTAAGGTGCCCCAGGATAGTAATTAGAGGATCACAGGAGTTGTAGGCGGTTTTGTTGTTAGCCTCTTTTTTTTTGTTTGTTTGTTGTTTCTATCACCTGTTGCGCTTGTATAACAAGTAAGGCAGAGGGCAACGTGAAGCCTAGGACATTCTTGGTGGTTAGGAAGGTCCGGCAGGGCATAGGACCTAGATGGACCAGTAAGTCCTTGCCGTATAGCTTAGGCTCAAGCGATACCCAGGGATAGGATCTTGTAGAGATAGGGTTGGCTGCGTTAATAACATCACTCTGTCGTGGCTGGGTATAGGGCGAGGTACAGGGGAGGCTGGAGCCTTCGGCCTGAGATAGGCAAACCCTGGCGGTTGGACCCCACCACTGAGAGGGTCATCAAAGTCATGGCAGGTGGGATTGTGGGGGATAAGACTGCCTGGGGTGAGACCTCGTCACCCTAAGACCATTGGGACGGAGTGGAGAACCATCATCCAAATCCAGAGCCAAGCAGCAAGGGACCAGATGATTGAGGCCCGGCGGGAGCACAGTACAATCCATACAATCAATTTTTCTCACTGTTTTCCCAGTTCTGTTTGTACATGATTTTATGAATACATTTGTGGATAGAAATTGGAAACAAGCTATGCTCTGATCAACTGGAAAAATGGCTGGGGTATTTTGCAAATATTCTGGGTGATTCTGTTTCTCTGTTCAATTTTTCTACCTGCCTGAATTCATAAAGCTAAAGATACAAATAAAGCTGCAAAGTTAAGGTCAGGAAAGATAAAATAAAGACAGCTACTGCAACTTCAAAGGAGTTGTGATGACAATGGCTGATCATTTAGTGAGGGGTAACTGGGCAATAGCCTAGGATCAAAGAAGATCTCTCAAATCCTAGAACGGGTAGGCAACGTTTTTTGGCCAGAGTGCCAAAAAAACCACAATGTCTACCTTGGAAGGTGCCAGACATGCCAGAGCCCGGAGCAGCTGTTTGGAGCCTCCTGGCTGCAGCCAGCCCACAGAGGCCAGTATGCTTGCAGCCTCCCAGCTGCCTGCTGGGAGCAGCCTGGGCTCCATGGCTGGCAGCAGCTGCTGGAGCCTGGGTTGGTGGTGGTGTGACGAGCAAAATCCCCTTATATGCCATGCTCAGAACATGTGCCGGGATTTGCTGACCCATGTCCTAGAAGGTGGTGGGGTGAACTGAAGTGGACTTCCACACAGATAAAGAAGATGCTGATGCTATGAACAATGAGCTGCTGCTTCTTTTAAATGGTGGAGTTAACTGGGCTGAGAAGGATTTACAAAGATGCAGGTAATATCCAGGTGTGTAGGGGTTTTCATAGAATCATAGAAGTAGGGTCGGAAGGGACCTTGTAGATCTTCAAGTCCGACCCCCTGCCTGGGCAGGAGAAAAACTGGGCTCAAAAGACTCCATCCAGGTAGGCATCAAGCCTCTTAAAGACCCCCAGGGTAGAAGCCAGCATCACTTCCCTTGGAAATTGGTTCCAGATCCTAGCCACCCTAACTGTGAAGTAGTTCTTATGGATGTCTAATCTAAACCTACTCTACAACAACTTGTGGCCGTTATTCCTTGTTATGCCAGGGGGTGCTAGGTGAAACAAGGTCTCTCCCAAACCCTTCTGGTCACCCCTAGTGAGTTTATAGATGGTCACAGGGTCTCCCCTCAGCCTTCTCTTGTGAAGGCTGAACAGGTTCAGGTCCTGCAGTCTCTAATTGTAGGGTCTACCCTGTTGTCCCTGGATCATGCGGGTGGCCCTCCTCTGGACCCTCTAAATGTTGTCCACATCCCTCCTGAAGTGGGGCGCACAGAACTGGACACAGTATTCCAGTTGTGGCCTGACCAGTGTCTCATAGAGGGGGAGGATCACCTCCTTGGCACTACTTGAGATGCACCTGTGGATGCACGACAAGGTCCGATTAGCCCTGCCAACCATGACCTCGCATTGTCAGCCCATGTTCATCTTGGAGTCAGTAATGACTCCAAGATCCCTTTCTGCCTCTGTGCTCTCAAGAAGAGAGTTTCCTGATCTTATAAGTGTGCTGTTGGTTACTACTGCGCAAGTGCAGCACCCTGCACTTGTCAGTATTGAAACGCATCCTGTTTTTGTTAGCCCACCCCTGTAGCCTATCCACGCCTTGCTGCAGTCTTTCCCTCCCTACTAGCATGCTCACCTCACCCCAAATGTTGGTATCATCAGTGAAGTTAAACAGGTTGCTTTTCACTCCATCATCCAAATCACTGATAAAGAGATTGAACAGCATGGGCCCGAGGACTGAGCCCTGGGGGACTCCGCTGCCCACTTATCTCCAGGTCCAATATGACCTGTCCACCACCACCCTTTGAGTACGACCCTTCAGCCGATCTGCACTCCATCTGACTGGGTAGGTGTCAATGCCACAGTCACCTAGTTTTTTAATGAGGATGGGGTGGGAGACGGTGTCAAAGGCCTTGCTGAACTCCAGAAAGACTACGTCCACAGTGACACCTGCATCCAATGCTTTTGTGACCTGATCATAAAAGGCAATCAGGTTGGTCTGACATTTCCTGCCCCTAATGAAACTGTGCTGGTTGCCTTTGAGCATCATCCCTGAAGCCGGCCCATCACAGATGTGCTCCTTGGTGATCTCAAAGAGTTTCCCTAGGATTGAGGTAAGACTGACGGGCCTATAGTTGCCTGGGTCCTCCCTTTTTGAAAGATGGGGACCATGTTGGCTATCTTCCAATCATCTGGCACTTGGCCCAAGCACCACAAGCGCTCGTAAAGCCATGCCAAAGACCCTGCAGTAACCCCTGCTAGCTCCCTCAACACGCTGGGGTGGAAAGCATCTGGACCCGCTAATTTGAACATGTCCAGCCCCTCCAGAAGCTCTCTAGCCTGGTCCTCCCCAACCTGAGGTCTGGAGGCATTCCCCTCGAGTCCATCTTGCATCATGGTGGGGAAGTCCCGGTCCCTGCCCAAGAAAACAGAGGTGAAGAATTGGTTAAAGAAGTCAGCTTTCTCCTCTGGTGCAACCACCAGATTGCCCAGAGAATCTTGCAGGGGCCCCACATTTCCCGGTGCCGCCTTCATCCTCCCTATATACTTGAAAAAGGACTTTTTATTATCTTTGATCTTAGATGCTAGTCCTAGCTCTATGTCCGCCTTAGCTTTCCTGACAGCCCCTCTACAGGCCCGAGCAGAGGAGGTATACTCCTCTTTGGAGATACAACCGGTGGAAGAGGGGAGCTATGCCACCTTTTTGGCAATCAGGCATTCCCAGACACCCTTGGTGAGCCAGGGGGGCTTTCAGGCACTCCTGCTCCCCTTGCTTCTTGTCGGGATGGTCACCCTTTGGGCCCTGAGTATCGTCTCCTTAAGGAATGACCACTCATCTTGGGCACTGCTCTCAAGAACCCCAGTGCCTGTCCTATTAATCTCAACTTGTTGAAGTTGGTCCTCTTGAAGTCTAGGTCTACCGCCTTGCTGCAGGCCCTTGACACCCTGCGCTGGATGGTGAATTCCAGCAAGCGATGATTGCTATCACCCGGGTGGTAAAGAACCTGGAGGCCCCTTACCAGGACCAGGTCCAACAGGGCATTTCCTTTGGTGGGACTGTGCACCTCCTGAATTAAGTGGAAGTCCTGTATCTCGGCCAGGAACCTCCTGGAACGGTCCGACCTGGCTGACTGTTCCTCCCAGCAGATGTCTGGGTAATTTAAATCACCCATGACAACTACATCCCTTGCCTTAAGTGCCTCTCCAAGCTGGCCCAAAAATTCCCCGTCCAGCTCCTCCCCTTGGTTGGGGGGGTTTGTAGTAGAACCCTACCGTTAGATCCCTCTCCTCATGGCCCCCTTGTATCTTGACCCAGAGCACTTCAGCTTGCCCCTCCTCTGACCCCATTCCGTTGGCAAAGGATGTGTATTGCTCCTTGACATAGAGTGCCACACCCCCACCTTTCCTTCCTTCTCTATCCTGCCTGTAAAGCTGATAGCTCCTAATGCTACCTGCCCGGTCATTGGATGAATCCCACCACATTTCTGTAAGCCCTATTATGTCTGGGTCTGAACGGGCTATTCTGAGGGTGAGTTCCTCCTGTTTTATTCCCCATACTACAAGCATTGGTATATAGGCATTTAAGGCCTTGCCTAGCTGTGCCACCCCCCCCACATTTGGGAGACTATCCGGACCACTGTTTCTTACCTGGGCACTCCTTGCATTTGTCATCTGTCTTGCTCGGGTGGTGTCTCCTCACCTTCCTGTGGCCTCCTCCCCCGGCAAGGCTAGTTTAAAGCTCGCCGTATGAGATCAGCCAACCTGGAAGAGAAGACATGCTTGCCTTTAGGAGAAAGGTGAAGGCCATCCTGCCCCAGCAAGTCCCCCGCCCAAAAGCATGGGTCGTTATCTAGGAACCCAAGGCCTGCCTGGCGGCACCAACTACATAAGCGCTGGTTGACCTCGCCAATGCAGGCCCCGTGTCACCGCCCCTGCCTACTCACCGGAAAAAGAGAGGAGAATACCACCTGCACCCCCACCTCCTTAAGCTTGTCTCCCAGAGTCTTAAAATCCTTCATAATGAAGGATAATGAAGGCCCCTGGCCGCGTCTTTTGTCCCCACGTGGATGACAACCATGGGGTACTGGTCTGCAGGTCGGATGTAGGCCAGGATCCTCTCTATGATGTCCCTAAGCTGAGCCCCAGGCATGAAGCAGACCTCTCGCGTCATGGGGTCAGGCCAGCAGATGGGACCTTCCAGTCCTTGTAGGATGGAGTCTCCGATGATGAGGACCCGGCGTTTCTTCCTGCTGGTATTCACTCTCTGCCCATTCTTTGTTATGTTGGGAGTGGCATCATCCCTGCTGGAGCCAAATTCTTCGTCTTTCTCCATCACAGCTGCCAAGGCATTGAACCTGTTCCCCAGGTGAACCTGGGGAGCTTCCACCACTCTAGGCCTAGCAGCTCTGGATTTGGACACCTTCTGCCATTCCTGCGTTGCATGCGTCTCCTGTGGAGGCTGTACAGTGGGCGACCGGGCCTGCAGAGAACAGAAATAGGCATGTTTCATCCTCTGCATCCCTGAACCCTCTCAGCCTGCTCACCTCAGCTTGGAGCTCCCTCACCTGCTCCTCCAGGGCCCTAAATCGTGCACAGGAGGGGCAGGCAAGGGGACCACCAGGCCCCACCCAGGACCCCACCAAGCCCCCCCACAGACAGGGGGGCAAGGGGCCACCAACCCTGCTATGAGCTCCGTCTGGGTGGAGGCCTCAGAAGAGCCCATGGCAGGCAGCAGCGCCTGGGCAGGGCCCCTGGCAGCCGTGCTCCATGTCTGCACCATGTCATTACCTTTTTTATATTTTTAATAAAACTTTGTACCCTTGAGGAATGGTAGATAATGCTTTGTTTTGAAGATGCTGATTCTGTATAACTACAAACAGATGCTGTATAACTGCAAACACGTGCTGCTGCATATTCCCGTAGGGAAATTCATGTCAGGTCCAAGCCCCAGTTGGTCAATATTCAAGGGCTGTAACCCAGCTCTTGGTCTGTGTATTTGAATAACAAAATTATATCACATCCTCCACCTTGCCCAGAGATGTGCAGGTATCTTAGTGATCATGCCACACATCACACAAACCAGAGAGAAAAGCATCCCCATGGATTTAGACAAAATTATTATTTTTTAAATATACACTGGGCATGTCTACATGTGCATTAATGTGCCATTGTTACTGCTCATTAAGTTTAGTACCTGTAAAAATGTGTATTAACTCTATGTGCTGTAAATGGCACTACTGCACAGTAAGCATGGTCTTTTAGTGCTGCTAATGTGCAGTAGACTCATTCTACTGTGTATTAGCATGCCCTTTGCTGTGACACACTAATGCACAGTACAGTTAGTCTACTGCGCATTTAGTGTCTTATGTAGATGCACCCACTAAGAGCTAAAATCTTCCAGTAATATTTTACTTCATGACTAGTCCCATAAACTCAAAGGGAGTACTTGCAGGATACTACTCAAGGGCATATCTAAACCACTGTAGCTGTGCATCCCAGGTGGGACAACCACAAGTGTGCCTTGGTACTTGTGCTTACACATGTGCCCCAAACCTAGAGGTACACCAGTGAGGCCACTCAGGAGCATCCTTCTGTGGTCACTCTCAGGACCTGAATCTCTTGTGAGCTTAAAAGCAGCCTCACGGGATGAGCACAGAGCAACTGTGCTGCCACATTTCCAGCTTTGGCACGTAGAAGCAGGGGTGGGGGTTCAGAGCTACACCACCCAGGTTACAAAGCCATCACAGTTTAGATATGCACAAATAAGGGGATAGGAAGCTGACCTTAAAAAACAGTAACTTCTAGAAATAAGATAGATCAAAAGTAATACAATCCATGGAGAAACCACGTGCTTCTGTAATGGGATAATAGCTATATTTTTTCACCTCGTACTGCCTCTGAAATAGGCTCAATTACAAGAGAAAGCAGAAAGTGCCTCCAGCTTACTAGCCTGATTTTTTTGTTTTAAGCAACAAGCTTATAAAGGACAGATTTGTTTCCATCTGTGTGCCTCTGTACAGCTGTTATGTTAAATAGATTGAGGAGACTGGGAATCTTACTGGACTAAATACAAATGATTTCTGTATTTTTGTATTTAGTTAGCTATGACCAAGCTACTCAGAATGAAGTTCTCTTTCATAAAGGAAATGGGGGAGATGGGTGGGAGGTAGGGTAGGTTTGAAGAAGGAATACAGTTCCAAGGTCATTTTTAATGTATCTCATTTTCATTTGCAAATATTAAATGCATGTATTTTTGGTTCCATGGGCACATGTCTTGTTATGTCCTTAGCACAAAAAGGATTAAATTGGAGTATGTTGCATAACTTCATATTGTTAAACTTGCCTTCTCTTAGGATAGTACTGATAAAGTGTTAAAAACATACATTTAATAATATTTTTAATTGCACCCACAATAATGTATTTACTTTTTCTAAAACATTTTGGCATTAAACCAGAAATATGTCAATAATGAAAGGAATGCATTCCTTTGTTGAAAAGTCTTGTCTACACCACTTCTCTTCTTACAGAATGCTGGCTGAGATTAGAAAGGGACCAAGTTATTTCTTTCCTTTTGTATCAGAAACTCAAGGCATATTAATCAGTGTAGTTAGACGTATTACATATGTGTAAGGCAGCTTATATTACTACGGAATGAAGTTTGGAATGACCTTGGAGAGGAAACTTTGGTTCAAAAAGGTTACTAATAGTCCCCACTTAGCCATCATAGTTAGACACTTGTGGTACGTCCCCACATACAGGGGTGTGTGTTTGCAGCAGCAATAGTAGCAGCACAAATTTGTACTGCTACTTTTTGCTGCTGCACATGCCCCTGCATGTGCACCTGGGTGTGCGGCAAAATGCCCTGCAGTGGGGAAACTGCTTTTCCCCCACTTCTCCTAGCTCCCAGCATGCTGGAGGAGCCTGGGCAGAACTAGAGGTGCATCTCCCAGGAGGACTGAGCCCTCCAAGTCTGTCGGCACATGCTTCTGTGGCGTGCAGCCATTTTTTGTGGGTTTTTTTCTTCTGCTATTGGGATTTCCTGGTAACACATTTTGCCCCAGTCCTGCAAATTTGCAGTGTGGCATCCATTTTAATATGCTAGACGTGCAGTTTTTGGTGTCATAAATTGCATGTGCCTGCATGTCTGGATCCAGCCTTGGAGGAGCTGAGAATCAGTAACAAATGGAGGGTCAGGTAGAGGAATGCACCAGTAGCCTGAGGAGTAGAGGGGAGGGGTACTAGAATCACCCCCAACCCTGTAGAGTCCATGCCGTGGCACCATACCTATTCCAGGAACTCAAAAATAGTTCCTTGTTGCTGCTGCTGCTTTAAAGGCAACAGCCAGGGCCCCAGTTACAGCATAGCCAGAGGCTGTTTAGGATTTTGCAGCATGGGTAAGACAATGGGTAGCTACATGTTGGGAGTGAAATGAACTGATCTAAGCATTTTGTGAAAACATATTTTTAATAAATATTTGGAGCTAAAAACACAAAACAAAGCAAGAAATTGGAATCTTGGTGCCTAAGTCATTATGGAGAAGTCATCTTCAAGAAGACTAAATACAAAGTAGGTACAAAGAGTGCTCTGAGGTCTTAATTTGCTTTTAACTTTCATTAAACAAAAATATTATTGTGTTAATTGAAGTAAGATTCACATATGAAAAGAGGGAGACATTTTTTTCCATGAATGTTGCTTCCCACAATAGGCCACTTTTAATTTAATCAGATGCTCTGCACTGTTATAGGACCCCCGCAGGATTCTGCCAAAGGAAAGAACTGAAGATCCTTCCCTTATCACACGCCCCTTCACTCACTTATTATTTGGACTGCACTGACAGGGTTCAGAGATTAATGATACACTGTGGGTATGTCTACACAAGACACGTTAATGCACCTTAACCTAATTTAATACAGGTGCACATCCACATGTGCACACCCTTAACATGCATTTAAAAATGGTGAAATTAGGTGAATTGTGCCTAAATTTGATACCTGCAAATGCAGGTATCAAATTTAGGTGCAATTAGTTAAAGTGCATTAATGCAAGTGTACATATGACCCAGCACTAATTTAAGGCTGGGTCTACCAAGCCACTAGGGACACATGGCAGGGTTACAGGAACTTGGTACTAGCTTTAGTGCCAATTTCCTGCATAGGTAGATATCTGCCAAAATTGCTTAATGTATATTAAATTTAGTTGCGCTTAAATGAGCGGCTCAGTGTGCCCTGTGGGCACTTATACACATGAGGGGAACCTGCTCCCATGTGCTGGAAACCCAGGGCTTTGGAGCAGATTCTATTAATCAAGTGTGCTGGAGCATGTAAATTGACATGCTGTGGCAGTCTTACATGTCACATGCATCAGTGGCATGGTGTGTCTCCATGCTGAGAAAATGGTGGTGGTGCACTTTGAAATAAAATACACCGTTGATGCATGTGATGCATGGGTGCTTTTAATTAGAGTAGTTTTCTAATTAAAAGTGCCTGGTGCCAAGTCAGGAACACATGTAAAAATGCCTTGTGTTGCTATAAATTACTCCAATGCAGACTTTGCACTAGTCAGAGCCTCTGTATTAGGTCCTAGACTAGCTTGCTTATGTGAATTGGCCGTATGAATGTAATAACAATCTCCATAATTCTGTTTACTATGTTCTATTAGTAGGAGCTGTTATATATTTTTTAGGAGTTTTGTTTGCTTTCCTTTCTTTTTTTTAGCAATCAGAAGACAAAATTCTTTAAATCCTCAGTTATTGTTAATCCTATCCTCTTTTCTGTAACTGTCTTTGTCTAATGGCAGAGTGAACCCTTCAGCTCTTTCTACCCTCCATTGTTGTTTTCTTTATTCTCCTTGTCCTGTTTTGTCTCCACTCTCTTAGCCTCCTCTCTTTGTATTCCTGTATACACTCCTACATGCACCTATTACTTTGGAAGTTTGCACTTTCTTTCTCCTTTCTTCTCCACACTGTTCCTGGTCAGGGAACTCCATTTCTCATTCCTTACTTGTTCCTCTGTTTCCTGTCATTCTCCAAATGAGTCACCTTATTTATCAATCTGAGCAGTGTCTGAATCCAAATAACTGATCTCAGACAATCCCACTTGAACTATGGCACTAATAATTCTTAATGATATCTCCCAATACATAAACAGTTAAGGATTTCCTAAAATATATGAATTATCTGAATCTCTATACATATGTCATCATTCACCATTTCTGTAAGCTTATGCCTATGTGTTTGACTCCAGTAATAATGAGATACTGGTTACGTGCTGACCTGTGTTTAGATGGTAGGAAAATGTTCTGCTTAAGAGAAAAAGTAATGCATTTGCTTGAAAGAGCAATAGTAACTTGGAAAGCTGTTCTTCCATAGTTAAAATGACTCGAATGATTTTCTCTTGAAGAATAGTGTGTGTGGTTGTAGCATTCTAAAGTGTTACAAATAGGTTCTAAATATCAGAAAGTTTTTAATAGGTGATATTTTTGAAGACCTTGCCTCAGAAGAAGGTGGCTACACAATGTCTCATTTTTAAATAACTGCTGACAAAACTATTTATCAAGTTATATTCCTTTTTTCAGTGACTTGATCAAAACTTTTGTCTTAAGAAGTAAAACTTAAAACAATGTTGGAGCGGTTCCTGGGTCTTGCTATAAACTGGGACTGTACAACCAGCAGCTTGTAGATCACATGCAGCCCACAAAGGGTTAACATGCACCTCTAGGCTCTCACGCAGTTATTGCTCCCACTCCCCACAATAATCCAGGCACCCCACTCCCTTCCTCCAGCTTCTTCCTGCCTTCACCCCAGTGTGGCAGGGCACTGTGTGTGCTTACCACTTCAAGGCCCTGGAGCTGGCAGCCACCGGGTGCCTAATGAGGGCAGCCATTTTAGGTTCAGGGCTGCCCATATAAACAAGGCAGTTTGGTTGCTGGAGGCTGGGCAATAACATTGCCTGGCTAGAGGGCAGCTAAGTTTCATCTGGAGGTAAGGGAGGAGCTGTAGGGGATGGTTTAAAGGCTCCTGGTTCTGGGTACAACCTAAAGCTACACCCTGCTGGGAGTGGGTGGCCTGGTGGGGGTCCCAGTGGTGTGGGAGCCCCCAGGAAATGCCAGGCCAGTGATCACCCCGGCGAAAGGCGGGTCAGGGCACTTTAACCCCTAGGCATCACCTTTGGGTGGGTCACATTCCATTGGTGGTAGTTGTGAGGGGGGCTGTGATGAGCAGCCCCAGTGTGAAGGGGCAGTGTGAGGTGGAACCCAGTGAGGGAAGAATGGGGGCTCAGCCAAAGAGTAAGAGAGCTGAGTCCTGACTCCAATGAGTTCTCCACTGTGGGGAGGCAGAGTGTGGGTTGAAAATAACATCTGTAGTAGCACCACAACCTGCTGCCCCAGGGCGGGAGTGAGAATCCCTTGTGAGACCCTGAGGCACCAGTTGTGTTGTGAGGTACCCCAGTGCCTGACATCCAGGAAGGAGGACCCAGAGAGGGGAGCCCCTGGGGAAGGAGTGAGGGTCATACATCGAAGCCTGTCAGAGCTTCCCCTGACTGGCCCAGGCAGGGGCTAGGACCAGGAGGGTCAGAAGGGCTAGGAGGCCTAGTGAGAGGGATGCCCAAGAGCCAGGGGCGGGTTGGGGCTGGAGGTGCCAAAGGTCCCAGTGAGGAGACCACACCTGAAGAACCGGTTGCAGGGATATGTGTGGCCCGGTATGATGGCGGCAGAGCCTGCCTGAAGGGAGGAACACAGGTGGGGCTCTACACTAGGATTCTGGGGCCCATTGTGTGGGACTGGTGGGTATGAGAACATCATGGTGTCATCTGGGCCCAGAGGGTGGACCCCTGGAAGGAGTGAGGGGTTTGAGACTCTGACCTGATCGAGAGAGTACCCTCAACTGGCTCATGCTGGGGCCAGGACCAAACCAGTCAAAAGGGCCAGGGGCCCACTGCAAGGGACACCCAAGAGCCAAGAGCCAGGCGTCCCAACTGGCCTAGAGGTGGGCCAGGGCTGATAGCCAAAGGTCCTGGGAGGGGACCACACCCAAGAGGGAAAAATAGTATCAGGGAGCTACATAGCCTGTATGAAGGCGGATAAGGCCGCCTGATGAGAGGACTCTAGGGTGGGGTTCAATCAGGAAGATTTGGGGCCCAGTGTGGGGCGGGTGATGAAGAGAACACCTAGATGCCATCTGCAAGGCTTGGGCTGTGGTGTAGGGAAGGCATGGAGCTGCAGATAGCGCCCCTTGGCATCGGGGCAGCGAATGGTCAGCCTTCCGCTTAATTACATCAATTAATTAAGATCAAGGCGTGGCAGGTGAGAAGGTGGGCAGTTAGCCCAAGAACAGGTGGGTGGGCCACGGTTGGATTGGCCCCAGCAGGCCCCCCTGTTACACTCAGTAAGGCAGTGTAGCACCATGGGGAGCTGAGGATAAATCCAGGGCCATGCCTAGTAGTGGATTTGGGCTGTGTGCTGGAGGGAGGATCCAGTAGAGTAGTGCAGTGGGAAGCATCCCTGGACAGCCCTGGTGTAAACAGTGTTTAGTTTACAAACACAGACAGTTTATTAGCTTTACCAAAAGCATAGATTAATTTGCATAGAGACAATGCTGCAGTTAAAGGCGCGAGGATAATTTATGCTGTCTTTACAGAGATCGGCTCTAATCAATATTTCTTTGCATCAAGATCCAACTTTCTACAGATACAGTGGAGAAGAACTCCTTTCCTTCTGGCAAACTGCCTAAGTATTGCCAGGCTTCCCTAACAAAGCATAATATCATATGAGGTCAGTTGGCCTGCAGCCAAGCCAGATAATTAGAAAGCTGCTCCCTCCTTAAACCTGCTGCTTTCTGCTGGTTTCTCTTTCTATTTTTCTGGATGTGAAGCATTTCTCTGCCAGTGGGTTGGGACTTTGTCATCATGTCCTGAGATAAATTTATACTGTGTGGGAGTCCTGGAGTCTTAAATTTCTATCAGTCCTGCATGAAGGAGGTATCTCTTTTTACAGGCGCTCACTGCAATGGAGTGAGCTCCTGTAAGCCATGGAGTGAGCTCACTGAAAGCTACGGAATATGTTGCAAGGCAGAATTAATTTTAATGCTGAATTCTCTACTGTAGCGTTTTAAGTTATCCCAATCATGATTTCTCTCCCAAGTCAATGATAAGTCATCTTTCTGTTACAAAGTCACTTGTTTCAGCTGCTATGCCTGGTTTATTTCTGAGTGCAAATATTGGGGACCATTTCCCTACTTATTTGTTACAAGAAGCTTTCAAAAATATATTACTGTATTCTTCTATTGTTGGGTCTAAGAGCATCAAGACAATTGCAGGCATGAATTTCACAGCCAAGTTTCCCGTTCTAATTACTTGTTTGTGGTCTTGACAAGTTTGAATCCGGGCATTATTAGCCCCAGAATTTTAACAGCTGATTTCTGTGAAGGAGTAAAATAATATATTTTGGTGGTAACTCAGCTGTTCAAAGACAGGATATTTTGAAATTGCCTGATTTGAAAGATAACCAATGTGGAAAATTAATGTGATCTACAGTACTAATTTTTTTCTGTTGTACCTGGGAGGCATATAGTCATGAGTAGAACCATCTGAACTTCTCAACCGATCTTAAAAGTAAACTCAAGGAAGTCCATCTTGTAAAGGCCAAGTGTTTAGGTGGCAAAAAGTGTACATGGATTGTTGTGGCTAAGTCCAAGGATGAAAAAGCATTGCTGGTCATTTTTGCTATCTGCATATCCATGAAGAAGTGGATTCATTTGGATTCACAAGATCACACTCCCTCTTTGGAAAGCAGAGGCACAAATTTTGATAGATTCTATGCTTCCTCTTTATCTCTAGGATCCAGTAGTTTCACTGTGTTGTTTCAGAACTGTTTCTTTTAGCCCATTGCCCTCAGACTAGGAAATCAGGGAAAAAAGCTAAATAAGATTTGGGAATCATAGGCATATTGGCAGGCCCATAGCTCATAGTGTCTCCAGGTCTATTACAACAACTATACAGGTAGCAGAACTACAATTAATGATTCTATACCAAATAATTTGTTTACACAGGAGATGCCAGTGTGCAGAGCTGTCCCTGGGGTGGGGCAGGGTTGGGGGTGGCAAATCAGGGCAACTGCCCTGGGCCCTGTGCTTAGGGGGGCCCTACGGCGCTGGGTGGAGCGGCCGTGGTGACTCTGCATTGCTGCCGGCTTCATGACTGGCTGCTCGGCTCCCTCCCTCCCCCGCCGAATCCACCGCTGGCTCCCTTGCATCCGGGGGCAGGTCCCCACACAGGCTGATTTGCCCCAGGCCCTGCACCTTACTTCAGTCATCTCTGCCTGTGTGTAATTTCTTTTACTGTGGAGAAGCTGCTGCATCTCAGCTACCATATGGTTCTTGACAGAACAAGGAGGCCAAGACAACTGGAGATCTTGTTCTGCTGCAGCCTTCATCCATTTATGCACCCAGAGATTCTAATATATTCTGCCTGCTCCACTGTAGACCCAGGGTTGGGTGCTGGACAGGCTTATACTGGAGGAGACCTGTATGCACGATATCACAGCACCATCAGAAAACATATGTGGCTTTTCAGGAGGAAAAGCATTTCCATCTGCTGTTCCCACTACATCCTCGTGGTGCTGCTGCTTGGTCAACAACTGCTTATTTGTCAGCTACCCCTGCTTATTTCACAGATAACCTATCCTGTGTGCATCCGCACGAGATGCTTTACTGTGCATTAGACTATTCTAATGCACAGTAAAGCATCAGCATCTACACATGTGTGGAATTTACTGCACGTTAAATTAGGCTAATGTTTCATTTGCTATTACCAACAAATACAGGTACTAGATTAATGGCGCATTAGCTACTGCACAGTAGTGCACATGTAGGTGCTGACTGGGAGCAATTTGCTCCCAGTCATCCCAGGCAGCAGGGGGCTACAGGGGCTAGAAAGGGTGTGGGAGCTGTCTGTGGCTCCTGTGCTGCTCACCCCAGCTTCCCCCAGGCATGAGCAGCTCTGTTCCTGGTCCCAGTGCTGCTCAGCTCCCGACTCCCCCCAGGGCTATGTTCCTTCAGCCCTGCCACTGCCTGTGCAGCACACACACCAGTCAATTCCTGCTCCCTACCTGTGCCTGGGGGGAGCTGGGAGCTAAGCAGTATTGCGACCAGGGGGAGAGACACGAGGAGGAAACAGCACCAGTCTTTGGCACTGCTTCCCCCCATAACTGGACGCAGTACTCCAACTGTGGCCTGACCAGTGCCACATAGAGGGGGAGGAACACCTCCTTGGACCTGCTTGAGATGCATCTGTGGGTGCATGACAAGGTATGGTTGGCCTTCCTGACTGCCTCCCCACACTGCCGGCCCATGTTCATCTTGGAGTCAATGATGACTCCAAGATCCTTTTCCGCCTCTGTGCTGACAAGAGGGGAGTTCCCCAACCTCTAGGTATGGTGCCGGTTGTTCCTCCCCAGGTGCATCACTTTGCACTTGTCTGTGTTGAATCCCATCCTATTCTCGTCCGCCCACCCTTGTAATCTGTCTAGGTCCGATTGTAGTCTGTTGCTTCCTTCTAGCGACCCCACATCTTAGTGTCATCAGCAAATTTGAACAGGGTGCTTTTTATCCCCTTGTCCAAGTCCAAGTCACTGATGAAGATGTTGAACAGCGCGGGCCCGAGGACCGAGCCCTGCGGAACCCCACTGCCCACTTCCTTCCAGTTTGAGAAGGACCCATCCACTACCACCCTCTGGGTGCGGCCCTTCAGCCAGTTGGCGACCCATTTGACTGTGTGGGTGTCTACACCACAGCCCCCCAGTTTCTTGATGAGAACGGGGTGAGAGACAGTGTTGAAAGCCTTCCGGAAGTCCAGGAAGACTATGTCCACTGCTACCCCTGCATCTAATGATTTGGTGATCTGATCGTAAAAGGCCACCAGGTTGGTCTGACAGGACCTGCCACTGATGAACCTGTGTTGGTTGCCCCTAAGCATGCAGTCCCCAGCTGGCCCCTCGTGGATGTGTGCCAGAATAATTTTCTGAAATAGCTTGCCTAGGATTGAGGTAAGACTAACTGGCCTATAATTTCCCGGGTCCTCCTCCTTCCCCTTTTTGAAGATGGGAACCATGTTGGCCCTCTTCCAGTCCTCCGGCACCACACCAGAGCACCACGAGTGCTCGTAAAGCAGTGCCAGGGGTCCTGCAATGACCTTGGCCAATTCCTTTAGAACTCTAGGGTGGAGATCATCCAGACAGGCTGACTTGATACGTCCAACCCCTCCAGAAGTTCCCTAACTAGTTCCTCACTAACCCTTGCCCCAGGTGTGCCTCCTCTGGGGCCCGAGGGCGGCCCAGCAGGGAGGTGACTGTTCTGGTCCCTACTTAGGAAGACAGAGGCAAAGAAATTGTTAAACATGTTAGCTTTATCGTCTGGTGTGACGACCAAATTTCCCAACGTGTCCTGCAGGGGCCTCACATTACCCGGAACCTTCTTTTTACCCCCTATGTATTTAAAGAAGGACTTCTTATTGTCCTCAATCTGGGAAGCTAGCCCTAATTCCATCTCTGCCTTGGCCTTCCTGACCACCCCCCTACATCCCCGAGCAACTGCAGTATAGTCGACCCTGGTGATGTCCCCTTCTTTCCATTGGGTGTACGCCACCCTTTTAGCAAGAAGACATTCCCAGATGCTTTTGATGAGCCATGGAGGCTTGTGTGCCCTCCTGCTCCCTTTGATCCTCATTGGGATTACCTTCCTTTGGGCTTGGAGGATTGTCTCCTTAAGGAGCGACCATTCTACTTGGACACCTGGCTCCCCTCCCCTCTGGCGCTTCCCCAACTATCCTCCTTAGCTCGTTGAAGTCTGCCCTCCTGAAATCTAGGGCTGCTGCTTTACTGCAGGCCTTTGCCACCTTGTGCTGCATGGTGAATTCCAGCAGGCGATGATCACTGCCGCCCAGGTGGTCAAGCACCCGCAGCCCCCTCACCAGGTCATCACCCGTGGCCAGCACTAGGTCCAACAAGGCGTCTCCCCTGGTGGGGCTGTGCACCTCCTGGGTTAGATGGAGGTCCTGCACTCTGTCTAAGAACCTACGTGAGCGGTCAGACCTGGCTGACTGCTCTTCTCAGCAGATGTCTGGGAAGTTCAGGTCCCCCATGACTACCACATCCTTAGACTTCACTACCTCAGTGAGCTGACCTAAGAATTCCTGGTCAAGCTCTTCCCCCTGATTGGGAGGTCTGTAGCAGACCCCCACTGTTAAGTCTCTTTCCCCTCGACTGCCTTATACTTTAACCCAAAGCACTTCAGAGTGCCCTTCCTCTGACTCCTTGCTAATTGACGAGGATGTGTATTCCTCCTTGATATAGAGTGCCACGCCCCCACCTCTCCTTCCTATCCTGTCCTTCCTGTACAGCCTATAGCCCTTGACATTCACCGCCCAGTCATGTGTTGAGTCCCACCACGTTTCAGTGATCCCCACTATGTCCGGGCTGGTGTCAGCTAGCAGGAGGGTGAGTTCCTCCTGCTTGTTTCCCATACTACGAGCATTTGTGTAGAGGCATTTGAGGCCTCCTGTGGATGTGTGTACTGACCCCCTTGTCCCAGTGTTGCCCTGGCCTCTGTCGCTTACCTGTTTATTTGTTTCACTCGTTGGTCTAGGCTGGGCTGTAGTTGTGGGTGTTTCATGGTCTGGCAGTCTGATGTTTCCTCTGCCCTCAACTTCCCCTTCCCCCCACGAGCCTAGTTTAAAGCCCGCCAGAGGAGGTCCGCCAACCTAGAAGAGAACACACGCTTACCTTTAGGGGAAAGGTGGAGCCCATTCCTTCCAAGCATGTCTCTTGTCGTGATGTGCCGGTCGTGGCTGAGGAAGCCAAAGCCTGCCTCGAAGCACCATTCCTGTAGCCGCCAGTTGGTCTCTGTGATGCATGATTCATGCTGTCTGCCTCGTCCACTCACTGGGAGGATAGAAGAGAAAACCACCTGTGCACCCATCTCCTTCAGCACGCACCCCAGAGCTTGGTAGTCCTCCATCAGGTGATCAGGGCATCTCCTGGCCGCATCATTAGTGCCCACATGGACTAGGATTATGGTTTGAGCATCCCTTTCACGACCTGAATCATTGCTCCAGGTAGGCAGTAGACCTCGCGTGCTGAGGGGTCCTGGCGACAGATGTGATCCCTATCTTACTCAATGGAGATGATACTTGAGCAGCATACAGGAGATACCTCAAATTGCTGGAAAAGTATCATCAATGCTGCTTAAAGAAGATCCTTCAAATCCAGTGGGTAGACAGATGCATCAATGTTAGCATCCTCTCGCAAGCAAACACCACAAGCACCGAGGTGATCATCAATCAACATCAACTTGCTGGGCCAGCCGTGTCATCTGGATGTTTAACTCTAAACTCCCAAAGCAAGTTTTATTCTTGTAGCTAAGTTGGGCATACACTCAAATGGAGGGCAGAGAAAGTGCTTCAAGGACATTCTCAAGGTCAACTTGAAAAAAATGGAACACTGACATCAACTCATGGGAGACTATCACACAGGATATCTCCCAGGCAGAGGGAGGAGGTGGCTGAGTGGGCCGTGGAGGGTCTTGCACCGCTTTAGCCCCTACTTGGCCCAGCCCCCCAGGGAGAGAGTAGTGTAGGGGAGAGGGTACTTACCTGTCCCTCTCCAGTGGGGCAGGGTACCCTAAATCCCGGGTAGGGTTCCCCCCTAGCCCAGGAACAGTGTACCACTGATGGTGGGCCCACTGCACATGCACGCAGTTTAAAAGAGCTCGGCAAACCAAAACAAAAACAAAAACAGTCAGGCTCCAGGAGTGGCAAGAAATGCATGGGTGAAAGCCCACTGTGTCCCCACTCCCCTGAATCCCCCCAGCAACCGAGGAGCACCCCACTGACCCCCAGCACAGCCGGACGTAAGCAGGGCCCATGGTGGCAGGGGGTTAACCCCAGGCAGTGGAAGGAGGTGGCTTAGTGGGCCAAGGAGGGTCTCCACCCATGACAGTACCACATATATAGATCGCTATACCCTGTATAGGAGGGACTGAGTGGACAAAAGGGGCGGGGGTGTAGCTCTCTATATTGAGAGCTACACATTCCTGCAAGCTGATACTGGCGACCAGGGTGGACGACCCTCTGGGTTAAAATCCATGAGGAACATGGCACAGGGGACACTGGGTGGGAGGTCTTTAGTAGACTCCCACCATTAAGTCAAGAGCTTGACCAGGAGTTCACCACAGAATTGGCTGATGCCGCACACTTCTGGTTCATGGTTGTCATGGGAGACTTCAACTACCCAGACATCCCTTGGGAAGAGTGCTCAGCTAAATCTCAGCGGTCGCAAAGCTTCCTCTCATGTGTGGATGACATCTATCTGACACAAGAAGTCTATGGGTCAATGAGAGGTAAAGCTCTGCTCGACCTGGTACTTCCAACCAGGGATGATCTAATCAGTGATGTAATGATCAAAGGGAAGCTGGGTGACAGCGACCAGGAGCTGATCACCTTGACCGTCTACTGTAAAGCTGGCAAGTCAGTCAGCAATACAGAAGTCCTCAGCTTCAGGAAAGCTGACTTTGACAAGCTCAGGAGGCTTGTCAGTGAGGCCGTAAGGGACTATGACCCCAAGGGGAGGGGAGTTCAGGAAGAGTGGTTGCTCCTCAAGGGAGCGATTCTCGATGCACAAGCTAATGCTATTCTGTATTGGAGGAAAGACAGCAAAAGGACACAGCAGCCCTGTAACAGGGAACCTTAACCCTGTTACTAAGAGACAGGTTGGCCCCTTTAAGTCCAGAACCTTCTGGTCATGGCCAGCCAGTCAAGTAGGGGTTAAGGCTCAAGCCCTGCCAGCTGGTCAGGTGACAGGAAGAGGAAGTCCAGGATCCTAATGGCAAGAAGAAGGCCAGAGAGGCAGCAGGGAGGTAGACTCCCAATGACTACGGTGCTGTGGTGGCAGTCTCTGTCAGAAGACTACAGCATGCCCGGAGCCATCCTCACGATCATCTGAAGTAAGCAGGCATGTTGCCTTCCTTGTTTAATGTTAACAACTGGTGGTTTGGGTAAGGCTATTTGGGGAAGGAGGAGGCCTCACTGGGGACCCACTGCAGTGTGGGGACCCCGGCGCCAGAGAGGCCACAGCATTTTGGGTGCACCGACCCTGGTGCCAGAGAGGGCTCAGTATCCAGGGGTGAGTAAACCCCAGCACCACAGAGGGGCAAGAGCCCGAGTGAGGGTTGGGTTTTTTTGAGAGCTGAAGCCTGGGAGTCAAACACTTATTAGTGGGTTTTGGGGTTTTTTTTGACTGACAGGCCTAGATAGAGAGAGAAAAAAGGGGTATGCCCGCAGTGGCCTAGACCCCAACATAAAGAGGAATTTACAAATATCATCTGTGAGGCTTGGGCTGCGGTGTAAGGGAGGAATGGAACTGCACATAGCGCCCACTGGCATTGGGGCAGAAAATGGGCAGCCTCCTGCTTAATTACATCATTTAACTAATTTCCTGCCATGCCTTGTTGGTAAAGAAAGTGGGTGGTTGGCCCATAACAGGCGGGCAAGGTCACCAAGCCCCCTTGGCTCTCCAGGGAACTAGCGGACCTCCTGCTGCTAAAAAGAAAGTCCTACAAAGGAGGGAGGATGGGATCCACCTCCAAGGAGGAATATTCCGCATTGGTCTGGAGCTGCAGGGAGCGAACCAGGAAAGCCAAGGGTGCAATTGAACCCCAACTAGCCACAGTATCAAGGATAATAAAAAGTACTTTTTTAGATATGTGGAGAGCCAGAGGAAAAGCAAGGGCAACACTAGACCCCTGCTAAACCAGATGGGACAACTGACAACTGACGCCCAGGAAAAAGGCAACCTACTAAATGGATATTTTGTGTCAGTCTTTCGTCAGTCCCATGGGATGCCCCTGCCCATTATAGGACTGGGAGGCGCGGGTGAAGGAGATTCCTTGCCCTCCATCAATGCTGACCTTTTGAAGGAACACCTTGAGAGGCTGGACACCTACAAGTTAGCCAACCCTGACAATCTATACCCCAGGGTACTCAAGGAGCTGGCTAGCATCAGAGTTCAGCCACTAGCACAGATCTTCAAGAACTCCTGGCATTCTGGTGAAGTGCCCGAAGGCTGGAAGAAGGCCAGTGTGGTGCTTATTTTCAAGAAAGGGAGGAAAGTAGATCCGGCAAACTACAGGCCCATCAGTCTGACCTCTATCTTGGGAAAGGTCTTAGAAAAGATTATCAAAGAGGCCATTCTTAACAGACTGGCCAACGGTAACATCCTGAAGGATAGCCAGCATGGGTTTGTTGCGGGTAGGTCTTACTTGACCAGTCGTATTTCCTTTTATGACCAGGTAACCTTTCACTTGGACAAGAGATTGATGTCATATATCTTGACTTCAGAAAAGCCTTCGATCTGGTATCTCATGATCACCGCTAGGCAAAACTGGCCAACTGCAGCCTCAGGTCCACCATGATCCACTGGCTGGGGAATTAGCTCCATGGCCAGACCCAGAGGGTGTTGGTTGACAGAAGTCAATCGTCATCGTGCCCTGTGACCAGTGGGGTCCCTCAAGGCTCTGTCCTTAGACCTATATTGTACAACATATTCATTAATGATGTGAACATTGGAGTCAGAAGTGAACTGGACAAGTTCGCTGATGATACCGAACTTTGGGGTAAAACATCCACACCTGAAGACAGGTGGGCAATCCAGGCTGACCTGGACAGGCTCAGCAAATGGGATGCTGAGACCCTGATGGTGTTTAACACTGAGAAATGCAAGGTTCTCCACCTTGGGAGGAAAAACCTGCAACATCCTTATAGGCTCGGCAGTGCTACGCTGGCTAGCACTATGGATGAAAGGGACTTGGTGGTCATGATTGTCCACAAGATAAACATAAGCCTGCAATGTGATGCTGTGGCTAGTAAAGTGACCAAAACGCTGGCTTGCATCCATAGACTCTTCTCAAGGAAATCCCAGGACGTTATTCTCCCATTATACTCAGCCTTGGTGAGGCCGCAGCTGGAGTACTGCGTCCAGTTTTGGGCTCCACAATTCAAAAAGGATGTGGAGAAGCTTGAGAGAGTCCAGAGAAGAGCTGGAAAACAGACCTTACGATGACAAGCTGAGAGCCATGGGACCCTTCAGCCTGGAAAAGCACAGGCTCACGGTCAATCTGATGGCCACCTATAAGTTTATCAGGGGTCGTCACCAGGATCTGGGGGAACAGTTGTTCACCAGAGTACCCCAAGGGAGGACAAGGTTGAATGGTTATAAACTCCTGCAAGACCATTTCAGGCTGGACATAAGGAAGAATTCCTTTACTGTCTGAGCCCCCAAGGTCTGGAATAGCCTGCCATTAGAGGTGGTTCAAGCCTTTAAGAGAAATTTGGATGCTTATCTTTCTGGGATCCTATGACTCCAGCTGAGTTCCTGCCTCTGGGGCAGGGGGCTGGACTTGATGATCTTCCGAGGTCCCTTCCAGCCCTAATGTCTATGAAATGGAGAAATGGTCTGTTGCAAGGATCTCAGTCCTTTGAAACCCCATGCTTAAGTGCTTTGGGGATTTGTTTAAAGTAGTCTATCTGCACTGGTGTGTTTGAAGGGGTGAAAGGAGGCTGGAAGCAGGAGTGCAGCCATTCCTTCTGTGCAGGTCTCCACCCCTCTTTGCCAAATATGGATCCACCTCTGTCTGAATACATACTGAAAAGTTTAGGTATGCTTTGATTATCTGCATGATCTGAATTGAAATTTTTGTAGAGTATCTAAAATGAATCTCCATTTTAGCCTGTCAAAACACTTTACTGCACTACTTAATACAGCAGCTTTGAGGAGATATTTCCCATATATGTTTGTGATGCTAAACAAGCTGAAGTGCATTGCCTAAAAGAGGTATGAAAGAAATAGTGTTTAATCAACATCTATCAAGTTAAGTGGACTGACTTTCAGCATAGTAATGCAATTGTAGTGATAGCCAAGTGGGTATATGAAGAGGAGATGGGTGAGTGAAGAGTTTCTAAGTCTCTTCTGTGGAGATCACCAGAACAGATAAATGTCAGTTTTACACAACAGTCTGCACTTTTTGCTGCACTTCTCCAAGTACCTTCTGAGAGAAAAGAGAACAAATTGTTCAAAACAAACAGTTCTTTAAAAATATTTGTCTAAAGGTAACAACTAATTATGAATTAATTTTACTTTAATACATTTAATACTACAAATATTTAAAAATAGACATGCAAAAATTAATTAATAACATTTCAGTCGGTGGAACGTTTTGATAGAACAAACAGCTTTCTAATTCAGTATCTAAATCAATAGGAATATGAGAGACAGACAAGCTCTTTCAAGCAATTATTTTAATATAACTCCCTGAATATTAAGGTGGTTTTTTTCCTAAAGTATTTCAACACTGAATATGTACAACAAAATCATGCTTCATTTATTCCATGAAGGGCACTATTCAGAAATCTTTTACTGCATAGAGCAAAAATTGAAACTTTCAGTTTAAGTGTTGTAGAACTTACTGCAGTGATCAAAAATAGAAACCTTGTGAGATTGCAACTGGCATTATTTGCAATATGAAATGAACACGATTGATAGAAAACTCCAGATAAAGAATCTTGGGATTCTGAGAATGTCAAATACTTCAAATAATCTAATCATATTTCTTAAAAATTACTCCTAAGAAGTTTATTCAGTACAGTTATTCTACATCTCCTGTAGGCCTTAAGCATTTACAATAACAGTATTTGCTGATTATAGGTCACTGAGGCTGCATACACACAAAACACTGGCTGCGCAGTTGTTCCTGTGCAGTTATTTAGTACTTGCATACACAACCACTGCAGTAACCAAACAGCTTTTAGGTGATGCTGACTGCACAGTAGCTTGTTACTACTGCACAGTAGTGTCACATCACACTTCGTGCCACACAATGCCACTGTGCAGTAGTAGGGAGCTACTGAGCAGTCAGCATCTCGTGTAGATGCAGCATGAGTGTATGAAACCTGATCCAGAAATTCAAATGTCTCAACTGAAATTTTGATACTTGATAGACACTTCTGAGTATGGAGAAAATCAGAACTTAATTGCTTGATTTCATTTGAATTGCTGGCAAAACATACTATTTAGAGCCTACCATTTTATCTAGAATTTTGGGATGTTTTACATATGTCTGCTTCCATTTGTTTTTTAGTTCTCTCAATAGATCTGCTTTCATAGTCAAAGGGTGCTTCTACATGTACCATTAGGGGGCAGCAATAACCTGTGGAGAGTAGGCTCTGCAGTTTATTTTTCCTGGGAAGCTCCTGGGCACGTGGTATACACAGCACATTGAGCTGGGTTGCAGCAGCCCTGGCTGGAAGGGGGTCTGGGGAGTCAGCTTGTGAGTCTGAGGCTGCTCTTACTGGGCTCAATGTGCTGTGGAGGGGCTAGCTTGGGCACAAGGGTTCTTCAGTGCTGTTACACAGCAGGCAGCCCCACACTGAAGCACCCATGTGCCTTTGCCAGCCAACTCAATATCTACAAGTCCTATGCTGCTGTGGCGTTTGTTAGTTTTATGCACCCTAATAGGGGCACATGTGTAGATGCTGAGATGTTTACTGCACAGTAATTTATCATCTGTGCAGTAAATGTCTCACGTAGATGCTCCCTAAGTGAGCTAGATTCTGGCATGCTTATTCAAGTTGAGAAGAGCTTTACTCTTCAAATTGGGTTACTGAAATTGATGTTTGAAACATTTGAATATTTGAAATTTTAGGGGACTAGAGCTAGAATAATTTAATGTTTTCTACTTATTAAACATAATTTTCAACACTTGTTACATCTTCCTCTAAAAGAAATGTTTTTTCCTACAACCTTGTAAACTACATCTCATCATAGAATTGAGAATTCTTGGGAAGTTTCTAAAATCCTCTTTTTAAATTTGTACATGGTTTACATTAAGAAATAAAACTGCACTTTCAATGGGTCACTGGAAAGTAGGGCTGAAAGGGACCTCACAAAGTCATCTAGTACAGCACCCTGCTCAAGGCAAGATCTTTCCTGACTAAACCAGCCCAGTCAAATGTTTGTCTAAACTGCTCTTGAAAACTTCCAAGGATGGAGAGTCCACAATTTCTTTAGGTAGTCTGTTCCAACACTTGGTCAGAAATTTCCTTCTAATCCCCAACCAGCATTTCCTCTATTCCAGCTTGAGGCCATTGACCCTAATCCTGTCCCCTACAGCCACAAAGAAAAACCCATCTCCATACTTTCTAGAATTGCCCTTCAGGTATTTGAAGACTGTTATTAAATCTTCCCCTCAGTCTTCTCTTTTCCAGACTAAATAACTTTAGTTCTTTCAGCCTTTCCACATAAGTGAAGCTTCTTGGGCCCCTAATCATTTTTGCTGTTCTGCACAGGGATTTTTCCAAACTGTCCACATCCTTCTTGAAGTGTAGAGTCCAAAACTGGGAACACTATTCCACATGACAAGTGTGTTAATATAACATAGTATGCTGTTGTCTTTTTTTTTTTTTTGCAACAGGAGCACATTGTTGGCTCAAATTCAACTTATGGTCTACTGTACCCCCTCAGGTCCTTCTCTGAAATATTGCAGCTTCCCCAAATCGCCAGTTTAAACTACAACATAAGTGCTAAGCCCCTAGGCTATAAGAGAAAAGAAAAAAATAATACCGGTACCGTCCCTACTTACCCTGCATCTCTTTCTCTCTAGGTTGCTCTGTCTTGTGCCCTAGCCTGCAGAACTGTTTTCTTCTAGTCTCCTGGGCATTCAGGAGCCCCACACTTCACCACAGCCAGGGCTAGCTGTCCCCCAGCTAGCTCAACCCAGGGCTTATATAGCTCTGCCTTGTACTCTCTCCTGGTCATGTGACAGCCCCCAGTCAGCTGACTGGCCCGCAGGGCTATCCTTTAACCTTTGCTCTGCTGGCAGACTGTGTTCTGAAAACTCTGTCCTTAAAGGGGCCACCCCACTTTCTAGTAACAGGCCTAGGGTTCCCTGTTACAGTGTGTAACTATTCTCATCTGATTACTTGTGGACCATTTCTTCTGTCTGTTCAGGTCATTCTGTATCCTAGTCCTACTCCCTAGAGTATCTGCAGCTCTACAAGTTTACTAAGAGTTCACTCAATCCTATCATCCAAAAATAAATGAAGATATTAAATACTGGACCCAGGGCAGACCCCTGGGGAATGCTACTTGAAACTTTCTTCCAACTAGACCTTGAGGCATCTATGACTTTACTGAGTACAATGATCCAACCAGTTATGTATCCACCATACAGTAATTTCATCTAGTCTGTATTTCTTCAGGATCTTAATGAGTATGTCAGGAGAGATGGTGTCAAAAGCCTTGCTAAAATCATGGTATATCACAGTTGCTGTTCTTCTCCCACCCACAGAGCCTTTCACCTTATAATCAAAGGAAATCAGATTGGTCAGGCATCACCTGCTCTTGGTGAATCCGTACTGGCTATTTCTGCTCACTTTGTTCTCCTCTAGGTGCTTCACAATAGGTTCCTGAGGATCTCTTACATAATCTTTCTAGGTATCAATGTCAGACCCTGCGGTGCCGTTATTAATGCACCATCATTTAGTACTTCCTTTTGGAAGCCCATACTGTACCATGCCGGTGGCACACGGTTATTTTTAGCTGCAACATTGCCGTAGCAACATGCTATAGTGAGGCAACATAGTGTCTCATGTAGATGTGCCCCAGTGATCTGGGAACTCACCCAGTCTCCTTGAGTTCTCAGAGTTTAGCCAATGGTTCTGAAATTAACTCCATCAGTTCCTTCAATAGCCTACAGTATATGCCATCTAGCCCCGCTGACTTGAAAGCATTTAGCTTCTCTAAGTAAACCTTAACCTGTTCTGGCATTACTCTAGGCTGGCTGTCTCCTCCTTTATCTTTGCTGCCAACTGCCCTTGCCATCTGGTAGCTGCCCTTATTTGCGAAGACTGAAGTAATAAAGGCATTAAATGCTTCAGCCTTCTTTGAATCATCCATAGCTAGATTGCCTTCTGCATTCAGTAAGGGACCTGTGGTTTCTCTGGTCTTTCCCTTCATATACTAGTCAAATGCCTCCTTATTGCTTTTTATGTCCTTTGTCAGCTGCATTTCAAATTGTGTCTTGGCCTTTCTAATTTTCTTACTGAATACCCATGTGATATTCTTCCATAGAACTGAGACCAAGTTTTCACTTTCTGTGGGATTCCCTTTTTGAGTTTCAGCTCATTGAAGAGATTGCTGTCTAGCCAGGCTGCTCTCCTGTTGCACTTCCCATTTTTCTATCAGATCAAAATAGCTTGTCCCTGCACCCTTAAGAAGGTCTTCTTCAAGTACAGCCAACTTTCCTGGACTCCTTTTCCCCTCAGACTTGCGTCTTAGAGGATCCTATCCACCAGTTCCCTGAGTGTGCATTTCTGAAGCCCAGGATCCTTATTCTGCCACTCTTCTTCCTTCCTCCCCTTGGGATTTTGAATGCCAGAATATTATGGTCACTGGGCACATCTACATATGTAATTTATGTGCTTTAAGGTGACTTCACATTAAAATAAATAAGGTGCAGTAAACTGCACCTGGGAATGTGTCTACATGTGCACCTACATTGGAAGCAAATTTGCTCCCAACAGGAGCAGTTGAGTTTAGGACTGCCCCCCACCACCACAGCAGCTAGGGGGAGCTCCAGGCTCCCCCAATGCCAGCTCCAGGTCAGCACAGGACACACGGGTCAGGTCTGGGCTCTGGGGAGCAGGGGAAGGGAGCTGTCCTAGAGTGGGGTGACAGCTCCCAGCCATGTACAGTCAGGATCACAGCCTAGCTAGACACCTCTGGCTTTGGGTGAAGCCCCGTGGCTGAATGGCAGCAGTGCCCTGAGCTCTCCCCTCACTTTGCTTGCTGAGGGGATGGGAGAGCTCTGTCCCCAATCCTACTGCTGCTCAGCTCCCAATTCCGCAGACACGGGAGATAAGCAGCACCAAGATGAGGGAGCTTTTTGTCCCCTCAGTAGCTGGCTTCGAACAAAGAGCTTCCTCACCCACTCAGTCCTGCCACTGCCTGAACAGTACACACCCCAGTCAGCTCCCACTTCTTGCCTATGCTTGGGAGGGAGCTGGGGGCTGAGCAGCACCAGGACTTGGGGGAGCTTTTGGGGAGAATAAGCAGTGCTGGAACCATGGGTAGCCATGGCAGTGTGGTGGGTAAGCAGTGCCCAGACCAGAGGGGAAGACACAGGGAGGGGTAAGCAGCAGCAGGACCAAGGGTAGCTATGTCTCCTCCCTGGTTGTGGTGCTGCTTACCTCCTTTTGGCTTCCCCTGGTCCTGGTGCTGCTTACTCCTGCTCTCCCAATGCCCCACCCCTGTGGCTTCTGCTGGCCTCAGTGCTGCTCAGCTCCTGGCTACCTCCAGGCATGGGCAGGGAGCAGGAGCTGACTGGGGTATGCACTTCATAGGCAGCAGGTGGACTGAGGGGATATGGAAGCTCTCTGTCCCCAGCCTGGCATTGTGAGGACAGAGAACTCCCTTGTCCCCTCAGCAAGCAAAGCAAAGGGGGAGCTCAGGGTGCTGTTGCTGCTCAGCCACAGGGCATCACCTAAGCTAGAATTGCCAAGCCAGGCTATGATCCTGAGCTCTGCACCAAAGTAAAGGTGGAAGTCCACCCTCTTCCATTGTCTAGGATGACAAAGAGCAAATTGCATCTACGTGTTTGCTATTGTTCAGTATTTCATAGATTTCATACGCATTAGGGCTGGAAGGGACCTCGGAAGATCATTGAGTCCAGCCCCCTGCCCCAGGGGCAGGAAGTTAGTTGGGGTCATAGGATCCCAGCAAGAAAAATATCTAGGTTTCTCTTGAAGGCATTCAAAGAAGGTGCTTGAACCACCTCCAGCCACTCCAGACCTTGGGGGCTCGGACAGTAAAGAAGTTCTTCCTTATGTTCAGCCTGAAACGGTCTTGCAGGAGTTTATAACCATTCAACCTTGGCATCCCTTGGGGCGCTCTGGTGAATAAACATTCCCCCAAGTCCTGGTGAACACCCCTTATAAACTTATAGGTGGCCATCAGATCGCCCCTCAGCCTGTGCTTTTCCAGGCTGAAGAGTCCCATAGTTCTCAGCCTCTCGTCATAAAATCTGTTTTCCTGACCTCTGATCATGCGCATGGCTCTTCTCTGCACTCTTTCAAGCTTCTCCACATCCTTTTTGAATTGTGGAGCCCAAAACTGGACTCAGTACTCCAGCTGCAGCCTCACCAAGGCTGAATACAGTGAGAGAATGATGTCTTGGGGTTTGCTTGAGAAGCATCTATGGATGCAAGCCAGTGTTTTGCTCAGTTTACTGGCTGCAGCATCGCATTGCAGGCTCATGTTCATCTAGTGGTCAATCCTGACCCCCAAGTCCCTCTGCGCCCGTAGTGCTAGTCAGCGTAGCACTGCTCAGCCTATAGACACGCTTCAAGTTTTTCCTCACAAGGTGGAGAACCTTGCATTTTTCAGTGTTAAACACCATCAGGTTCTAGGCCGCCTATTTACTGAGCCTGTCAGGGTCAGCCTGGGTTACCCCCCTGTCCTCAGGTGTGGATGCTTTACCCCAAAGTTTGGTATCATCGGTGAACTTGGCCAGTCTGCTTCTGACTCTAGTGTCCACATCATTAATGAAGATGTTGAACAAAATAGGTCCAAGGACAGAGCCTTGGGGGACCCCACTGGTCACAGGGCATGATGACGATTGACATCCATCAACCACCACCCTCTGCGTCTGACCACAAAGCCAATTCCCCAGCTAGTGGATCATAGTGGACCTGATGCTGCAGTTGGCCAGTTTGTCCAAAAGGTGATCACGGGATACCAGATCGAAGGCTTTTTTAAAATCGAGATATATGACATCAATCTCTTCCCCCTTGTCCAGGTGATAGGTGACCTGGTCCTAAAAGGAAATGAGATTGGTCAAGTAAGACCTACCCGCAACAAACCCATGCTGGCTATCCCTCAGAGTGTTGCCATCAGCTGTCCCTTAAGAATGGCCTCCTTAATGACTTTTTTTTCTAAGACCTTCCCCAGGATAGAGGTCAGGCTGATGTGCCTGTAGTTTACCAGATCCACTTTCCTCCCTTTCCTGAAGATAGGCACCACATTGACATTCTTCCAGTCATTGGGCACTTCACCAGAGCTCCTGGAGCTTTCAAAGATCCATGCAAGGGGCTGAGCTCTGATGCTAGCCAGCTCCTTGAGTACTCTGGGGTGTCAGGGCCGGCTGACTTGAAGGTGTCCAGCCTCTCAAGGTGTTCCTTCACAAGGTCAGCATTGATGGAGGGCAAGGAACCACACTCACTTAGGCTTCCCTACCCCATAATGGGCAGGGGCGTCTCATGGGACAGGAAAAGCACCACTGGCACTTCCGGGCATGCCTCTGGCACTACCAGGTGCACCACTGGCACTTCCTCCTGAGTCAGGAGGCAACAATTGCCCATGAAAGAGCAGTTAATCTGGTACCTGTATTTCTGAGTACTAGCAAACTACACATTAGCCTAATTTACTGCGCAGTAAGCCCTGTGCCTGTGTAGAGAGTAACAATTTACTGTGCATTAGATTAATCTAATGCGCAGTAAAGAGTATCGTAAAGATGTTTTTACTGTCACCCAAAGTATTGTCCACCTTTATATTCTCAACCAATTACTTCCTGTTTGTTAGTAGTAAGTCAAGAAGAGTCTCCCCCCAGCTGACCTCTCTACCATCTGTATCAAAAAGTTATCTTCAGAATATTCCAGGAATTTACTGAACTGCTTGTGCTTTGCTATTTCTCTCCTAGCAGATGTCCAGATAATTACATTCCCTCGTGAAAACCAAGTCATACAATTTGGAGGCTTCCATCAGTTGTTTAAAGACTGTCCTCTTCTTGCTTTGGTGGCCTGCAGTAGATGCATTGCCCTTGCTGTTCTTCCCTCTGACCTTTACCCAAAGGCTTTTAACAGGCCTAACTTCCACTTTGTACTGCATGTCCAAACACCTCTTTATCCCCTTTTTGTATAGAGCAACACCTCTTCCTTTTTTCCCCTGCCTGTCCTTCCTGAACAAACTTTACCCCATCTATGACCATACTCTAGTCATGTAAACTAACATGTACATGGCAGGAGGCGAGACTGTGGGATACAGTATCAGATCCTATCATGCCTTATTGCTGGTAAAGGGGAAGCCCGCGATCATGATCCTGGGCTCTCTCTGAACTACAAGTAGTAAGCTCCCATAGGTGGAAGCCCTGTCAGCTGATGGGGTTTCCAGCTGTGGGGATGCACCATGTACTTCTGCAGCTGGGATCCCCATCGGCTGGACTGGGCTCTGAGCCATGGAAGCACATGGTGCATCCCACATCTGGAAGCCTGGATCAGCTGAAGGGGCTCCCAGCTGTGGGAATTCACGGTACGCCCCTGTAATTGGGAGCCTGGATCAGCTGATGGGGCTCCCAGCCAGGGGGAAGCACCTGGCCACATGTTCAGTTAATGCCATGATAGGAACCAATCACGTTTATTACCCTTTTTTGTGGAATGATTTTGTGGCATATTCCTTATTTTATGATGCCTGTCACGGATGGCCCCGCGAGCGGCCGTGAGCTCGCGAGCGCCCCCTCGCCGTGCCAATTAGGGTGGTCTGACACCCTCTACTCGCCCGCCACGTCTTAGATCTTATTGGTTCAGTATGGGAGGCTGCCTACTCGCACCTAATGGCGCCGCAATGGTATCACTACCGCTCCAAAGTGGGGTCCTCTCCCCCAGCCTTATGGGCAAATGCGTGCCTCCAAAACCTCCCCTTTAGCACGCCCCAAGCCTCGCAGCTGTCCCGGGGGACGTTGTCTGGTCCCCTTCCTGTTCTGCGCCCTCTCCGGGCCTCGCCCTCTCTCTGGGGCCTGTACCGCGCTCTCGGCGCTCCGCCCTCTCTCTGGGCCTGTGTCGCGCTCTCGGCGCTCCGCCCTCTCCGGGCCTCGCCCTCTCTCTGGGGCCTGTATCGCGCTCTCGGCGCTCCGCCCTCTCCGGGCCTCGCCCTCTCTCTGGGGCCTGTATCGCGCTCTCGGCGCTCCGCCCTCTCCGGGCCTCGCCCTCTCTCTGGGGCCTGTATCGCGCTCTCGGCGCTCCGCCCTCTCCGGGCCTCGCCCTCTCTCTGGGGCCTGTATCGCGCTCTCGGCGCTCCGCCCTCTCCGGGCCTCGCCCTCTCTAGGGCCTGTGTACTGCGCTCTCCGCGCCGCGCCCTCTGCGGGCCTCGCCCTCTCTGGGGGCCTGTGTACCGCGCTCTCCGCGCCGCGCCCTCTGCGGGCCTCGCCCTCTCTGGGGGCCTGTGTACCGCGCTCTCCGCGCCGCGCCCTCTGCGGGCCTCGCCCTCTCTGGGGCCTGTGTACCGCGCTCCCCGCGCCGCGCCCTCTGCGGGCCTCGCCCTCTCTGGGGGCCTGTGTACCGCACGCTCCGCGCTTGGGGCTCAGGTGGCCGTAGCCGTGCCTGGCCCCCTTGACCCTTTCTTGGGTCTTTTGTCCCACTGGGCAAAGTGCACCGTGCTCACCGCACTGCGCCCTCTCCGGGCCTCGCCCTCTCTGGGGCCTGTACTGCGCTCTCCGCGCTGCGCGCCTCCCGCGCTTGGGGCTCAGGTGGCCGTAGCCGTGCCTGGCCCCCTTGACCCTTTCCTTGGGTCCTTTCTCATCACCCTTCCGGGCCGGGGTCCAACCCCGTGCTCTGTGCCACTCCGGCACCACCGTTGTGCCCCCCTGGCACCGTGCCCCTACTGGGCACCCGGAGCCCCCAAACTGCTGGGGAGCCCCGCTGAGGCCTCCTCGCTCCCCTACAGCCTCACCCGGTCCTCCGGTGTAAACTGTAACTTAAAGCCAAGCCCGAACGGCTGTAACAAAATCAACGAAGAGCCTACCTGCTCGTAAAGCCAACGCTCCATCCTACCTCTCATCAGGGCGATCTTGTTCCCTGCATCATTGCAGCCTGTTAGGGGTAAGGCTGCAACCCCCGACTCTGGCCGCTCAGCTCAGCCACAGCTGCAGAGCTCCTGCTCCTGCGGCAGCCAGAAGGGAACTGTTCCCTAGGCTTTGGCCTAGCTGTTTATAAGGGCCTGGCCCTGCCCCTCTCTGGGCCACATGACCTGCCTGGTTGCCCTAGCAACCCCCATCTGTGTTGCTCCAGGCCTCTCCTCTTCCTGGTCTCTCCTTAGGAGCGGGGCGTGGGAGTGCCCCGCGACAATGCCATTAATTGCTTTAACATGTGGTCAGGTTATAGCTTAAGATATGATTAACTGGTTAGTTATGTCTTAAGTATAACTTGTGGCAGGGGCCTAGAACCTCCAATTTTTTGTTTGTTCCCTATACTTCCCCACATGAGCATATAAGCATTTCAGGTATCTGACTGTTCATCTTCTTCCTCAGAACGTTGCTAGGCTTCTATTATTGCTTCCCCTTACTAAGTTTTCTCCAGGTGCCCAGGCTCTTTACCTACCTCTGGGCTTTTGTTTATATACCCCAGTGAACTTAATTGAAAGCCCTCCTCACTAGGTTAGCAAGGCTGTATGCTAAAACACTTTTCTCTCTCTGTGTCATACATAACATGAATCTATGTTATGTATGTAATAGTTTGGGTGAAGAAGGCCATATTATTTTCTCTTTCTGAAAGTGTACAAAAGAGGAACTTCTCTAGCATTCTGAGGATGTCTATGCAGGATGCTTTACTGCACAGCAGATTAATTTACTGCACAGTAAATCATCACTATCTATACATCCACAACAATTAGGGCACAGTTTACTAATTTAGTGCACTACTGGATAGTCCCATCAGATACAAGCCTTGCTGGGGCAGGGGGCCACAGGAAGATGAGGAGACACCACCTGAGCAAGACAGGTGACAAATGCAAGGAGTGCCCAGGTAAGAAACAGGGGTCCAGACAGTCTCCCAAATCAGGGGTGTGGCACACACAGCTAGGCAAGGCCTTAAATGCTTATACCAATGCTCATAGAATGGGGAACAAACAGAAGGAACTCGCCCTCAGAATAGCCAGTTCAGACCCAGACATAATAGGGCTTACAGAAACGTGGCGGGATTCATCCCACAGCTGGGCAGTTAGCATTAGGGGCTATCAGCTTTACAGGCGGGATAGAGAAGGAAGGAAAGGTGGGGGTGTGGCGCTCTGTCAAGGAGCAATACATATCCTCTGCCAGCAGAATGGGGTCAGAGAAGGGGCAAGCCGAAGTGCTCTGGGTCATGGGGGTTAATAAGATGCTATTATCTAGATGCTATTAAAACACAGTTTCAACTGTAAGTTTATTTTAGACTGTAATTCTATTTTCAAATACATAAACACACTGATTATGGTACCAAAATGTCTGTCAAGTCTATGGTCCTTGCAGTATGTATTCAGACCCAATTAATGAGATTAAAATAAAGAACACATGTTCTCTCCTTTTTCAAGTTCTCTATAATTAAGGAATTGTGAAATTTCTGATACATGGTATACTCCCTTGGGTGCATCACCTCATGACTGTAAAAGATATGTACTTCATGTACATAATGCTCATTAACTACAAGAACAGACTGTGCTCAGCTTTTCCTAACTTATTAAGGCTTATTACCTTGTTCTGCAAAGCACCTTAGGCATCTATCTAATTGCAACCTTGAAATTGACAAGACTTAGTCAGCTCAGGGCTCTTTTAGACACCTTGTAATTGGAGTTTCTTTTATTATGCAGTTAAACAGAGTAAACCATGCAGCTGAAGAGCTCCTGTATAACCAAGTTCTTTATACACTTAAAGAACAGATATTCAGATACTTTGTTTTTTTCTATAAGCATATTCTGGTGAGAAAATGGAATTGGCATTGTGTTCAAGGAAATTTTTCTTATCCAATACGCATGCAAGTGGAGTACATGATACACTATTTCATGGTGTTATTGTATAGTATTGACGACTAGATTTTGCAAATGTTTGATGTAAGATGCAGATTCCCAAAAGATAAACTGGGATCTTTATCCTATTTTGTAAGCACAGACTTATATTGAAACCTTCCAAAAGTGATAGATACAGAACTTCACTTTTTAATATACATTAGTTTGACCGGTTCTGACTAGAAATTTTGAATTAGTATGTAACATACATACTAATTTGACAGGGAAAGATAACAGGAATAATGTGCATTGATATTAAATCTTGTAAATGTTTGTATATAATTGTTTCTATTCAGCTAACACGATAAAGATAAACAGAGAAACTGAGAGTCCATGCTAAAACTGATACAGCTCATTAACTAGTATTGGTACAAAGAAGGAAGAAATGCACCCTAAAAAGGAAGTTGAAGATTCCTTTTGTGCAGAGAATATCCAACAAGTCAGAGAGCGCCATTATCAGCTGGGATTAATTTTGAATGGATGTAAGGAGGTTCTTTTTTGCTCAGTGCGCCAAACTCAAGTCTTGCAATCTTGGAGACTGGAAACATTCACGTCTGACATGCAGATGCTAGGAACCTTTATATCTCACCTAGTATATTAAGTTTTGGGCCATAGTTCCCAACTGGTACCTTAATGTTACCTATTTAATTTAGATCAAATATTGTAAGGATAGACTTAATGCAAAGCCAGAGCTGGAACAGACCAGCTCACTGGCTCTCTAGCAAGCCCTTGTAAATACATATACTCTCCTACACCAAGCAGGAAGAAGAAAAAATATGCTTTGGCCATTGTAGGTAGAGTAGAAAGACAAAAAGTCTTCAGACAGTTCCTATAACAAAGGGACTTTCTCCATACTTCTGTTACACCAACAAGTACTACGAAACTCAATAGCTATGTGTATTGCGGTAACATCCAGGCTATCAGTAGGGATTATACCCTTGTGCAACGAAAGTTTTCCTATCTCAAAGAGCTTGTTACCTTAAGACCTCTTCTCCCCTGGTGTTCATATTTATCTGCTTTAGCAATCCCAGATGCCTTCCTCTGTAACCAAATAATTCTTTAGACCCGAAAGGTAGGGGTATAAAACAGGCCCTATTTGATTCAGATGCAGTGCGAATCAGAGACAGTGATTTGATTTGTTGATTCGGATCACTATTCCTGATTTGATTTGGCCAAATCCGAATCTGAAGATTTGATGCTGATTCAGAGAATCAGTGATTTGGCCATAGATGTAGCTTTAAATGTTTTTTCTACATACCTCGAGGCACCAGGCATGGCTCATGAATGCTGCAATGCTGAGGTGGATGGAGCATCCCACCAAATGCATGCTCAGTGGAAAACCCGGAAGCAGACCAGACATACTTCTGGTCCACTTCCAGGTCTGGTGGGGATTGTGAAGGCCCCCCCCCCCACACCCTCCAGCTCAGTGATCAGCTGTGGGGGGACCCTGGGTGTCCCCCCAGACCCAGGAGGCACAAGTTGCTGAGCCAGGGGGGCCCCCCTTGCATGCTCCCCGGTGAACCCAAAAGTGGACCAGAAGTGCTTCTGGTCCACTTCTGGGTCTGTTGCTGAGCGCACTGCCCCCCCGCCCCCCCGATGCTCCTGGGGAATACTCCATGTGCCTCAGCATCGCAGCATTCATAAGCTGCCTGGTACCTTGAGGTATGTAGAAAAAACTTTTAAAGCTGTGTCTATGTCCAAAGGGCTGAATCTTTCCAAATTGATTTGGAGAGTACTGGTTCAATTCAGAGAGATTAAAAGGCCTCCTGATTCGATTCAGATTCAGAGATTTGGCCACTGAATTGGGCCAAATCTCTGCTGGATCGAATCAGCGACCGAAGCTTCGCACAGCCCTACCAAAAGGTTTGTTGACTTAAGTATTTTTTTCCCTGAAGCAGGTTATTTCCTCTATTAAGCTTCTGTAAGTCACATTTCTTGAGACTATTCTTTGATATTTCATAGTATTGACTGCATAGGTGACTGGTAGGGAGTGTACGTGCCTCCCCTGACAGGGCCAGTGCTCCCCCTGATGGCCAACACTGATGCTATCAGCAGGGCTGGTGTGCCCCGACTGGGCTGCTGCTATGGGCGGCTTCTGCAGGCACCCCCCCACCCAATTCAGGAGACACCATTCACTCATGATAAACTAGTAAATTTGTTCACCCAGGATTACTTACCATTTTTACTCAAATATAATGATCCCCCAATAATTAGATTCTATATATGGAAAATTTGTAAATGTATTATAATTTTCCAGGCATAGATCTAATTATTAGAGGTTTACCATGAATTTGTCCCTCTCCCATTGCTACAGAGGGAAAATAAATCTAGCAGGGGGTTCAGGTGGCACCCTTGTGCTGTGACCCCCCAAATTCTTCCCCCTGCAGCCCCTTTCTCCCCTTATAGTCAGACCCTTGCTCTTCCTGAGCACATAGAAGGGGAACATTTAGAAACACTGACTTTGAAATAAACATGTCTATAATATTTTGCAAACTACTGTGGGTATCCATAGGCTTATTTCTTCAGAACTGATGTGTTTTAGCTTCTTTTTTTCTGAAACTGATGCAAGTTTTAGCACAGGTCCTCCATAAACACACTTTTAAGCAGCACTTTTGGACTTATACATAGTACAAACGATGTATAACATTAGTCCAAAGCCAAAAAGCTCATGATTTACCATATAGTTCATTGGGCCAGGCCTCAGCAGAATCAATGATGTTTCAAGCCAACATGACCCTATAGCACAGCACTGCTTAGTATGTGTGTGTATTCCAGATACACCGTCAAAGGATCCATGTGCTAATTAGCCCCCACTCATACCTGGAACTGAGTGTTCTTGTCATGAGTCCTGGGATCCTCCAGAAATTTTTATGTACAGGACAGCCTGGTCCAGCTCCACTTCTTGGAAGGCAGGGCCACACTATTCATATGCACCAAGCTGAGAGGGAGGGTGACAGGGATTCTATGTGAACTGTTTGGGGCCTTATTGGTGGTGTGTGTCAGACACTTAGGGCTGGTAAAGAAACAGGAATTACTGGAAATGGAAAAGAAAGGCACAGATCAGCATTTGAAGTAAAGAGGAAGTCAAAATGTACTCACTGTAGTGGCTCACCATAACTTGAAAAAGAGTCAGTGGTGAGGGAGATTGAGTGCAATGGCCACTACCACATATCTTATTCAGGTAGGTTATACTGGCTTATCCTTGTGGTAGATGGGGGACTGCTTTTAGGTTTTTCTCCTAGCTGTTCCTTGGCCTTTTGACTAGGAGCATGCAAGACTAGAGGGCATCAGAACTCCAAGGCTTCTGTGCCTGGGGCTTGTATATAGGATGCCACCCAAAGAAAAAAATGTTCCTAACAGCATTTCTGGCACCAAATTTCTGGCACTTGCTCCAACCTCTCCAAATGCTGGCCTGGTATTGCAGTAGCTCCACTCCCAATTCTTGTTTCCTTCTGGGGGAGTACTGCCTTTTTTTAAGGTTCATACAAAAATGGTTTCCATCAGTATGTTTGCCCAATATAAGCCATGTGTTTTATAGTCCTGGTCAGTGTTGGCTGCATTTAATCAACTACATAATTGGTTTCCATTACTGAACACATGCTGTTTTTAGCAGCTGTTTAATGATAGACAATGTATTTAGTGAGGTTTTCTTGCATGCAAATCTAAGACAAGTAGTTTTTTTTTCCCATGCTGATTTTGGGGGAACAGCTCATCTTGAATTTCATAGATTTTCATAGATTTCATAGACATTAGGGCTGGAAGGGACCTCAGGAGATCATCAAGTCCAGCCCCCTGCCCAAAGGGCAGGAAGTCAGCTGGGGTCATAGGATCCCAGCAAGATAAGCATCCAATTTGCTCTTAAAGGTGTTCAGTGTAGGTGCTTGAACCACCTCCGCTGGCAGACTGTTCCAGACCCTGGGGGCTCGGACAGTAAAGAAATTCTTCCTTATGTCCAGCCTGAAACGGTCTTGCAGGAGTTTGTGACCATTCAACCTCGTCATCCCTTGGGGCGCTCTGGTGAACAAACGTTCCCCCAGATCCTGGTGGTCACCCTTGATAAACTTATAGGTGGCCATCAGATCACCCCTGAGCCTGCGCTTTTCCAGGCTAAAGAGTCCCATGGCTCTCAGCCTGTCATCATAAGATCTGTTTTCCTGACCTCTGATCATGCATGTGGCTCTCCTCTGGACTCTCTCAAGCTTCTCCACATCCTTTTTGAATTGTGGAGCCCAAAACTGGACGCAGTACTCCAGCTGCGGCCTCACCAAGGCCGAGTACAAGGGGAGAATGACGTCCCGGGATTTGCTCGAGAAGTATCTATGGATGCAAGCCAGCGTTTTGGTCGCTTTACTAGCCGCAGCATCGCATTGCAGGCTCATGTTCATCTTGTGGTCAATGATGACCCCCAAGTCTCTTTCTTCTGTAGTGCTATCCAACGTAGCACTGCCGAGCCTATAAGGGTGCTGCAGGTTTTTCCTTGGAGAACCTTGCATTTATCGGTGTTAAACACCATGAGATTCTCGTCTGCCCATTTGCTGAGCTTGTCCAGGTCAGCCTGGATCACCCGCCTCTCTTCTGGCGTGGATGCTTTGCCCCAAAGTTTGGTGTCATCGGTGAACTTGGCCAGTCCAGTCCTGACTCCAATGTCCACATCATTAATGAAGATGCTGAACAGTATGGGTCCCAGGACAGAGCCTTGAGGGACCCCACTGGTCACAGGGCACGATGAGTGACTGCCATCAATTACCACCCTCTGGGTCCGACCACGGAGCCAGTTTCCCAGCCAGCGGATCGTGGTGGACCCCAGGCCACAACTGGCCAGTTTTGCCAAGAGGTGATCATGGGATACCAGATCAAAGGCTTTTTTGAAGTCAACATATATGACATCAATCTCTTCTCCGTGGTCCAGGTGATAGGTCACCTGGTCGTAGAAGGAAATGAGATTGGTCAAATTTGAGTAAATACAGTATATACATTTGTAACCCTTTTAAATCAGTTTTTTTAAGACTGGCTGAATGAATTACATCTCTATGCCTATATTACCATTTTCTCATATTCTTGCTTGTGATGTTTATTTGGTCAGCTTCATGGGAAATCTACTGGAAAGAGATTTTTTCTATAAATTGGTATGTTACCTGCAGCTTGTGATAACTTGAGGGATACATTTTATTATACTGGGAGTCAAGGACAAGTTACAACCTATAACCTACAGCTACAATTAGTAAGATTGGCTCAGGTTTGCTGGTAGAAAAACTAAAGTGTAGCATACCAACTACATTGTCATTTCTAATTTAAATTTTTTTACTCATTAATCTTATTCTATGCTATACTCTTTTCCTTTTAAGAGCAGAAAGGGAATTCAGCCTGCTGAGTTAGACATCATAGTTGTTAAGCTTGTGTTAAGCTCTCTCAAACAAAGATTTTTGTTAATGTCATAAGCCAATTTGGTAACAAAACCCTAGCAATCAAAATAACTCAATAAAATTTTAAAATATGAGAAAATAATAAAACAATGATCACCATTACTAATGTATCCTTTTAACAGGTTATTTAGTACAGCAGTAACTGTATCATATGTTGCTCATTATTTGCTGATTGAGATACTAACTTTATGACTGGGATAAAATTCTTCCTGCTTTTAAACAGAATTGTAAGCTATATGCTTCCTAGGTAGTCTGAAGCCAATAAAAGTGGGTTCACATGGACTTTTGTGGATGTAGGATCCTGGTAGCAATCTATATGAATACTCTGCAATGACTTCAGAAATATATTATTCTATGCATACTGAAATAACAGTATACAATTATTAAAAATAGCAAATATGTGCATTTTATGTCAATGCGACTGTCAGAGAGCATGCCTCATAGTAGTTACTTCTTACATTCAGGTTCTTGCACAGCAGCTTGGTATCTGACTGTGTTATAAAAGTATGTTAAGCAATATGACTGACATATTTCAGATGGTTCCATAGGAGAAACTGTACAAAGGCTTTTTATATTTTATTCATTAAATGCATCTGCCATGAGGTTTGTGTTGGTTTGTGGATCCTGTGGACATTTGTTCCACAATTTTGAGCCACCCCAGAGAAAGTTTGGGATTCTTTTGGGTATAGTTCCATTTTGCCGGGGGCGGGAGGCAGAGTTATTGATAGTACTCCTCATCCTTAAGCTTTAAGTGTTCTTTTAGATGTACTAGATCCCATGGAGTACCTTGAAGATGAGCTCCAAAAGCTTGCATTTGAATGGGTGTTCAATAAGAAATCAGTATTTTTTACTTGCATTAGTCTGAGTTGCTGAGGAGGTATGCTATATTGTTCTGTATTACTGGGAACTTTGTGTCTAAGTAGTTTGTTCTGAGATATTGCAGTGAGGCGATGACAAAAATTAATACAACTGATGCTGATATTCATCTGCCAGTATGGAATGGATCTTCTAGTCCAATGAGAAAGGATATAGTGTATTACCTGGAGAGGGTGACAAGTGATTGTTCATTAGCAGCAGCACTACCCCTAAACTGCTGATTCAGTTCATGTGATTGTGCATCTGTAGCTCATTATTAGGGGCCTACTTAAATTGTAAAATCCATGAAAAAAACAAAAAAAAATTCTGGCTCCCTAGTGGGACCCAGCAGTCCTCACTGCCAGGACGTGAAGGTGCCAGCTGGCAGGGAAACATGAAGGGCAGTAGACAAGATGGAGGCTGTCCCCTTGAACCTCCTTCTCTTGCCAGGGCCTCTCTGCCAACTGGCACCAAGGGGTGAGGCTGCACAAAGAGCAACCAGCAATCAAGATGGCAGCTGTGCCCTCATCCCTCCTGTCACCCCAGGCCTCTCTGCCACTCAGCACTGAGGGGCAGGGATGTCATAAAATAACCATGGAATTAGAACTTTATTCCATGATAAACCCACCAAAAACAGTATACCCCACCCTGTGATTTAGGTGTACACCTACTCATTATGATTTAAGACTCCTCAAAAGAATTCTCTATCAATCATATCAACCTATTCCTCCAAGGGTCACAACCTTGACATGTGTGCTACCAGGCTACAAACTGCGACAGGCTTCTGTGCTATCAATTAACTTGAAAGTGATAACAACTGAAGTTTTGTACTCCTGATGGGGTTACCCATGTCAGCAAGGTTGAGAGAGAGAGAACTGAAAGAAGTGAAGGACCTTTCTCAGGACCGGAGAAGTTGCACAATTCACTGCACCTGGTGAGATCAGATGTGCAGGAGAGAAGAGCTCATAGATTATGGTAGTGGCTAAAACTTTTTTTGGAAAAAAGTTGAAAAAGACAGACACATGGCACTGGTTTCACTATGAAGAACAAGATTGTTACTTCAGATGCTGAAATGTCCAGTTGGCATCAACAAGACTTTCATGACCCTTTGTCTTTAACTGGCCAACAGATAGCATGTAACAATCATCAGTGCATATGCCCCAACCTCTGCTGCAGAAGGCAAAAGATGAATTATATTTTAAACTCAACCAGATCTTGTCTTCTGTCTTCCAAAGAAGATAATTCTTCTTGGTGATTTCAATGCTAAGGTGGGCAGGGACACCAAGCTATGGAATGGAAGGGGTGGGGAAAGTAATTTCAAATGAAATTCTTCTCCTGAGTGTTTGGAACATGGTCTCATCATCACAGACTCCTTATTGACAAATGACAAAGTAACAAATGAAAGTCATTGTGGATATGCCACCACTCAGAACACTGGCTCTTGATTGACTACATCCATAGTGCATGTCCAGGACCATCACAACTAGGACTACATCTATGACTGTCAGGCCATCGCCTCAAACATCGTGTCTCAGCCTGGCCATCCCATGGATGCTCATCCCAGCCTGATACCCTACAGCTGGTAACCCAAGCTGGTCAAGGCTGTCCTGAAGCCTCCAGAAGGACCTAGCCTCCCACCCATTCACTGGAGTGACTTAGTCAAAGTCAGCTTACCCTCCAGTTTCCCCCACATAAACCCCTGACCTGGAACAGGAAGTGTGTGGGCAACATGGCTCAACTTGATCCCAGACTGCCTTGCTGTTCACTCAAGCTTGTCTTGGTTTCTTAACTCAGCTTGCTCTCTGACTCTACTCTCTGCCTGAACCCTCAGTATCCTGACTCAGCTTGTTCCTAGACCCTGTACTTCTATTGACCTCTTGGCTTCCTGACTCAATTTGTCTATGGCATCTGTCTCATTCCTCCTGTCCCTGGTCAGCATCTTGTTCCCTGAGTGGCCCCACACCTGGCCATCCCTGACCTGGCACAACAATGACCAGCACAGATTACTGCTGGATAGATCATTGCTTGATATGTTTCATCACATCCATTCGTATTGCTCTAAAGTTACATAAACAAAAGAAGCAACCAAGGAAGAGCTCCAATATCTAGTGCTTAAAAGCCCCTGCTAAAAGTAAGCATATCCAGCAGTGTCTCAGTGAGAAACTCTGATGATCTTGACACCATTTATCATTGGGAAAGCCTCAAGAAAGGCATCCATAAACGCGCAAAAAAAATTGCTAGGCTTCTTCTCCATAAAGAAACATCAGGACTATGACCGCTAGAAAATGGTATTTAGAGGTTTGCTTTTGGGAATTGATTTGTAGGTAAATATATATGCATTAGAATAATGGTCCAGGGTGGCAGCAAGGCTTAATTGATTTCTAAAGGCCTGGTCACATAGTCACACAGTTCTCATGGCCTTTAAGGTAGACAGGGTGTCTAAACACAACAAGGCCAATGGATATACACATAGCCTGGGAAGATATGGACATGTACCACACTGTTCCATAATATGAGATAAGGTGGCACCAGCTTACAGGGCCCAAGAGTGGGGGGCCTGAGAGTTACAGTTTTGGGGGAGCAGACCAAATTAGGAAAAAACCCAGAAAGCCCAAATTAGGATGTGTGCATGTGATGGGCTTGTGAACCAAAGGAATGTGCTATCAGGACAGAACATGGACAGTATGACGACCACAAAAAGGCCAGTCAGCAAGAGCCACGGATGAAGAGTCATTAGGAGGGAAAAAGAATACAAAGGCAGAGACTTTAAAACAAGGTCCTTGTCCCTGAGAGCGGAACCTGAGGCCACCATTAACAGAGGGCATACCACCAGCCTGTCTCATTCACCCCACTGGGGGGAGGGTGTGGGGGGGGATGGGCCTTGGCCTCCAACCTCCAGGTTGCTGACATCTGACATTCAAGACAGAACCTTAGAATGAAGCTTGTCTCCTAGCCAAATGTATCTTGACTCTGATGATGGCCCTAAGATTGGTAGATATAGAATTGCTTGTATTATTCTTTTCTGTTATAACTTTGTATCAACAAATTTGCCTATTATTGAATGGAAAGGTCATGATCAGTCTGAGGGTTTTGGGTCCCACAGGAACAAAGCATCTGAGTCCTAAATCCAATGCCAACAGACTGGTTTGATGAGAATGATAGGTAGATTTAAGCTCTCATGGACAACAAAAGGAGAGCTTTCAAAGCTTAGCATAATGATATCAACTCCAAACAAAAGAAGTACATTTATCACCACACTAAAGCCAAAACCCTCAGAAAAATTTGCAAATGAAAGAACAATATGGTGGGAGGACAGAGTAAAAGAGATGCAAAAGTTTGCTGGCAGACGTCACATGTAGTTTCTTCAGTGTAACCAAAGTTACCTGTGTGCCAAGCACACAAGGAACTGTCCCTCTGAGGTCCAAGAATGGAACAACACTCTTCGAAGACAGCATACATGGTAGAAGGAGCATTTTCAAGAGTTCCTGAACTGAGATTCTAATGTCAAAGACATTACATCAATGTGATTCCACAACACTCCATTGAGGACTACCTTGCAGATCCACCAACTTATTAAGAGGTTTTGGAAGCCATTGAGTAGATGAAAAACAACACAGCATGAGGTCCTGATTGAATACCAGCTGAAATCTATAAGTAAGGTGGGAAAAAAACTCTCCCACCAACTACATTTCATTATTACAAAAATCTGAGAATATGAACAAATTCCTAGTAACTTGAGAGATGCTAAGATTTTTACTGTATTCAAGAAACAAGATAGATCAACTTGCAGCAATTATGATATTGCAACTCCTGCCTATAGCTGGGAAGATCCTCACCAACATTCTCCTCAATAGACTCACCTTCCTCTCTGAGAATATTTTATCCAAGTCCCAGTATGGCTTCAGACCACTCAGATATATAACAGATATGATCTTTTTTGGTAGACAGGACATGAGAAATGCCATGAGCAGCGCTGAGATCTTTACATGTCCTTCGTTGAACTAAGTCTCCCATAGGTCTAATCAATGGAGAGATCCTATGAAAGATCCTGATGTGATTTAGATGCCTGCCAAAATTTGTTACCATTATACAACTTCTTCACAGTAGTATAACAACTATACAAAGCAACAGCTTAGAAATGGACCCCTTCATCATTAGAACTGGAGTCAAGTAAAGATGTATGATGATTACACCAACACTCTTCCGACTCTATTGCTCCTTTTCCATATATTGTTGTTGATAGACTTCCAAATGGTCTGAAAATCCAAAGGAATCTCTTTAACATCAACCAGTTTCATTCCAAATCCAAGATAACCAACACCTCTCTTGTTCTCTGTTGGATCTCCTGGCTTCCTGACAGCCTGTTTCTAGACCCTGTTCAATATGCTGCTGACTGCTTCAACTGACGAGCTCTGGGTCACCCTTGATTATTTCTGTGAAGCACATGAAATACTAGTCACACACTATCAACTTCACAAAAATCAAGGTCCTTTACTAACCCACCCCAAGCCAACCCAGATACTCTTCCACGTATTACAGTTAGGGGGCAGTTTTGGGAGAATCTTGAGCATTTCCCCTATGTGGCATACCTACCTGTGGTGGGGATGCTGCCACAAGATGAGACTCACCTCCAGTGCCAGAGCAGAGGGAAAAGCAATGGCCGCCGAATGCCGCCGAAGATCAAAGGTGCTGCAGCATGAACACTGCTACAAGAGGAAAAGCATGGGTGGCACAGAGGCAGCAGGAAAAGCCGCAGCAGCACAACACCACCGAGAACAAAAAGTGCCCCTCCATCCACTGTGGGCATGCTGCCAATGATTCACCAGCCCTCCAAGACAGGGATAAAATCCCACCAGTCAAAGTTCAGGGAGGACCAGAAGTGAGGCCTCCTGAGAGCCTGGAGCAGCAAGAAGTAAATGGACGCCCCGGTAGGGGCTACTGGTAGCAACCCCAAGAGTTGGGATGCCCAGATAAGGCTAGCTTGGAGGAACCAGGATACATACCTCTCACAAAGCCATAGTTGCCAGACAATGCTGATAGAGACTGGGACAGCAGCAAGCCTACGGAGAGAGAAAAAGAAGAAGGATATTTATTAAAAGCTGTGAGTAACACCTGGGGAGGAGTGAGCCCTCAGGGAAGGCACCTGTCGAGCCGATGTGAGACCTTGACAAGGACAGTAAACCATCTGAACTGGGACTGTAGGGGCTAATGCCTAGCCATGGCTGACTGACGATGAGTTAGCCTCGGCCAAGACCTAGCATCATCTATCGTTGGCGTAAGGAAGGGTGTAGGGGAGACGGAGGCCCAAGACAAAGACCTGTGTGAGAGATCTAAGAGGGAACCAGGAGAGGCAGGACTTCAGACTTCCTCCCAGCAATAATCTTTACACTCAAGTTGTGGCAGGTCAGAACCTTAAAGACTCCCATTGGAGGACAAGCTGCTGACCCACAAGAGGACAGCAGCACCTGATTGGCCCAAAAAGTCAAAATGCTTGAGTGAATGCCACAGTAAACTACACCACCTTTCCCAAAAAAGTAAATATAGATGACAATATTCAGCACCAGATAAAATCTGCCAGTGCTACCTTTTGGATGTCTGCAGAACCATGTATTCAGGACCCAAACTAAACTTTTCATCTACCAAGCGTTTGTCATCCTTAACATGTTGCATGGGTGTGAACCTTGGATGACATATCAGGAACACCTGAAAGCTTTGGAATATTGCCATCAGCAATGCCTTAGGACAGTGGTTCCCAACCTTTTCTTCCTGTAGACTGGTACAGGAGAGGGACAGGGCACATGGAGCCATCTGCCTCCTTCCTGGGGCTGCTCCAGCCCCCAGCTTTAACCCTGTTCGCCCTGGAAGCTGCTCACTTGGGCAAAAAGATGGGGGTCTGAGCAGGGGGCTCATGCCAGAACCCAGCAACCAACCCTTTGCGGCCCAATGGTTGGGAATCTCTGCCTTGGGAAAATCCTCACTATTAACTGGAAGGACAGAAGAACAAACACCAGTGTCCTGGATCAAGAAATACCACCAGCATTGAAGCCATGTTTATAGTTCCATTGGACAGGACATGTTATAAGGATGCCTGACAACCAGCTCCCAAAACAGGTCCTATATCCCCAACTCACCAATGGTCACCACTCTAGAGGTGGGCAAAAGAAAAGCTTCAAAGACACCTTGAAAGCCAATCTGAAGAAGTATATTAACACCCACATGTGGGAGACTCAAGCACTGAATCATCTCCAGTAGCACCATGATATACAACAAAGCATTAATCATTTTGAGCAAATTCACATCCCTATGGAAGCAGATAGACAAGAGAGAAAAAAGGAGCTGTGACCTGACATCTCTAGTATCTACTACTTTCCCTGGAACTATTTGCCGTGTCTGCAATTAAACATGCAGATCTTGGATTGGCCTCCTTGATCACATACAGACTCATTGATGACTTCGCTATTTACCGGAAGGCTGTCATCCTCATATTGAAGACTGTCACTGCCAATTAACCTATGTTTTGGTTGTTTGAAATAGAGGCCACTTAGATGTGCAGTGAGGCTGGTCTGACACACAGTAATTAATCCTGTAATTACTGCACTTCAGCAGACCTGTGTCACATGTATCAGTGTCCCTACACTGAAAAATAGCAGCGGGGCATTTTAACTGAAGTTTGTTCAATGATACACATGATGCTCCAGGTATTTTAATTAGACCAGCTCTCAGAGCTGCTCTGATTAAGGACTTCCACCCCACACTATGCAGACTCCTGGACCATGTCTATAAATGCCCAGAGAGTCCTCAACATGAACTAATTTTGAAGAAGCACTGGGCCACCTTTATGAAAAAGAACAGACATGCACTGTGAAAGAGTTAAAGATGTTTACTGTCCATATATTATTAGTACTTGAACCCGTGTCCATCTCAACAATAGAGTACAACTGACACATGAGGGGCCTGGAAGTCAGGTGCAATTTGGGTGCATGGCTCAAAGAAAGGACTCAGAAAATTATTATGTTATATCTGATAACTACAAATAGTACTAGTATAATGGATGTGGCCATAGAGCAAAAATAAGGTACATATTTTTTTGTTCCTTCGCTAACAGAAATCTATGCTGTGTCATACACCTGTTACACTTTTAGTTTTTGAAAGATGGAGCAGGAGGTCATTTCTGCTCATTCTTTTCGCTGAGCTTAGGTCTCCTGATTCTAGCTCTACGTTTCAATAGGGCTCTTGTGCACTTTTTGGCAGCCTCTTGGAGAACACTCTTTGCACTGGATCTCCTAAGGCAGTGTAGAAATGGATGACAGCTGAAAACTTGTCTTGGCCCTAGTTCCCCTCTTGGGACACTTGTTTTTAGAAAGGAAGAAACCAGAGCGTAGTGTGATATAGGGATGGTGGGAATGGGGAAGAGCATGAAACAAGTTGAGGCTGAAGGTAATTAAGTTTATGTGGCAGATGGAGTGTTCAGAGGACAGCAGTCGTTTTAGTCACGGGTAGAAGAGCAAAGGACGCTAGAGGTTGAAGGGAAGTAAAGAGATCACAGTACATCTCCATAGTCATCTTCTTAAAAAATCTTGACAAGATCTCACGTGGAGACAACAGGATGAAAAGGAGAGGTTATGAGTCAATAGTGGGAGACTATAGGCAACAACAATCACAGACTTGGTACTCAAATTCAGAGAACCTGTAGGTTTTCTTGCCCAGGAAAATGTCAGAATTAAGGGTGGCATAGTACTAGATGCTTTTCAATACATTCTGGAAAGCTTTATTTACTAAAGGTTTTGAAACATAACAAATGTACTCCATCTACTCTGGAGTTTACTGCCATTTTCACTGTTAGTGTAGTAGCTTTGCAGTACACAGCACAGGCAAAGCTTGAGAGAGAAACAGCTGAGCCAGCCAAATAAGACTTATAATTAGACAAGGTGTGGCCTGCTTTGATTAGTTTCCTTGGTTCCTTCTTTTATGTTTTCAGTCCAGGACCCAGCATACTCATCAAATGTTGTACTGGGGTGTTCAGAGCACCAGCTCTGGTGAAGCCATCACGTCGCTGGAGAACAACTGTGCTGGCTTTTCTCAGTTATGCCATCCCCTTCACTCTGCTCCATCCGGGCTGTCTGATTTGCCTTATCTCTGTACTGTTATTTCTCAGCCACTGCTTTTATGTTAATGCCGGTACTCCACCTAACAACTCATCCCGGTATTGTTTTGAAGAGCCCTAGAGTGAATATGCAAAGCCGTGCTGCTGGCTGGTGAAACCCCTTTCCTTCGCCTGCTCCCGTGGTCTGCTCCGAGCCCTGTGCCAGGACCAAGGACACTGCCTCCGGCTTCCTTCTCCTTCCCCCGGAGCAGCCCTCTGGGCCGCGGGGAGGCCCGAGGCTGCCCTCACCTCCCGTTGCCAAGGAAGAGGCCTCCGGGAGAAGCCAAGTCCCGGCTCTTCCCTGCTTGCGCCAGGGGCAGGTGGCGCTCAGGCTCAGGGCCGAAACAAGAGGCTCCAGAGCGGCCCGCGAGCGGAGGCAGGGTGGCGGAGCGCCGGGGCGAGGAGAAGCGAGGGTTGGGTGTGAGCACCAGCACGTGCCCCCAGCCGGGCCCGACTCGCCCTCCCCTCGGCCCGTAGCGCCCTTCTCAACATGGCGCCGCCGCCCCGCGGGGGCCTCCCCAGCGGGGGCGGGGCAGCCGCCGGCGGGGCGGGGCGAGGCTAGGCAGCAGCGGGGGCTGCCGGCGGAGGGGAGCACGGCGGGGCAGTGCCAGGCGGCAGCGGGGATTTCGCTCCCTCCCTCACTCCGCGCGGGCAGGAGGCGCCGGGAAGCCTCGGCCGCCCCCGCACCTGCGCCCAGGGGAGCCGCCGCGGGTCACCTGCGCGCCCGCCTAGGGCTGCGGCGGCTCAGAGCGGGTCGGGCGCTGCGCGAGGCGGCGGCGGCTGCCGGGACCGAGACCGGGGCTGGGGCCGGGCCGGGCGGCGGCGACAGCATGAACCCCAATGTTACCTACGCCAGTCGGAAGCGGCGGAAGCCCGTGCAGAAGATGTAAGCCCGGGCGGTCGGGGCGGGGCGGGGGCGGGTCTCGTCTCGGAGCAGGTGAGTGCGAGCAGCCCCCGGGCGGGGGGCGCTCGTTGCTCCGCGGCCGCCCAGCGGCGGCCGCCGGCAGGGAGGCAGGCAGGCGAGCCCGCGCTGCTGACCCGGGCGAGGCGGCGGCCGGGCGGTGACCTAGTCTCAGGAGGCATCTAAGGTGACGGGCGGGCGGCCGCCTCGGGCCGGACTCGCCCCGCCCCGCCGCACTCGGCGCGGGCCCTGGCCACGAGCCCGAGGGCAGACGGGCTCCCCTGCATCTCGGCGGGTTTCCAGAGTGCCCCGCTTCCATGTGTGCCCCCCATCCCCCCCGTGTGTGCGGGAGCAGCTGCACTTGGCCAGGCGCTGCCACGTGTGACTGTGAGACACACGTGTCGCTTGGCAGCTCCTGGGCCTGATCCTGACTGTGCTAGAGCCCCTGCTGCATGGCGATCCTTGCTTAGCTGGCCTTAGGCTTGACTGGTCTGGCGTCAGGGTTACTCACATTTCTGTGACAGTCTATCCCAGCAGTTCCCCACCAGGACTGGTTTGTAAACACCGATGGGCAGTCCTGACCCGCTGCACCCACGCCCCAGCCCTCAGCATGTGGCACAGGGTGGGCCCAAGCAGCCCCTCGCAAGCTGGAAGTCTGCCAGCCTGCAAGAGCAGCCCCACAATTTCCCATGTTTTTCTCCTGTAAAGGAAAATAGATTTTTGAAGCTTGTTTGCAGCCGTTTCATATATTCTTGCGGCCTGCTTTTGGGTCACAACCCACAGGTTGAGAAATGCCGGTCTAAAGGAAGGAGTTAGGTTTTGACATTTAGGTCTCAGGCATCTAGATGACTGGCTTTTGCGAAGAAGTAGAATACAAGACTGTAAGGAAGAAAACGAAGAAACCCCCCGCCCCGATGATTCAAAGCCAAAGCAAGGTTCTTATTCTTGTTAATCGCCTGCATTTGTGCATATAGCATTGCTGGAGTACATCTGCTACACTGAAATCCCTTCCAAAATGTTAGCAAAGGAGGAAAAGGAGCATTTGGGAGACTAGCTGAGTAAGCAGTATTTTTTATTCATCACAGCATACAACTCTTATTTTGGATTGCTGTTTTGGGCTAGGATGGCTGTTGCTATTAGGGTTTTGTGTGGGGGGGGTTTGTTGTTTGTTTTTCAAAAGGAGATTTCTCTTAAATGAAGGTGCTATATTATAGACTTGAAAGAATTAAAAGCTCTGAAAAATTCATGACTTGGGCAAACAGCAGCATCTGGGCAGAAAGTGTTGCAATTATAGAAATAAATTGGGGATGGTCATGCTTTGAGCTGGGGGTTGGACTAGATCAGGATTCTCCACCCATGGGTTGTGACCCCAAAATGGGTTGCAAGAATATATGAAAGGGTTGCAAACAAACTTTAAAATGGATCAACAAACTTTAAAAATGGATTCTCCTTTAAAGGAGAAAACTGTAGGAAACCATGGCTTTTCCCCTGCAGGCTGGCAGAGTTCCATCCTGCAAGGGGCTGCTTGGGACTCCCTTGTCCCACACTGGGGGCCTGGGGGTGGGGCGCAGTGGGTCTGGAGTGAGGGGCACTGGTTTGGGACTTGCCGTCAATGTTTGCAAATGGGTCCCTTACAGAAAATGTTGAGAACCACTGGACTAAGTGACCTCCTGAGGTCCCTTGCAACCCTAACATTTTACGATTCTGAGATACGGTAAATAGGCCTATCCAATGTTGAGTTAAAATAGAGAGGTTGAGGTGTTAAAGCACTTCAGCAGTATAAATTTACATTTTATAAAGAAAATAGTAACTCTGTTGCTATGCATGGAAGAGTATACATTCTACCACCTGCCCAGCTACTAATAACTTTCCAACTGTGTATAATTTCTTTGGCTAAAACTTATTCAAGGTTGTGGAGATATTTGCTTTTTCTGGTCAGAGAATTTCATGATTTACTTACTAATAAATTCACTTTGATTACCAGTTGTGCAAACTATTTTTATTTTGAGCTATTGATATAAAATTGTTGTATAATAACTCACCGTTACTATTTTATATTTCTTATTTCAGTTGGCTGAACTTCTCTTATTTGTTGAACCTGAAGAATAGTTCCTTTTTCATGAATGGAAACCAATTAAACAACATTTTAGGGCTAAAGGGAAAATAAACATTTCTTCTTAAAGTAAACGTTTTTGGTTTGAGTGTATCCGATATCATTTGTGCTTTACCTACCTTACTTAGGAAAAAATGTTTATTACATTATGTAGTGCCCTGTTGAATTGACAGACAACTCACTTGTGCAATATAATTATTTTTTTGTTCAGTGCATCATTTATTATCCTCCTCTTACTTACGCTGAATAGTCCTTGTTTTTTTGCATTTGTCCTCTTGGATGTTTCCTAAAGCTGCTCTACAGGCCCCAAAGGGTTTGATTTCTTCAAATAAAAACTAACCATAGTACATATCTTCAGGCAAAAAAGCTGAGTCAGTTAGAGAAGCAAACAGTTGTCAGAACTGATTTAAGAGAGTCGGTTTTTGGTTACAGTCTATTGTTTGGTAGTGAAGCTTTTACATGTTTGTAAAAAGATTGTGTGATGTCTATGCCTTCCGAAAATCAAGGTGCCCCACCAGTGGGACGTAATTAGCCTAGCATCAACTTAATTCTGAATTCAGACCTCTTGAGAAAGCGGTTTTAAAGTAGAAGAAAGTACATGCTTTAGTGATTAGAGTAAGTTGTTTTTACATTTGTCATATAAGGGAGAGATGAAATCTGTGAAAATGTGTATTTGTTACTTCCTTTGTCATATGTGAAACTGCCTGAAGCATGACAGAAGCACTGCTTATGATATTAGGCAATCAGTATGTATAAATACCCTTTTTCTCAGTTGTGTAATGGCAATTTTTACAAGATATCTAAATTCTGATTTTTTCTGACTGAAAAAGAACGGCTGAAGATTTTGGGCATAGTTTGAAGCTAACTTGAAATACTGTAGGCAGTACACAGGACTGAAGTTGTCAGGGGAGCTTGGACAATTGCTGTGACAGTGCTAAGTATTAAAATAATCTTTTCTGATTCAGTAGAGAGCTATCTTTTCATTGCAATAGATGTTTATTAAATTTTTTTTTTTTTTTTTAGAGCAATGCAGTAGCAATCTGCAATGTAGGAATACTTGCTTTTTTGTTGAAGAAGTAAACGCCAGGTAAACACAGTGTAATTCTGCCCACTCCCAAAAAATCTTTGTCATGTATTAGGTAAAATGCTTTCTTGTTGCTTTTTAATATTTTTACTTCTATTGTATTGATTGAACAATGTGGCTTCCCCCTAGTGGCCATATTTCCATGGCTGTGTAAGAATAATGGAACGAGATGAGTGAATAGCATGTTTTATGTAAGTTATTGAATTCAAATGTTCAAGTGTGTTCAGTTTTCATGAATCATTGGACTCTAGTGCTAATTTATTAATAGCTTTTTTCATACCAGGCAGAATAAAATGCAAGTTCTGCAAAACAAGAATTTGTTGTAAATTGTTTGTAACCTTAGGAACATAAGGAAGAGATTAAATGTGTGCAATGAAGTATGTTAAATATTTTCTTTAAATATTAATTTAACTGATTTTATGATTTTGTGAAGCAGAGTACATAAACAGTTAAAAAGCAGGTATCTTTTAAATTGAATAAATCCTGGTAGCAGGGGATTAAAGAGGGCTTAAAGTTACTATCATGTATTCACAATTGAGACTGCTGATCTTAAGCTTAACTGCATGGAAGGTGAACAAGAAAATGTGACTGGCTTTATGCAGTAATTATATAAATAGGATCCAGATAAAATATTCCTGGAAAACATGTTTACCTAGTGGTTTGGTTGATTCTTTAAAACAGGATTAAGGCATGCCAATACACAAGGTAATGTAGAGACACTTGTGTTGTCATTGGTTCTTCCTTACCTATATATAGGTTTTCTTTTTCCAGAGCCATTATGAATGCTTTTCATTATCTCTAACTGAGCTTAACAAACCGGACAGAAATAATAGTAAAATCCAACTACAAGCTTTCTTTTTTAAAAATGAACACCCATTTTTGCAGTCAAACATATCAGTTTGTAGCAGATCCTACTTTAAAGTTAAAAGAAACTTTATGTTCTTTTGTTTAACATGTTAAAAATACATACATACTCAAACCACACAAAAAGACTTAATGTATTTATAGGCAATGTGTTGTGTGAATTTGGGTAAAGAATAGCTATATACTTAAATAGTTACACATTCCTGTATTATACACAATGATTGCTACTTAAATCATTACCGTTATTTTTTTTCCTTGGTGTTTTGTGCAAGGAAACATTAAAAAAATCTGTTATTAAGATTTTTATTTTCTAGAAGTTAGTCAGGCACTATGGTGGGGAGCAAGCAAATTATTAATCCATGGCAAATAGTCTTAAAAATTAAATATTGAAAATCTGTTGGCATGAAACTTTTCACATTAGTTGTTTGGTGTGACATCTATTCCAGTATTCCAGTAAGGAAGGGAGGATGCAAAACTATTCTTGCCACACCTCTGGGTACTTTGTTAAAATAATAACCTCATACTTCAAACTGTGAAAATTCTTCTGGTGCATAGCATCTGATTAAGTAGGCTGTTGTCACCAGTGAAAGCTTTTACCTTTTTGAACAAACTAGCTTTTAAGATGCCCTGTCTTCTGTCAGAGACTGGTCGGAACAGAACTGCTGTCTCCTTCAGATAGGTGTGCCTCCATCTCAGATCATAGGGGTCAGTGGTCCACAGAAGTCCTGTCCCACCCACACCATTCCCAAACTACACATTTATTCTCTTATTAATAACAAATACAATGGAGGGCAGTGTGAAGGAAGTGTTTTAAAAAATCAACATTGTGCTTAGGATTTTTAGTAGCTTTGGGAAATAGTATGACATTTGAGGATGGCATTTTACATTAGTACAGGTGGGTTGTAGTGGTATAAGAATTTCAGGGACTGACTAGTTTGAAAGTATGGTGGTGCCTGTAGGGGGTTATCAACTTGATTTAATTAAAAAACAGAATTTCTTATTTTATTGAAATACTTATTTCTATACCTTTTACATGTCCATTTTCATATAGTTAACACGTGGTTGCTAATTATTTGGAAGGATAACTTCATTGATTTCATTTGTAATCTACAGTGACATCCCTACGTATGATATAGGCACATCATGTTCACCATAGGCTGTAGATTTGCTAAATAAGAAGTTTAAAAATAATTATCTTGCCTGTTATATAAAGGTGGGCTGTGAAAACATGCAGCACTTTGCAGCCCATATATTAAGCCCATCAATAGGTGACAGATGCCTGTTCTTCCCTAGGGTCCCTGAAACCCTCTTTCTCTTCTTAAGGAATAAAAAAGATCCCTAATATTTCTAATCAGTTTTCTAGTGACATGTTTAACAATATAATTTTTCATGTCTGTCTTGCTCTTGTTGCATGTTTTTTTTTCTTTCTGCTTTCACTTCACATTGTCGTTTTCTTGTAAGAGATCACAATGTCCCATTTTCCCTTGTGATCTTTTCACTGTGTTTCTTTACTCCTTCCAACCTTAATAAATATAACAACTTTATTTACAACTGTTTCAAATTTATTTTATTTTTTAAAATCCACTAGTGGGTATTGAATCTTTCTTTGGTCTTTTGGTATAAATTAAGGATGAAGACCCATGCTTTTTTAAAATTTTATATCTCTAAATATATTCTTGGTGAATACACGTGTGTGAGTACGGAACCTACTCTGTAGCAGGCCTGGGAAAATGTTCAAATTATGTTAGGTTGGTAACCGAATTTAATCTTATTTTATCTCTCCATGACCATACTTGCTTGTCTTGAGCTATAGATTGCAGTTCAACTCTGAGAGATTAATTAAAAATGACCTCTGAGTAACTGATGTATTAGAGAATTCAAATGTCTGATAATTGATTTTAAAGGTTGGAGAAACAGAATTGGAAGGGGATTTGTTTCCTCCTGAAGTATTTTTGTTTTTTTACTCAAAGTATACACACTAAGGATTAATCTGGACAAAGCATTTATTTTCACTTGAGAGTAGATTGCTACAGTGCATTTACTGCTGAAGTCTCCATAACTGATGCACATTTTAGTCAGCCATTTAAATCTGTATATGGGAAATGGCACACACGGTGCCCCTCTGTTCTCCTCACTGATTTCCTGATGGCTGTTCTAGGCTTTCATTCCTCCTAACAGATTCAGCTTACATCCTGGTTTTTACTGTGTGGAAGGGGATGGTTAAGGAAAATAAATGTTTAGATAGGGGAAAGATAAAGAAATGATGAGTGTATTAGTTTCTCAGCTATTCAGAACCTCAGTACTATTGCGTCTCATACTCAGTATTTCCAGTGTCATTGTGCATTAGCTGAAGTAAAGAAAAAAAGAAACAACAAAAAGACTTCAAAGTAACCAGACTCATAAACTTCCCATCCCCAACAATTGGAACTGGTCCAGCTCCATTAACAAACTCTGTCATCCACTAAATCAGTTGTATAATACCTCCTGTAATTTCTAGTTAGCTTGTCAAATTGCCTGTGGATGTTACATGTTTAAATGGAAAACGGGTGGAGATAAGTTGTGGCATAGGCTTTTTATTCTCTTGGCTCTTTGTGACTTGGTAACAAAGGGATCAGACACTGCAAGCTATTGCATGAGAAGATGCACTTTCTGAAGGTGGGTACAGCTGACTAAAATGTGCAGCTGTGTGAATGGATGGCTCACTCTTGCTGCCCAAAGTTATTAATATATGTTTAGTAGGAGTTTATTAATCCAGTTCTTACTGGCAGTTGTACACATAAAGAAGTCAGTTGCAGGGATATGTAATATTGTTAGTTGGGATGGTTGTGGGAAAGTTGGGTTATCTTCAGCTGGGGTGAGCTGCAGGTAACCTAAAGTTGAGCTGCCTCTTTGGCTCATGATTGCCCTTAGAAAGCCAAGACTCAAAATAAAGGCCTTGGTTCTTCTGTTGCTCAAAGCCACATAATCAGTTTACCTCAAATTGTATTTGACAAGGCACCCACTACACACAGTGCTCTTTTCATTTTGGATCTTTTCAAAGTCAGAATTTTCACAACTGTTCATTCCCTTTTCTGTATCCTCCCCCCACCCCCACCCCTTTTTCGCACAAGTCTATTCCTGGACCAATTTCCAAACAGTGGGAAAACTGACCCTTTATTTCTAGAACAAGCTCAGTATTAGTGGGGATTAATATAAGTACCATATTAGTTGTTGTCCTGGAGGTTTTGTGTGTATCTGTAAACGTATTATAGTCTCTATTAAATAGCAAATGCAGGAAATGCGATGGGACATCTCTTTAATGGTAACAGCAGCACACTTTTTTAATATTGAAAGTGAACAGCTAACAAAAATTAAACTTAAGTACTTGCCAGTTAGAAAATAGTGTTACTGGAGAAGCACCTGCCCTTTTAAAAATTGATTTAAAAGGTTTAGATCTTAAGTAAAATTGTCAACACAATTTCAGCCAAAATAAAAAGGGGAAACGCAATTGAAATGGAGAAATATGAGGCTAACAATGTATGGCATGCATGTATGATACGATGTCAATTCTATCCGTTATTTATTTGACTGGAAATCATGAAACTGTCTTGCAGTTCATATCATATCTGCATTTCATCACTGCTGGAAATACTACAGGAGCTTTTAAATTGCTAGCTAGTGCAAAATATTAAGTTGATTGAAGTCAGTACTTTGAATTAAGTGCTCCCAGGACTATTTAGACTAAATAAAGCCTTTAGGTACAGACAGGCATGTCATGTCTTGCAAAACCAATATACATAATAAAATAGCATAAATCGTAGCAGGCTGACAACTTTATAAACTTACATAAAAGTGAACGATAATATAGAAGCAGTAACCCATAGCCTCTCCGCTTAAACTGTGATTTCCTAATTGCATGCATGTTGGAATACAATACAAAGCTAATCTGTTAACAAAGTATTTGCTTATATTGCTTGAATATAATTTCAGGTAACATAGATGAGTGAGGGACACAACCCAGTTCTTTAACTTTAATATATATAAAAGATTGTGAAAATTCAAGGGCATGGCAAAGGAAATTTATAGTGGGTGTAAATGGAAACTAGAAGCAAGATTACATAAACCCTATTATAATAATTCACATTGGAGCACTGTTACTTTAACTGTATTTGGACAGTATATTTTGGCAATTTGTCATGTCACACAAGCTATAAATTTTGGGATTATCTGAAAGTTGAAGGGCAGTTTTGTGCTTGAAGCAGGGAATGCTCACTATGCTTTTGGCTCTGAGAGGATGTTTCTTGGTGGCTGTATGCATCTCCCCCAGTAAAATCTAATTAAAAGCATCTAGAGCAGTGGCTTCCTCAGGAACTCCCAGTATGTTTCAGTGTGTTCTCTTAGATTAGAAGGGATGTGGGGCAGGAGTTTGTCTGATAATAACAAAGTTTTCAGCAAAGAAGTTCACAGATAATGTATTTGTCAACTGAAAATAAGCTGTACAGTAAACTGAACATGTATCAAATGCTTTTCAGGACCAAATACAAAGAATTGATTTTCATTGCAGCATATTTATTAAATTTTTATTATTTGTTGATATTTAAATGACCATTCTTTTATTTTTAAAATAAAGCAATTGTAAAATGAAATGTGATTTTATATATTTAGACTAGTATGTACTAATCTTTTAATACATTTCAATAAAGAGTCTGCAACCCCTGGGGCTCTATTAAAAATAACCCCCCTTAGAGTAACATGGACTCTTCTGTGTGATGAAACGGGTAGGGGAATATCTAACTTTATAAATATGCCACAGTTGCCATGTAGGGCTTGATCTAGTGAGGAAGCGCCACTGGTGTGCTTTGGGCCTTGGTCCCTGTTTATTGGATGCATCATCATGTAACTCGAGAGTAAATTTCATTTAACGTCCTAATGCAGCTGTTTGACATACATCACAAGCAGAAAGAATTATCAGTTAAATAAACAATCTGTCCTTCACCATTTTAATGCATTTAATAGGAACAGGAAAATATTGAGCTGTATAATTGTTTAAATAAATGTGCTTAAACATGGACGCATAGTTATAGTATAGATTCTTCTAGGGTGCAAAAACATGTACCAAATCTAGAATGCAGACTGTATTTAATTATAAAATTACATGTTGTAAAGGTTAATTAACTAATGGGAATTCTTTTTTTAAAGAAAGCAAAGTAACTGAAATACAGTTGGAAAAGTTGATTAAAGTTGTTTTAAATTGACTTATTGTTGATTTTGGCTGCCATTACTTAAATAAAGTCATGCTGTTGATTGTTGCTGAGCTAAGTTTATTTGGACTTGGTCTCAGCTGTTACTTTTCACTGAAGAATGTACTAGTCATTCTGGGAAAGGAGATTCATGTTTTAAGTTTAAAAAATGATTTGTACTGGTAGTCATCAATTTAAATGGGAAAAATTTGCTGCCTTTCTATGGAAGAAATAGCTATGATATAATATTTTGTGGGAGAAAAGTTTGTATTAATACAGTTTCTCTTTTTCACAGAGTAAAGCCATCTCCAGTTGAAGGAGTCAAGTCCAATCCATCCAAGAGACACAGAGACCGGTTAAATGCAGAGTTGGATCGCTTGGCTAGCCTTCTGCCTTTCCCACAAGATGTTATCGCCAAGCTGGATAAACTGTCTGTGCTTAGGCTTAGCGTCAGTTACCTGAGAGCCAAAAGTTTCTTTGATGGTAAGAGCTTAGAATTTAATTTTTCTTGGACTGCTTATAAAATTCTCTTAGTACTGTATGTCAGTTTCAGCTGTTTAAGTACTTTAAAATGTTGAATTTATTTATAGTTTTATGAAATGTCCAGTTCTTTGGTGATGTACAGTATAAGTTTATAAAATCAGTTTTCCAGTTTCTTGAAAACCAAATGCATCTACTTGTATGTCATTTAATTCACCACCCTTTGAAAAGTTTGCACTTGAAAGTAATATTACTTTCAAATGACTTTTCCAGATCTTTTCCTTAAGCTTTCAAAGCCTTAGTGATATAAAAATTTTTAAAAGAAAGATTTTAATAAAATTATTGCTGTACTTGCAACCCTTTTTCCTATGAATTTTCCAGAAGTTGGAAGTTTTCCTTTGCGATGCAGCAAAGATAATTTTGTTCTGAGTACTTATTGTTACATTCTCTTCCCATAACTTGCTTTGCCTTTGAAACCACTGGAGGAAGTGAAAATAATTAAGACAGATTGTCTCTTGTCCTGTGTTTAAGCTCGCTTTTTGTATGACAGTGGGAGGTATTTAAAACCAGTTTTGGTTCCTTAATTCTGTGGGCTGCCTGGCATTGCCCCCGTCTCTAGTATATGCAGTATCCTATAGGGCACATCTACACATATGCTTTACTGCAGTTGACAAATTAGCTCCACAGTTAAGCATCACCATCTACATCTGTGCAGTATTAGGGTGCAATAGATTAGTTAAATGTGCACTAAGATGATGCTGTTCCCCCAGAGTACTATCTTAGGGCTCAGTAACTTACTGTGCCAAAGCACATGTTTAGATGGTGGCCAGGGCTGGCTGGGACATGACGGTATAAAAGTGCAGGGCTGCCTGCTGCCCAGCCCTGCACTTTAACACGCTTGTGCCCCAACCAGCCCTCCGTCACCCAAACATGGCACCTGCAGCCCGGGCCTGAACCCCACCCCCACCCAACCCTCCTGCCAGCCTGGGGGTGCTCTGCCCTGCTCAAACTGCTGCAGTCCCAGGCACAGCACGTGCACCCTAGACCACAGCAGTTTGAGCATCTACACATGCTATTCAGGCGCACAAACTGTGCCGGAGTTTATCGCAGCACTTTAATGGTACATGTAGATGGCCCCACAGAATGTAAATTTAGCCGAGCAGCTTACATCATCTGAGAATTGATGCTCTCTGTATCTCCCCTAGAGAAGCTGTCTAGGATGAAATGGTTGGTTTAATGCCAGCTGAGAGCTGCTATATTGTATTTGAATAAAATCTGTCTTTTTTGTTGGTATCAGTTGTTATGATGTAGCAGTTGAATTTCTGTCTATAGATGCAATTTAAGTTTATCAGCTAAACAAATTGATGAACTTCAGCTAACTGTAAAGTTGGAAGTACTTCTTACGTAGCCATATGATGTTATAATCTTCTGGCCTTATCCCCTACTGGTGTCATGTTTTGGCCTGATAGTACAATTGCTTATCTAGGATAATTAGGTTTCATATTCTAGCTAAGAGAGTTTCATAACTGTTTTTCCCCTGTAGGTCTCCAGTGCAGACCTAGCATTTATATTGCATATAATTATTAACTAGCCCTAGTAAATTTTTTTTTTGTCCTTTTTTTGCTTTTTTTCTGCCTTGTTGAATAAATGGTCTATGTTATGTCTGCTTTTGGGATTGTTAAAGTTAGTTGAAAATATAAACCTGGTCGCACTAGAACTGGTTGAAGATTTTCCAGCAGAAATGATGCTTACTGTCATGAAATCAACATGTTTTGCAGAAATGTATAGGTTTCCTCAAAATATTAATGGAAAACAGAAGAAGTTCCATTTTAATAAGAGCGAAATATTTTCTTTTTTGCATGTATATATCAAAGCAAGGTGTTTTAGCCTTATCAAGAAAAATATTTCAGAATATTTTATTTTCCCAAATATTTAGAGACTTTTGTTCCTGGGATGAAATTTTTAAATTTCCTCATTTTTCTATGAGATAAAAATCAGAAATAAATCAGAATCAGACTTCCTTTTTTTTCAGTTCTTGCTCAACAAAATAACTTTAATCTTTCAAAGTCTGTGAATAGTGACTGACATTCCTGTCCAAGTTGTGCGCGAGTCTGTCCTTTTATTAATCCTTTTAAGGATCAGATCTTGATCCAGGTTCATGCTTTACAAAAGTATGCCAAAAGCTTCAAATATCCCATCCCAAACTTGTCTTATGTTGCTTGCATCTTGGTAAATCTAGATGTGGAAACAGTTTCCACTCATTCAGAGAATTTATGATTTTTATCTTGTCCTTTTGGCATCAGAGAAGCATGGGTACTCTTCAGGGTACAAATAATTTTCAGTGTGTCCAGATTTGTAGCAAGATAATACAATATAGAACTGAAAATGCAATCTTTTAGGATGAAAGCCATGGAATTTGCACAGCAGTATGCAACTAATGTACCATATTGGACATCAATAGTTGTGATATGTGAAGTGTTTTTAATTGTGTTGTATAGTAATAAGTTATTTTGCAGAATATTGATATACCTGTGTGTAGGAAACATAGCATTATGTGCATATACTGCAAGAGTATTATGGCAATATCCATTAAGCTGTATGTAGAAATGGTTAGGAATACAAAGAGAAACAGCCTGTGTTAGACTGGTGCTCATCTATCTTGAGTAGAATTGTCAATGTAAGGGGTTTGTTAACGTTTTTCTTTTAAAAAGACTTTCACTAGTTCTTTCCCAACTTTAGTAAGATAGTTTAAGTATACCAAGTGGGTTGGTAATTGAAAATTTGTCTCATTGTGTTAACATGTACAACAAATTGTTATCGCTAAAAGTGAAGGTCCACAAATAAATGTAAATGTCTAAGATTTCAACAGATTTAATATTAGGAGTGGCAGTAATCTTAATCTCATCACTATTTTTAGTAGACCTATCATATAGTTAACTAACAAAATTCCAACCTAAAACTGTTCAACAAAAGAAAATCACTAACGTGGCTACAGTTCGGATGCACAATTCTACACCCCTTGGACACACCTGATTGCAAAGTGTATTTTAAAACAGAGGTGCCTTCTACAGTATATTATGTACAGCAGGCTTTTCAGAGAAATGTAGTTTACCATATTTTGTGCTGTGAGCTCAGCTATCCTATACAAAGAATAAACCTGATGGTCAAAATGCTCACCTTTTTAGCATTTATTTCAACTTCAGTGCATAGCCTGAACCACCAGCCTGAAGTAAAGGGAAACGCTAAATGAATAACAGGATGCAAACGGGGGGGTGTGTGGATTCCTGCGGAAAGTAAAATATAAACGTATAATCATATGATCTTGTTTGAAAGGAAACCCAAGTTTTTGCTGTAACAATAGATATTTTTTCAAAGAAAGCACTTACATTTTTCCAAGTTTAAATAATCCAGAGTGGATGTCTGTTTTCTGAAGACGGAAGTCTGTGAAAGAAAAAACTACTTTTGTAAAACACATGAGTAGAAATCACATTTGGGTTTTTTTAGTAGGTTTTTTTTCCATTTAATTAGCCATCTTTCAATCATAGCTCTGAAAGAAGAAAGTGGAAAGAAATTCATGGGTTGCTCAGTCATTAAGATGATGATGATAGTAATGTTTCCATGTCAAGATTGCACATGTTCTTAGATTTAAACAACTAAGGAATTATGCAGACTGCATTTTTATTAGAAAACTAGTAGGGAAGGTGAACTCAATTTCTGCTGCATTGTGGTATTAGAAAGCACACCTTTTTCAGTGATTTATGGTCTTATTTAGTCTATACAAAGATTTTTTTTGGTTCGAGGCGGCTGGGTTAACTAACCAAAGTGGTTGTTCTGACATCTTGTTTGGGTCTTTAAGCTGTACTACAATTGAGTTGCTCTGATTTTGGATCACTGCAACTTCAGGTATGCCATTTCAGTGACACAACATTCACAGCTGTGTAGAACTATGGGAAAAAATGTGTGCTCATTGTCTTGGTTTTTATAAGATCAATTGGTAACCATTTCCACGACTTTAAAAAAAAAAAAAAAAAAAAAGGAAAAAAAGGGTCTATTAATAACAAGTTTTCTCATATTTACAGAATGGAATTTAGGCTGAAGGGCAAAATATAGTTAGGTAGAATTCCTATTATGGCATGCTAGTATATTTGTCTTATTTTGGGGAGCAATCTAACTTGCATTTGACTTGTTAAATTTTGTATTTAAAAGTCCAAAGGGTAAGAAAGAGGACTCATGGAAGCTCAGATAAAGTAGCTGTTCTCTCACGTTTATCTGGTTAGCATAATGAGCCCAATTGATCTGAAGTATCAGAAGCTGAAATCCAAGCATAGTACTCCAGGTTTGGTAATATAAATTATTAAAAATGATGTTAAAACTAAAAGTTTTTCTTAGAAATCTACTTATCGGTGATAAATAAAACGATACATGAAGGCATAAGCTGTACCTAATATCAAAGTGAGGAAACTATACAACTTAAAGTGCTCAACATAATGCCCCTGAACTACTCATGGTACTGTAATTTTTGTTATATCAAAAGGTCTTAGAAACAATGTTTAACATTTTGCTTAATCATATGACTCTCCCTCCATTTTTATTAATTCCTGTGGTTTTGAGAATGCAGTCCTTCTTCTCTTCCTTGGTGGACAGTATCTGGAGTTGCAGAAGAACCTTTCTGTTCAAAATTGGTTTCTTATGGTCTATGAAAGTGATTTTTAGCAAGTCCAGCAACAAATAATTTAATGTAGAGTCTTTTTCTATTGAAGTTGTATTGCTTAAGTTTCCTTTGAAATATAATTAACACACGTTATTTGGCCTTGATTGTATCGTGCATCTTGTCAACATGCTCATGGTGGCAAATTTATTTTGTTTCAGTTTACTACCTCTACTGCAGATCATGCTGGTGGTCCCCAGTCAGCTTCCCACTGTGCTGTGCATCATAAAATCATAATAGAGGCAGTCTCTATTATAGAGGATGAAAAATGGGGGAGACAGACAGGGAATCCAGTGATCCCAGCAGAGCAGCTGATTAACTGGTATATATATAACCTTTTTCTAGGTGCTAGACTGTTTAAAGGGGTGGTTCAAGTGATGTCTAAGAACACTTCCAGGGGTCCCTTAGAACGTTGAAGAGTGGCTTAAGTCTCCCATAGAGCCTTATGCACATTTTCATAGAATTTGAGTTTAGAAGAGTTGATTAGATCATCTGTTCTATTTGTATACATATCCATTAAATTTCACCCTCATGGTTTTACTTGTTTGTGTAGCAGGTCCTCCAGGTTGATTTGACAACTTGGAGATAGATAATCCAACCGTTTCCTTGGTAAATTTTACACAGAGGTTAACTACCCTCACTGGTTTTAAAAAATGTTAGGCCTTATTTTTTAAATTCTGAATTTGTCTGGTTTCAGGTTCTAATCAGTAGTTTTTGTTCTGCCGTTCTCTACAGTATTAGAGCTCTTTTTATAGCTACAGTAGTAGTTTCTCCCTGCAGAATTACTTTTAATTACTTTTACATAGTAATCAAGTCATCTGTAATTTCTTTATGAATGAGCCATTTGCCTGTTATTGAAAGCCACTTTCTCCAGTCCTCCCTTGTGAGGTGATTGAACCAGTAGGAGTTCAGAGCATGGTTACCAGATCAGACTCCAGATGGAATGCAGTGGTTTCATAGTTTCTAGGGTCAGAAGAGACCTGAGCAGATCATCTAGTCCAACTCCCTGCCATGGCAGGAAAGAATACTGGGGTCAAATGACCCCAGCAAGATGTTCATCTAACCTCCTCTTAAACACCCCCAGGGTAGGAGCCTGCACCACTTCTCTTGGAAGTTGGTTCCAGACCCTAGCCACCCTGACTGTGAAGTAGCGTCTCCTGAAATCTAACCTAAACCTACCCTCTGCCAGCTTGTAACCATTATTCCTGGTCGTTCCTGGTGGTGCTCGGGGAAACAGTGACTCCCCCAATGCCTGCTGATCCCCCCTGACTAGTTTATAACAGGCCACAAGATCCCCCCTCAGCCTTCTCTTGTGGAGGCTGAACAGGTTCAGGTCCCGTAGCCTCTCATAGGGCCTGCCCTGTTGTCCCCTGATCATACGAGTGGCCCTCCTCTGGACCCTCTCCATGCTGTCGACATCCCTCGTGAAGTGCGGCGCCCAGAATTGGACGCAGTACTCCAGCTCTGGCCTGACCAGTGCCGCATAGAGGGGGAGGATCACCTCCTTGGACCTGCTCGAGTTGCATCTGTGGGTGCATGCCAAGGTGCGGTTGGCCTTCCTGACTGCCTCTCCACACTGCCGGCCCATGTTCATCTTGGCGTCAATGATGACCCCCAGATCCCTTTCTGCCTCCGTGCTGACAAGAGGGAAGTTCCCTAACCTGTAGGTATGGTGCCGGTTGTTCCTCCCGAGGTGCATCACCTTGCACTTGTCTGTGTTGAAACCTATCCTATTCTCGTCCGCCCACCCTTGTAATGTGTCTAGGTCTGATTGTAGCCTGTTGCATCCTTCCAATGTGCCCACGTCCCCCCCACATCTTAGTGTCATCAGCAAATTTGAACAGGGTGCTTTTTACCCCCTCATCCAAATTGCTGATGAAGATGTTGAACAGTGCAGGCCCGAGGACTAAGCCCTGTGGAACCCCACTGCCCACGTCCTTCCAGGTTGAGAAGAATCCATCCACTACCACCCTGCCACTAATGAACCCATGCTGGTTGCCCCTAAGCATGCAGTCCCCTGCTGGCCCCTCCTGGATGTGTGCCAGCATAATTTTCTCGAACAGCTTGCCTAGGATCGAGGTAAGACTAACTGGCCTATAGTTTCCTGCGTCCTCCTTCCTGCCTTTTTTGAAGATGGGGACCACGTTGGCCCTCTTCCAGTCCTCCGGTACCTCACCAGAGCACCACGAGTGCTCGTAAAGTTGTGCCAGGGGACTTGCAAAGACCTCGGCCAGTTCCTTTAGAACTCTAGGATGGAGATCATCCGGGCCGGCTGACTTGAATACGTCCAACCCCTCCAGAAGCTCCCTAACTAAATCCTTGCTAACCCACTGCCCAGGTGTGTCTCCTCCAGGGCCCGAGGGGGGCCCAGCAGGGAGGTGGCTGTTCTGGTCCCTACTTTGGAAGACGGAGGCAAAGAAATCGTTAAACATGTTAGCTTTGCCGTCTGGTGTGACGACCAAGTTTCCCATGTCGTCCTGCAAGGGCCCCACATTACCTGGGACCTTTTTTTTACCCCCTATGTATTTAAAAAAGGACTTCTTATTGTCCTTAATCTGGGAAGCTAGTCCCAGTTCCATCTCTGCCTTGGCCTTCCTAACTACGCCCCTACATCCCCGAGCAACTACAGAATAGTCCTCCCTGGTGATGACCCCTTCTTTCCATTGGGTATAAGCCTCCTTTTTAGCAAGGGGACATTCCCGGATGCTTTTGGTGAGCCACGAAGGCTTATGTGCTCTCCTGCTCCCTTTGATCCTCGTTGGGATTACCTTCCTTTGGGCTTGGAGGATCGTCTCCTTAAGGAGTGGTGTCTGCTGCTTTCTTTTAAAATCCCAGGCAGAAGAGGAGGGGCAACAGGTTGAAGTGGTGAGTGTTTGTGCAAGTGTTGTGCCTACTTAGTTACTTATGTAAAAGAGAGTCATCTTCACCTCCTCTGAATATCTGGAGGAATGAACTCTACTCAGTTTTTAAGAGAAGGTTTAAGTGCTTAACTTCGTGATAAGGAGAGGGTTCAGGATTGTGAATTTTGAGTTGAGGGAGGCAGCTAATTTTGCCCCTCCGTGTGGCATAATATTTACTTCTGTCTGGCTAGGTTAAATGGTTCTTTGCTTAGCATTTTCTTTTGGGAATTGCACTCTGAAGTGCCTTATCTCTTCCCATGCATTGTATAGGAAACCAGCTTGCCCTACTAAGGTCTGTGTATTCTGCGGCAGGAACTAGGAACCTAAATTTACTTGCTGTGATTATTTTGTGGATCTGAGACTCTGACTCCTAAATAGTTTTCAAGTCACTAGTTCCAGTCGTTCTGTTCTGTAGCCTTGCATTGCATTTATTATTCCTAGATTTATAATTGAATTTGGCTGTTTTAAGGTGCATTGTCTGAATAGACCCAACCTAAAAAACAGTCCAGATTATAGTGTGTGTCTGTCCTATCCTTCACAAATCCTTGTCATTAGTCAGTTTTATCAACAATTTTTATATTCAGTGCAAAATTGGGTATTTGCCTCCCTCAGACTGCTGATTAGAGCTGATTGGCATGGTTCAGGAGCCCTTGGTATGGGTCAGATCTTGGCCCAGGTGGTGTAAAGGAACATGCTGTGTAGACCAAGTTAAGGCTGTACATCTGAAAGTATGGAAACGTACTTGGAGAAATTTCAAAAGGGCAGCAGCTATTACATTCTGGTTGTTATATGTGAACAGGTTAGGAATGACACAAATGTAGCAAAACTGCTCCAGCTTTAACCCTGCTTCATGAAGTGTTAACAGTGGAGTAGTTTTGATGTATTTGTATCATTTCTGGTTTGCCCACCCATAATGATTAGAACCTAACAGCTGCTGCCAATTTTAAAAGTTTCCCCTTTTGAAATGGTGCCAAATATGCATGTGTCCATACCCTGAGGTGCTTCTTGGTATTGCAAACCCTTTATCAATCTAAGTTTGTTCATTTCAGTTTAGTACTCCTGAAAGGTTCCAAGTTAACAGTGGGCTGTTCACAGAATGCACCTGTTACATTTTATAGCATGTGTGGGCATTACATAATGTATTAGCAATGTGTCAGGGAGGCATGAAGGGGCACATGCCCCACAAATTTGTGTGCTGACAGTGGGGTGCAGGGCAAAAGGCTGTAGCCTGGCCAGAGCCAGGGCCTGGCAGTGGGTGGGGGGGAGGGGTGGAAGGGGCGGCAGCAGCATGATTTCTGCACCAGTGGCAGGGCATGGAGCTGCAATGCAGCTGGACCCAATACCTGGCAGTGGAGGTGGTGATGCAGAGTTGTGTTCCCCCCCCGCCCCACACGTCACCTGTGATATAATGCAAGCATTTGTTTTGTCACATTGTCTCCTAGACTGTGATCTTGCAGATATTTATGTACATGAATATTCCTATTGGGTGTCATGGGATTAATCATGCTTGCAAGATCAGAGCCTAAGGATGGGTGTTGTCCAAGGAAAACTGAATACTAAAATAATTAGGATTGACATCTTGAAGGTAAGCATTGGCCCAGGAAACAGAATGGGCAGAAAGATCAGACTGCCTTATGGAACAGAGCATAATATATTGCAAATCTATAATGTTGTAATACCCAAAAGTCACATTCCAGTTGGGCCCCATTGTGCTTGGCATTGTAGATACTGTAGTCAACAAGAATTCTTCCTCAAAGATGCTTTCAGCCTAAAAGTTTAAGGAGGTGTAAAAGTTTTTGGTGAAATCCTGGCCTTATTGTAGTTGAATGGCAAACTCTCATTGATTTTAAGCTAGAATTTTATTCTTCAGATTTGTTCCTTGTTTGATTACAGTTTTAAAAATAAGTGAAATTTAAAATGATCGAAGGACTTATAAGGAAAAACTCAAATAATTCTAAATACATGGTATGCAGTTAAGACTGCAAAAGCTTCTTATGCTTTGTGTTCCTTTTATGACTCAGCATTTTCCCCTTACATGTGCTGGTTGATACCAGAAATGTCCTAGATTTTCCTGTTTGACTTTATCTGTTCTGACTTTATCTGTACTTTGATAAGGAAATGACATACTTGAATGGTTGAGCTCTGTAGATGTTTACAATTCTAGCCATTTATAACATAATCTATTTTCCCTATATAAACAACAACTTCAGTTCTTAAAACGGTTCCTACTCTGAGCATGCTTTTATGGAACAGTTAGTGATTGCTTTGTGAACAATTCTAAAGTTTAGAGCAGCCTCAGTCAAATTTTTTTTTAAGCTTTGAAGCTAAGGTAAAGTTGTAATCAATGTAGAATACGTTTTCAAAACCTTTACCAGATCAATTTATATGGATAATGTTTTTAATTTTTTTTAAGTATTATGCTAGTTTCTAGAGCTGTACTACGAACAGTTATACTTTAGTTCATAACATGCTTAATTTATCAGCAAACACAAAAAGGCTCCAGTTATCCAGAACTTTTAAGAAGTGGGAAATTGATTTAAGTGTTGTCTTTAGCAATCTCTACACCACTGGTTCAGTCTAAACATTTTAGACTCAAAGCACCCCTCAGTAGACTCAAGGCACCCCATAGAAACTGCCTGCTATTTGTTTTCACTCATTTTTTGACTACAGAAAAATAATAGAGGAATTGTTCTGTTACAAGGAACTTGGACCATAGCGGGTCATTTAATGCTAGGAATTCCTATTTTAAAAGACTACCCTATTTGAAATCTACACTAAATCTTGCATTGATTAACTTTGTGTTGATCTTATGCTGAGATGATAAAATGAAGTTTTCCATCTCAGTGCAATGATGGACTAGATGTCAAAATAGAGAAAACAATTTCATGTGGCATTCCATTGAAAATTAATCATAGTCACTATAGGCACTTAAATGAAATGAAGCAGTTTTCCTTTTCTTTTCTTTTTTTCAGACAGAAGTATTATGTGAAATTGCTTTAGGAAGTTGCAGATTAATTTGGCTTGCTAACTATGAACTTTAAAAGTGATATGCAAATAAGAACATTTTAATCACCTTCAGTAATACCTGCTGAATGCTGCTTCTGAACAAGTTAAGGGCATTCAATATAGTACTTGAAATCTGATCTGTGGGGATGGGGAAATGGGAAACAGTTGGTATGTGCCCTTTTACTACTTTACGTCAGTGAGGGCTTTTAATAAGCTTGTAAATACACCCCCATACTTGACCCCAGTGGACCAATTTGAACCAGTTATATAATTAGAAACATTTGAGATGATGTACTCCTCTAGTTCAATATCCCATCTCCAGTATGGGCAAGCACCAGATGTCTTGGAAGAAGATGTAACAAATTATTCAATCCTTCTTTTAACTGTTCTAAATTCTTAACCTTAATGACATCCTGTGGCAGCAATGAGTTCTAGTTCTAGATAAAGCAAAAATGTATTTTATTTTTCAGTTTTGATTTTTGTCACATGTTAATTTCATTGAGTGTATTCCTCCTCTTGTGTTCTGCGATAAGAGCCATGTCAATACTGTCTCTCTGTGGACTCTGAACTGTGGGACTGCTGCCAAGAAGCAAGCAGTTAGGCAGAGGAGATGGGCAAAGGGGTTCTAAGAATTAGGGCTGTGCAAAGCATCGGTCGCTGATTTGATTTGGAGGAGATTTGGCCCGATTTAGCAGCTGAATCTCTGAATCCAAATGGAATAAGGAGACCCATTAATCTCTCTGAATCGAATTGGAAGCCTCTGACTTAATTCGGAGAGATTCAGTGATTTGGCCATATCAAGCTTTGTCTATTTTTTTTTTTTTCTGTGTGCCTCAAAGTACCAGGTGTGGCTTGTGCACGGTGAGATGGTGTGGCGGATGGAGCGTCCCACGGGAGTGCAGGGGGGGGTCACCTGTATGCTCAGCAGCAGACCTGGAAGTGGACCTGAAGTACTTTGGTCCACTTCTGAGTCCTCTGTAGAGTGTGCGGGGGATCCCTCCCCCGCCCCCCCGGCTGCCTCCTGGGTCTGGGAGGAGCACCCAGGGTCCCTCCCATGGCTGATCAACATTGGCAAGCATGGTCCACTTCCGGGTCCACCGCCGAGCACGTGGGGGACCGCCCCCGCAATGCTCTGCTGAGACGCTCCATCCACACCACCATCTTGGTGTTCGCAAGCTGCCTGATATGGCAAAGTATGTAGAAAAACCATAAATCCATGTCTATGGCTGAATCACTGATTCTGCAAATCAGAATTGAATCTTCAGATTCAGCTGAATTGAATTGGGACAGTGAGCCAAATCAGCAAATCAAATTGCTGTCCCCTGAATTGGGCCGAATCCGAATCAGATACTGCCTGCTTCAGCCACCCCACTGAGAATGTACCTGGACACTGCTCTTAGTTTTTCTGCCATGTAGGAACCCTAGAGGACTTGCTTAGGAGTCTGAGCCACATAATTGTCAGACTTCGTTGTAGGTGCAGTAGGAACAAGCAGGAAGACTCTTCCTGCAAGAAGAGAAGCTTTCCACATCTGTCATATTGTTTATTATTCTTTATTTATTATGAGCCTGTTTGTTTATCTAAGATAGGCAATCGATCCTGATTTTTTTTTTTTCAGTTTCTTGCTTATGCAAGTTAACTCATGTCCTAATCAATCTCTCTGCCCTTCTCTGAACCCCTTTTAGTTCTGTGATATCCTATTTTGAGAAAAGATGAACAGTACTACACACAGAAATCCACATGACATAAAAACATTGATCTGACTACATCTAACAAAATGGTAGAACACATGTAAATCTATACACAGACCTCTAAAACAATTAACTGGGATTTCAAAAATAAAAAAGTTTAAGCTAATCTCTCTTTTCTTAGTCTGGCTAATAGGGTACAACCTAAATGTCATAGGATTTTTATTTTCTGTCATGTAGTTCATCTATAAAAGTGCTGGTACTTACTTTTCCTGTTTGCGAATCTTAGTCATAATATTTATGCATTTAGACAGAAATACCTGTTGTGAAAAAAAAATAAGTAGATTGCACACATGTGCATCCGTTGAACAAAACAGCAATACTTTGGGAAGAGTCACGATCATTAACTATTTCGGTGCTGATTTGTTGCTGATGCTTTTAAGGGCCCCACGAGTGGAAATCCCTACAGGGCTGCCTTGAATATTATGTTTCTGAAGCCTTACTACATGCCTTCCCATTAGGTAGCTCCAGCTTATCTCTGGGCTCAACCAGCCAACTGTGGGCTTTTGTTGGAATTTTTGCAACGGCACGCTTTCCACAACTGCAAATGTATAGGGCAAGATGTAACTAAGTATATGTGCTGTTAGCCATGCTAAATTATCTAATGACTTGATGAAAGAAAGTTTTAAGGCAGAGATGGGCAATTTATTTAGGCTGGAAGGCCACATAGGGAGTTTTGGTGAGCTATTGCAAGCTGGAACACTTCCTTCCCCCTCCCCCCACCAGCCAGCAATAGCTCACCAAAACTCCTTAAATGGTAGATTACTAGACCAGTTTGGGAATTTCAGACAGAGTGAGCAGGCGGGGGCTCTGTGGAGAATGGTCCAGGACTCCCATGGGCAGGGCATGCTAAGCTGAGTGGATGGGAAGGGACTGCAGGCTGGCAGAGAGCAGCATTTGGGAGCAGGACAGGTAGGTGAGGTTGGGGTCATAGGGCAGTGATAGCTTGGGGCCAGGGGCCAGAGCAGAGCCACAGTCTACTCCCTGCATGGCCCCATGCTGTCACTACCCCATGATCCCAATTTTAATTGCCTGTCCCACTCCCAGACACCACTCCCTACCTGCCCGCAGCCCCGTCCCATCCACCCAGCTAAGCATGCCCTGCTCATGGGGGTCCCAGGCTAGTCTCTATGGAGACCCTGTCTGCCTGTCCACTCTGTCCAGCTCCCCAAGGTCGTGGGTACAAGGCAGATGGGCTGGTCTGCCCATGCAGCAGGGCTGGGGTATGGTGGCAGTAGCGATACCGGTAAAAGCAACTGGAAGGAGCAACTGCCACCGGTGCTGCCAGGAAACTGTGTCCAGCTACCATGCTGCCCTAGCTCTGTTCTGCAGCTGGGGGCGGTGGGACAGGCTGTATGTGCCATAGCCTAGGGCCCTTTGCTGCTTCCCACTCCTGGGCTGGGTGTTGCCAAGGGACCTGCCATGGGTTGGATAAAATCCCTTGGGTTGGATCCAGCCTGCAGGCCATATTTTGCCCACCACTGGTTAAAGTGAGGTGTAAGGGTAAACTCAGGTATAAACTGAGGAAGAGCTAGAATGCTTCTTTGTCTCCTAATCCTGTAGGCTGCCTTGGCACTTCATTGTGAGCTATATGTGAAATGACATCTTAACTTTATTTGGATGGCGTATGTTTTTCCCTCAATCTAGGCAGTGTATGTTTCTAATAGAAATTGTTTGGTTATTAAGTTATTCTTGCTATAATAAAAGGGGTATAAAGGTCACCTCCCACCCAAAGGATTTTCTTTGTAGCCATGGCAAAAAAAAAACCACCACATAATTTTAGAAGACCAATTAAATTGTCCTGCTTCATTTTAGGACATCAAAGACAATTGCCATTTTCCTTTCTACAGATGAAAGCACATAGAAATCCATCAGCCAAAAATTCTGGGAAGTTTCCTTGAAGTAACAGAGAGACAAGCCAAAGTTAACCGTTGTTTCCATATTCAAGAGATGTATTATTTTATAGGAAAAATGATGAAGTCGAGATATCAAGTCATTTCATGTGCCATACTTAGCTTTGAACTGAAAAGGCAGCTTATTGAAAACATTTGAAGTTTTTTAGAAAAGCAATAAAATACTATTAACTGTAAAGGGAATTTGAAAAACACTGGATATCTAGGCCTTCTAATAAAAGTTGAATGTTGGATATGCACAGGTGTGGTGAGTGAGATTTTTTTGGAGGATTTGTCAAGAAATTTAATCATTTGTGAATGTGAACAAATTGGCACATGTTTAACAATTTGTTTCACAAATACCTATTTGTGATTGGTTAATCTCAGTGACTGTGAAAGAGCCCAGTCAAAAGCATAAGAAAATAAGTCTAAGGAACTGGCAAAGAGCTAGTTTATGTGGTATTTTCTTTAGTTGCCAAAATGGTCTAGGAAAATTGTTTTGGAAAGTTTAAAAAAAAATAGCGATTTTCAAAGTCTAATATTAGACTTGTTTGAAAAATATTATAAAAAAATAAACCTTTTCTAGGATTTTTTTTTAATTTGAAGAAACTTCTCTGCTGTTGGAAGCTGAAGGGCGTAGTTAAGTGGATGTGATAAATATTCTAGGTCCTGCTAAGATTTAGGGCCAAATCCACAAAGCTATTGCCTGACTTCTACTTGATTTCTGTGCTTCTGTATCTTATTTTCATTATCTGAAGCAGTCTTGTGAAATCACACAGTATAAATTTAATGGGATAAAAAAGTGAAAATCATGGACATAGCATCTCCAGCTGGCACTTTTTCAGCCCTTCTTCAGGAAGGCAAGGTCAAACCAGGCCAAGACTGGATTGAGAGATGCATCAGAAAATAAAGGGTATACTTCAGGACACAGTCATAGCAGTTCATTGGGTGACTCTCCTTGATTTGGTATTGAAGGTAGACCTGATTATGCTTCCACATAATTTTGCTCATATCATATAGATGCTTAAAAAGCTTCCAAAAGCATTATTAAATAGCCACATCTTCATAGGTAAGCACCAGTAACTCCTGTTAACTTAATGAGTAGTCTGAAGTCAATATCAATTACACTTTGAGTTTCTGTAGCCCCTTCATTTCAAGAATTTCAATAAGTTTTACAAGTCAGTGGTTTAAGGCTGAACAAACCCTCCACATAGTACAGTAAATCTGTTTTACAGACAAGGGAATAGTAATAGAAAGGTAAGATAATTTCCTGGCTCAGTATTATGTATGGTGCACAATATGCATATTCTATAAGTGTAATAAGATATTGTATGTTATTTCAGCATACATGGGCTCAAATGTCTTTCCCTTCATGGAAGATCTCAAACCAAGAGTTGAGTGATTCTGCCTGTCATAATATTTCACTTTATTTCTTATATTCTACTGAAGCTTTGTAAGTGATCTTTTTAATCACAGCATTATGCAGTCACTGATTAAAAAGTCAGTACAAGTCTGTTGCCTTAAAGAGACTTCTGACGCATGAATTTCCTACTTAGGAAAGTAGCAATATGTTAAATACCACATTATGATTAAGGAAAAAAAGGTTAATGCATCCCTTTAATGCATGTTTAAATCATAGTGTCACTTAAAATTTCCAGACTTTCTAGACATCTGTTCCCTCCTTAAAAGTATGGGAATGTAAGGCATAACAATAGTGTCCACAGTGAAATTCTCACCTGTTTACAAAGATTCGTGTTCAACTCTCCACCCTTCTGTGGGGGTTTCTATCTATGGTTTATGGTCTTTCCTAGCCTCACCACAAGATGAATTTCACTTTGTATACGTGGCTTTTAAAACTGCTTACATAAGATGATACCCATCTGCTTTGACAGTTTTTAACTAGGAATGGGTCCAAAGAAAGTATATCTTACAAAATCTGCAGTGGCTTTAATTTTTTTCAGAGATCTTATGATCTCTGTAATATTTGTGTTACTGAAACCTAGCCGAACCCAGTGTCCACTCTCCCATTAAAAGGTATTTTAAAATTATATAATAATAATTCTTCAGTCATGGCTTGAAGCAGATTTTAGCATGTTTCATAGCTATTACATTTTAAAGCTTTTTTTTTAAGTAGGATCTTAGGTACTGTGAAGCTGTGGGGAAACTGATTCACTTCCTTTGCTACTTGCAAAACAAATTAGTATTAACCTTTGTGCAACCTTATTGAAGGCACGATAGATATTACTTGTTAAGCCCAAAATGGTGTCATAGTCATTTCTGAAGTAAAATCAGGAGGTACGCTGTGTTAATCTAGATGGCTTACTTCCTTTTACCTGACATACCTGTCTTAGTGACTTTGGACCAAAGGAAAGATCATGTCTAGAATTTATAATTTTTAAAAATGTATGTGCTTTATAAATTTATTGTCAGAAATATTCTATTAGAAATAGAAACAGCCCCCCAGCCCTCTTAGCCAGGGTCTGCACAGCACATGGGGGGGAGGGAAAGCCCCATGTGGTAGGGGCTTTTCAGGCTCTGGCAACCCTCTCCCCTCCCCCTTCTCAGCTGCTGCTTGCTTCAGTAGCTGTGGCAGGAGGGAGGGGGAAAAAAGTCCTCCAGGTTGGGTGGCTGCCTGTGCAGCCCAGCCTGGGGCACCAGGTTGCTCCCCGAGGCTTCCCTCAGCTCAGCCCAGGTCCTCCAGCCTGGGATAGCCTGGGAATTCATCCCCTTGCAAACTGCAGAGCTGCTTGCCTTAGCCTCTGTGAGTTTTGGGGCAGCTTCAGGGAGCAGAGGGAAATTCTCCTGTTCTTCCACAGCTGCTAGAAATCTGAGGCAAAACTAATGCAGGGGAGCAGAGGAACTTCCCTTTGCTGTTCCTGAGACACGCAGCACCTAAGGCAAGGGGTTGGGGCTGGGGAGGGGAAGAATTCCCTCCAGCTGCCTAGGGCTGGGGGACCTGTGGGTTGGAGCGGAGGGAAGCCCTCCAAGGTGGGGGCTTCCCAGTGCCCCCATGCTGGGTTGCATGGGTAGGCACCTGGCCTGGAGGAGTCATCCTCTCTCCTTCCTGTGGCAGCGGCTGAAGCGATCAGCAGCTGGGAAAGGGGAGGAGGAATTCCCCTCCACTCCCCAGGGTTGCTTGGGCTGGGGAACTCCTCCTGAAGAGGAGGCTCCTCCAAGGTTGGCCCACACCAAGACAGGGGGCTTCTTAACCCCCTGTGGGGTACAGCTGGGGTTTGGGGACACTTGGATGAGCTGGCAGCCAACAGGTTGGGAGATGTGCTCTAGCTTCACCTGCCTACTGGCCTAGGTCAGTGTATGCCTCTCCCAATTGAAAACTGAATGTCAGTTCAGTTGGTTGTTGATTCAACCTATGCAGCTTAGAGGAAGCTGCCTAGATTGAATTGATTCAGCCTTAGGCTTTTTGACTGTCTGTACTTAGCCCTGCTGATTGACATTTCATGATGCTAAGGATGAAAATCAGGGTTTGTTATGAGAAGTTTGTATGTTCTATGTAGTTTTTGATGGAAATAATATATCTTGCAAGTGTATTAAGTATATGTCATACGCATATTTGTAACATTTCTAAAAAAAGACTCAAGCTTCTAACACACTTTTTTGTCATTCAGGAAGAAACAGGTCGTCTTTGCCCAACAGCTTTTACTTGTAGTACAGTTTAAGCAGTTTCACTTCTTAAGCTATGGTGTATCTGTTGGTGTTAAAGTTCCTGTATCAGTGATACAGAAAGTAATACTCATTTAGAAAACATTCAAAGATTGTGGCTAACTGTCTGGTCTTTGAGCAGTATGGTAGACAAGGTGGTTTCTGTCTCAGACGTTCAACTTCTGTGGTTAACTGAAAGGGTTGATGGGCATGACGATACAGAACTTTTTTGGGGGAAGGTAAGTTTTTAAAGAAAGCAAATAGATTTGTGGAGCACAACAATGGCTTTGACTAGGCAGTAGGAACATCCATCAGTATGTAGTTGGGAAGGTGATGTAAAGACAAGAGAAATTTAAGTTTTTAGGGGCTTGAAAAAAAATGTAGAGAGAGAATATATTAGGTTAAACTGACTTAGCCTTCATCAAAATGGAACCAGACAGCTGCCATGTAAAGTGAGGTTTTTGGGTAGTGGTCAAACCAAGAACTGGGGGGAAACTGCAAGAGCTGATGCATACATAAGGGGAACTAACTCATGTTCTTACTGACACATTTAGCAGATGTCTGTATACTTAGTAAAAAGTAGGATGTCAACTACAGTTTAACTAGAGCATAAGAGCAGAGGAAATAAATTTCTGTAAAATCAGCAGGATGCTAGATTAGGGAGTTAAAAAGAAAGGACAGCTGGTCAGAAATAAACTGTAAATGCCTGTATACAAAGGTGAGAAGCTTAAAAGCTTAAATAATTAGCGTGACTTTCAGTAATAGGCATTATAGAAACATGGTAGAATGATGACAAAAAGCAATGAGATACTGTAATACCTATCTGTAAACTACAGAGACAAGGCTTGCTAGGTCAAAGACGGCAGGTAATAATACTGTATTGAAAGTGCTAGGGAGATATGTACCCCTGCAATTGCTATTTCCAGTAAGTCATTAAGCTCCAGGGCGTGTGTATTCAGGAGCCTGGAAAGAACTTAGTTGGTGTTCTAACACATTTCTAATAAAACTCTATAATTATATAAATTATAATAAAGTTTGTTTGCATTTTCCATGAAAAGATCCTGCTTTCAGTTGTTATAAATTTACCTAATTTTAACCATTAGGGTAGAAGTTTTCTATGTTTGTGTAGCAGGGCGCTAAGGTGCCTGCTGCTGATAATGGTAACATGGGCTTAGCTGCCACTCAGTAGGGCGGCACAGGTGTGAGCTGCTAAAGCAACTGATTGTGTCAGCTGACTGGAAGGGGGCAGGGCCTGGCCTTTATAAACAGAGGATGCTGAGGCCAGAGTTCGGTTCCCCTCTGGCAGCCTAAGGAGCAAGAGCTCTGCTAGAGCGAGCAGGGCAGTGTTGTGCATCACCATGCAGATACAGGGATGAGAGAAGGTTAGCCAGGTTGGCTTAAGATTTACGTTGTAGCCAAGGGGCTTTGAGTTTCTGTTTTGGGTTGATAGTTGTAATTACGAACTGGAGGACCGGGCAAAGCTGTAGGGGTGGAGGAGGCCCCAAGGAGAGCTACCCAGTAGAAGCGGGGTTCCTAGCGCTGCAGGGGCGCTGTGTTTTGGGGTGTCCCAACCCCGGCCCAGTGTGGGCAGCTTTGGGAAGAGCTCAGTGTTGTGCGTAGGCAGAAGCCCCAGTGGGGCATAGGCCCAAAGAGGCAGGTCTGGGGGCCAGGGAGGGCTAAGGCCACCTGAGCCCCAATCGTGAGAAGCCCAGTGGGCATAGGACCCTAGAAGGGGTCTGGGGCCAGGTGAGGCCAAGGCCACCTGAGCGCGAGGAGTGCGAGCACAGGCCCCAGTGCGGGCGAGGAGTGCGAGCACAGGCCCCAGTGCGGGCAGGGTGAGGCGCGAGCACAGGCCCCGGGGCGGGCACGTGCATATTGGAGCAAGGCCCCAGGAGGCATATCGGGGTAGGCCCCAGTGTGGCAACAAGGCCGCGAGGGAGCACCTGTGAGGGTGCCGGCGGGCAATTGGCCAGAGCCCCGGTACAACAAGGCAGGCACCATGCCGAGGAGGGCAGGAAGGCAGCCTCCCATTAAATATTTACCAACAAGATGTGGTGGGTGAGACGGAGGGTGCATTCAAGACCCAGGCTTGGCATGGTAGGCAGGGACGCTAAGGGGAAGACTCGGCACCCCTAAGGAGTCGTCCTGCCACAGCTTGGTAGCTGTTTTTTGCTGAATTTGGGGAGAATACTCTGGTCAAAATGCTCTGCTGTATTTTCACAAACAAGGCTACAAGTATTTATATGCTTTGTCTTACCCAGGTAAAAGAAATTCCAGCAATCTTTTTTGTGAATAGCTCTAGTGCTCCCTGTATATTAGACCTAAAATTTGACAGGGAAGTGTGTGCCTGGAATATGCTATTTTTCATCCCTTTGAAAATCCCTTCAGGTAGGGCTAAATTTATAAGCTTCAGGGAAAAAATCAGTGTTTGGTTTTTCCTCTCAGTTTGGTAGACAAGACTTGGATTCCAACATTTAAATGCCTTGAGCATGCTTCAGATAAAGGCTGAATGGGACTTCAGCAGCTACAGACAGAATTGGAGCCAGGCAAGTGTTTCTTCTCTCCGGGTCCAGCAAGAATGGGGGGAAGAAGGGGGTCATATAGTGTCAAGGAGGAAGCAGGCCTGCTTTGAAAGGAGAAGATAAGAGTCAAACCTCCTCTCATTGGAACAAAAAGTTTAGGGTATGAGTTTGGGGTTAGGAGTTAATAAGGACAAGGAGTGTAAGCTAGTTGGGGTGTATAAAGGCCACAGTGAGGTATAGAGCCAGATTAGATGGGGAGTTTTATAAGGGAGGGCCCTTGATTTGGGCAGAGAGGTGGGATGAGAAGCCTTTGCAGGTGGAGACTGAATTTCACAGACAAGGAGAATGGGACTCGGATGAGAAGCCATGTATGTAAAAGAGACAGGACTGCAAAAAGTTGGATGGGATGCGATAGGGAGCAGGGAGGATGGTCAGGGCTCTTCCCACAAGGACCCATATTTCCTGTATCTTGCCGTTCCTTTTGTCAGTAAATATCCCTGAAATTAAAGTACACAACAAAAGATCCCATCACCCTCTATTGCTGTGGTAAGCATCAGCTCATGTGGCAGTGGTATTTTTAACCCCTCTGAATATCAGCATGATTAGTTTGCTTCCTTTAGTTTAATTATGAAAACTTTCAGTTTCCATTTCTAATAAATGTAGAAAATTGTGCACATGTGCTATGTTAAAGCACGGTCAGTTTGTGGGAGATCAAGCACTTTAAGAGTTGGGAAATGTGAGGAGTAAGCTTGTCTATGCAGTCTTCATTTTGCTGCCTTTTTGATATGTATTATGATCATCTAATCAAAAGTATGAACAGACAAAACAGTCCTTGAACTGTCCCAAAAATATCATTTGGCAACTGATTTGGCAACCAGTTTATAACCTTCCTGGTTTAAAGGTGTCCTGTTGGGCATTGCAATGCTGTGAAACAACCACCAGGGTATGGTAAAGAATATTCAAATGATCAGCCCAGCATGCCTCCCAGTGATAGGTGCCTGAATTTTTCCCCAGAATTTCCTGAGCAAGGGAGGAAGACCTGAACTGGTAGAATACCAAGGAAGAGAATGCTTATGTCAGTTTTTCTGCATATGCAAATTTATGATTCCCCTGATCACTAACATTGAGATCATCCTAATAAGGACTATTCTTGCACTTTACCGAAATCTGTGTGGAGGTACTCTGATGTGATATGCGAAGTGTATATTTGCATGGACTACCTAGACTCCTGCTTTTGAGCTCCTGGGAGCTGGATGCTCTGGGGCTGTCAGAGTTTTCATAATTCTTAATGAGGACTTTCCTCCAAGCCAGTTATTAATTTACTTCAATTCCTGGCAGTGTACCAGGGTTTGGTGCATAATGGGCTGATTTTTGGGATGACTAGTTGGTTGGAGGGTCTTGACTTCTATTTCTCCTTTCCTAGTGGGTCTGATTATTCCTGTGGGCTGCCCAAGGTATCTGGCTTGGGTTGCTGCCTGGAGAAGACTTTCCCTAGGGTTGAGTGGGGGGGGTGAAGGGGGGGGGCGCGGCGGCACAGGACTGGAGCCCTGCTTCTGGCCACAGCTTTTAAACAGCACTTTCCCCAAGCCACTTCCCAGTTTCATTTCGTTTCATAGAATCATAGAAAATTAAGGTTGTAAGGGACCTCAGAAGGTCATCTAGTCCAACCCCTTGCTTAAAGGAGGATCATCCCAGCCAAAGCTTTGTCTAGGCAGCTCTTAAAACCCTACAAAGACGGAGATTCCACCACCTCTTTGGGTAACCTGTTCCAGTGTTTTACTGCCTTCTTAGTGAGAAATTTTTTCCTAATATCTAACCTAAGCTTCCCTTGCTGCAACTTGAGACCATTGCTCCTTGTTCTGTCATCTGCCACCAATGAGAAGTGTAGCTCCATCCTCTTTCAATCTCCCTTTCATGTAGTTGAAGGCTGCTATTAAGTCTCTTCTCAGTCTCCTCTTCTTCAGACTAAATATGCCTAGTTCCCTCAGTCTTTCCATATAATTCATCCCTCACAACCCCTTCACCATTTTTGTTGCCCTCCACTGGACTCTCTCTAGTTTGTCCACATCCTTTATGTAGTGGTGTGCCCCAAACAGAACACAGTACTCCAGATGTGGCCTCACCAGTGCTGAATTAGAGGGGAATAATCATTTCCCTTGACCTGCTGGTAACACTTCTACTGATGCAACCCATCATGTCCTTATGCTTCTTTGCAACAGGGGCACGCTGTTGGCTCATATTCAGCTTATTGTGCATTGTAACCCTCAGGTCCCTTTGTGCAGAGCTGCTCTCCAACCAGTCAGCCCCAAGTCTGTACCAGTGCATGAGATTGTTTCATCTTAAATGCAGGACTTTGCACTTGTCCTTGTTGAACCTCATGAGATTCCTTTTGGCTCAATCCTCCAACTTGCCTAGGTCACTCTGAATCCTGGCCCCAGCTACTTCCCCCAGCTTGATGTAATTTGCAGACTTGCTGAGGGTGCACTCTCTGCCATCTTCCAGGTTGTTGATTAAGACATTGAACAAAACCAGCCCCAGGACCAACCCCCTGGGGTACCCAACTTGATACTGGCTGCCAACTACACATCGATCCATTGATTAATACTCTCTGAGCCTGATGCTCCTGTCAGTTTTGTATCCACCTTACTGTCCATTCATCCAACCCATACTTCCTCAGCTTGACTGCAAAAATGTTGTTGGAGACCATATCAAAAGCTTTACTAAAATCAGAGTAGACTACATCCACTGGTCTCCCCGCATCCACAGGGCCAGTTATCTTGTCATAGAAGGCAATCAGGTTGGTCAGGCATAACTTGCCCTTTGTGAATCCATGTTGACTGTTCCTAATCACCTTCTTCTCTTCCAAGTACTTTAAAATGGATTCATTGAGGATCTGCTCCATAATTTTTCCAGGGACTGAGGTGAGGTTGACTGGTCTGTAGTTCCCTGGATCCTCCTTTTTCCCCTTTCATAAATATGGGCACTATGTTTTTCAGATCATCTGGGGCCTCTGCTGATTGCCATGAGCTTTCAAAGATGATGGCCACTGGCTCTGCAGTCTCATCAGCCCACTCTCAGCACCCTTGGATGCATCCTGTCTGGCTCCATTGACTTGAGTATATCCAGTTTTTCTAAATTGTCCCTAACCTGTTTGTTTGCCACTGGCTGCTTACCTCCTTCCAAACTGTGCTGCCCAGTGCAGTAGTCTGGGAGCTGATCTTGCCTGTGAAGACTGAGGCGAAGGTACCGTTGAGCACTTCAGCCTTTTCTGCATCCTATGTCACAAGGGTGCTTCCCCCATTCCACCCACACTTTTCTTGTTTCTCCTCTTACTACCAACATACTTGTAGAAACCCTTCATGTAACCCTTTACGCCCCTTGCTGTCAGCAACTCCAATTGCACTTTGGCCTTCCTGACTTCATCCCTGCATGCCTGAGCAATACTCTTCTACTCCTCCCTGTTTGTTTGCCCAAGTTTCCACTTCTTATAAGCTTACTTTTTGTGATTTAGTTTATTGAAGAATTCCCTGCCAAGCTGGTCTTCTGTCATACTTCCTTGTCTTGTGGCAATAGACGAGGCTTGGGGGCATCTCAGGCTGATTTGGAGTGGGGAGTGCTGGCCAGGAGATTAGGAGTGCCCTGGGTCTGGGTGCTGGGTACTCTGGGGGCACTGTCAAAATCTCTGTGTCAGTTGCCAGGAATGGAATGAAATTGATCCCAGTGGCTAGGGAAAAGTGCTCTGTAAAAGCCACAGAGACCTTGGACAGCTCCCTGAGAATAAAGAAGCAGGGTACCTCCTCTACCTGCATAGCTGTTTCCCCAACCCAAATCAGCCCCTGATGTCCTGAAGCTTGGTCAGTTGCCACCAGTGGAATGAACCTAGCAAGCAGTTTGGAGTCAAGTGCTGTTAAAAAGCTGCAGAGACATTGGGCTGCCTACAAAAGTACCCATCACCTTAGGAACCCAGGAGCTGAACCCCCTCTCACCTATCTAACCACACCCTCACCTCTCCAACTAAAATCAGCCTGTGATTTATGGACAATATAGGTTGGGAAATAGAAGTCAGGTTGCATCCGAAAATATCCAGTTACAGTGGTTGTAGGGAGGTTGTGAGGAATGATACAGTGTGGGGTGCCTGGAGGACCAGCCAGACAAGGTTCTTTGAGTAAAAGTGATATCTTTTATTAGACCAACTAAGTAGTTGGAAAAATTGTTATTTGCAAGCTTTTGGGTGCAAACGCCCTTCTTAAGGCACAGGGACAATCTCCTGTCTCTTGTCTTCCTGGTTGGAGGACCAACCAGGCACTGGTCATGGAAAGCTTGATGTCTGCACAAAACATTAAACCTGTTCAAGGAGGACCAGTTCAAAATAATACCTGATTATCCAGATGTACTTTTGAAATATTTCAGGAGGTTTAACCCATTCTAAAATGGCTTTTATGTCTGGACATATGCAGTTCAAACATTTACAATTGTTTTATGTCAGTCCACATTCTTAAGGTTACTTTTTGTCATGGAATTATCACCTTGTTTAATGCACAGTATGGTTCTGCTTTGAAGATCAGGATTGTGTATTGAATGAAATATGTATCCAGCTCCTGTTTTGTTGTTGCAAAATGTGGAATGTATGCAGAAGTAAGGCAGATGGTTGGTCAAATACTTAATCAACAGTCCCCTTTAGGATGTACGTAAATTATAGGAATTCACAAAATTGATAAGTCAGTGAATCTGTAGGTTATCTCAGCTATTTTGCACGTATACAAACACACAAATCAATTAGGTACATACACACACTACCAGCTCTGGCACATACACATCCAAACCAGCTTAGGCACATGCATACCTATCACCAATTCAAGCACATACATTATACACCCCAAAACTTAGACACAGATCGTTAATTTGTGCATCATGCACACAGTGACATTCTATATACATACGTATATATACACACACACACACACACACACACACTCACCAGTTCACACACATTCAATCCACCTACACATACACACAGGTAAGTTCCTAACTTGGATGGTGCAGTGTGTATGTGTGTGCTTGGGGTACCTGGGATACTTGGGGGAAGGTTCAGGTGAGAGAGAGTTAGTGTAGGGAGTGAAAGTTGCCAGAACAGGGATTAGAACCAGTGGACTAGAGAGAAGCTGGCTGAGACTTGGGTTTACTTAAGGTAGACTGGGGCTGGAAACTGAGGCAGCTGAGATATTGGGGGGGGGCAAGGAGGACACAGCCAGGAAAGAAACTGAGGCAGAAACCTGGTTGCTCAGGAGAAAAGGCAGTGAGGATAAGACAGTGGCAAAGAAACAGAGGGTTTGGAGGAAGAGAGGAGCTCAGGACAGGTGTTGGAGTTGGCAGTGAGCCAGAAGCAGGAGAGGGAGACATGAGACGGAAGTTAGAGGAGTGAGGAGCAGAGATTGGAGCAGGGCCAAACCACAGTAAAGCAAAACCCAACTTAAGGATCCAAATAACAGTTTTATTAAACAGACAACACACTACACAGCCCCATGAAGTTATTGGTTCACGCACACACGCACTCACAATGGCAGCAGGAGAAAGAGGCTCAGTGGAAGGGTTGGAGTCCAGGTGGGGAAGAGAAGCAGAGTCCAAGTCCTTGGTTAAACAGGGGGTGGGGGGTGATAGCTACCTATCCAGGCTGGAAAGGGGTCCTTGTCCAGTGGTGTTGTTCAGAGGGGGTTTGCCAGCAGGGCCTCTGGGTGGATAGGTGGTGTGGCATGGTGCTGGTCCAGATGGAGGGGGCATCCCACTGGGTCTGTTTTCACTGTCCCTTTTTATAGGGGCAGACCTTGTGTGACCCTAGTGACAGGAGCATGCATCAGGCAAGGGTCAGCCCCTGGTGTACTGAGCATGTGCGCTCCATGCACGGATGTGTAGTTTTGGGTGTCTGTAATGGTGGAGTACAATGGCAGATTTGCTGGTTCTGCAGGGTCTTTTGTCTTTCAAATGCTGGGTTCTTGTCTCTGTTCCTGGATGAGGTCCGTGGTTCCTGGATGAATCAATGCGAGGTAATGGCCTGGTCCTTACAGACCATTCAGTAGAGGCCTGCTACCATTGTATTTCAATCATTCCCAATCACTCTCATTCATCCAGGAACCAATTTACATGGGAGGGGTACATGAATCATGCAACACAGGGGATGCCCGATCAGAGGATACAAGATGGAAGCTTGGCATACAAAATGTAAACTTGATATGACTTGCACTAACTTACATATATAGGCATAAAACAGTAATCACACAATATAAAAGCCATACAAACATAATAATTATCACTTGTAAAACAGTGGGTATCAATATCAAAATAGCAGGGCACCTGTTTGCAAAGAGGGGAGAGAAAAATAAAACTTACTACCTACAATAAAATGTTAAAGCTTATCCTACATCTTAGCTTACTTATACTTACCTATAGGGAGTAGAGAGGGAGAGAAAAAGTCAGAAATGGTTGGGGAAGGGGAGGGAATGCATTTTAAAATAAATAAAAAAAAGAAAAACTGGGGGTTTTGCTACATGGGCAAACATTGAACCAGCTGATTGGGGCAGGAACTGGCTGTTGCTCTTCTTTCATGGGACTCCAGAGCCCAAGGTGTGAACACTGCTGCTTTTCATCCTTCCCCTACCTCCCCATTCTCCAGTGACTTTATCAGCAGGGAAAAGGAAGGGATGAGTGGTGGCAGCAGCATTCATCCCTGTGGACCCTAGCACTGTATGAAAGCAGGGGCTTTGGCTAGACCCCACACAAATGTGCTACAAGTGACCCTTAGTGTTTGTGGGGGAGAAGAGGAGGGTGGAAATCTACCCCTTCTGGATCTGATCTGACCTTTGATGTGCATTGTCTTTTCTCTACCTCATTAAAGCCTCATCTGCTGTTTAATATATGTTTTATTATTTTCCTTGCACTAAAAGATACAGCTATAATGATACATCCACAGAGTGAAAGTTTTAATTTAGGAAATAGTGCAGAAAACCTTTGAAATCACTTTTAAGGGATGATCCAGAATGCTATTGTGTCCTTAATTGGATCCTTAATGATTACAGAAGAGACTTTGGACCTATTGTTAGTCCAAAATAAAATGTAATGTGGGTGAGAGAATTCTTTTTTTCACTACTAACTCAACCGTATTATTATGGCTGTTTTAATAGTTACCAGAAAGTTCAAAATATTTTTTGGAATTCCCCCCAAACAAAAGCTGGGGAGGATAAAATAATGCCTTCAGGCAGGGGATGGCCAATATGTGACATGGATGCCACAAGTCATAGGCATGTCTAAGCAACTAAACCTAATTCTTTTCTTTGGGACTCTCATACAGTAGGAAAAAACTACAGCAATACCACAAAGCAACCCCAGAATAGTTCCATTGCACTTTGGAGCCTCATCTTAACATTTATCCCCAGATCTTTCAGGATTTCATGGAATTCTCCATTTGGGACTTCCTACCCTATTCCAGTTCTTCGTGGATGGATTTTTCTCTGGCCTTTGGCCCTAATCTTGAGTTCTCTCCTGTCTGTTCCCAAGTTGGAGGCAAGAAGTCTTATGTTCAGGTACTCGGTACTGATTTAGAGAGGACCTGTAATCAGCAGTTACGACTTCCAGGTTACAGCTCACAGAGTGGAAATAAGCATGTGGGGACATTCACTTGAGTGTGATCCCGACTGCATTGTCACAGTAGTTAAACATTGGACACCATTTCTCATAACTCATGCCGGAGCAAAGTTAACAGCATTACATGGGTCAAAGTACAGGATTCTTTTGAAGGCCAAATACAAATTATACTACTAGTAATGGTACCTGGGATTAAATGTCTGCAGTGCTTCCTCTAGCTACAAAGATGCATTTAAAGCAATAAATATGAAGTGCATGGTCCTCCAAGAATTTGCACAACAAAGATGACTACTTATAATCATCTTGTGATACAACAGGGTTATGGCTCCTTTATTTCATAGATTTCATAAACATAAGGGCTCAAAGGGACCTCGGAAGATCGAGTCCAGCCCCCTGCCCAAAGGGCAGGAAGTCAGCTGGGGTCATAGGATCCCAGCAAGATAAGCATCCAATTTGCTCTTGAAGGTGTTCAATGTAGGTGCTTGAACCACCTCTGATGGGAGGCTATTCCAGACCTTGGGGGCTCGGACAGTAAAGAAATTCTTCCTTATGTCCAGCCTGAAACGGTCTTGCAGGAGTTTATGACTGTTCAACTTCATCATCCCTTGGGGCGCTCTGGTGAACAAACGTTCCCCCAGATCCTGGTGGTCACCCTTGATAAACTAATAGGTGGCCATCAGATCACCCCTAAGCCTGCGCTTTTCCAGGCTAAAGAGCCCCATGGCTCTCAGCCTGTTGTCGTAAGGTCTGTTCTCCTGACCTGATCATGCGCATGGCTCTTTTCTGGACTCTCTCAAGCTTCTCCACATCCTTTTTGAATTGTGGAGCCCAAAACTGGATGCAGTACTCCAGTTGCGGCCTCACCAAGGCCAAGTACAAGGGGAAAATGACGTCCTGGGATTTGTTTGAAAAGCATCTATGGATGCAAGCCAGCGTTTTTGTCGCTTTAGTAGCCGCAGCATCACATTGCAGGCTCATGTTTATCTTGTGGTCAATGTTGACCCCCAAGTCTCTTTCTTCCATAGTGCTAGCCAGCGTAGCACTGCCGAGCCTATAAGGATGCTGCAGGTTTTTCCTCCCAAGGTGGAGAACCTTGCATTTTTCGGTGTTAGACACCATCAGGTTCTCATCTGCCGAGCCTGTCCAAGTGAGCCTGGATCACCCAGCTATCTTCTGGCGTGGATGCTTTGCCCCAAAGTTTGGTGTCATCGGTGAACTTGGCCAGTCCACTCCTGACTCCAGTGTCCACGTCATTAATGAAGATATTGAACAATATGGGTCCAAGGACAGAGTCTTGGGGGACCCAACTGGTCACAGGACACCATGATGATTACTTGGAAAGTTAAAACTATACACATGGTCTGGCTCATTTGACAGCCTTAATGCATAAGTGTGTGCCACTGTATAGCTAGGGAACAAAATGACATTGGAAGCCCACCTTCAATTTATGCTTTCACTGGTGTTTAAATCATTGTAATAAGATGGCAACTCGGCCATACAGCTGTAATGAAGCTTCATTAAATAGTGCTGATTTACTGATAATCATTCAGGGACATTCCAGTGGGATATCTCTTATTTTTAATATATTTAACCCCACAAATTGCAAGGCATTTGAGAGTAGTATCTGATTTTTATATTACAGTTTTTTTCAATGATGAAAATTATGTATAATTATCAACAAAACCACAGGTTCATCAATATAGTTCACCTTTTCCTGTACTGTTCTAAAAGTAGATATTGTCACCTCATCACTGATTAAATACAATATTTGTTAATGAAATTACCAGTTTAGTGACTGATAATTCTAAAAGATAATTTAGAGAGATTCAATTTAATGAAACTACGATGGGGCAGATTCTTGTCTATCTATAGGGCTTCTAAGTGGACTTTGGGTGGCAAAGTGTAACTTTTTCACCCTGTTTAAATCTTGAAAATCCTTGAATGCTTGTACTTTTGCAGTATATGGTAATCTTACCTTAAGACTGACTCACAGAACTGCAGCAAGAAGGAGGAGGACTTGCTTGGTTTTCTGTTAACTTATTTTGAGGGCCTCAAGCATGGTGTAATAGAACACACAGAGATGAAGAAGTTCAGTTTCATTCCCAATAGAGGGAATAGAATTTGGCTCAATATGTTACATATGTATGCTGGATGGAGCAAGCAAGGTAAGCTATGTAAGCAACTTGATTTAAAAATTAAATCTATCTGATACATTTCCTACGCATTTTCATGGAATGAAAAAATGACTTTGTAATATCCGTAAAGAATTAATTGAATATAATCTTGAAAGGTAGAATTTCATTGTCTACTGAACATGAAGTGGCTTAGTGAAGGTTTTTATGTGTTGTATAAGGGGCTAAGACTACTTGAAAGCTTACTAAGGGCATAGGTTGGATGTCAAAACAAAGTATTTGTACTTAGTCACTTGCATTGGTTCCATACGGATGACATCTTCTTTATTTTTTTCTTAAAGTACTAGGCCAAGTACGTATTTGGAATGAAGTAGAGCAGAGCTGTCAAGCATACAGTCCATAAACTAGATTCAGCCTTCAGAACCATTCTATCCAGCCTGTTGGTAGTCTGGTGGACTACTAGAAATTTGGCATCCCTGGATCCTGGTGGGCATGGTCTTTGGCAGCAGTCCCATGCCACACACCCATCCAGTTCCATGTTGCTGCCCTAACACAGCTCTGTGCCTTCACATCTGGACCTGAATGCTGCCATCTGAATGTGGCTCTGTGCCACTATACACCCCCACATTTTGGCTATCAGCTGAACACAGCTCCACATTACCACCCAGCTCTAGATGTATTGCAGTTACCACTGGCCCTGTGCCTGGAAGCAGCCCCTGAAATCCGCAGTGGGTCTGGGACCTGGGGTGAGTTTGACAACACTAAACTAGAAGATATTCTGGCACTGAGATCTGAAGGAGGAAATGCCATTTGGTACATGAGAATGTAAGATTGTAAGCTATTACTGTACTTGCCAAACTGAACCTCAAAGGATCTTTCAGAGTTCTTAAGAAATATGGTGTTTTTCTAATTTATGGACATTTTACCACTATATTAAGCATAGCCATGATTACATTTTTAGAAAATTATCTGTGGTTTATACAACCTTTCCTTCACCAGCCGCTTACTATTATAGGATGAGGAAAAGAAATTTGATATTGTAAACACTGTTCTTTGAGGCAATTCTTTCTGTCTGCTAGCGGTAGAAATACATGAGGAAAACCTGTTGCAATAGATTATTTTCTTGTTTAGTAACAAGCCAGGCTTTCCTGAAAGGGAGTATTTGGGTGGCTCATCCAATCCTGTTATGTGACCAGATAGAATTAGGTCCATGCTAGTGTGTCAGTAACATTGTTTTCTAGAAAGGATGGACATGAAAGAAGGGTCCCAAGACTACTAGTCTCTTTCGTTTCTAACAGCTGGCTTCCCTGCAGCACAGTGCTTTCTTTTCTTTCCATCTCAATATAATCAGCAACAGAAATGTTTGTGGGTTTTTTGTTGGACCATAAGGTAGAGGGCGTGACCAGAAAATAGCTAATGCTTTCATTGATTGAGCCAAAACACTTTTTCAGTTGCCGAGGTGGTGGATGTGTTTATGAAAAAAAAAAAAAGCCACATAGATGTTTCTTCCTAATCCCTAAGCAGTGGGGGTACATTTGTTTGTAACTTGGCTCCCACAACCTAGCTTTCTGCTTAAAAAATAATTAAAAAAAAAAATTGTTGATACACTTATTTTTCCCCCTCTCCCACTTAAGGGGGGTAGGGGAACTCAACAATTTGCTTTATTCTAGTATTCCAAGTTTTCTTTGTCCAGGTTCTCACTCTCTCTGCTATTTTAATATTAGGGTGTTATATTTACAAATAATCAGTGACTGCACACATGGCTAATTTTTAGAGCTTTGCAACATTTAGACAGTGTATAAAGTATTAATCTATAACTGACAGTACTAAATATGCTTCTACAAGACTTTAACAATGCATCTTTTGAGCAACTGTACATACCATACTTATGCCACGAACAACCCACAAAAATTGGTTAGTTTCTCTGTGATTTAAGTAAACCCATGTTTATTAGGCTAGATATATAAAGTCCACTTGTGCTATCATTCTAATGAAAGAATGATTTTATGCTAACACAAGGATTATAAATTTAATGTTCTTTAATTTATTTGAAACAACACAAATGTTTCTCATTTTAAACAAGATCAATATGTGAAGAAGAAATAAATTAACTAAAAGGTATGTAAAGGACTCTAATTACTAAAGTTAATGAAATATGTAATAGTTGGAAAACTAGCTATTAGAAAAGTTCTTTATACTGTTTCTAGGTCCCTTACTGCAGTGTTGTTACACCACTGTATATATTTAAAAAGTATTATTTTGGGCTGCTTGTGTTGCACTGGGTAAGTGGAGTTCTTTAAATGTATAAAATATATTTAAAGTGAACATATCTTTGCATATGTGGAAATTCATTAAATCCAGATGCTTTACCCACGCATGGAAAAAGCAAGATCAATTTCCATTTGGTGATAGATGCCAACTTTTTTTCTGATGGCAGCTTTCCACAATGTATATATGCCTTGTCACACATGCAGGTGAGACATGATTTGATAATTTAATTTGTTTTATGAGTCCCTGCGGTGTATTGGTAGTTGTGATTGAATGAAGCACTACAGCAAATGTATTCAGTTATTTACAGAACGACCCATAAGAAATATTATCATACTCTAGAAGTGGTTATGCTTACTAAACAAGTGGAGAGCTGCTGCTATTTTTTACGGCCTTAGTTGGTACGCTAAGTATAATATCAACATCCGGTCTCTAAATTTCTTATAGGTGCAACAATGTGTAGCAGCCAGGAATGTGGTTAAGAGTTGCTGTTCTTTAACAGGGTTTAATGAGCAGGAAAAATACAGAACTCCTAAATGAGTACTGCTCAGGTTTTTTTTTCTCTACCAGAAATGCGGGTTTATTTCTGGAGAGTAAACATATGATTTCATAGTAATGGTTAACTGAATTTTGACCACTGATACTTAAGGTCAACTGACTTTAAATGTGTGAAAAGGCTTAATATTGGAAAAGAAGCATTATTTTGATCCCATGAGTAAGCAAAAGAATGTATTATAGCTCTCAACACTACTTCCTTGTATGCTAACTTCAGAATTGCATAATAAAATAATTAGCACAGAAGCACTTGTAAATGTGGATTACAGCATGTACTAATCCATGACGTCTGAAAATGCAGACATTTATATGCATTTGGTCAGAATGGCATTAAGTCTTTTTTCCAGGAATTTTTTTTATGTTCTATCTTTTCTCCATATTGCAAAATGAGGCTGACTCGTTAACAAGACATTCTAATAGCTGAACTGCTGAAAAGTAACACACTCAATAAAACACATAAAATGCTCATTTGAGCAGTGTTTGCCATAAATATAATATTTCAGAATTACCATGACCATTAGGGAATAGAAACTTCTGTTCCAAATAGCTAGTAATGGATAAATGAAATTATATGATTTCCCCCCCTATGTTTAAGGTATATTAATCATATCCAAAATCTGTTGTTAGCTACAGAACGTACGAAGAGTCTTTAATGTGCAGCGTAAAGATTTGAAACTTAGGGAAGACAGTAATGGAAATACTTGTATAATAACATTCGCTCTGATTTTACAGGCTTTCTGATGTCCTGGCTCCTTATTTACTTAAACTTTTAACCAATCTCTTCAGAGCATTACCTTAATTTTATCACAGTTTGCCTTTTTCATTGTGGCTTTTATTCTTTCCAATGGATTGCCAGTCAAAATGAGACCAAAAGAGACCCCCTAAGTTCTAAATCAAGAAATGAAAGTTAGGTCTTGTTAACATACTTTTATGTAGTTTGTGCATAATCCATCCTACTGCATTATTTTGCTGAGAAATTAAGAGATTTGTTTGTCACTGAGAATGAACATAGGAGCAATTTGAGTATGTACCAATCAATAGAAAATTTCAAATCATTATGTGCAGTTACATTTAAACTATGACCTGTAGGCTTAGAAGTGAATGCAGTTTCTTTTGAGAATAACCCTGTTGTATATTAAGACTCATATTTCCTTTCTAAAATGGATTTGTGCACCTTCTTAATATTTAGAAGAAATGGTTAACTGATTACTGTTCTTCAGGTAAGAAGATATAGCTGAAGATAACTTAATGTACACTTGGGAGGAACTGCCCAACAGCCCAAAATACTTTTGCTTTTTTCCCTGGCAAAGTTCCAGGTATTCTAAGCATATGGAAAATGTTAGCAGAAAATATATAATTATCAAACAGATCTTTCTTTGCCACCTTGAACATTATTCCTTGTGGCAGAGTAAATGAAACCTCCTGTTGGGATTTTGTTTCATTTGATCTTGTGCTCCATCAGCATAAAACTGAAAAAACATGACAGATGACACTCTAAAATTCAAGTTGATTTTCATTTATTCTGATAAGAATCTGAATGAACTTCATACAGACAGGGGTCAGAGTTTTAATTGAACTTTAAAGCAAGACCAACTAAATCTTTCTGAATACGTTCTAGAAAAATCTCTTTAAAAATCTTTGTTATTGTTTTGGTGTCATATATAAAGATGATGCTTTGACACGTATTTAAAAAAAAATCAAACATGCTACTATATTCATTACAAATAAAGCTGTATTGGAATGTTGGCTGTAAGCTTGTAGTTTCAATTCTCAGTTTCCTATATAGAGGCCAAAATCAGTTGAATGCTGATTCTTAGTTGATGTACCTAATGTACCTTTATATTTCCAATATAGCATTAAGGACACTTACCATTAAGGCAGGCAGTGGAGGCAGCCATGTTTATTTGTCCCCTGCAGCCCAGTTGTGCTCCCTAGGGTTGTCCCTGCTTGCAGAGGTATGGTGGTCCTTGGTGGTCCTTGGGTGAGCTCTTGCACACCTACCCAGGGACCCCAGTGCCCTCATGAGTGGGTGCAGCCCCAAGGGGCTTGGCTGGGCTGCAGGGCATAGTCAAGCTCATCTCCCCCTGTTGCCACATCATGATCAGCCATTGTGCTGACCTGGCTCTGTGAGAGCCCAGGGGTGGGGCTGTGGCTGGGTGCTTGACAAGAGCAGCTGAGCACAGGTCAAATACTAATCTGCCTCCCTGCAAGGGGCGGGGGATTGTGCATGGCCACAAAGGAGCTTGGGATGCTGGAGGACAGAAAACGTGAATCAATAGGGGATCTGGTATACAAGTTTAATGCACCAATTTAGCATAAATTTATTAAGTACGGGTGCACTTGATCCAGGTCTATCTTAGAACGGGTTCCACCAATTTTAAATCAGTCTTTGTGCACCAAACTTCTGTAGTGTTATGAATTTAGACCCATTTGCAAGCACTTATACCAGTGAAAGTATAATGTCTATACCTGGCCTAAATGAAATGCACATGCAACCATAATTAATTTTCAGTGACCTACCTTGCTAAATGCATACCCAGATTTTCTGAATTAGCTTGCTTAGTCACTAGCCCTTCAATAAAGGAATTCTTATCCTGGCTCCAAGGACTGTTTCTTATTTATATGAAATAGTAGATACAGTGGTTAAACTATAATCTAACGGAGATGTGCTGCAGTAGTTTGAAATGGTGTAAGGCAGTAGAGGCCAAGCCTTTTGGCAGGAGTGCCACAAATTAGCCCTATGCCCATCCTGAGTGCCAGTTCAATCCTCTTCCATTGCTGATCAGCCGCTCCACTTTATGCACCCAGCCCTGTGCTCCCAACGGGAATCAAAGGGAGCAAGAGTACTCAAAAGCCCCCCTGGCTCTCCAAAGGCGTTTGGGAACACCTAAAGCCAAAAAGAGGCATACACCTAGTGGAAGGGAGGGGCTATCACCATAGACGTCCATCACTTGGGCTTGTAGGGGGGCTGTTAGGAAAGCTAAGGCAGATACAGAACTAGATCCATCAAGGATCAAGGACAACAAAAAGTCTTTTTTTTTTTAAATATATAGGGAGTATAAAGAAAGCACTGGGTAACATGGGGCCCCTGCAGGATATGCTAGGCAATCTGGTGGTTGCACCAGAGGAAAAGGCAGACCTTTTTAACAATTTCTTTGCCTCCATTTTTTTGTTCAACTCTAAGGTGTCACCCTGCCCTACCTTCTACCATTCTAATAAGAACAGTGGAGGCAAAAGCCTGTCTGATTGAGCCTGGAGGATGCTTTCACTCCTATGTTCTAAGCAAAGTAGTGACTGAAAGTTTTGTCATGGTAATATCTGGAAAAATATTCTCTAGTTTAGCTTTCTGCCAACTACTTTAGGCCTAGTAGAGAGGCCCTGCATGCTTTTAAAATGGTCTTTCTTTCAAGAGGAAATAATAATTACTCGTGTTCAGCCTTTCAGTTGTCTTAATAACTTGCTTAGGCATACCTTCTGTGTAACTTCCATAGGGGTAAAAATGTGTGCTTTACAAGCAAAAATGAAATATATATGGAGTTATCATTTTGTGAAAATGCTTTTTACTCTCATAGAAAATGCTTTGACAGAATTGAAAGACTCTATTTAAATACTTCATATAAAGACTTGCAAGCCTTTGCAAGTCAAGTACTTTGAAGAATGAAACATAAACACCACCCCCTACATTTTAATTTAACAACTTCTCTTAGTCTTCTACTGTATCTTGTTTTGCTTTATGTGTTCAGCCTTTGGGGCTGTCAGCTTTTCAAGCAGGGGCTTTCTGTACTTTTGGATATTATATAGTATTATGTTGGTCTTAATATGTAGATTATCAACAACCCTGTTGATTTTTCTCAAACACCATATTAACCACTACTTTAACAAGTAAGTATTATAGGCGGCTATTGCTTAGGTTTAGTATAGCATAGAAAATTGGCACGATTTTATGCACTCATTCTGCTGACATTCTGGAAGAAGCATAGAAAAATAGTCAATTTCTGGGGTTGCTTGGGTTTTTTTACCCCCCCCCAGAGCTGATGGAATAAAATTCTCCAGGCAAATAAAATAAACTTTTTAAATCATGAGTGAATTTTAATTACCAACTTTAATCCTTTACGTTTTCAAAAGGAAACAAATCTTGCCTGGTGCTGAGTCAGAAAGTATTACCTATTTGATGCACTTGAAATGTAAATTGCCTGATTGAAAGTCTAATAGGCCTGCCTTCTTACCTTAATCATTTGTTATAGTGGATTGTTTTACTACTTATGTTTCTCTTATTTCATATTTTTTTAAAGATAATTCTCCCTTTTTACAGTAAAAGTTGACTAATATTATTTTGAACTGTTAATAATTTCGTTCTTCACAAAACTTTTACATACAGGCTTTAGTAGTAACAAGGTATTAAAAATAATAACGAAGGCTACTTGCAGGTGTTTAAAAAAAAAAAGTTGTGTTTTATTGGAAAAAGCAGCGGATTACTTCAGCCTGGCTCTGTAGTGTCTGTAAAGGCTGGGTGCTGTATTGGGGCTTTTTGGTGCTTTTACCTAAAGCTGATTCAATCAGCATTTCATAAAAGCACCAAAAATCCCTGCTAAGGTACCTGATCTTTACAGAGCCAGGTATCCTGGTTATAGCTGTATTGGTCAAGAGGAAAAGGCAATCGGGACTCATAGTACAGATAATATCTTATTAGCCCAACAAGATTTTTTGCAAAAAAATGTCTTTAATTGCAAGCTTTCAGGCACAAGCACCCTTCATCAGGCATTGGAGAAAAGAAAAAAATATGAAAATTCATAGGATTTCACAGAGGAGTCAATAGACTGCCGCAGAGGAGTTTTCCGTCTATTGACTCCTCTGTGAAATCCTATGAAATATGAACTTTCATTTCTACTCAGGAGAACTTTTACAGTCTTTTCTCCAGTGCCTGATAAAGGGTGCTTGTGCCCGAAAGCTTGCAATTAAAGAAATGCTTTTGCAAAAATCTTGTTGGGCTAATAAAAGATATCATGTCTGCTATGAGTCCTGATCGCCTTTTGAACTTTACAGATGCTGCAGAGCTGGGTTGAAGTAATGCATGGCCTCTTCTGAGCATGGGTGGGGATTGGCATGGGAACACATAGAGTTTCACATAAAGTATCATTTTGTTTTGTGTGGGGATTTGGGGTTTTTTTGGGGGGGGGGAGGGGTTAATGTCTGCAAACAGCCAATAATCTGAGCACACAATGAGTTTTTCAGGTTTCCCCTCTGGCTTTCCCTGTACTATTTATAATAACTTTTTTTTTCTGAACACAGAAGAAATTTCAAATTCAGACTTTGACAACAGATTTGGTAAAACAAAATTTATGTTAGAAATATTCCCATTGGAAAGAGTGGATGAAAGTATCAGAAAAGTTCCTATTCCTGTTTTTCCCTTAAGGTTTCCTGTTTTAGCTCAAGTCTTAACATTCTTGTTGTCTCAGAGTGGTCTCAGTTAGGGTTGTAGTATTACCCCTAGACTTAGACATTATACTTTTTTCAGTTTAGATGGTCAGAAACCAGTCTAAACCTATAACAAGTTTACATACAGACTGATTTTAAAATGGCAGAACCTGATCTAAGATAGATCTGGATGGATACAGTATCAGATATAATCGGTTTCGGTTGGAGCAGTCTGTCAAATTTCTATCTCAGATCCCCTTCTGACTCAAGTTAGGTCACAGTCCCCTGGCATCCCAGGAGCCTTTGCAGCTCTCTAACTCCCCCCTTGCAGGGTGGGTAGGCAGGGTGACCTTAACCCATGGTCATGTGCTCTGGCCAAGAGCCAGACTGGCCTCCTCATCCCAGGCCTGTCAGAGCTGAAGCAGCAAAGCCTCTAGTCCCCAGCCCTGTGTCCTCCCTGCTTGTCAGCCAGTCATACATGGGGGGGGCACAGGGCAGCAGGGGCTTCCCCACTTTTCTCTTCCCTGGCCCGCCTGACCAGCATGGCTTCTCTTTGCAGGGGAAGGCAGGCAAATGCCTGCACTGGTTGCAGCCATCCCTGATTTTCCTCTGACACATACCCCCAACCCCCTGCTATCAGCTACAGGGAAGGCACATACTCTCTCCCCAGCCTCCCCACTCCTTCCAACTGTGGCAGGGAGGGAAAGTAGGGGAAGGTAGAGAACCCTGCCACACTGACCCAGCCCCTACCAGACCCAGCCGACACAGCTGGGGGTCTGTATTTTCCCCCTCCTGCCCCGCTCCCTGACAGCTGTAGGCTTCTGGCTTTAGCCAGTGCAGGCATCTGCCTGCCTCCTCCTACCATAGGGCAAATGTGTGTTCCCTTTGCTCCTGATCCTATCTATGCAGCTTAGAGACACCTGTGTAGATTGGATCATTTTTGCCTCAGGCTTTTTGAATGTGTGTACATAGCTTAAGTGCTGTAGACTGAGCCTCAAAAAAGTAAAATATATGAACTTTGCTGAAGTTTATTTTGCTGTCTTTACTTTGGTCAGGGTTATACAGGAAATCTGTCAGAGCAGGGATTCGCAAAGGATAGGCTATTTACTATTCTAACAACTGAGCCACATTTCTTCTCTTATACTTGTTCTTGACAAATTTATAACTGTATTCACATACAAGTATTTCACTTGTCATAGGAAATTCCATAAAAGCATTTGATATGGTGAAATGTTTTTAATTGCTTAGCATTTATATTTGTATTTTATTAATATTAAAATCTAGGAGAATATTTGATTCTTCACCTCTTCTAAGGTAGAAACCTGTCTGTGGTCTAAGTAACAAAAACCTACATGGCCTTTTAAAATTGCCTACGCATTCAGATCCAAAGCTATCCTGTCTTATGTATTAATGTTACTACTTGTCTGGGGCAGCTGAAAAGTGAGGCAATATTACAAGTCAAGTTTTTGAATAGAAAAGATAAGGGGAGGGCTCAACATAGTATCCTGCTTTGAGTAAATGTATTGAACTGCTGCCTTATAATGAAAATAAGTGGCAGTGATTGTTGGAAATGATAGTTTGAGTACAGTTTGAGATTAACATTTTTGTTCTGATCATCTCTTATTTTTCTCAGAAAAGTTTGAATATTGGACTTGTGCTGACCTAACTAATTGGAAAAATATGGAATCTATTTTCCTCAAATATTCATCCTTTTTTATAAAGAATACTTCCTTTTGCTCTTCATTTAAAAATTTTTTTTTTTTGATCACTGACTTTTAAAGTAAAGTAAACTTGTAAAAAGGATACCAAAAGCAGCAGAGGCCTTTGAGAATTCTGCAGGTCTACCAATAGTTTCAGTTGCTGGAAAAGAGGATTGTGGGTTCCTGGCTTTCATCCTGTTCTGTACCACACTTTAGCATAGTTACTTGCCTAGCAAACTTCTGCATTTTGATTAGTACAGCAAAATATTAATGTACTCCTACCAATTTCCTGACTAGTGTAGTGCTATCTGTGTTTCACTTGTGGAATCTTTGCATTTCACTGAACAAAAACAGTATGCTTATGTTTATAAATTCTCTCTTTTTTTTTTTCATTTTGCTGAGGATACTTCTGTGATTATTTTTTTCATTATGCAAGTTGATAAGCAGAATCATACTGATGTGAAAATACTTATAGAGCACCCTAATGTGATATAATCAAGTAGAGCTGAATAAAACATCAACATACAGTAAAATACCCTTGGCGCACTATTTTGCTGCAAGGATGCTTATGAAGTCTCTCTGTAGCTATCTAAAACAGCATGGAGAAATTTATTGAAACCTTTGTAAAAGCTTTTCTGCTTTTATTTATTTTCTCATCCATAAGTTAGTAAGTCACATCAAGTAGCCAACTTAATAAATAAGAGCTGTTCTTGTAGAGAAACAAAAGGGTTCCTGGTGATCTATTAAATGCATACTACTGCAGTTTCTTGTAATCTAGAAATGGAATTTCTGGGAAATTCTGGGCTGCCTTTCAGTCTTGGGCAGTGAAATGTAACTTAAGTTTAAGAAAGGAAAAAGAGAAGAGAGTGCTACTCCTGCCAAGTTCTTGTCTGTCCAGTGATTTAGAGCACTGAACATTTGAAATATATCCCTGTCAGAGGCCTGGAAACCAAGTAGCACTAGTTTGAGCTCACAATCATGTCAATTTTGAAAGGGCAAGTAACAGATTTCCTTATGCCAAAAATAAGTTTTTGCAAACCTAATTAAGCAGAATGTTTGATAGCAACTGAATGGATAATATCAACTTACACTGTTCACACCTTTTTTGAGTTGGGTGAATTAATTTAAAATTAAACCCTTAGCCTTAGATTAATCTAAAGTATCTAAACCCTAAACTTTAGTAGCCTGTCTGCCTTGAAAACATAAGCAGTTGTAAAAAAAATAAATACAAAAGGGGGGGCGGGGGAGTTATGTCTGAATTTTTGTCTGTTCTGTTTTATCTTGGTAACTTGCAATATGCATTTAATGGGTGAAGTAAAAATGTAATTTTTGCTGACTACTGCAGCAGCTTGAACAATACCTACTGCATTTACCCCTGTCTCTCTCCCAATTTAAAATATGTATGAGGACATGTTTCATGTGTAAACAGAGGAGGACCCTTGGGAAGTTCTGTAGCTGTACATTAAGTTATTTCAGTACAATACTGACAAAATATTTTCTGTTTTGAATTTTGTTTTGTAAATCTGTTTTCAGCTGTGCTCTCTGAAATCTTCAACAGCAACTTCTTGTAAATCTTAATATTGGCAGGACTTTACTGATTAAACTGAAATATAAACAGTGACTTTTATTTTAGCAACCAAACATTGCTCTATTTTAGCAGTTACTTTAATTGTAACCTCAATAGTCAAGATTTTAAAAGTTTCTATTAAAACCCTCTGCATTCATAAATTTTAAATTTTCTAAATGACTAACTTTAGGTATGAAGTTTGTATATTGTTTAGTGTTTTGAATGTTTTCATAGAATTTGAACAAATGCTACATTTTTATGTATTGGATAAAAAAAGAAAATCCTGCCCTCCTGTTTTTCTCAGAGAGCACTCACAACTGGATATGCTTTACCACATGAAACAAGGCATAGACATGGTCTTGACTGCTGAATACATGTTTCAGTAAGTTTGAGGAGTGATTCTAAAATAAAGGAAGATACGGATAATTGGAAATGCAGGGCTAGAAGTATTTAGCAAATGCTTCTGCTTTAAACTCTTGGCTGGGGAGATGAAAGGCTCTGCTGACTGAGAAAATAATTATTCTAATTGTGTCCTGATGCTTAATAGAAAATGTATTGAAGTCTGTGGGTACATACTCAATGATGCATCATAAGTATTATATAGTAATTAAAATAGTCTGTGTCAGTAACTGAGAAACTTTCAGACATAATCAGTTATATATATATTACCGTATATGTACTGGTTATAAAACAAAATAAAGCAAAAACCCTAAAGATTGTTTGTGAAGTGACAACAGAAGCAAATAATGGCGGTGCTTTGCTTTTCTGCATTGGTATCTCATCTGTGACTACTAATGTCTGCATCAATAATGGAGTAGCTGGTGGCTTTGATTGACCTCCTGTGCATGGCTTAGGGAAAAAGCCCTTCTCACTCACTTCCTCCAATCCTTATATTAAAATGGTGCCATCTGCCACCTGCCCTTTCGCTGGTCAAGAGCATATCCTGAAATTAAATAGTCTTGACTCACTGATTCTCTCTTATGGGCTGTCATTAAGGCTGTTGCTGCTAAAAACTTCTCTTGATGTATAAAGTAAACTAATTTTTTTAACAACATATAAACTATTTTGTTTATACTTCCTCTTTTTAAAGCAAATAATCTAATTATATGAAAGCTCCTATAGAACCAAATATTGCTGAGGCAACAAATATATGGAGGCAGCCATCCTAGGCTAATAAATAGGTGACAGTTCTGATGAGCTAGGTGAAAAATTAAAAAATAAGATGCCCATCATTTTTTTACATTGTATGTTTCTGTGGACACAATGTTATAAATTTGAAGTGGAGTACTTCCCTTTTAGCTGTATAGTTTATTTTTGCAGCTCTTTAAGTGAAATGTTACAGCTTTTGGTAACACATCTGTTTATAGCACTAGGATTAGATATGTAGGTGAAAGATACACATGTAGGGATAGGCAAAACTTCCTTCTGTGTCACTTACAAACTTCGCAAGCAGTAGCTGAGCTTTGAAAGCTGCAGTTGACTGCTACCTAAGGATACCATTCTGCATGCAGCTTGCTGTTCCTTTCTCCAGTTTCTTTGGCAGCAGCTAATACAGGAAAATACACAAACTTAATGATGAAGAATAGGAATCATATTTGTTGCCTCTTAATTTCCAATTTATGACTAAATGTTTCCCTTCCATTATTGCTTTTCTGTGCTGACTTTTAAAAAAATATTTTATAATATGTCAAACTAATTTAGTTTAACTTCACAAGCTTAATCATTTCTAAGATGAGAAATGCAAAAATGAAAACTGTAAAATCTTAACCCTTTTACTTTGTGCATGCTTGTTAAGATGTATTGTAACTTTTCTCAGTTGTACATTTAATTCTACAACCTTTTTCCAAAAACACTTTCTTTTAATATAACTTAACTCTAAAATCCATAAGGATGTAAGTATTCTATCCAATTTGATTTTATTATTGTATTTGTGTTCCTAATTGGGTTTTATGGGATAAGTGGGATTCCTTTTCCCTAGACTCGTGCAGTAATGACCTAAATAGTAATCCATTAATAAAGGCCACTCTATAATGAGGCTTTAGTAGAATTGTTGTTAATAAAGATCTCATCCTTAGAACCTTTATTTACATGAATTTATACTCTTTTCCTTGCTGATCTGTTTTGTTATAGCTTACTTAAAGTATTTGGTTTATTTGCATTTCATTTGATACAGTTTACTGAAACAATTTTCATATAGTCTCTGCTTTACATGGTTACAGTAATACGGAAGCAGGCAGAATGCTCCCTGTAACTCTGAGTTAATTAGGCAGATTTAAGTTTGCATTTCTTAAACCTGCATTACTATAGTATGTATGTCTTTAAATTGATTCTAATACTTTAATACATCATTCACCAGAATACCTTGAAAAATATATTTTTTTCTCTACAACTTTTAATCAAAATTAATGTTCTGTTAATGGAAACAGTTTAATATGTGTTAATGATTTAGGGAGTAGTTAATATTAACTCAGCATTCCAAATAGTGTCTTCCTTGAGGCCTTTTGAAACAGATCTAGTCTTGGTTGTTAAACTTTGTTTTGGAGGTGGGTGGTAGTTACTCAAGCAACCAAAAGCCTCCCCCTCCTGTGAGCTGTTTTTTAAAATAATCTAGAACAAGCATTGTTGAACTTGTAATCCTACTGAAGGGTTATGAAACAGTCTAAATTGGCTCTGACTACAAACTTTGACCTGTTTGGCCAAATTGTGGGAGTTGTGCCAAAACTTGATATAAAACAGTTCTGGGAAGCTCTTTAGGATTGAATTCCAAAGCTATGTGAGTGATGTGCTAACAGTCTATTTTTGATATTGATGTAACACTTGCCCAATACAGTTTTAGACCTAAACAGATTATTTTAAAATTGCATTGACTCAGATTTAAGTAATTGGAAACTTCTCAATGAATTTTAAAAGGGATCATTTAAAAATAGGCAACTTCAGACTTCTTTGTTCTCCCTTCAGTACAAGTAATAGCCTATGTCTGTGCTTACTTCCTAGACTTGCCTCTTTGTCCATGACTGAAGGCTTTTTACACTCGTCATGCGTCTTTCCAGCTAACAGTAATTAGATCAGTCAAAACTGGGTTTTTCATAGACTTTACTGGTTTTGGAAGTTGGGGTACTTTTACACATGTGAGGATGCACTGTAATTGCAGCATATCAGAGCTGACTTATTTAATCGAATCTGCTGGTGCCTGCTAATTAGCGTACTCCAGCAGCCTGGTGTCTTGTGTATCAATTTCCCCGCGCTTCAAAATGGCAGCAGGGAAACTTCAACTAAAGCTCATAGAACAAGCTTTAGTTGAAGTGCCCCCACCCCACCACTTTGAAGCTCAGGGACACTGATGGACAAGACCCTGCGGGTACTTTAATTAAAGCAGCTCTTGGAGTTGCTCTAATTAAACTGCTCCCCCCTGCCTCCTGGAGCACACATAAAGACCCCCTTTGAGCTCGGAAGTCTGTTTTAAGTAGAGGTAAAGGATATTTGATCTGTGAACTTTGGCTGTGCAATCCTGGATGAATCTCCAGACGCTAGAACAGTGGTTCTCAACTGGGGTGCCACAAGATCCTGCCAGGGGTGATGCGAAGTTGCTGGCTTGGGATGAAACCACCCCATGCACCTGTTTTCATTAGGTACATCGCAGCTGAACTGACAAGCGGCTGTAGCAGGAAGTCATGCCTTCCTGCATTACATTATGCAGGCAAGCACACCCTTTCTGTTACAGATCTTCCCATTTCATCTTTGAGGTGCTTCCTGAACACAGAGGTGTGGGGGCAATTCTGTCTGGTGGCAATGTAATAACGAAATGCAGGCTGGCACACCTTTCTGCTGTAGATCTCTGTATTTGTCTCAAACACATGTGCTGAAAAGATACTAGCAGGACAGTTCCACTTGCTCTGTGTGCTTCTGTTTCCAGGAGATGCCATACAGGACTAGAAAGGCTATGACAAGAGCACACACTCCTGCCACAGGCACTTCCTGGTCTAGCTTTGCAGTTTTTTAGTTTTTCAGTTAAATGGGGTGCCTGCCACTAACTTTTGAGCTTTTAAAAGGCCTTGAGTCTAAAAACATTGAGAAGCACTGCCCTAGAATTAAGAACCAGCAAATGTGGAATATTTCCCTTGCTTACTGAAAAGAAATCTTTTCAGCCCAAAACAGTTCTCTTATTTTTAGAGATTCTTTTTACCTTTTATTTTCCCTAAGAGAAGTCTCAGACAGAAAATAGTTTGCCTGAGTTTATTATTTCAAATGTGATGAGATCAGTAGAAGTAGCTGATTAGTAACCACTGCTAGTCAATTGAGTGTTCCATAAGTTATCTGATATGTCCATTTATATCCTTGAGCACTAACAAACTTACTAAAACCTACAAAAAATACTTCCTTATGGGGTTTTCTGTTGAATATAAGGATTTAGTCTCATTTTCACAGCTGAAGAACATGAAAGATTCAGGGATATATCCAGTTCTGCCTGGTGGGTGTATTTATAGTGCAGTCAGAGAGGTGATTACTATTCATATAAACATACAGAAGATAACTTTACACTAGTAGCTCAGGTGCTGCTGTCAGTGTAAATGCAGAACAAAACTCAACATGGGCTGCAAAATCCATCTGTAAATCTAGGTAGATTGACAGGTAGCTGGTCTGTGCTGTAGTCATGCTAGTTAGCCCACATGAACTGTGGTTGGGATCAGAGGGAAATCACAGCACATAAGCCCAAGAGCACCAATAGCTCAGATGCATCAATAGCAAGACTGAGGTTTTCTGGTGGCATAGGGGTTACATTTTCAGAGGAGTGGGGATAATTGCTGAGAGTTGCTTGAGAGAAGCAGTTCTCATAGACATATACCCCAGAGTCAAAGGTTTTGATGATGAAGGAGATCACTGTTGAGTTTCTGTTAACGAATAAAAAGCCTCAAGGTAAGAGAGAAGTTTACATAAGCTTGTAATTGTTTTAAAATCCTTCTTCTCTTTTTGCTGTACTGTGTTCCTACTTTTAAGAATAAAAATATTTTGTTTATAAAAGTCTAGTCACACTGTTCTCCACTGGTCACAGTTTCCCAAAGGAAGATTTGCAGGCAGCAATCCCAGTTGGAGCTGCTGAGTAATCATGTTAATACACAGGTTTCTGCAACCTGGGAGGCTTGTGGGATTTCACCCTAGGAGACGGGCAGAGTTTGGCACAAAGGGGACGTAACACTAGGAGTGATATACTAAAGGTGGCAGGGGAGGGCCAAAAGTAATGTTACCTCTTAAAACCATAACAGCCTCCATGTTTCTTTTTTTCCCTCACAACCGATATGTAAATTTGTGACATTTCCACAAACTATATACTCAAAAATATGTTTCCCCTAGGGTGTCCAATTGCTTAGATTCAGTAAACTCTTTATACATCAAGCAGTTGAAAGTATACCCTGAAGCTTCTCAAAGTGGAAATTCTTCTGTCGAAAGGAAGCTGTTGAATAGTTATCTCTCTATGTATTTAAATGTCACCTGCCAGTTCATTTTTTCCATTAATAGTTCTGTCTATGCAAACATCTGCTTTTAAAAATTAAAAGTCAGCATCTGCCAGCAGTTAGTACAGTGTCACCTGAGTTTATTATCGTTTCTCATGTACTTAGAATTAGAGATATGAGGTAGGTAAACATTGGCATTTTTACTACTTCTGTGTTATACAGGATTTGTATTTAACTTGTCTTCTGTAGATAGAGTAAAAAAACTGAATCAATTAAATATATTTTGATTTTGCTGGTAAGTCTGTAAACAGATTGCCTTTTACAACCCATGCACATGCACCAGAAACTGTAAGGCTAATCTATATTTAGAAAAGCCGGTAAAGGTTCTTACTTCGTTCTCTTAAGTATGGGTTTTAATCATTACTTCAAATCAGAAAAGTCCTGGCAATGCAAGGAGTGTATATTGCTGAATGGTAAATTTTGGATTAAGTGGCAACCAGTGAAGTGTGAAAATATACAGAGAGCTTTTTTTTTTTTTAATACAGAGATCTATATTAATCTTCTTGGTTAGTTTAGCTCAGTGGTTTCAATCTCTTTTTCATTTGTGGACACACAAATATTTTGAATGGAGTTCTGGACCCCTTTGAATAGTAAGTGTGGGTATTCACATACTTTTGATCATAGTCATCTTTCACAGACCCCTTAGACGTAGTCTGTGGACCCCCAGGGGTCCATGGACCACAGGTTAAAAACTGTTGGTTTAGCTTATTGCTAAAATAGAAAATTGTGTAGCATTTAACACAGTCATTAAAATGAAAACTCTGCTTCCTTATTTATAAACTGGTTTTGAGGTTGCTGAGGATTCCCTAATTAAAAGTAGTAACAGAAGATGCCCTCAATTTTGCTTTTCAAGTGTAAATATTACTTCAGAATTTTAAAATATTTTCTGTTTTTAATCTCAGAATGATCAGATTTTGACTTCTGATTGTAGGGTGGGAGTGGGCAAGTGATATCACAGTAGACTGAAACATGAACTATGGTGTTACATTACTTCATTTAATAATTCACAGATATTTAAGTTTTTAAAGCCAGAGAGGACCACATTGATCCTCTTGTCATACCTTCGAAATAATACAGGCAGTACTACTTCTCTAAATTAATTCCTGTGTGAATTAGGACAAGTATCTGAGAAAAAACATCTACTATATTTAGCTGAATACAAAACCCTGAATTTAAGATGGTCCCCCAATAATTAGATTCTATACATGGAAAATGTATACTTTTTTTATAGTTTTCCATGTATAGAATCAAATTATTAGGAGGGTCATCCTACTTTTAAAATGGTTTTGGATTTGGCTAAATATGATATTAAAACTCTTGGATGCAAGTAGCCCAGACTTGATGTGAAAATGTCTAACTTAAGTATGTACTGTTTAAAATCCTCCCTAGTTACTGCTGGAATGGAAAGTATCTCACTTTTATTGTGTGTTCAGAATATATCACCGAGCCCTTTTCCTAAATATAGAACAAAACTATTTATTGAATACTTTGCCATTTTTACTTACTATTTATAGATCTACCATTTCCATCTGCCAGTAGATTAATGTTATTGTTACAATTCTTTTTGTTCCTAATATTCTTTTTAAAAATCTTGCATAAAAAATTCATATAGAATGCTGGGAGCAGTTGGTGTGAGCCTAGTCCAGTCAATGAAGATTGGGTCATTACCCCTCTGAGCCATCCCCTCCTCTTTCTTCATACACCCTGAGTTGGGCCCTGCCTTCCTTGTCTCCTCTCCTGTCCTGTCCTCTCCCCTCCCCCCCCACCCATGGTCTCCCTGGGTAGAGCTCGGGAAGTACCCACATCTGTACCTTTGATCTCTGGGTCCTGCAGGCCAGGTGTTGGGGAGTGGCAGGGCAATGTATGGCACACAGGGGGATCCAGCAATACACCCTGCCCCTTGAAGAGAGAGGTCTGGAGGGAAGTGAACAGAGTGAGACCTGCAGCACCAGGCACCTGGGCACATGTGCAGGCACTTCTTGCTGTACCTATAGGAGCAAGAAGAAGTTGCACATCGTAGTCATCCTGGTCCTAGCAACAACTTGGTGACTGAGTGTTCTTAGTGGTGACAGATGACCGTTGCTCCTGGAAAAATGGTCTCAAGTTGCAGCAAGGGAAGTCTAGTTTGGATATTACAGGAAAAGTTCTCATTAGAAGGGTGGTGAAGCATTGGAACAGGTTAGCTAGAGAGGTGGTGGAATTGTTATCCTTGGACATTTTTAAGGCCTGGCTAGACCGAGCCATGGCTGGAATGATTTAGTTTTGGATGGCCCTTCTTTAAGCAGCAGGTTGGACTAGATGACCTCCAAGTTAGATGTCCCATCCAACCCTAATTTTCTGTGATTCTATGACTGGGGGGTCATGTTTGATACCATGGAATGGGAAAGGGATTGTTGTGTCTGGGTTGTCTACATGCTTGTAATCCATCACCTTCCTAAGCAGAGCCTGTTTCTTGCTCTCTTGAGCCCTATTTAGGCAGTAGACCAACCAATTTCAGCAGGAGGGCTGTTTGGCACCTTCCTCTATTTTTCCTAAACCAGAACCAGAATAGCCTTTCATTGAGCTCTGAATAGACTAATTGGCATGGCAGTAGGGGAATTGACTTTGCTGCTCCCCGGTACTAATCTGCCCATGTGAAATGCAACTTCCAAGTTAAGAGCCTTTTGCATGGAGGAAAGCAGTCTATTTGAAGTTACCACTGGCTAACTTGGCATTACCACACAAAGCTGGCTGCCCTGCCCGGTCCCAGCCTTCTGACACGTTTTTTTAAAAGCCCTGCACTCGCCAGCTCTGGCAGCGGCAATCTGGGGCCTCTGGGAACTTACAGCAGAGTCTCCCCTCCCCCCCGGCACAGTGCATAACAGTGCAGGGCAGCAGGAATTGCCCCCGGCACCCATGCAGCAGCTGTCCCATGCACGCACTGTCCTGGAACTGGGACAGCCCCACGTATCAGCCAGAGCCCGGCAGTGCTCAACCCCAGCTGCCTCAGCTCCCAGGCAGCACACAGTGCCCTGCCAAACCACGCTGAACCCACACTCTGGGGCAGCTATCCCACTCATGCTGGGGGAGCGCTATACCTGCTGCCCCTCAATGCTCTGCACTGCATGGGGGGTCTGCCACAGGCCCCCAGAGGCCTCAGTCGCTGCTGCGAGAGCTGGCGAGTATGGGGCTTTCTTTTTTTTTTTTTAAGTGCTGGGAGGCTGGGACCGGGCGGGGCAACCATCAAGGGTGGGGTTGGGCGGGAGGGGGAAGATTGGGTAGTGGGGGGTGCTCTGCTATGTGACCCCAGAGCCCCCACAGCAACTGCTACTACTGGTGAGTGCGTTTGTTTGGGTTTTTAAGTGGCGGGGGGGATGGGGCCAGGCAGGGCAGCCATGGAAAGTTCTCCCACAGCTCCCCCTCCTGGGGAGAGGCAGGGACAGCCAAAGGAGCCACCTAGCTTTGCCTGCCTCTCCCCAGCCAATCTGAATCACCGAATCTTCCAAAGCTGATTCAGCTGAATCAGTTCATGACAGTGATCTGAATCGAACTGATTCACTGTCTTCCAAATTGGCCGAATCCAAATCGAATACTTCCCTATTTGCACAGGTGTACCAGCCACCACCAAGGAGGATGGTGGCACCAACTTGGCCATCCACAAGAAGAAGGACCTGGGCTGTCAACAGGTTATTCAAAGCTAGAAGGCACCCCTGGGTGGGTGCTGCTTAAGGGTGCTCTTTGGTACTGCCCTCTGGTATGATCCAAGGGTCTTTTTTTTCCCCTTTTTTGTTAGGGTACTTAAATTTTCAGGGGAGAGGAGCGATAGCAGCAGCCCTTCTGTCAGAAAGAGTGTTCAGGCGTGGGGGTGATGTTTGAGCTGGATGGGCGGCAGGGGGAATATCCCCTTGTAGTGAGGTGGGCTGGGGGGGGGGGTGAGTAGGTGAGAAGTGGGATGCTGTTGGAAGAGATTCTTGTATCTTAATGTGAATGGTGGTTGGGGGGTGTGATTGAGTTTGGCAGGTGGCTTTGTTTGTATGGAGACTTGGGCAGGAAGTCATTGGGTGGGAAGCTTGACATTTTTTCAGTTTTGCAGGTTTGCTGGAATCCTGTCTATGGGCTGCTTGTTTGTTGTAGGTCACTGAGCCTTTTGACTAGGTTGGGATATAAAGCTAATAAATAAACTATCAGCTTAGCTCTGCCAACCACTGATTCCTCATTGCATCCTTTGTCTCACCAACTTTTTCTCTTACAGTTCTTGGCTTCTGCTATATATTCAGCATTATCAACTTATAATTTTTTTCATTTGTTATATGTTTATATATAATCTGTTTGTTTTTCAGAAGTTGATTTTACTTCTCTACCAAGTCATATGTTAGTCTTTTAACCAACATAATCTTTTGGCAATTATGGGATTTTGGGTTTCTAGACATTTAGTGAAATGTTTTTAAACAGTCACCGGTTATCATTCACATTTTCCCATTTTAAATTCTTTCGCCCAGTCAATTTAGCTCTTGTTTGTTTGGAAGACTGGCTCTGCCAAAGTACCAACCATATATTACTGGGTTTGGAATTTGGCTGTTTACACACCAGGCAATAAACAGTTTAATACAACACTTTGATTTAGAAGTCATCTAACAATTTAGAAATTTGGGGGATGTCTTAGTGCCAGCAGCATAAGACTTCCTCCAGCACATAATTCAGATCAAATTCCTCTAATAAAGCAATTTTTGCCTTACATTATGCTGATGGGAGCCTAAGGAGCCAGTAATCCAATCCTCTGGTGCGATTTAGTGGTATTTAGCTAAATATTACCTTGCCTTGTGCCTTACAGATGCACTAACTTTTCCCAAAAGATAAGCATTCAAGATCATTTACTTCCAAGTTGTAAGCAACTTGGAAAAAAGTGTGGGCATATTTTGACACAGAGAGCTACTCTCCTTTTTACCAACTGAGCCTTTTAAAATTTCTTTTTAACATTCCAATAATGGAAGCTTTCCCACAAGGTTTCAGTAATATCAAATCTGTTGGTTATTGTACAATATTGATTGCATGTGAGCAATTCTACTTTCTTAATTACTTACCCCTGCAATCATAGGTACTGACTCCAGGGTTGCTGTGGGGCTCAAGCATCCACGGAAAAAAAATTACCGAGTGCTCAGCGCCCACGAGCCATAGCCACAAGCTGCTTGCAGACATTTTTTTTTAAAAACCACTTTACTGGAAGGAACAGTGCATTACTTCAGCCCAGGTCTGCAGCATCTGTAAAACTTCAGCATGGCTCTTTTGCACTTTTAGCTAAAGCTGATTCAATCAGCTATTAAATAGAAGCACCCAAAAAGCCCTATTAAAGTGCTCAGTCTTTCCAAGCTACAGAACCGGGTTGAAATAACACTCTGCCTCTTCTGAAAATCTGCGGGGTTTGGTGCAGGAACACACTGAGTTTAAAGTAAAATGAGTTTGAAGTAAAAATTTTTACGTCTGCAAGAACCCACTGCCAAGAACCAAAGTTCATATCTGTACCAGCTCTTACTCCGTGCCTAGCAATTAAAGAATTTTCTTTGTATCCTTTGGTTTCTTGACTACTTTTATTCTTGTCATCATAATCCATTAGTTCCAAGTGGAGGTTCATCTAGTCCCCTTTTCTATCTTCCAGGTTTGTCTTTAAATACCCTATTGACTAATTTCATCAATCCATTCTGGGGGAGATTTGTTCTATTGACATGCTGGCCATTGTTTCAGCTTCCATGTGATTAAACTAATAGTGGTTTTGTGTTGAGTGCTGTACAGGAACTTGCCATTTCTGTTCTGTTTTTGCAAAACTGGGATTAGATTTTGATTTTGAAGCGGGTAGTAGACATTATCCTTAACCATATTTAATTCCATTTTTATACCAATTTTTAACCATTCGATTTTATATTATTTAGGAGACACTTTTTTTTTTTCGGTGACTGTCAGGAATACTTTTAATTAAAACAGACTGGATTAGCATTTGCTAGCTGTGTGTGATTATGCTGAGATGTTTGAAGTGCATTAATATTTTTGTCAGCTATAATAGTTTAGAAATTTTGAAAGGCAAAATTGAAATGGTTTCTATCATTTTATTTGTCAATGGAGGGAATAAGCTCTGTTGGTCTGAAGTTGAGCAGAAGGCAGGTATGGTGGCACTGAGTTAGTCTACAAGGTATCACCCTGCACCTTAATTTTATTTTTATACAGTACCCTTAATATAAAAGATCATAAAACAGACATTGTGACACAACAAACAAACAAAGCAGGAGTTCCCAAAGCCTGAAGCAAGAGACGGTTAGTTTTTGTGGCAAAATCTGAACAAAGTGCAATAGAACATTGAATACTATAATTTACTAGAAGCAGAAAGATTTTAATTAGTGGTAAGCAATAGAATAAATTTACAGATTAATCAATAATTGTCTAGCCATTGTTATAGATACATGTCTTAACTTGAAAATTTGTTTTATAGCAAGCAGACCAAAGATTTTCTGTAACTTCAAATGGGTATCTCTTACTGTTTTAATGGAATTTGGGTGCCTGTTGCTAATAGCCCCATATTCAAAGTCAGAGAAAAGGAGATGCTGTTATTAAAAGCTTTATAAGATAAATTGCAAAACATTTTTCATTTGATTCTTTGTCTCTTATTCATGCAAGTAGTTTCATTGAAATCTGTTAGATTTCATGTCACAAGTAATAGATGTAGGATTTGTTCCTTAGCTTCTGATTGAATGTCTGTATTATTGGTCAAGTTATTAAAACTGTAGTATAGGGACTTATTGTTTTAAGAAGATTTCTTATTTTAAGTAACTCTAGGAATATTTTTTGTATTTAATATAAATGTTAAGTTATAGCTGAAATATTCTTCTGCTTTACTAGCAAAAACAGTTACTTATGCACAAATTAAGTTACTTTTTCATGCATTTCTACTCTGAGAATTAGGATTAATTTAACTGAATATATTGCTTTGGGGGGGAAATAAAATCAGTTATATAAACTTAATGCCACTTTTCCTTAAGGACAGTATAATGCTGTTGGCATCCTGTTAGTATGTAATGCCAATGTGTGTTTAATAAATACTTGAGTATCAAAAATGGTAATTACAAAAAAGGTTAAAACACTTGAGTATAATGAAAATAATAAAAGGAAGCTGCCATTCCGACAACTGGATTTTGCTTGCTTAAAGCCACATCCTAGTGAATAGACAGCTGTTTAGACATAGGGCTTTAGAGGAACTTCTATTAAGTCAATTCTAGCAAAAACCAAACAACCCCCTCGCTCCCCCCACATAGTAAATATTACTATATTTTGTGTCTTTGGGAAGTTAGAAACCAGTGTGTAAAATATTGAATATTAAGACCTCTTGTTATGTGTTTCTTCTTGCTTTAATAATAATATAATAAAGGGTATTTACACATACGTTTACAAGTAGGTCAATCACAGAAAAAGTCAAACTTTTTTTTTTTTGTTTTGGATTTGTAGTTGCATTAAAATCCTCCAATTCTGCAAGGCCTGAAAGAAATGGCATTCAGGAAAGCTGTAGAACAAACAAACCTGGCGGAGGCATACATATACTTGAAGGAGAGCTTTTACTGCAGGTATGTTTTACTGTGGATGTAATATATAGTGGCAAAAGTAACATTCATTTGTTACAACTAATAAAGAAGTCTTTAATGGATGAGATTCTTCTACTATTTTAATTTTTGTGGACAAACTCATGAAAAAAGGGGCAAAAACATGAATTGACCAATAGCTAGAATGCTAACCTTTTGTAGCATGCATAATTGATTATTGGCTTAGGAAAGGTAATTCAGTGTTAAATTATTACTTTTAAAAAAAAAAACCTTTTGTACACCTTAAATATATACTTCAACATTTCTTTGTCAGAAATTGTTTCTAATTGTGATAATTTCATGCAAAACCTATTTTGGTTTCAAATTAGTTTTCAAGGAGAAGTAGTCAGCTGCGTTAGTATGAAGTCAAGTAGAAGGCAAGGTAGATTTCCACCTTGTAGGCCCCATCTGCATATTATATTTTTATTAAGCAACTGTCAATCCTCTAGACCATGGTGTACATGTAAGAAATCTAGTCAGGTGCCTGATGAATTCACTTGTGGCTGACGAGCCCAATTCAAGAGTGACATAGCTTCTTACAAGTTTCACAGATCCAAGTCTTACCTAAAGTGGAGTTCAAGTTTACAGCACACTGCTTCCTTCTTTCTTGGTTTGCTTCCATCCTCTGGATCAAACCCACTTCATTTTGAGCTGCACGTAATACCAGATGTTCCCTCCAGATTGGATGGGGTTCTGCACACTTCTCCCAGCCTTCTACATTGATGTTGAATTACTTTGTATCATTTTTGCACCATAAAGGACAACCCTGCTTTCTAAAGCTATTTCAAATCTCACTGTACAAAATAGTTTTGGGGATATAGTCTTCTTACATTCTCCTGACATGGCCAAGCCATCACAACCTTCTCTTCTTGATAGTGGTTTCTAAGTGTGTCAGTCCTGTGCACTCCAGCACCTGTTTGGCATTTTCAGGATCATTCACAGGCATCTCACATGAAAAGTGTTCAGTCTTCTGATGTGCCTAGCTTATGTAGTCCTCATTTCTGAACCTTAAATGCAAGCCTCATAGATTTGCATCTTTAGCTTGGTTGATAGTTTGTTGTTGTTCCATGCACATTTTTATAATAGGCCAAAATTCCTAACTGCCTTTCTGATTCTGTTAATCAGTTCAGACTGAAGGTCACCTTGTAGACCCTATCTACATACTATGCTTACTAGTTAATTAAGTGTTTACTCAGCCACATGTTCAGTCAATTAATGTTGTGATAAAAAGAGGAATAAACTACAAAGTTATTCCAGAAAGTTTGTGGAATAATTATGTAGCTGCTTCCTATCACTCCATTAATTGAATGTGTAGCCAGGCTCTCCTGTAGTTAGGAGCACTATCATCTAATCAGCGCTCCCAGCTGTGTGGGACCCATGTTCACCCCTTACCTGGGATCTCCCAGATGATGCTGGCTCTCAGTCACAGGAGCACATGCCTCTATGGCTGGGAGTTGCATTTAACTGATGGGGCTCCCAGTGCACCACATGCATGCCCGTGGCCCCAGTACTATAGCTGACATGGTGCCCTAGCCATGGGCATGTCTGGAGCATACCTGAGGCCAGGAGAGCACATCAGCTGCTTGCCACTGGGATACCTGGGGTGCCTCTATAGCTGAGAGCCCAGGTCAGTTGACAGGACTCCCAGCCATGGGGAGCAAATGATATGGCCCCATGGCTGGGAGCTCCATCTACTGTGGGGGCTCCCTTCCATGGGAGCTTGCTTCTTGCTGGTGCAGAGGGAGCCTGTGATCCTGGACTCCCCCACACTGGCAATAAACCGTGATGGGATCTGATTTGCAACCCCACATTCATGCCCTGCCATGCACATGTGGCATGGCAGAAGGTGCAGTTTCGTGAATCATGTATCGGATCCCATCATTTCTTGACCTGCACATCTAGAGAGACTGACAGATCATTTTATTTTTTTTTATATCTATCTATCTATCTATCTATAGATAGATATAAATAAATAGATAGCTAGATAGATATAAATAAATAATAGCACAAGGTTTTGTGGGCTGAAGTTCACTTTATCAGATGTTAAGGTGACATCATCTCTTGGAGTGAGCTTCATCCCACAAAAGCTTGTGCTTGCTTGCTATTCATCTACCAACGTACCTACCTTCTTTGGTTAGTCTGTAAGGTGAAAATCTATCTATAATTAGTTTTCAGGCCATTTCTTGTAAACAGGAAAATGTACATTATTCATAGTGCTGTTGTGAGTACTTTCCCATAGTATTTCTTTGGCAAATTAAGTAGTAAATGGGGATAATTATGAAAAAGGGAAAATACAGAAGGCATCTTTTTAGAGACTATCAGACTAGCTTCTGCTAGAAGTCAGAAGCTGATACTTTCTAAATAACTCCTGAGAGAATCAGACCATAGAATTTTACCCTGCAAAACTCTGTCCGCTTATTTGTTAGTGCTACCCAGTTAATCCAAGTGAATAATTATAGGAAGTTCCACCTGATCCAGAAAAGCAATATTAATGTATTTGTTATGAATAGAGACATATAATTAAGAACTTTAGACTAATAGTATTGGGCACTGGAACAATTTACTGTACCAAAAACTGCATAGGAAGTACTGCAGGTACTTCTTGCCCCAGACTCTCATAGTAGACATTGTGACCCTGAAAGAAGCAGAATTAAAGTTGGAGTAGTTTTACTGCATTTGTGTCACTGTAGAATCCTACAGAGGTAGCTCTGTCTTTTTGATAATGATGCAGCTGGCACATCTGTTTGTGTCCTAGTCCTTGCTTCAGCTTACAGGCTATTCAAGGGCAGTCATTCAAATACTTAGATAAAGGAGAAATGTATTACTAAAATTGATTTTTCAAAAGTTAGAGAGCAAGGATTGGCATTCAGGGAGACAATTATTCATTTCTATAATGCATTCCTGAATAGCAAGAAAAATATTTGTTGTTAATTATTCATCCATATAGACTAAAATGCATATAATTTAGGCAGTGGTTTCTAGTAAAACAGATGGCTTATGGTGTACCAAACCTCATTAAGTGGGCAACTTACTGGATATATGCAGTCTTTCATTAATATTAATATGTTATCACCATTCCATCCTGTTGTTGCTGTTAACTGCACACAGTTTTGAAAACTTACTAATTTCCTAGCAAGAAAAAAGTTTGAAAAGGCTAGTATTTAATAATTTAAAACTCAGATTTTAGAGAATTGTGGTAGATTTAGTTCGATGCTCCTTAAGGCATAAATACCTTAAATTTTGAAGGAGCTGAACGAGGGGTTGCCTCACCTGTGAATCCTTTGTAGTCAAAGATGACAGTGTGTATTTGAAGGTGGTTAAGTACTGTTGGCATGCAACTGTACAGACCTATGCACCTTTCATAATAAAACTTGAAATGCTGTTCACTCACTGTGCAAACTGATCTGCTGTTGATGAATTCTTTACTGTGCAAACTTTTCCTGAGTGAAGACAAGCTGTTGCCATCAAAAGGGTTTATACCTACCCTCAACTTGGTACTTGATTGGTGTCTGTTCAATAGTAAGACCTCAGAGGTAGCCAGTAGGTTGCATTTGATCAATTGCATCTCTGGGAAGTCTTGAAGGACTTACTTGGGTAACTGTGCTTTGTCTTCCAGCACTCCAGTTCATTTTATAGAAGCTACATGGGGATTCACACATCATCTGAGGCATGTGCCTGGCCCATTATTAATACATTGGTGGTTGGCTGTGCAGTCAACACATTCCAGAGCCTTGTCCTACCACCTTACTTCAGACTAGGGCATAAAGGTACTTCTGACACTTCCCAGGTGATGGATGTGCCTGGTTTATAATGTTCTAAGCTCACACTCATACTGTTCATTCCTCTCTCCTCTTGCCTCATCACAAATCAGTTGTTAGTTTAAGACATCATCATGTGGTAAGCACCACAGCTTTGTACACCTTCAGTTTGGTCAAGAGTTTGATCCAGTACTGCTTCCATAAGCCTATAAGCCTTCTAAAGGCCAGACGGGTTTCTTGATTGTGAAACTGCTTCCCTACCAATACAAAACTGATGCCGTGGCTTGCTCAGACACAGCTGAGAGCATATGTTGATGTAAAGATATGCTTTTGGCAGCTGCAGTTCTCAGAATAAAAGAGAGTAATTGCACATATCTTATGACCTAAGGAGGCAGGCTGAAAGTTGAAAAAGTATTGTCTCTGCTATTGTAAATTAAACTCAGATTGAGACACAGAAATAATTATTTAATAAGATACGTTAAGACAATACACATTTTTATTCAATTTTAAGGTTGTCTTTCATGATGAAATAGTAATATTTACATGATGAAATATGTCAAGTATTCTGATTTTTCTGTATTTCTTCTCTGTTGTTAGTGAAACTGGCATACCCTGTTGTTTTCACTTTTTCATGTATATTGATTCTTCAACTCTTCCCTGCACAGTGGCAATATTGTAGCCAATGAAGTTAATCTGAGGCGCAGTTACTGCTAATTGGAAACTTCTCACCTCTTTTCTGATCACAAAGCAGTTGTTAATTTATGATATTATTGTCTTCAAAGTAGGAACTGACCGTATCATAAATGGAATGTGGTATGGAACCAGAGATTAGGGACATATCCAACTTCTGAGTGTTGGGGGCCACACACTCCCATGGGCTGCACAGAGGCATCCTACCTTCCCCTACACAGCTCCTCTCCCCTTAGCCGTACCTGGAGTGCAGGCAACAAAGACTCTGCCCTGGGTCTCTTCTCACTGTGCTGCCCCATCCCTGGGAGTGGGGGCAGAAAGCAGATGGCTTGGAAATCATAAGTTAAACATGTAACTTGATACAGATATATTATCTTCTCATGTGAATGGCATGTAAAAACTTCTCAAAGACTGAAAAGAATTATTTCCAAGAATTTTTTTTATCTCGCCTGCAGTTTACTTACTGACTTTTCCCCTATCTGGAGCTATCAAAATAACAATTTAGAAGTCAAACTTTTTATATCCTATTGGTTGTATTAACACCATAACTCTGGTTAGCCTAATTTAGTATTTCTACTGCAACAAAATAATATATCCTTTTACAAATTTTGTTATTCATCTCAAGATGTTATTTTAGACTCTACAAAAGATACAGAACCGTAGATCTTTCAGTGACCGCAGTTTGGCAGGTGTTATTTTAACGTGGGTGCCAGAAAAGACTTATGAAGAACATCACCAATCTCTTAAAAGTGCATGGTTTGGTTGGTGACATTGTTTGGTTTGTGGTGAGCATAGGGATTTCATTTTCTTGTGCTGTTGCTTCACCTTAGATCTCAGAAGTCAAACATACAAGCTCTTGGGTGGGTCTAACCCTAAAGACAATTACTGTCTTCAAGTCTTATCCCGAGCCCCCTGGCACACATGACACTTAAGATGTAATTAACCAGTTATCCGGCCACACATTAATGCAACTAATAGCATGATTAAAAAAAGGAATGATCCACAAACTTATGACACAAAATATGTTAGTAATTTTGTGGCTGGTACCTATCATATCATTAATTAAATGTGTGGTCAGGCTGGGGCTCCCAGCCACTGGGGTGCAGTTGGGAACCCTGTCAGGTGATTCAGGCTCCTAGCCATGGGTGTGCACTTTGTTTTCCCGCAGCTGGGAGCCCAGATGAGCTGATGGGGTTCCCAGTCACAAGACTGCATGGTGCACTGCTGCAGCTGGGAACCCAGATCAGCTGATGGCTCCCAGCCTCTACTGCATATGGTGCAGCCCCATGGCTGGAAGCCCCACTAGCAGATGGAGCTCCCAGCTGGGAGACCTTTCTATTTGCCAGTGCAGGGTAAAGCCTGGGATCCTGATCCCCAACAGCAATAAGGCATAATGGGATCTGAGGCTCGATCCCATAACCACGCCTCCTGCCATTCATGTGTGACATGGCAAGAAGCACAATTGTGGGGATCACATATCAGATCCCATCGCACCTTTAACTGCATGTCTGCCAAGTCTTAGAAACATCTTAGAAAATCCCAAAACTTAGAACCAGGTTATAAATTGTAATAGTGCATACCACTACATTGACCCATGCTCCCATGTACTTCATTGAGACTGCAGAGACATATGGAGCATCTATACATGCGCACCAGAGTGCAGTGCAGGGTGGGTGTTTTAATTAGATTGGCTCTTAGGAGTTGCTTTAAAACACCTGCAGCATCTCATGTATTCAGCTTCCTGCACTTCAAAATGGTGTCAAGGGCACTTTAAAGCATGTTGAATATGTTTTAGGTTAAAGTCTCTGGCAAGCTCTTAGATACTTTACTTGGAAATATGAATATCAAAAATGATTGGGAAGATAGGTGCTGATATATGTAAGCCATAAAGGGGCAGGTCCTCAGCCAATGTAAACTATTGTATTTCTATTTAAATCAGTGAAGTGGAAAATCTGGGAATAGCTTGGTCTTTGAAGTTGGGACTGAAGAAGATTTAGAAAAGGCATTTGCATCAGTTAAAATGAAATTAAAATGCCCACTTATAAAATTGAATAACTTTAATGTAATATTTTAAAGAAGAAAATGTTTGCATTTAGACAGTTACCTGCCATACATAGTCTTCCTAAAACTGGAAAATTAGATTGAAGATAATTGTTTGACATTCAAAAATACTTTGTTGGTAGGGGTGCACTGATAAAGATTTTTTAGGTCAATCCCAATGGCTAATTTTTATCAAGCTATATCAGCTGATACCAATCCAATTGCTAGTATGTAGCCTGACAGCTTGGAGAGCAGCATCTGCCCGGTAAGTCTGTGAGAGGGAAGGAGCGTGGAGGGGTAGGGGGTCAGGGAGGGGGGTAGATCAAGGCCTCTATGGTAAGGGAGGGAGTGGGGCAGTGGCAGGGGCAGGTGCTGCCCAGCCAGGGCGGAACAGAGCCATGGCTCATTCAGGGGATGCAGGCAGGGAGGGGGGAGCTGCTGCGTGGAGCTCCATGGGAGGCATGTGCCCCCTAGATCTGTATACAGGGTAAGGGCAGACTGACTGCTGTGCACTCAGGGCTGCGCCAGGCTCTTCTCGGCACGGGCTGGGCCTGGGCTGTGGTTGAAGTGGGCAGTGGTGGCACTGGGAAGGGGGCCTACTGGGGGGGGTAGCTACAGCCACCCCAGAATTTTCTGTAGCCCCCCCCCCCATTTCTCCTCTGTGCTACAGCTGCTGCCTGCCTTTCCTGGCCCCAGTGCAGCCCGGGCCCAGCTCCCCCCACCTACCCCCCCACCAAGAAAAGCCCAGCACCACCCCAAACCCACAGCCAGTCCTCACCCTGCACACAGATCTGGGGAGCATACCTTCCCCCAGGGGTGCATGCAGCGGCAGGAGCTGCTGGTCCCCCAGACGAGCTGCGTCTCCGTCCTGCACCCAATCCCAGCTAGGCAGCACCTGCCCCACTCCTTCCCTCTCTGTGGGGGCCTTAATCTGCTTCCCCCAAGCCCTTTTCTCCCCAGAGACTTACCAGCTGGACGCTGCCAGGCTGTATTCCTGACCCTGTGCGTGCTGCGGCTGTGCATATGCACGTAGCATTTATTGGTGACATTATTGGCCACATCAGGTGAAAAAAGCCTATTGCCAATGTCAGTTTTCCTTTATCGATGCCAATATGATATGGACTAATGTACTGGTGCACCTCTACTTGTTGGTGAATGTGTCAATATAAAACTCCTCTGAAGGCTGTGATTCTATCTAAATATTGGAAATGTGACATATCTGCCATTGAAAAAAAAATCACATTTAGTTTTTTAGCATGTTTGACAACTTCACATAAAACTGACTGTACATTATGTTCTTTGATGTACCCTTTACACCCAGTCCCAAATTTATTTTAGACCTCTGCAGGCCAGATCCTGTTCCATCTATAACCCGTCTAAGTTTGATCCTATTCCAACCTGCTTCAGTGCTTGTACAGCAGTTAATGCCAAGACATGGCTAGGTCCTCCTGCATGGTATTTTAAAAACTTAGTCTTAAACCTAAGATGGTGGCATCTCAGAGCAGTAGGTATTTTAACTTTTTCAGGGACTTAAGCTGGGTAGAAAAGGACCATATTTACTGTTAAAGTAGACTTAAGCACCATCCCTGTGTGGTTTTAAGGAGCTTTCAGTACCTTGCTGTAGTAGAGGCTTGGGAAAGTGCGTTTCTGGTGCTACATTGACACTGATGTACGGTTTCACATGAAGGCTAATATAGCTGGGTTTTGTTCATTTGTTTTTTGCCCTGAATAGTCAGGTCTCAAAGCAAACTAAGCAACAGAGTTAATGTAAAATATAGGTTGCAGTAGAGAAGAGAGCTGTTCTGTTCATACTACAGAATTCACAAAGAATCTTTGCTTTAGTTTTTCGGATGAAAAGAAACAAGAGTACTAATTTTAGCTGCTGGCCAGAATCACTGTACAGTTTACAGGCATTTTATTGGACAATAGGAGATGTATTTATAAATCAAGTTTGCAGAGCACCCACATGCAGGCCATAATATTTTTTCAATCCTATGTACTTGGAGGTAATGTGACTTTTTGATTCTTTTTTTAAAAACAAAACTAGGCAATGTTTATAAAACTTGGACAGCATTTATTTTGAGGTTTTTGGACCTCTAGTAACTGAAGTTATAACTCACTGGCATAATTTACTCAAAAAAAAGGTTGTACCAGTGACGATTGTGTTGGGTGAGAGTGGGAAGCTTTGTAGTAAGTTGCTTTCATTTAATTGTGTAGATAAACACAACACCACAATCTTTCATTTGCTTTATGTGATCCGCTAATTCTAGTACTCGTTTTCAGGCTGCCGACTTAAAGTGTGCTTATATGAACACTCTTGAACTCAATCTCTAAATGCAGCTATGGCAATTAAGTAGCACAACAGTCTTAGTTCAGTCCCTTGAGCCAGGCTTTTGTAAATCTTGACTGGAATCCATGGAAGTAAATCAGCACCTTTTAGATGAGCTGCCAAGTCACAAATGTTCTGTTTGCTATCACAACAATTGCTATGAACCGTATTGATTGGGAGTTCAGATAAACGCCCTTTGCATGACTTTAAATAAGGAGCCACTTTGTCTGCTTCTTTATAAAGGGGGAAATCTCTTTGAAAACATTGTTTGCTTACAGTAAGTCTGCTGGTGTAGAAGTTTTTAGCTGTATATTTTAAGTGAGCTGTAAAATGCTTTTAGTATCATGTGAGAGGTGGGGATTTCATGATTTACTCAACTTCAAGCCCATCTGCGCTATAAGTAGAACAAATCTGGGAGACCTGTTTTACAGCATGGTTCTGTGGAAGAAGTTTCATCTGTTACCTATGCCAAAAGCTTGGGCTTCCAATGGCTGTTAGCTCCATTTACATTAAGTAATCGAACTGTATTTCAGAGTATTGTCATAACAAAATCTTTTAAAACTGGTATCTGAGTACTTTCCATAGAAAATCAATAGTGGTAATGAAATCACTCGTGGACTTTATTGAACCTCTGAGGTTTCTCCCTTCTGGGAATCAAAACTCCATTATTTGTTCATTCATTTATTTATTTATGTATTTAAATTGGATTTTCCAAGTTGCCATACTTGTAGTGTTTATTTGCCTATAAAACACATATTTTTTCTAATATTTTACTTTCATTGTTGTCTTTAAAATTTAGAATATATTATGAAATCTGAACTATTTCCTTTTTCTTATATTCCTTGCTGCATTTTCCTTTTAAGAAGGAAAAAAGTGTGTTTATGATTTAATTTTGACTTCAGTGGAGTTTACTTTGATTATAGTTTAATTAGTAATTAATTTAACCGGGTATGCAGAACATAAATATGTCCAGTTCTTTGACAGACTCGTTTGAAAATAGCTTATGCTTACCTAGGTCTTGTATCTGTTTGGAGTACATTATTCATATCAATGTATGATATACATTGTGATGAAGGCTGTTGGGTTGGAGAACTCTGAAGGCAGAGTTAATTACCTTGATACCATATGCCCAGAAGGACAATGTGAAGAATTATGTGCTAAACCTTTATATAAGGTTTTCTTTCAAATTGCATTTTCCAGAATGTTTTTGTAGGGACCACTGAAAAATCAGGTTTGTATTGAACAGTAAAACAAAAAACAGATATGCATTTTAAAGTATAGTTTTTGTCTATCATATTCCATGCAATACTGAAACATAAGACCAGTAAGTAGACTTACAGCAACTATTATCATGGAGAATTTTATCTTCTAAGCTGACAGTTTGCTGTCTTCTCTCTAGGCATTAAATGGCTTTGTACTGGTTGTTACATCAGATGCTCTGGTCTTTTATGTCTCTTCAACCATCCAGGACTATCTGGGGTTCCAGCAAGTAAGCCTATTTCCCAGTTTTTCTTTTCCTCTACTGTATTCCCCCTCACCCTCCCTGCCTAATACAGGTGTTCACTGATATCTAGGAGATTTTTGTTAATTATTTCTAAAGGCTTTGGTGTTCATGATGTTCAGAGACTTCAGTGTTCAATTAATTATTTAGAATTGGATCACTTTGGTGCTTTATAACCTTTATACTAACTGACATAGTAAAGAACAAGTCTTGGGCCCATTAAAAGAAGATTCTGGTTCGCTATATTGAGTTAGGCAAGACAGGGAACTTTCAAATTTTATTAGCCCTTTACTGTAACAAATGTTTGGAATGTGTATGTGGTATACAGTTTAGTCTGTTGAACAGAACTTAATTCTTTGGAAAGGTAGTGATTTTAATAAAAACCTTTCTCATAAAATTAACCATGTGTGCTTTGAGGCTGATTTAATTATGTATCAGGTTAGCTTCCTAATATTTTTAGTTTCCTTTCTGTTTTATGTAAAGACTCATGCATACGTCAACAACAGCGTATTGTGTAAACGAAGGAATTGCTTTTTCATTTAATGATAAATCACTTATATAACAGAGTGTTGTGCTATACAATAAAAGTCCTGATAAGTGGCATTATTGACCTCCTGAAGCAAAGACTGCTAATATACATTTGTACTTAATGTACTGCCATGCTATAAACTTTTCAACTTTTGAAATTTGCAGTTATTGAAACAGATTTCAGTCTTGTGAATACTGGTTTTATCCTAGATGATAGGTGTAGTTGCTGTTATAAAAGAAACAAAAGATTCAGTTATGTTGTTGTTGTTAGCTCATTCACAAGGGATTTGGGAATGTGAATTTAAAAGGAAATGTTCCAAATAAAGTGTCATATTTCATTAAGTTAAGAGCTCAGTGTTGAAAAATAAGAACAGTGAAAGCAGTTTGTATAGGCAATGCATATAGTAACTACAACAGATCTACCATGTATTTCTTATGGTATAAAAAGTTAAATTTTAAAAATTACATTAACATTTTTAAAATAATGTTTGTGGTAGGATTTCTTGGGACACATTGCCTTTATAAAATATAGTAATGCAAAGGACTGATTAGTTTGAGCTAATTTGTTGTTTCTACCATATCATCTTACATCGTTTACAGTCCTTGTTTAATTTTAAATTCTGTGGCTTTGTTATGCTTACTTCAGACAGAAAAAATATTCTATAAGGGAACAAACGGCACAGTTCACTTCAGTTTTACTGTCCCCTCTCTTGAATGTTCTCTTCTTATATTTAAAAAAGTTTTTTTCATTTCTTCCAAAACCTGATACTGGAAGTTGCTGTTTGTGACTCATATCCCATTCCTAAGCACCAGTACTGCTGGTGATAAGGAAGTTTAATTATTAAAGACTTCAGTGCACCTATGCGGCGCAATAAAGATTGTATGAGCAAACAAAGCCAACATTTGTAGTTTATACTTTTCTTAGATTTGTGTGCTCTTTCGTGCAAGGAACCTTGATTCCTCCAAATCTTGATTGGCACTGTGCTTAGTTTACTCCTATATAAACTGAAGTTTAATTTACAAAATCCATTTCAGCTTCAGCTCCAATGAAACAAGTAGATAAATATTTAACATTGTCATTTTTTATATGGCAAATCTGTGTTTTTCCCATTTTTTAAATAATTCTAATAGATTTGCCCTGAACAAAAATATAACTTTCAAGATATGCTGCAATTTCAAAATAAAAATCACAAACATAACAAAACATTTAAATATAGTGAATATGATTGGTGGCTCTTCTGTGCTATTAAAAATACTTCATTATGTATAAACTTAGAATAGTGTACCTCCAGGAGATCCGTTGCATTATACCTTTAGAAATCAGCTATGTCAATAAGATGTTTTTGGTACTATCATCACAGCTGTCTTGTTATCTTAAACATTTTCCTTTTTTGTGCATAGTCTGATATTATACACCAGAGTGTGTTTGAATTGATTCATACAGAAGACAGGCCTGAATTTCAACGTCAGCTTCATTGGGCATTAAATCCTGCTCAAACTACAGATTCTGCACAAAGAGTGCAAGGTGAGAATGCAGTGGACTAAGCTATGTATTCTGATTGACCAGATTTTGCTTTAAACACATATGGGTCAACCCTTTTTATACCATCAGTGGGGGCCCAAAGGGATGTTTTAATTTTGTGTGTAAAAGGCCCCAGTGAAGAACAATGCTTCCAAGTTGTAAATTCTCGTTTCAACTAACTACTTACACATTTAACAGCCAACTGTTGCATAAACAAGATATTAATTTTGCTTCAAATGAAGATTAGAAATGCAAAATTATGTAGCTACCCAAATCCAAGACGAGTTCAAATTTAAGATGATTTTCATCCCCAATAATAATACATGGAAAACTATTAATTTCTTATCAATTTCTTATATATATATCATTTTTCATGTATAGAATCTAATCATTGTGGGGTTATGCAGCAGGAAGGAGGAGCAAATAGCCAGACCCCCACCCCTTGCTTTCCTGTTGTGCTTGTACCTGTGTCTACATAGCCTACTGCCTGTCTCCTCTGGCCATTTGCTCACCCTGCTGCCTCACCGCTTATCTTCTGCAATGGCTCTGGCTCCAGGGGAGTCAGCACAGTGGTCGTGACCAAGCAGAAGCAGCTCCAGACTGCTTTTTCTACGCACTTCTGGTCCACTTCTAGGTCTGCCGCAGACCACGCAGGGGACTCCTCTGCCCCCTGGCTCAGTGACTGGTTCCTCCTGGGTCTGGGAGGGCACCCTGGGTCCCCCTGTGGCCGATCGCTGAGCTGAGAGGGTGCAGGGGGCCTCCCCTGTGCACTCCACGGTGGACTAAGTAGTTCCAGTCCGCTTCAGGGTCTGCTGTCGAGGGTGCGGAAGCTCCCCACCCCCGCGCTCCTGTGGAATGCTTCACCCACCCCACCATCTCAGCATTCACGAGCTGCACCTGGTACCTCGAAGTATGCAGAAAAAACATATAAAGCTATGTCCTATGGCCAAATCTGAATCTGAAGATTTGATTCTGGTTCGGAGAATCAGCAATTCGGCCAAATGGAATCAGGACTGTGATCCAAATCAGTGAATCGAATCACTGTCCCCTGAATCAGGCTGAATCCAAATCAAATACTGCCCACTTCACACACCCCTACCCAAAACCCAAATTCAAGACCAGACTTTTTCCCCCCCCAAGTTGATTGTGGGGGAAAAAAGCCCCATTTTGGAGTTGAGTAAATATGGTATTGATTTGAACTATAAAGCACTAAGAAATTTCCACAAATCTCCATGACTTGAGCCATCAATATCACAATATTACTCATTGTTTTCATGTTAGGATGAAATACTTTGTTTTTTTTAAAGTGCCAACAACATGATTTTTATTAAACTAATGGCATTAACACACACACACACACACACACACACACACACACACACTTCAGATCAGTTTTTCTGTTCACATCTGCTAGGATTTTGATGTCTATGAATAAGGTGACACCTGTTTCATGAAACTATATGTGTTCATTTCACATCTGTTTCTATTCCTAAGCTTGATATCAGTTAGCTCAGGCATCCAGTCACTGAATTAATGCATGACATACCTATTCAACACTTCTGACTCTGAAATCCATTCTTAAGTTGATGAAGGGGTTTAAGTCATGTGTTAACATTGGATCAGTCTTCTCCTCTCTCCCTCTGTCTGTTTGTCTTCCTCCCCCCTCTCCTACTTCCCCCTTCCTATCTGAAGTTTCCTATATAACCCTGTGCCTGTTGGGAACAGGGAATATGATGCAAAAGGATTGGGCCTTTTAGAGCAGAGCCTTAATTGGCTTTTAGAGTTAGTATGGACATGACCTGTAGAAGTGAGAAGCAGTTTGAGAATAACATGTTACATATACAGGCACAGAATGACTTTCCTTTATAGCTGGCTTTCTGTAATACAGGAATTGGATCCTACCTAGTGAGGTCCATCAACCAGCTAGAGCACTTGGATTTTATGTTTAGAAATGACACCAGTTTTTTTACAAAAAGCTAGTTGGTCTAATAAAAGATATCTATTACTTCTACCTCACCCATGTTATTGTTTTTGGATTACTGACACTGAGTTCAGCAAACAGTAGCTGAAATGTGGATAGGGTTAATCTACATAAATAAACCTTTAAAATCATATGATTTCCCATTTATCTTTGTTATTTGAGCGCAGATGCCATAAATTAAAGGCAGATGTCCACTACCCTAAATAATAAGAGTAATTTATTGATCTGTGCTTTTTTCACTCATTTATAACTCACTGTTCATCAGTGTTGCTAGAACCACATTTTTATATCAATCCAGTTGAAAATACGCTATAGTGTACATTTCAAGGCTTAATGGTGGGACTTTATTTAGCAAACAGCTGCTGTCAGAAAGCATATTTGTATGGGGTTTACTCTAAACTAAGACAGCATACCAAAGATCTCTTAAGACTTAAAAAAAATAAAAAAAAATAAAATAAAAAAGACCTGTTACCAGTGCAGCCGAACTTTATATATAATATTGTGCAAAAAAGTATGACATCAGTTTGGCTCGTGATCAGATTTCACTTAGAAGACAGACGTTCTACAAGTGCAAAGCAAGGAACATTAATTCTATTGCATTTATATAGTATGTTTCCTGTGACTTAAAGCAGGGTGTCACAGATACGGCCTGCGGGCCAGATCTGGCCTACAGAGCTGTATCATCCTGCCTGCTGTGCTGCCTGCTTCATGTAGCACATGCTTGCTCCAGCCCCCCACTGCATATGGCATGCAGAGCCTGTTTGGATCCGTCTGTGCATGTCACGGGGCTGATCCCGGGTGCCCACTGCAAGTGATGCCTGTTCCAGACCAGGCCTGAGTGCTGGATCCAGGCCAGGTCTGACCAGGCCCATAAACTATCCCTGCATGCCAGATCCAGTATGCAGGGCCAGTCTTGCATGGGTGCCACATGAAGCATGTGCCCTAGATCAGCTCTGCACTCTGTGTGGTACAGATCCTGGACCAGCCCTATGTATCATGTGAAGGGCCAAGCAAGAACTGGCATGTGCTGTGTATGGTGTGCAGGTCGGAAGTGGCTGACGTACTTTGAGCAGCTCATATGGTATGCACTTCAAGCAGCACAGTCCAGGGTGCATGTTGCACACTGTACCTCCGCTGGACTAGCCTTGCAGATGGGCTGGTCTGCGGGCTTGATCCAGCCTGTATATTGGTCCCATACCCCTTATCAGACCTGTGGAGCCAGATCAGTTTCACATGCCTGACTTTACTCTTTTGAAATGTTTTCACAGCAGCTGACATAAAAATCAGAAAGGAAGAAACGTTGTTTCAATTTCATGGCTTTTTAATTTAATTCATATCTACAGTTGTCACTAAAGATCTTGAGCACTCCAAATTTGTATTAAAAAAATTCCCAATTTAATTCACTTTCCATTTAATAGCCTTATCGCATATATTCGTGTCCTGCTTTATACTTCGTTTCTTGAACCACTGGATAAAGTTGATATAGACACTGAAGAATCTTGTTGCTACTGAAAGTCATAATTGACATAATGGAAGGGAACAGATCATCCTAGCCATCCATTTACTAGATGCTATATTTCAGATGCTTTATTTTTCTTGTTGCACACTCTTTGTTTTCATTGTAATTCCAACATTTTACAACTAAATGGGAAAGTGTGTACATTGTGTCAATCCAAACTATTCAAATTTTTTTGTGTTTTTTGGTATTTCTCTCACTGAAAGATCTTATTTGGAAAAACTGGAATTATCACAGGTGTGGCAATGGCCATGCTACTCTAACTTTCTCTTTGTATGTTGATTTTATTTGAGGTAATGAGTACAATGATAAATCCACATTTAGGCATCTAAATGTTATCCTGTTTGAGTCCCTGCAAACATTTATGCAAAAGATGGTTTGTTTTTATGAGTTAGTTTTACAGCTAAGATGATGACATGTTGAAAAAGTAAACTTGCTAACATTTTTTTTCAGGGACTAGAGCATAGGGCTGAAAAAGTATTGAAATAGAACTGCAGAGTAAAACAGAATTGCAGTTAGATAGCTAAAAGGTGCTTAATACACTCATAGCACTCAAATATAAAATGGCCATATATTTCAACTGTATATGCTTATCCTAAACTGCCAAACCAGCATCACTTTTAGTTCAGTTACACATTCTAATGCCTTATTTTACCTAATACTCATTCCCTCTGCTTCTTATAGGTACACACTGGACACGTCAACATGAGATGCTGACTACACAGTAGCCAAATAATACTGCTCAGTAGCACGTCATAGCACGGACAGTGCTAATTCACTATCGCACAGTATTATTAGGCTACTGTGCAGTATTATTATGCTACTGTGCAATAGTATCACTTAAGACTTTCACTGGCACTACTGCTCAGTAACTTGGTTACTGTACATTTATTTGTATAAACAAGTACTAAATAAATGGACACATTTATTTAGTACTTGTTTATACAAATAAATGTGCAGTAACCACTGCACAGTAGTGTCTTGTGTAGATGCACCCACTGATTAGCACTCTGTAGACCAACTCTTGTTTATGTAGTAGCTACGTTATGAACCATTCTTACGCTTATTTTTAAATGACCACCACAACATAGGTAAATATTTAATTTAGTAGGTAAATCTGTAAATAAAAACAGTAAATAAAACAGACCAGAATAGGTGATTTGTGGTAACTTTTCCTTATTGAATGTTGCATAGGTGCTTGGAGATGCATCATCCTAGCCTGGGGGCAGGCAAAGTCCAACCCACAGGCTGAATCTGGCCATCAGTGGACTCCATTTCCCAGCAGCCCCTGCCTGCCTGGCTGGGGCTGGTTTCCATGGACACCCCAGCAGCAGACAGCGGGGGGCCAGGGTTTCCGTGAAGCCCGCCCCAGCAGCACTGGCAGGCAGCCTCTTCCTGGTGTGGGGGCTGTGCTCCAGGGAGGAGCGGGGCAGGTTCAGCTGCCACCGTCTGTGCAGGGTGAGCAGCAGCAGCAGTGCCACTGGGAAGGGGGGCTGTGGGGAATTTTGGGGTGGCTGTAGCCCCCCCAGGCCTGTCTAGTGCTGCCCCTGCTGGCAGGGTGTGTGACAGGGCAAGGATCTGCTCCAGAGCTGGGATGGGATCTTGTGGTGGTGACTTTGTGATCGAGAGCCAGGGCAGAGCCACAATATGCAGCCTGCATGCTCCAGGGATATGCAGGCAGCAGATCGCGGCCCTGCCCCAGCTCTGAACCATGCTGTCACCACTGCAAGAAGCCAAGGCACAGCTGCAATCTGTTGCCTGCACGTCCCAGCCCCGGAGCATGCAGGCTTCAAATCGCAGCTCTGCCCTGGCTCTGGACCACGCTTTCACTGCTGCAAGATCCCAGCTTAGCTCTGGAGCAGCTCTGCATCCTTCCACTCAACCTGCCAGCACTACTGGTGCCAGTCTTCATGGAAACCCTGGTCTTGCGCTATCACAGTGTAGCTACTGCTGGGGTCTCCATGGAAATTGGCTTCAGCCACACAGGCAGGGGCTGCTGGGAAATGGAGTCTGGCCACTGGCCACATCTGCCACTTTGTCCACCCCTGCCCTAGGGCCAACCAGATATAATGTAGGCTAGAATTTTTAGAAAATCCTAATGGAGTTAGGAGGCCAATATCAATAGTAAATGGTAATAGAGTGCCTAATCCTTTCGTGCCCTTTTGAAAATGCCACTCACACAGCAAGATTGGATGTTCTCTCCTCTCAAAAAATCTAATTTTCTAACACTGATTTAGAATCTGTGAAATTAGCTCTTTTTTTAATCTAAGAAAGCAAAGCTAAAAGGTGTTGCACACAATTCTCCAGTACCATGCACAGCTAAAAACAACTACATCATAACTGATATTTAAACCAGCACTGTAATCATTATAGGTCTTGAGGATGTTTCCAGTTTACATTGTTCATGTTCAGGTCATGACCTGAGACTTTGTTTATGGGGCGGAAAATTATTTGTTATAGATAGCCTTCACTAGGTGTTCCTCTAAAAATAATCCTTATAAATAATCTCTTCCTGCAGCAGATAATGGCTTTTCACAGCCAGCAGCCTATTATAACCCAGAGCAGCTTCCTCCAGAGAATTCTTCCTTTATGGAAAGAAATTTCATCTGCAGATTACGGTGCCTCCTAGATAATTCATCTGGGTTTCTGGTGAGTGTAGCATTGTATAAAGACTTCTGCTCTGATCTAAAATGTGAAAACCTACAAAATGATTATAATGTGTAGTATTTTATGTTTTAAGCTTTAGCGAAGGGTTGTCTACTTGGACCAGCATACGCTATCACCTATGGCATGTGCACCACAAGTGGCACATGCAGCCTCTGTGAGCAGCATGTGAAGGCTGGGGGAAGGGGTAGCAGCGAAGATGAAAGGAGGTAAAGGCTAGGGCAGCATCTGCACTGGCCCCCTGGTGACCTGCTCAGTAGCTGCACGGTGAACTTTGCTTGTCTAGAAGAGCCAGGTGTGGGAAATAACCCTATATGGCTTGGCTGGAAGGGCTTGAGTGCAAGACACAACTGCAGCAGCTTCTGGGTCTTTGCCTCTTCAGAAAAGGGAACCACCCTTCTTTCCCCTTTCCCACCACAGGGCACAGGAGGGTTTTGCCTGAGGTAAAGAACTGGTCATTGCACCTCTGCCCTGGCACAGTCCAGCCTGGCAGTCCCAGACCAAGACCTGGATGCCTGCAACAAGGTCTGAGTTCAGGAATCCTAGAGTAAAACCAGCCCATCATTGCCCCTCAGCAGGTCCTCTGTGCTGGGTACCCCTGGAAACACAGCAGGGCACCCTTCACACAGCCCCACATGCCCTGGTGCTGCCCCATACTGAGCCTTTATTCTTACGTGCTCTCAGTTCCACCCAGACCTGGAATTCCAATGTCACTGCCCACAAGAGTCCTGACACCAGGGTCCCATGGGGTGGCACTACCTCAGAGCTAGCCCTTGGGGACTCTCCATCCCACTGCACCTTGGAATCACACAGACCCTGAGAGTACATCCAGCTGGGCCCTGAGAGTAAAACTGTGGGCAAGTCCATTAAGAAAGTTCCTGTTAAAAGGGCTACCCAGTAACAGCAGCTTCAGAAAAGGCTGCTCCAGGAGACCCCAGTGACACCCTGCAGGGAGCCTCCAGAATGCAGCCACCCATGGGTGTAAGTTGCCCTGTCAAGTGTCGTATGCTTTTGAGGTCTTTCAGATACCAGAGTGCTGCTCCATCACTGGACCCTACTTGTTCTATCCCTTGGGAAGTGTGGGCACTAAAACTGTTACTGGGCATATGGCAAACCCATCAATCACTGAAAGTTTCTTTAGGTGCTTCAACCAGTGCCATCCCAGGGTAAAGACACCTGTTACCCATGTAGCCATACAATAATAAAGCTATTGCAGCTGATAAGGGATATGGGAACCCTCAATCCTGAAACTCCTTTGCCAGAGATTCTGTATATAACTAGTGCACAGCAGTGGTTTTCCACATCTCTTTAAAAATGGTTACAATAAATGGTTTTACTTTTTTAATTCTATGTCGAAATGATGCAAAGCAATAAAAATAGGGGTGGCCAACCAGCAACACGTTTGCCACAGGAGGTTTTTGTGTGCACTGCATGTGAGCTCCTCAGTAAAGAGGGTGTTGGGCTGGAAGTAGTGGGTCTCAAGCCTGCAGCTACGCAGAATGGAGAGGCTGCAGCCTCTTTCTGCAAGAGGTGTAATTGTTAAGAGGCAGATTAAGACTTCTCTAGGTCAGCAGCTGTTGCCAAATTAAGGGCTTTGGATCATCATTCACCAAATAAAACTGCAGTGGTTGTAAGGCAGGGAAGGCCCTATGATACCTCCACTCAGCAATGTCCTGCTGAGTCTCCACCATCGGGATAGAGATTAAAGCACCCCCTGCCTCCTTTCTAGCACCCCAGGGTACAGGCTGTATCAGGTACACCTCTGGGAGTGATGATTGGAGTGGCACTTGAATAGAAGTAAGCCTGGTGCAACTTGGGGCACACCTGCCAAAAAAGTTGGCCCCTGCAGCCCTAGCAAATAAGGGACTAAGCTGTGGGAGTACTGGATCTATTCCTGGCTTGGCAGCTGAGCTGTTATATGATATTGGCAAGAATCTCCATATTTTGTGCTTCAGTATTCTTTATCTATAAATTGAGAATAAAGAGTTTTGTGACATTGTGTTTGATTTATAAATGATGGGGCTTTCCTTATATAAAAGTTTGTTGCTGTTGTTGTTTGTGACTTGATATGAAAGACGAGTTTTCCAAGAGTTAGCCAAATTATAGCTACTAGTCAGAAAACATCATGTGCTGTTCTTAACAGTTTAATAATCTTCATTTTTAACAGAATCTTGAGGTAGGGCAGATTTCTCACAGTCTACAGGACTGCTTATAGATGTTAAATAGACTTAAATAGATTTTACCATGGTATATTTTATAATAATGAATAGATAGCAAGCTGTATGATGAAGAATAACAAAAGGTCATCTGAATCTGTCAGCGTTTAGGATTCAGAAGGATGCAGCTGTTATTTGCTATTTATTTCTTTTACATCACATCTGCTGTATTTTGGGGGGGAGGGTTGGACTGAGGGTTGCAATGAGTTTGAGATGGTGGCTTTCTAATAAGAAATAAGCAGCAGCACTTTGTTATTAAAACTTAGGAATTAAGTTTTAGGTAACCTGGTCATTGATATTTTTTTTCCACTTATGTGAAGGCCATGAATTTTCAAGGGCGATTAAAATTTCTTCATGGACAGAACAAGAAGGGGAAGGATGGTTCTACTCTATCTCCTCAGCTGGCTTTGTTTGCTGTAGCTACCCCACTGCAGCCTCCATCCATCCTTGAGATACGAACCAAAAACTTCATCTTCAGAACTAAACACAAGCTGGACTTCACGCCAACAGGCTGTGATGCAAAGTATGTGCAAGATCTTTTGTTTAAGATGTTATGTAAATCTCTTCTGTTATGACCTCCTTCATGGTTCAAATTAGCCATTAGCCATTTAAAACCTTGAAGTGCTTAGTACTTAGATTGATATTGCTGAGCATGTATTGGAGTTGTAGGAAGTATCTTGATATTAGAGGATTTTGGTGTCTCTTAGCAAATAAAGGATTTGTAAGTTGAATGGGGACTGTGTAAAGGAACCATCTTTAAAAGCAGTTTTTAAAAATAATTCTCATTCCAAAACAAAACAAAATTGCTCTTCAGAATAACCTTTATTAAATATGATTCAGAGTAATATCCCCTGATGTGAGTGGATTACATCAAACTCGGAGTAAGTTTTTCATCACTTCCATATAAATATCCTTTCAATACATATAGACTTAACTATTATGGAGAGGTCATCTGCTGAAAATTAACTATGAATTAAAATGGTACAGAAATTAAACAAATGAAATCTGTTTTTTATAGTGTGTTTGACCAACTTCCAAACGAATCTCTCTAAAAAAAAAAAACAAAACAAAAGACAACTACATTAGCAGGTGACAGATCAGCATAGCAAAAATTCCATTAAGTTGCTCACGGTTCAAGCAGAAAGAGCCCTCTGGCTTCTCCTTTTTCCTCCTTTTCAAATTTAAGATTTGTTGTGCTTTTAGGCTTCCCCTTCATTTGTAATTGGCCATCTGAGTTTGACTTCGTAATGCAGCCAGGTTGTTGTCCACCATTTTCCAGCAAGCTTTTCTCATGTTCCTGAAAATACTGGTAGAGAAAAGTAGGCATACGAGTAAAAAGTTGTGAGCCGTAATGTTTCTATCTTTCTTTACCCATTTTTCTTTGTATTCACTTTTCAATTTCCACGATCTCATTTTCTTCTTATGTCCAAATCATTTCTTTCCTTTTCTTTGTCAGTTCATTTTGCTTGTCTTTCCATTGTATCTGCATTTCTTTTGCTTCCCTTCTTTTTTCATTTCCTTCCCAGTCCCTGCCCCATACTGCCCTTTCCCTGTCACCTTTCATTGTTACCTGTCCCCCCCCCAGTTCCTTCCCAATTACTGTTTGTTCATTTCTTCCTTCCCATCCCTGATTGCATCTTGTTGACCCTTCAAAAGGACTTTTACAGAGTCGTGTTTAACTCTTATGGCTATTTCTTGCACAGCTGTTTTACACTATTAGTAAGCAGAGTGTGTATCCACTCCTAAACTGAGCTTAGGTGAGTGGTGTGTCTTTGGGCATTGAAGATGGGAGAAGGTACCTAATTAATTACTGGATGAAAAGGTGCTTAAAATATTCTCCTGTTTTTAATGGTACTAGGGTTGAAGTGGCATGTGCTTCTGGCCTGCTAAAGGAGAATCAACAACGACTCAGCGACTTCTTCATTACAACATAAGGGCCCATAGATTATTGATTAACAAAACAGCATATTTGTGGTTAGAGTATTTACTAGAAGAAAATTGCCTGGAATTTTGAATACCTGTCAGACTAAGTAAGAAAATCGAGAGCACATTTCCCCCCTAAAGTTAGGCTATCTAATTCCATATTTAGGCACATAGCAATAAGAAATTTTGCTATATAAAAGACCAAGAAACCCTAATGTAAATAGGAGTAGCAACCTATATTGCCAGAAATTTGTCTGCTAATATAGTCATAGGCTCCTAACACCACACTTAAGTACCCAACTTAATTTTAAGCCTCTGTTTTTGAACATGCTAGCTTTTTTGTGGCCCTAGTTCTATGTACCAAAAATGGCATAGCTAAATCATGCAATCTTTTTATTGAAACTTTAACGGGAATTATAGACATACCTTTGCATATTATCTGTTGTAAATCTTCTTGTCTTCTTTTGCTATAAGTAATATATCTACAGGAGGTTTACTTTTTGTTTAAACTGTGAATGGGTTCAGCAAATAGAACTGAAGGTCTTCCTTTTTGTCTTTCAGAGGGAAAATTGTTCTGGGATATACTGAAGCAGAGTTGTGCATGAGAGGAACAGGTTATCAGTTTGTTCATGCAGCTGATATGCTTTATTGTGCTGAGAATCATGTCCGAAGTAAGTGTAATTAATTGCTGGTAAGGCAGTCTGCTAAAGCAAAGCCAAGATTATATTATACTGAAGAATTATATAACACAGCCTATATTAATCTAGGTATTAACAAAATAAATAGTTTTCAATGTAGATGTCCTTCTACTACATGTAACAGTTTATGCTGGAAGAAGTATTCTATATTCCTATCTAGACACCTTTCCACTTAAATAGCTCAGTTCCTGTTGCATCTTGCTGTTCACGCTTCCTCTTCTTCATAGCTCAACTATTGCTATTTCAACAACGTCCCTGGGGCAGAAGGACTACTTTTAAGAGAGGTTTCCTGTCAGAGACTAAACTGAGTGCTTTCTTTGATCCTGATTTAGCTTTCTTAACAAAAATTAATCCCTAAAGATGTCTATTCATGTTTTATAAATCTCTGTTATTGTGTTCTGCTCGAGCTATTTAAGACGAGAAGTACAGTATACTTCTTTATTTCTAATGTCAACCAGTAATATGGTGAACTTCTTTCGGTCCTTTGTTTCTGACACTTGTAACATTGTGCTCTCTGGAAGCTTTTGGAGGTGTCATTAAGAGGTTCCGTACTAGCAAACACACTTTTACTGCTGCTGTCTTTTGAAAGAATGTTTAATGTCCTTACTGGTAGGTTTTAGGTTACTTGCATATAGTTAAAACACTTGTGACCCTGCTTGTTCATAATTAGTTGAAGAGCAAACTGGTAGCCATCTTTTATTCCTAATCAAGGAGGGGTGACAAAGAGATGTGGGCTTCTTCCCAGGTTGTGCTTGCATAGTTCAGTGTCTATGTAGAGTACACTTAGAGTTAGTACATGCAGGACACATCTATACATGAATATTAATGGAACACAATAAACTCCAGCGCAGTTCATGGTGCAGTTTATTGCTCCTGGGTACACAGCACCCAGGACTGCAGCACATTGATCCAGGGCAACACAGCCTTGGCTGGCAGGGAATCTGGGGGGTCAGCCTGCCAGCCCAGGGCTGCTTCTGCTCAGCTCAGCGTGCTGTGGAGGGTCTGGCTAGAGCTCAAGGGTGTTACAATGCAGTTCTGTCTGGCAGGAAGTCCCACCCTGTAGCACCCTCATGCTACAGCCAGTCCTGGTCACTGTCTACATATAAAATGCAGCAGAGTAAATAACTCCTCCATAGAATAGTATTTGTGTTGGGCAGTACTATCCTATGGCAGAGTTAATCAGCTTACTCTGGCCTTACAGCAGGCCTTTGTTGGCAGTGACACTTTACTGTGTAGCTAATTAGGCAACTTCACAGTAAGCATCTTGTATAGATGCACCCACAAATATTACAAATGTGGGAAGCCTTAGAGAGAAACTTGGTGATAGACTTAGTCACTCCAACTAAAAACTAGTCAAAAGAGTGTGAAGATATTCAAAGATAACTACTGATTACTTCCAGTTTTGGCTGAGACCAGGAATGAAAATGGTGGTGCTAATAAGAAACATAAATTTCATAGATATTAGGGTTGGAAGGGACCTCGGGAGATGGAGTCCAGCCCCCTGCCCCAGGGGCAGGAAGTCAGCTGGGGTCACAGGATCCCAGCAAGATAAACGTCCAAATGTCTCTTAAAGGAGTCCAGAGTAGGTGTTTGCACCACCTCTGGCGACAGTCTGTTCCAGGCCTTGGGGGCTCAGACAGTAAAGAAGTTCTTGCTTATGTCCAGCCTGAAATGGTCTTAAAGGAGTTTGTGACCATGTTCCAAACTTTTTAGAACTTCCTATGTTTGGAGATTTAATATATCTAATAATGAAAGGTTCTAGGAAGAAGTGAAGTGAGGGTCTCCATATTGACTTTCTCCAGTGCTAGTGTTCTCTATAATAGATTATTTTCCCTTTACAGTTCTTAAAACTTTATTTTTCTTTTTAACTTAATTTTCTCGTTCAGTTTTAATGCAGTTATTGATGATGCAATTATCTTGACAGTTTATATACAATTAAAGTGCAGGCATACTTTAAAGGAATTTGCAGGAAAAGTAATAGCAGTTACATTTTTGAGAGAGACTTCAAAAATTTACATTTAAGCTGCTCACTATTATACCACTGTTATTGTGCCAGTGCTATAACAATTAAAGCATGACACAATCTGAATTAATAGCAAACGCTCTGTCATGTTTATCATTACTATTGCTTTTTATCTGTAAACTAGCTCAAGGCTTTTTTCATATACTTGCTTTTGTATTTAGTGGTCCCTGCAGTTGGGGACATAATGGACAATGATTCTTATGGGGTATTCTCAATCTTTAATGGATTTCTTGAAATTATTTTTGTGCTTTGGCTTTTATATATTGACTGGTAACTAATGTCAAGCATGGTGGCAAGTACGCTTCCAACGTATCATTTAGTTTTATTTCCTGGGGTCAAATGGGCTTAGTTTTCATGTCTCCATGGCCTTTTCGAGAACATAATGTTATAATATGGATATATGTTTACACTATAATAATTACCACTATTCAGTATAAAATTGCTCTTCACACAGCATGCTGTAAACATAATTCATATGTTTCATTGTTTTTTAATTGCACTGAAATAAATAAGTCTGACCATATCAATTCTAGTGATAAAAACTGGAGAGAGTGGCATGACGGTGTTTAGACTTCTTACCAAAGAAAATCGATGGGCCTGGGTACAGGCAAATGCACGCCTTGTCTACAAAAATGGAAGACCGGATTACATCATAGCAACACAGAGGCCTTTGACGTAAGTAGTTATATAATGACAGTATCATTTAAAATTTTCCCAGTCATAATTTGAATTGTAGATCTTAAGCAAGGGTTTGGCAGGGGAGGTTTGTTCAGTTTGAAATGAAGTGTCCTCTGTCCTGAAGCAGAAGGCTTTATTGTAATCATTCTAAATGTGTTGAAAACAATTGTTGCACTACTTCCTTTCTTGATAAATTCCTCTCTTGATTGTCTGAATCTGTATGTAATGCTGATCATGACAGATGCCATTGAGGCTCCAGGTACAACAGTACTTCAACCCGACCTTTAATTTTCACCCTATCTAAGCTGGAGAAAAGAAGATACCCAACTGCAGCTGCATAGACATAACAATTACCTATAGGGATTAGCCTCACAGTACAGTACTAACTGTATTTTTAACATCATTCATAGAAACTCATTACTTCCTCCTGGAAGGTGAGGGGAAAATAACAATTCAATACTGAATTATTCATACATCTAGCCAATCAATAACAATTTATTTGCCAGAATATTGTGCACTAATGTTCATTCTCAAATCATAGTATTATAGAAAAAACATGGCATATGTTATTATGTAAATATAATATTTGGAAATGTACAGTGGCATTACAGTTAATCTCTGTTTCATAATCTGTTATTCATTTTACCCACTGAAGTTGAGTTTTAGTTGACTTTTTTTAATGTTTCAATTGCAAGGGACAAAAGTAGCACTAAACATTTGCTGTAATTAGTGTAGCATTCCAGTTACTGTACCATATGTGTGTTTTAATTTCAGAGATGAAGAAGGTGCAGAGCATCTACGGAAGCGAAACATGAAGTTGCCATTTATGTTTGCCACTGGTGAGGCTGTGTTGTATGAGGTAACTTTCCCAGTGCCTAGCCTAATGGATCCTTCTCAGGCAAAGATGAAAAGTGCCAGTGGGAAAGGAGCTGCTGCCAAAGCTACACTACACAAAGAATCTGTTGATCCCAAATCACTGCTGGGTGCCATGCTAAGGCAAGATGAGTCTGTGTATCTCTGCCCTCCAGCATCAAATAAGCTTTCCTTTGAGAGAAGCTTCTTTACAGATGCCAGGGACGAATTGGGTAATGTTATCAGCAGCAGCTGGCAGGATAATCTCTTACCAGTTGGAAATAACATCCTGAAGCAGGAGCTAACTGAGTGTCCCCAAGAAAGCAACTTCATACTGCCTGAAGATGGTGCAGAGCTCTTTCAAGATAACAAAAACAGTGATTTGTACAGCATCATGAAAAGTCTGGGTATTGATTTTGAAGATATAAAATGCATTCAGCAGGACGAGGAGTTTTTAAAAACAGAATTTTCTGGTGTGGATGATATTGGAGACATGGACATAACTGATGAAATCCTGACATATGTTCAAGATTCCCTAAATAATAAAGCTGACTTCTTATATTCAGGTTGCCATCAGCAACAGCCCATGGTTCAGAATGCCAGCTGCTTGGTACAGCAAGAGTTTGACCAGCAACAACTTCATCAGCATCAGCAGCAACTGTGTCAGAAAATGAAGCACATGCAGGTCAATGGGATGTTCTCAAATTGGAATTCTGCCAGTAGTGTACCTCTTGGGTGTTCACAACAGCCAGAGCAATATGCATTTTCTGGCACCCATGGAACTACACAAGAGTGCACTTACAAATCGGAAGTCAACGTTGCACCTTATGCATGTAGACAAGAGTTTATTCCTTACAAGCAACCCACAGACATGGTGCCACAGCTTTCTAATTTTACTCAAATAGACTTCCCTGTAGGAAGCTTTGATGGATCAACCTATTCTGCTTCTTCCAGCTTGGAAGGTTTTCTCAATTGTTTGCAGCACATCCCTGAGAATCAAGGGTGTGGAATAAATTCTGAACCAGTTATGCTGACTCCTCAAACATGTTATGCAGGTGCTGTGTCTATGTACCAGTGCCCACCAGAAACTCAACCCAACTGTATGGATCAAATGCAGTATAATCCTATGATGGCAAGTCAACAAGCATTGTTACACAAGGTATGGGAAATGGTGTTTTAAATTCCCTTAATTTTCTGATTGTTTTTAGCAGGGAACTAGATGATTTATAAGATATAGAATCTATTAAATCACTGGGTTTGAAACTCTCAGAGATTAGGAATGAATGAAAGCTACTATATCATATGTTCATTAGCATGATTTGCACTTGTACACATTGTACCTGGTACCAATTCCTTATCCACATCACAGGAACCGTCCCAACTGACATCTCAGTTGGAAGTATTAAGGGGAAACCTCACTTAACCATCTTCTTATACCTGGAATTAGGTTTGAGGGAAACTGGCAGAGTAGCAGAAGTTGAGGCTTTCCCTGCAAAATAGCTATAAGAAAATAAGATCACTATCAACACAGTTACCTGGCAAATTTTGTTATCATGAAATGCCCCTTAAATCCTTAGACATCCGTAGCACGTATGAAAAAGGTTATATTATCAGTATTTGAATTAACTGTTCAGATTAAAATTAAAATTTAAAGGTGATATTAATATATTTCAGTGTCATATAAAATGTGTATGGATCATGGATTGCTGTCCTCCTTCACATGTGAACGTATTGTAAATACATTTTCAAGCTGTGTAAAAGTACACATTTACTTAAGATGAGAATCTGGTATATATGTGGCCTATGCTTTACACGTGAAATATTTTAAGAATTAAGTTTTATAAATATGTTTTATGTTTATAAAAATCCAAGTAGTCTATTAATCACAGTTGACATCAATGTTAAGGACTCTAAGTAAATTAGGCACATACTCAAAAACAAAACGTAACTATTCCATTAATGGCACTGAATATGATAATACATGAGGTTCAAAGCAGAACATGAACATCACTGATATTAAGATGCTGCCCCTAAAATGCAATTTTGTTTCTGGTTCTGAGCAAACAGATTTAGATTAAGCAACTTCCAAAAAATTAAACTAATGTGAAAAGTTGATTAAAATCTGACTATAGGGCAGCAGACATATTTGACATTTATGGTACTTGCATGCAGCAGTTTATAGATATGCCGAGGCAGCCAGGGCAAAGCGCAAATGGCAACTTCTGGTTCATGACCAAACGTGAATGTGAAGCTGCTGGCTGCAGTCACTTTTTTCACTCTTCCCCATTGCCTCACTAGTTATGTCACTTCTTGCAGTCAAAACAAAAAAGTGAATACAGATTTAAAATAGTTGTCTTGTTTTAAATATTTCAAATTTGCATGGTCACTACCTAAAGTGTTTCATAATCAAAGTAGAATAATATGGACAGTAGAAAAGAACAAAATTCATTTATTCCCTTTCTTGAAGATACTTTGGCAGAATTCAGTGAGTAAGTTGATGCAGCATTTGGTTGCACTATGCCTGAATCTAGCCAGTGGTATTAATCCTTCAGAGTCCCAGGTACTAAGCCTGGAAAACATCCCCTGGCCCATCTAGGTTTATTCCCATGAGAAGCATCCCTATGCAGCATTTTCCTTTACACAAAATCCATACCTGTATAGTACCGCTTTCTTATACAGTTCTAATACTGGTACATGAATTATTCCATTCTCTACTTCATGTAATAACAGTTTACATTTTCATTTTTTATGTGTAGGCTGTTCATTTCTCACAGTATAACTTTTAACCACTTAAATTATTCCCCCTTGTTTGTTCATATTGAGTAGTTTTACCTCTTTCGTGTTTCATGGCAAAATACCATACTGGGTTCTCATAGTACTAACACAGTGTCATGTTATGCACCGTTATAGAAATAGTGCTACTAGCCTGGCTGTTACAACAAATTCACATAGTACATTTCGTGATATGGCATCTTTACTTGTTTATTGGAAGGCAGATCCAGTGTCTTCAGCCTCTACAGGTCCATGCACCACAGAACCGAATTTAGGTACCAGGACAGTAAACTCTATAGAAGGTTTTAAGGTAGCACTACATAAAGAACAAGATGCATTGCCGGCCAGGCAATGACAGGGTGGGACCATTTTATGGACTTTCTGAAGAGGGCTGTATAATTAACTGCCTCCCTGTGCTACTTGGGCTAATGGAGCACCAAATTTCTTGATGAGGCAGCAGAGTAATTATGACCCTGGTTCTGCCAGTAGACACAATTGGCCATATACACAGGAACTCGAAAGACTGGAACTTGTGGGAACACACAGGAGTGGGATTTTTGCTACAAACAACTGTTTTTGGTTTTTCATTTTATTTTTATATTGAAAACTATTCACACACAAAATGAAACATGTGTCCATTTTATACTTTGATCAAATAGACCATATCCACTTTGATCTATATTTGTTTGCATAGAAAAAACTTAATGCTTTATGTATTAAAAATAATGCTACTAGCTGTGAAAAGGGTTAAACTATCATGTTCTGATTTTTTTTTTTTTTGTTTTCATAATATATTTTTTACATCAGAGGAGATGTAGAACAATCAGGATAAACCCAGCTTTAAATATATTTGTATCATGGAGACTAGATTTCTTGCCATCAAAGAGCAATTTTAAATAATTGTGTTTGCATGAGACAAATAGGAAATAAAGGCATAGTTTGTACACTTGAAGCAGTAATTATAAAAAATATATTGCAAACCAAAACTATAAAGGTAAATTAAATATATAAGATACGTTCACTGTAGAGAGGAAAAGAATTGATTCATAGTTTCTAGGGTTGGAAGGGACCTAAACAGATCATCTAGTCCGACCCCCTGCCATGGCAGAAAAGAGTACTGGGGTCAAACAACCCCAGCAAGGTGTTCATCTAACCTCCTCTTAAAAACCCCCAGGGTAGGAGCCTGCACCACATCCCTTGGAAGTTGGTTCCAGACCCTAGCCGCCCTGACTGTGAAATAGTGCCTCCTGATGTCTAACCTAAACCTACCCTCTGCCAGCTTGTGACAGTTATTCCTGCTCACTCCTGGCGGTGCTTGGGGGAACAGTGACTCCCCCAATGCCTGCTGATCCCCCCCCGAATAGTTTATAACAGGCCACAAGATCCCCCCTCAGCCTTCTCTTTTGGAGGCTGAACAGATTCAGGTCCCGTAGCCTGTCCTCATAGGGCCTGCCCTGCTGTCCCCTGATCATGCGAGTGGCCCTCCTCTGGACCCTCTCCATGTTATCCACATTCCTCTTGAAATGCAGCGCCCAGAACTGGATGCAGTCCTCCAACTGCGGCCTGACCAGTGCCACATAAAGGGGGAGGATCACCTCATTTGACCTGCTTGAGATGCATCTGTGGATGCATGCCAAGGTGCGGTTGGCCTTCCTGACTGCCTCCCCACACTGCCGACCCATGTTCATCTTGGAGTCAGTGATGACCCCCAGATCCCTTTCCGCCTCCGTGCTGACAAGAGGGGAGTTCCCCAACCTCAAGGTATGGTGCCGGTTGTTCCTCCCCAGGTGCATTCTGTGTTGAAACCCATCCTATTCTCATCTGCCCACCCTTGTAACCTGTCTAGGTCTGATTGTATCCTGTTGCTTCCTTCTAGTATGCCCACATCCCCCCACATCTTAATGTTATCAGCAAATTTGAACAGGGTGCTTTTTACCCCCTCGTCCAAATCACTGATGAAGATGTTGAACAGTGCGGGCCCGAGGACCAAGCCCTGCAGAACCCCACTGCCCACGTCCTTCCAGGTTGAGAAGGACCCACCCACTACCACCCTCTGCGTGCGGCCCTCCAGCCAGTTGGCGACCCATTTGACTGTGTGGGTGTCTACACCACAGCCCTCCAGTTTCTTAATGAGAACGGGGTGAGAGACAGTGTCGAAAGCCTTCCGGAAGTCCAGGAAGACTATGTCCACTGCTACCCCTGCATCTAATGATTTGGTGATCTGATCGTAAAAAGCCACCAGGTTGGTCTGACAGGACCTGCCACTGATAAACCCATGCTGGTTGCCCCTAAGCATGCAGTCCCCTGCTGGCCCCTCATGTATGTGTGCCAGAATAATTTTCTCGAACAGCTTAGGATCGAGGTAAGACTAACTGGCGTGTAGTTTCCCGGGTCATCCCTCCTCCCTTTTTTTGATTGTTAAAGTAAAGCAGGTAAAATTTCATCTGAGGTTGAGAGTCATGGTTGTTGTTTTTTTGTTTTGTTTTTTTTTATCCTTCCATGCTTATATTACTCATGGATTATAAGGCAAAAGAGAAGTCTGATTAGCTCTTGCACAACCATAGAGCTTCCTTTATTACTGTTTGAACCAAAATATATGTTTACAAAAAGTTGCGTCCTAACTTTTGATAGTGGTTCCAGAAGTTATGTCTGATCAGTACCACTTTGGTTGTCTCTTCTTCATCTTTCTCCACCCAAACTAGTTATTTTTACCTGTTCAGGTAAATCTGACAGACCTGTCCAAACATGGAAAATTAATCACATCAACAGAGAAACATAAAGGAAAATACCGAGGAAAAGGGAAGTGACCCAGGAGAATTTTCCCTTCTCTAGCTGGAATAATAGATCAATAGTATAAATGATCTCAAAAGGAATTGTCATTTTTTGCATTAAAAAGCTGAATCTGCAGCTGCTGTCTGTAGCCATTAGAATAAAAAATAAATGCAGACTTACCATCAAATCTCAATAACGGTCTTAGCTAAAAAAGCAATTTCCAAAGATCTGCCTAATTTGTATATTGAGTAGTTTATGGCTTTACTTAAAAGCTTATATGAGGCCTCTTTACAAAGAATTGAGGGGATTTTTTTATTTGTTTGCTTTATTTTCTTTCTATAAGTGAAGCACAGTTTTGTACAGGAAATATTCATCAGCTGATTGACATAATCCCACAAGTAAAGTGTATTTAAAGATAAAATGCATTTCAGCAATTTTCAAGACTGATGACAGCCATTTGGTTTATTTGGCTTTGTCAGATAGATATGGTCATTATTCATTCAAGGAAAACTCCAGTTTTTAGTCGGTGTAGCAAATTCCAGTTTACAAAGTGGACTGACTGTGTGGCTATAGGAGTACTGTAGAAGCTGAAAACAGTCACCTGCACTCAGCATGTGGTATTTAGCTGGATTTTAATTGTAGCATTCTTGATGAGGAAATTTGAGGTGGACTGTGCATTCCACAAGTGAAAATTACACTACAAATCCAATCTGTAGGAACATTCAGTATGCCTAATTCTTCACTTGTTAATTAGCAACAAATCTACCTTTGACTTCAGCAGGATTAGGATCCCCCAGTATTTTTGTATAACTTTTCACTTCTCTAAATGTTGCAGTGCTTTTTATTTCATTTGAGAGCAGGAATCAGGATTTTACCATTTGGTTTCTTAATGCAGTATGTTCAGTTGTAGAGAGTATTCACTGTCTCAAGGAGTTACTCTTGAGAAGATTTAAAGTGTATGGAAGGTTTTTCTTTTTTCCATTAAAAATATGGCATTGCCATTCATATATTTATAGAAAAAGGAAGAACTCTTTAAGTGTCTTTTAACTAAAAAAAAAAAAAAAAAAAGGCTCCCAGAGTACCTTGGAGAAAAGGGATTTGATTTCAGAATTATTCATGAGTGGCACCCACCAATCAACTACCATTTGACAGTATTTGAATACTTCAAAAGTTTAATCAAGTCTTCAGCATCAGAACTAATTTTAGAATTGCTAAATGGCTCTTTCATTTGTGGAATACGAATTAAATACAATAGTCACTATTAGACTCAAGTATTTAGAGTCCTAAGTAACTCTTTGAAGGGTTACTCATCAGGAATTCCAGTTTTGTGTAGTACTTACCTTAACCTTGTTTTCCTGTATACCTCAGCTCTTAGCAATAATAATCTTTGCAGTTTTAGGATTACAGATCTTTAATGCTATCTGTGTGAATCTCAAAGCATATCATAGGCATGGTGACCATAATATTTTTAAGGAAATCTGGGACACTGTGCACCAGACAGGAGAAGCAGTACCCAGACCAGCCTGCCCCACCTCCAGCTCAGGAGGACAAAGGGCACCAGAATACAAGGTCGCCCAGTGCTATACGCACACTCACAGCAGTGCTTTCGCCCCAGCCCCAGGCAAGAGAAGCAGTGCCCAGCCCAGCACACCCCTGCCTCCAGCTGCTGCTCAGAAAGAGCCAGGCCAGGGAGTGCAGGCAGGGTGGTGCCAATCCAGGACTTTTGTTTCCATTTTCACCAACTGGACAAAGTGCCAGGACAGCCTACAAAATTTTGGATTGTCCTGGCCACATCCGGATGTATGGTCACCTTAGTCATAGGGGTTTCTTTAAAGACAGGTATTGCTTTATACTAACCACTGTAATATTTTTTTCCAGTTCCAAAACGGTTTCAATGGAGGAAATTTAAATGAAGCATATCCCCCTCAATTAAATGTGATCAGTAACACACAGACTACTGCGCACCTTCAACCTCTTCATCATCCCACAGAACCCAGGCCCTTCTCAGACTTGGCATCCAATGAATTTATGTAATTTAGAGCTAATTGACCTATTTGTTGTTTTGTATTGGTGGAAGATTGAATTGTGAAGAAGAACGTCATCAGGCTAAAGAAGTTGGGCTTTAAAGATTAAAATACATATTGAGAGGTTGTGGTTGGTTGCACTATCTGCCACTTGGATAGGTAATCCAAGACCTACCATTCTGAGGGTGGGAATTAGAATTATAATTTGTCTAGAAGTGAACATGCGCTGATTTCCATCAGACTGAAAATGTGTGTTACAATATGGATTACATATGTAGGACGTACTACATCATGTTGTAGAACATAAGATAAGGCAAATGGTTTTATTGTTGAGAAAAAAATTGGCACTTTGACAATGTTATTTGTAATGGCAAGGAGAAAACCTTTTCACACTTGAATTTTTTTCAGACTTCATTTTAAAAAAGTTTAAAAAGCTCTAAATCTACAAGCATCAAAAGCAGTTACTTTTATTGCATACTAAGCGCTTTAATTGCTTATTTGATATTTTAACTTCTTTTGGTTTAGGTCTCCAGTTCTAGCACTTTAATAAATGCATAATTCAAGGGTGTGATATGCAGTTTTAGGTTTTATATAAAACAGATCCATTGCATTCCTTTACTGTCAACCTCAAGTGCCTCACAACTTGGCTACCTTGTTTCTCAAAGGAGCTTGTTTCTGAAAAATATTCACCATAAATTAATTAGCCATATTCCATGAACTTTTAGGTAACACCTACAGTGCTACTTGCTGCTTGTTTTTTTCCCAATACATCTTTTAGTAAATTCAACTTAAGTTTGTGTCTGCAGAAGTTTTAAACTGTTATCTAGAGTTTTTAATGTTCTGAATTGAGTCCATCTAAGGGTTCCTTATTCTATGTTATCGTTTTGCTTTTCTTCAGGTAAACAGGGTTAGAAAAGAAGCAGATTTTGGGGAGGGAGGGAATTGTGGGTTCAAAGGTGGGGGATGATTTCTCAGGATTAGTTTTAGAATATTAATGCTGAAAAACATGTGCCTTATCTTGTGTTAAAACACTTAAAATGTTCTTTACAAATAATGCAAAGCTGCTCTATGCAAATACTTTTCATTAAAATGGATATTAAAAAGGGTTACATTTTAAATCAAGGGAAAGGAACTCTTAATAGCAAACAATAGTGAGGCTTACTTTTGTGTTTAAAAAAAAAATGTACTCCACGTCACATTTTGATTGGCTGCAATATTTAACCGTCTCAGTGGGGAAGAGGTCTGCTGTTTTAATGTCCCTGATAAATTGCACTCTTAGAGAGAGAGAGAAGCTATCCTTTTTATGTATGTAAACTCATTTTTAAAGTTCTTTGTGCAAAATACATAATCAAAAATATTTTAGTTCAGATTTTAGTGAGATATCCTTGTAATTAAAGGATTTTTGTAATTTTTGTTTTCAAAAAAGCAGAAAACTTTTTTTATCTGAGGATTGTTAGAGTTGTAGACACCAATGTTTGGTGCAAAATACTAGTCTAAGTGAGATATAAAAATGTGTATATGTTCAAATTATTGCATACTCGAGTGCTGTATAGTTCATATATAACAAAGATGTCTTTTGTAAAATATTTTAAACCAGTTAATTTTGAAGTGTTACATCATTATATATAAAGAAAAAAATGTTTATTAAGTTTGGTATATATAATATAAATGGTGTTGTAAACGGTTTGTTAAAAAGGAGAAAAAGAGCTCCATCTAGGTTGGTGTTCATATTGTTTAATACAAGGACAGTAACTGAAAATTTGAAATCATTCTTCTTTAAAATAGACTTTCCATGAGGGAAAATGTATTTAATGTGATCTGCTAGACCAAATTTCAGTTTGTCATAGAATTTTCAGGTGTAAGACTTTACCAGTTCTTTTACTCAGTGTTACTAAATGTGAAATTTCTTCAAAGAAATAACTGTATTAATAAACAGCTGTTATTCAGGAAAACCCATTAAGTGGCTTATAACATGAGATTCAATTCCTTAAAATGTGTCAGACTTCTTGTTTTCAGTAAAAGACATCACTAGAAGTTTTGAACTAGCACCTGGACCCATATCATATTTTAACATTTGAGTTTTTTATTTATTTAAGGTCTTGTTTTAAACTAGTATATGAAGCATCTTCTAGTCAGTGTGCCATTTAAGAGTGGATTTGATGATTATATAAATACTGTAAAACTAAAAGGTTCAAAGGGATAATGTAGATTTTACATCAATAGAAATATTTTGTTTATCAGTTTAGTTAAACCAAATACTTGTTGTCCTATCACTAAGTGCCAAGGAAGCAGTACTACTAGTTTACTGCCTTACTGCAAACAAGTTAGGTTTGTTATATGCATAATATCAGCTTATTTTCTGTGTTACCTACGTCTACAACAAAACTGCGATTACTAGTGCACTCTTGATCTGCACCAAACCATTGTTAAAGTGCACAGGCATTTTTAATGTGTTTTTAGCCCTCCAGCTCTGTTATAAGTAAGATTATAACTCAGTGTTAATCAGTATTACTATCCAGTTTTGTAAAAGTTTTCCGAATTTGTTTTTTTCTGTCCTGTTCTTATCTGTAATTTGCTATGCCTGCAAATGTCATGCAATACATTTCTTGTGCTAGAGTATGGCTTTGTAGTGCTCTTGCTGAATTTCAGGAAAGTTTGTAAAACAAAATATATGGTAATAAAATAATCACTTGAATGTAGCTGACATGCATTCTTTCATGACAAAAATGTTATTTCGCTATAGCAGTGTAAATATAAAAAAGGCAGCACAAAGAAAGAAAGAATGAATGCTTCTTGTAAGACTGGGTGCTTGTCACCAAATATATATTTTATAAACTATTGGTATTTGCATCGTTATGAGCTTTAGAATTTCCCAAGTGTTAAATGCTAACACAGGTAGACAGTTTGGTGCAGCATGTGCATCTGTATTTGCATCTGAAATGTACATATTTTTTGCCAAAGTAAAACAGAAAGAGGTAACTGGTTTAATCATTTAAATTTTAAAGTATTTAAATGTAAATAGCAGTTAACTTAATAGTTGAAGTTCAGTCAGACAGAGTAGGCAGCTTGAGTATGCATGTCTTTGTGCTGTCGTCATTCCACTGCATGTTAAGCAGTGAAAGATTCCCCTAGCCATTGAAGAGTTTATTGGTACGGTACAATATTTTCATTCATGCTCTTTGGCAGCATGGCATATACAGGTACAAGATACGAGAGTAGATTTTAAGCAATATATCATAGGTTTAACAGTTGGTAGGAGTGATGTATGCATAGAGGCATTAAAAAAATGCACGCTGGGCAAACCCTCCTTACTCTTAGGTTTGAGTTCCATTCCATTTTTTGGCTACTGAAGCCCATATCCAGAAGCCAAAAAAATGCTGAATTCAGCAGCAAAATATAAGTCAGTTCTCCCCCCACAAGCAACAGAAACCTCACTGCAGCTCTACAACTATTCCCAGAATGCCTTGCACTGGGCTTCTGCTTCCTGAAGCCATAAAGTTCTGGCAGAGCAAGACAAGGCAGGAAACAGCCAGGTAGGCTGTAGTGAGTAGCCCCAGGGTGAAGCATTCTTCCCCACCCACCCTGGTGCCCCTCCCCTTGGACCATGCACCCTGCTTGCCCACTCTGTTATGCTGCTGAGTATGCCCATCTCCTGCACCAAACACCTAATTAAGTCCACTCAGAGGCATAGGTGTCACACCAGCTACACAACCCTCCCTTGCCAGCCTGTCCCCAAGATACAGCTCACTTCTAAGTTGTCTAATCCTGTGTTTCACACAGAGAAAAGAAACATTAAGTGAGACATTGAGTCTCTAAAGACTTCAAGCCTCCCATTACAGTCCACCAGCAAAATTCCAGGCCTCACCTTGGGGTGAAAGTGGCCATCATGACAAACACTGTTTTGTATCTCTTTAATTCTGACTCTCTTGTAGTTCAACTCTCAATGAGATGGCCTCAGTGCTGAAGCTTAGTTGTGATATACCTGCCAACCTCACTTCTCGTGTGAGTTCAGTGCACAATAAAGTGCTTGCAAATTCAGACCTTGACTTTATTTCCAATGTCTTCTATGATCGGAGACAGGTTGAGGTTAGATCATACTGTTGGCCTCTGCCAGCAACCCATCAATATGATAGATGTACAGCTTGAAAACCCAGATTTTCCAGTGATGGGTTGGCCCAAACCTTCTGATAGGTCAGTGATTTAGCAGCTGTCTTACAGGAATTAATACCAAATTGCCAGCTTCAAACTGGCTCATGCTTTTTTGAAAGTACACTCGCTAACCCTGTGTACCATACCAAAGCCAACACTTCTCTTAGTTTTCTCCAAACAATGTGCACTGCTAGTACTGGGAGATGATGGAAAAAACCTAAATAATATTCATGATTATATCCCGCACTGTTCCTTATACATGACAAACAGCTATGCACATTGCATGCCTTAGGTAGCATATTCCCAACCCAGTAGTTTAGACGCACACCTCCATTCATTCATGACATCGAAGCAAGTCACCATATTAACACTCTAGAACACACTTCCTATAGGTGGGAAATAGTTCTCAATTTCTGTAGTATCAGCCCAATACCATGATGCTGTTTGATTTTATAGACAATTATAGACAAATGCAAAATAGCCCTTCCAAGGATGCCAGCCTCCATTCAGGTCCAATGCTCACCACTGAATTGCTGGAAACTCTAGACTTGATTCTCCACTAGTATATCTGAACCAGTTTTCAGGTCTAATAGTCATCTGATCCTTCCATCAACAAACTACTGCTCTGATTATTCAACACCCAATATATCCTCCATCTCTTGGACTTTTCCATAGTAATAAATAAGGCCGGGCCACTCAGGAATGCAACCAACTGCCAAGTTCAAAATACCACCTCCTGAGGCACAACTGAGAATATGAAATTTATGATGGCCAAGTTCATTTGTAATTCCTGCAAAGTAATCTTGAATGCCTCAACCTCCTAGCTAGCTCCCATACACCTGCCCGTTTAACAGTGAGTAGGGATCTGAATCTAATGCTCCAGACAGACTAGGCAACTCATTTTTTTTCTGGCAGTGCTCCTAAGCTACGAGCCAATTTTCGAAGAGCACAAGAGGCTTGTTTCCTTCCCTGAATGCTCCCTTGCTACAAATAAAAATGTATACAATGCCCCACTGTCTGTAAGTTGGCAACCCAATCTGCATACCACTCTTGACTTTGACCCTATACTGAACCTTCAGAGCCTGAGCACACACACAAACATAAATGGGTTTGGCCATCAAAATTAAAAAAACCCAGCAAATTAAAGCCAGAAGGCTATGTGAACCTAAATGACATACAGTCTTTAATCCTCCTATGCTTACAGTAAGGTGCAGGAAGAAGAGTGAGAGCTTTGTTTCAGGTCTTCTCTGCATTCACTTAGTGCTGAAGGTCTGTTTGCTCCGAACAGACCTCATGCCCTGCTTGGCTAGTTAATCAAGCAACACTGCCAACACCCTAGTTACCCAATATCAGGGTGTCCAGGGATTCAGATTCCCGCATGTTCAGCATGCTGTTCATGGGAATTTACCTCCGGCCTACGTGCCACAAAGACGTTATCTTAGCTCTTTAAGATAGCCCTCTGTTCCTTAGCTAGGAACTAATTTTTTTTCTCTACCTCACTTCTTTGTGGACTGTAAACCAGGGTGTCTCCCCAGCATTCAGGATCACACTAGAGTCATTAGTTTGGAGGCTTCAAAGTACATCTCTAGGGCTTTTCTAACTTCAAGTAAGAAACGCATGTTGTACACGGCTCCTTAACTTCCCTTTACCACTTTGGGGTGGTTCTTAACTTTGACAGAATTCATATGAGCCTCTAGTTACCCAATAAGGTGAGAGAGTGAGCTAGCTTGTTCACTGAGCTTGGGCTCCCACACCATGGTGATTTGAGTAGGCCTGTCCAACTCGTACCACACTACTCCCTCCTCTCAGTAGTCATGCAAGTGAAGCAACTACCTCACTGAAGATTAACTGGGGACAACCACCTGAAATATTCCCCCTTAAATGGCCTTGGCCCCTTCCTCCTCTGAGTTGGATCAAAGTGTTTACTCTGTAACATTGTGCTTTCTTAGAGCTGCAGATCATTTCTCCTACTAAAGGAAACAATACTTTTTTTACTGTTGGTGTTACAACTTTTACAGTATCTTCTCGGAGACAAATGTCCTTCAGCAAAATTTTTAGTTTATTTTCCTGACCTCTCTCCCTGAAACACAAGAAGTTTAATCTCCACTGAAAAGGGGAATTATTAGAATGAAGGAAAAGCAAGCAGAAAGAGATCTGACCAACCCACAGTCTCTGAGTGAGGTGTCACTCACAATTCTATTTCCTAGATTCCACAGACATTGTGGCTGGAAGGGACCTTGCAAGATCATCGGGCCCAGCCCCCTGCCTAAAGGGCAGGCAGTCAGTCAGCAGGGGTCAAATAATCCCAGCAAGATAAGCATCCAAGTGTTTCTTAAAGGAATCCAGAGTAGATGCCTGCACCACCTCTGGGGAAAGTCTATTCCAGGCCCTGGGGACTTGGACAGTAAAGAAGTTTTTCCTTTTGTCTAGCCTAAAACAGTCTTCCAAGGGTTTGTGACTGTTGGACCTAGTCTTCCCATAGGGTGCCCTGGTGAACAGATGTTCTCCCTGTTTCCAGTGCACACCCCCTATATACTTATAGGCTGCCACCTATAAATATATAATTATGCCCCAGTCTGTTGCCAGACCGTCTAGAAGTTCTTCATTCTACAGCAACATCACAGTCCCTAGATGGCTTCTTCTGGACTCTGGTCAGCCAGCCCATTCTCTTGCATGCTTTCTCTTTTTCTCTACTTTCTTGCTTTCTCCTCTCTATATGCAGATGGAATGCTCTTCTTTCTTATTTTTCCCCCTCTAAATTCATAGGTGGAGTGTGGCTCCAAACTCTTTAGTCCCTATCTAATATATTGTATACTTTAAGCCTCCCTGCAAATGCCCCATTTACAGATGCTTTTTTTTTTTACAAATCTTCTGTTATACCAGTTATATACTGTAGCCACTACACTTTACAAACCTGAATTAAGGTCAAGAACCCTAACCTCTCCCAGCTACTGTAATTGTGCCTCTGTAGCCTTAGGCCTACAATCATTCATCTGAAAAACTCCAACTAAGAAGATGGGAAAGAAAAACTTTAATTTCTATGGAAGAGCGGCAAAGCAATTTATACAGAAGAGGCAGAGCCTTTTAGTTAAGAGACTGTTGGCACCTGAGCCTAGCAGAACAAGACTTTTCCCATCTACCTCATCTGTAAGGTGCAGTCTAACAGATGTTCTCAGGATACACCTACTAGGTCAAGTCATGCAAAGATCACATGAAGAGGAGAGAACCTTTAATAGCCCAGTCATCTGAGACCTACCTGGATTGTAAAAGGTAAGTAGTCAGGAAGGCATCTGTTGGTCTCCTGACAGAGAACAATGAAATAGAATTGTGCCAAGTGAGGCATCAGCTCACTGAACATTTGTGAGTGTGGTGGTAGAGTCCAATTCTTGAGTAACGGTCCCTTTTGCACTTATCACATTTGACGGTCCTATCTAACAATCCTGAATGTGGTGCAGGGTTCTTCCTGAGGTTTCTTTTTTCCTCTGCATGTTGGACTCTTCTTTCCTCAAAAGCCTTCATTCCATACTTAATATACGGTTTCCAATTGCTTTGATCCTCAGGTATCTTCTCCGAGTCATTTTGCTCAATGTTCATTGCCTTCATATCTCTCTTGCAAACATCTTTGTAGCAAAGATAAGAACATCCATGTAGTCTTCTTCCTGTAAATAGATATCCATATAAGAAATCCTTGGGTATTCCTGGCTATCATCCAGTCTCCACATATGACCAAGCTATTGAAGTCAGCACTGACTTTGAGGAGAATGAATGCACATTCCACAATCTCACCATCGGAAACTGTCCCACCAGAAAACTCCTAGAATGTGGCAAAGGCAACATCAGTAGAAGCTGTTGAGGTACTTTTCTTGAACAAAGTATGTGGCCCAGGATTCACAGCCATACAAAAGGGTGTTTGTGACAAAGTGTGATATACCTTGAATCTTGGCCTTAATCAGTTTATTGTTCCACGCTTATTTGCCCAGCATGCTCATGATACTTGATTTTTTGCCAGTACGGGTATTCAGTTCAGCCTCAGATAACAGGTTGTTGGTAATAATGGAGTCAAGGTATGTAAAACTACTAACAAAATTCAATATGTTTCACCTCTTGTGATCACTGGTGATAAATCAATGTTTTGGCCCATAACATTGGTTATCTTGATGTAACTAAAAACCAAACCAAGGCAGGCATAAGCAAGGTGACTGATGAGGCTTTGAGGGTCACTCTTTCTGGGCTATCAGTGCAGTGCCATGAGCAAATAGCATCTGCACTTTAGCCTTCACTTTATTCAAAGCATGTGAGTTTGAATAATTTGCCACCTGAGTATGTATGCAGATAAATTCCTTCAGTGGCAGTCCCAAAAGTGTACATCAGAAGAATAGAAAAGATAAAAGACTTATTTTTAGAGCACTCCTCCATTTGATTTGAAGCAGGGATTTGAAACCAGATTTTGTACCTAAGCTAGAGAGCTCTCACAGCCAAGATTTTCTCAATTTCTCTTGATGATGTTATCTCACTTTGTATAAATACATATTCATTGAACAACACAGAGAAAACGACTCTATACCCTAGTGGTTGGCACACCGGCTTAGGAGAAAATGGTTGCAGGTCCTACTCCAATGAATATTTTATACAGTGTGGAAGGACTTCACCAGCAGATGAGAGAGACTTACCACAGAGCATCTTGCTATCCTGGTGGTTACAATACTCTTTGTTGCTCCCCTTGGCTCATTATTCCTTCCTCTACTATGGAGGAAAGAAAGCAGCCTTATAGCATCTAGTTATGGGCCTTTTTAGTGTATAGAAGGGATCTAGCTTGTACATCCACCCTCAGATTTACAGAAAATAAGGGGACATTGTGTACAGCTGAGACAGGCGCTGAAAAAATCCTATTGGCCATCCCTGTTTGGTAATAGCTGTTAAATGCTGATGAGGCCTCCTATTGGGTATTGACAGATGTGGGAGAAAAAAAGTGTGCTTTACCGGAGGAGGCAGACCCAGTTCTGCAGCATCTGTATAGATTGGGCACTTCAGCAGGGCTTTTTGGTTTAATCAGGTATTAGATAAAAGCTCCAGAAAGGCCCCACTAAACCTATACAATCTATAGAGGCATTAGGCAAACCAGGTCCAACTAACACAATGCCTCTTCTGGGCATGGGCTGGGCTCAGCACAGGGACACACAGAGTTTAAAGTAAAGCACCAGAGGTTTTTGACATCTGTAAGCAGCCATTATGGTTTCTGCATATCACTGTTTCCATGTCCACATCAATACTATCATTAGGACAAAGTCGGGCTCATTGTTATTCAGTGTATGAATGTAAATGCAGAGAAAGATCATAGGAGAGTCCATCATTGTGGAAGACAGATTGGTGGGTTGCTCTGTCAAAGCTGGAAAATTATGGAACAACTGAGAACCAAATTGAGACTTGGGAAGTCTATAGTAGGTGGCATTGGACGCATAGGGACAAACCACATTAAAGCAGGATCTGATAATGATGATCAATATGCCAAAGAAAGTCTTAAGTCGACTGTGATAAGTCTAAACCTCTAAAGTCTTAGAGAAGCTTATGACATTTCATTCTGTTTCTGAAATCCATGTACACTGAGTTCTTGTCAGCCCATGAACTTGTATGCACTTATCTTTCTAACTGACATCTACCCACATTTTTAACAGTACTTAAAAAACATTTAAAAGGAAATTCCCAAACCAGAAAAAGAAAAAAAACTATAGACTTTAAAATTTCTAGGTAAAATCAGTATTATAGAACAACATATGAAGAGGGCTGTAGTTAATAACAGCTAAGGACTGAAAATACGAAAGTGATTACTTAAAAAAAAAATCATTAATACAAGTGTAAATCATGTTCCCATTCAAATTCATATCACAAAAACTACTTGGACTTGGAGTTATACAAACATACAAAACTAGAATATCTAATGTTTCTTCCTATACACAGAAAAGAAACAGATACTTAGATTCAGATCTGGATCCAAAACAAATCAAAACTCAGTGGGGTATTGAAATAAATAGAGCCAATTGCTTACTATTGGTAAAACCAGGAGGAAAAGTCATAATGTGGATTCAGATCCAGCAAGCCCATTTATTTTTAAGAAGGGGCACATTAGATGTAAAGTTATATCTAAAATGGGCTCATCCTCGATAATTCTCATAACTGCCTTCCAGAAATCAGATAATGTACTTAAATCTCCTCCTCACACATTCTAAATGAATAAAACTTTTTTAATTAACCAAGTAGACAGACACTAGGGCTGTGTGAAGCTTCAGGTGGTGATTCTATTTGGAGGCGATTTGGCCCAAGTCAGTGACCAAATCTGCGAATCTGAATCGAATCAAGGAACCAATTAAAAGGTCTGAATAAAGTCAAAGCTCTCCGAATCATTGGAAAAGATGATTCGGACAGTCCCTCGTGGCTGCAGCAGGTAGCTACAGCCAGACTTGGAGCTGGTAAGTACTAGGAACGGGGGGGGGGAAGAGGGGGAGACTATGGGGGGACCCCTGCCAGCCCCCAGCCCCTGCCAGCTCTCCCTGCTCCCCCAGCCCCCCCATGGCTGCCCCGCGTGTCCCAGCTCCAGCCCTTTGAGAAAAAGAAAAGAAAAGCAAGAAAAGCCCCGGGACTCACCACTCCTGCAGCAGCAGCCTCAGGGCTTCAGGGGGCTTGTGCAGAACCCCCCACATGGCGCAGGGCAGTGTGGGGGGGGGGAGTAGGGATCAATCCCACTGGCAGGAGTGGTAATTGAGGGATTTTTCTGTTGGTTTTTTTTTTTTCTTAAAAGGCCAGAGTCATGGCAGGCAGGGCAGCCATGGGGGGTTGGCAGGCTCATGCAGAGCTCCCCATGCAGTGTGGAGCAATGAGGGCAGCAGGGATCACCACCCATCCCCCAGCTGGCAGCACCCGGTGACCCGGGGCTTTTTTTTTTTTTCAAAGTGCCGAGAGCTGGGGCTGGCAGGGCAGGCATTGCTGAATCAATTCGGGGCAGTGATTCAAATCACCAAATCGAATCACTGTCCTCTGAATCGGCCAAATCCAAATCCAAACTGAATACTAGCTGCTTCGCACAGGCCTAACAGACACTACACATTTGGGTTTGTTTCCAACATTGTTTTGTAATTAAGACACCTGAATATAATTAAGACACCTTTTTGCTTGGAATGGCTAAAGCCTGCTCTGAATATATATGTAAATGACTACATTTTTCTAAGCCCTCATCATGATTTATTTAAGCATTTATTTCAGCATGGGGGATTTAAATATGGCATAGGGCTCCTGAGCTCCATATCAACTAATCAACAGATTAGTGGGCTGGGTAAACTGTTTGTTTCTTTGAGGAGAAAGGTAACCAGGTATCTTGCTTAGCTCTTAAATATACTCCAGCTAAAACACTGTGAAGACAGGGACCCTACAGAGCTCAATGTGCAAAGATGTCTCAGGGTTATAAGTAAGACACTAGACAGGGACTCAAGAGAGTCTGCCTCTACCACACTCTTCCTGTGTGATGCTGGACAAGTTACTGAGGGCTAGAGCTATAAAGGAGACCTCATCATACAACCATAGCAACTACCTTTAAGCGTCTTGTGCCTATTACAATCAGTACCCCTTCATGATGCCTTGGAAGGGTTCCTTACAACTGGCAATCACGAAAGCCAGAACACGTGAGAGGAGAACCAATCGCAGGAAACAGAGGTAAAGAGTATATTTTAAGCTCACCTCTCTCAGAGATTTGGGCACATTCTGGTATCTATGTGCAGTGCAGTCTCTAATCAGGATTCACAACTGTGACCCTTCTGCTGAAGATGAGTGGCTATAACAGCCCTTTCTTATGAAAAGGAAGAAGGGTACCGTTTGAAGGTTGGGTGACCTAAAGGGACCACCTAAAAAGCCTAGAATGCTTTCTATCCAGTGCTATCTCCAGAAGATCTTTAGCATAAAGTGGGAGGATCTTCTCACAAATGCCAGCGTCCTCACCAATGCTAACACCACCAGTATGGAACTATTGATTATTCGACATCAGCTGCAGTGTGTGTGCATGCCTGATGTATGCTCACCAAAACAACTGCTATAGTCCCAACTCAGGCAAGGACAAAGGACATGTGGGACCCAGAGGAAATGCTTCAGTGATACCCTCAAGGTGAACATTAAGAAGTGTGGCATTGACAACTGAAATTGGGAAAAACTAGCCCTGGACAAGGCTATATGGTGATGCCTTGTGAGAGAAGGTACATTTCACTTTGAGGAAAATTGTCTCACCCCAGAGACAGAAAAACAACAGAAACAGAAGGAAAGGAAACAAGACCAAGAAATCCATGGCCCAACCTTCCCCTTTACCACCTGTGGCACATGCCAGAGAGTCTGCAGCTCTAAAATCAACCTTCTCAGCCATCAACTAGTTCATTTACAACCTTTTACTAGGCCCAGGGAGTAATCATATTCAACAGTGAAGGATTGCCACTGGCAATGACTCTTCTCCACTCAGAGGTTAGAACATACACCAAAGATATAGGACACCCAGCTTGCGCCTTTATCACTATCACTTCCTCTTGACAGGTTAAAAAGTGCTGACACAGGCATCTAACTACAGGAAAAAAGTCCAAGGCTGTGAATACCTATTGCTTCTGAATCACAGCATTCATTAATGTATCACAATTGTGTGATAAATAGAAGAGAAGTCCCAGGAATAGTTATAATGTGATACTTAACCTAGCTAGGCCTTGTGAGTACTTCATTTTGAACAGTACATTTTAGGATAAAATTGCTTGTCACTCAGTATTTAAAGACATGAATAAAATGCTCTTTCATAGCCACATTAGCAACCAGCTTCCTTGCTAGTTGTAATTGGAAACCAGATATACTCTTTTATTTACAAAATAAAATAGGCGGTATGTGGTTTTGTTGTAGATTGCTATAATACTGTTGAAGGGTCCCATTGCTGCTCTCTAATTTATGATGAGCTATAATCTAGGCATATTTGTGCCTAGTACCAAAAGAAAATTGAGCACTAGAAGAATGAGAAACTCTTTATCATCATGAATGAATTTTCTGAGCATGCATATTTTGGAACAAATTATTCACATATAGACCTTTGGGGTAATGCGAGGTGGGCACGCTTGAGGGGAGGGATAGAAGCCAGCTAGATCTAGACAGGTTACAGAGGTGGGTAGATAAGAATAGGATGGAATTCAATGCAGACAAGTGCAAGGTACTGCATCTAGGGAGAAGGAACCAGCAACACACCTATAGACTGGGGAACACCCTTCTTGTCAACACAGTGGCAGAAAAGGATCTTGGAGTCATTGTTGACTCCAGGATGAACATGAGCCACCAATGAGAGAAAGTGGTCAGTAGGGCTAACCACACTTTGTCATGCATCTACAGATGCATCACAAGCAGGTCCAGGGAGATGATCCTTCTCCTCTGTGCAACATTGGTCAGGCTGCGGTTGGAGTACTGCATCCAGTTCTGGGCGCCGCACTTCAAGAGGGATGTGGCTAGCATTGAGAGGGTCCAGAGGAGGGCCACTCATATGGTCAAGCGGCAGCAGGCCAGGCCCTACGAAGACAGGCTAAAGGGCCTGAACCTATTCAGCCTCCACAAGAGAAGACTGATAGGGGATCTGGTGGCCATTTACAAACTCACCAGGAGGGACCAGTGGGAACTTGGGGAGGCTCTGTTCCCCCGGGCACCGCCCAGGGTTACTAGGAATAATGGCCACAAACTGTTAGAAAGAAAGTTCAGGCTGGATATCAGGAGACTACTTTACAGTTAGGACTGTCAGGCTCTGGAACGGGCTCCCAAGTGAAGTGGTGCTCTCTCCTACCTTGGGGGTCTTCAAGAGGAGGCTGGACAGATATTTGGCTGGGGTGATATGACCTCTGCACCCATTCCTGGCCAGGGCAGGGGGTCAAATGATTTGTTTAGGTCCCTTCCGACCCTATACTATAGATCATGTTTGCAGCTATCCTCAAGATACTCATATGGCAGTCACCCTGAAGCCTTCACTTGTTTCCACTATTATTTTATATTGTAAACAAACTTTTAAAGTAAGAAGGTGGTTAAGGATTGGTACAGATGGCCAAAGGAGGATGTGGAATCTTCATCCTTAGTAATTTTTAAGATCAAGTTAGACGAACACTTGTCTAGAATAGTTTACATAGGAATAATCCTACCACCTGGGGGTCCCTTCCAGCCCAATTTTTCTAGGATTTCTAAATTGTTTAGTATCTTTTATGGAATCTTCAAGCAAAACCTGCATTTACTGCTTCTAAGCATTTCTGGCAATACTGAGTCGAAATCTTACAGCACAGCACAACACATTTAATATAGCTATATTTATAATATGTGAATTCTTTTTATAAATATTTATATTATTTAATGTAATATAAGCTATAATATGCCACATATGTGAGTGTATATACACACACATACATATGCATACATTATATAATTTTATATTATATATTTTATTTATATAAAGGTAATATATTTTAATGTTTATATATCATTTATCAAATATCTGCATATATTTACCCTCTGACTTTCTGTCCTCCTCTCTATCCCTAACTACTTCCTAATCCTGACTCTTCTTCCTCATTGTAGAGGCCCAATCACAATGGGTTTACCTTAGTCTGAACAGTAAGAAATTTGGCTTGTCAAATATGGTATGTTAACTTAAAATTGGTCTAGCTAACTTAGAATATACATGCCTAGGGAAAGCGATCATTTTTCCTAACCACATAGAAACATGCATATAATGTTTTAAAAAATAATTGTACCAAGCTCTTCACTGTCATCTAAAAATAGTCAGTCTACAACACTCTGTTTCACCTCTCTGCCTCTGTTGCTCACTGCCTTTCCAGATTAAATAGCTGGAGCTTTGGGACACAGCACGTTTTTCATCAGTGTATAGGGGGAGGGGGAGGGCAAGCTCTTGTTTTCTAAGTCCATTTAAAAATTAAATCTAGTGTAAGTCCTGAAAGCACTGATTGTATATTGGTTTTCTTATAAAGGTTATGGCCTTTATGGGGAACACAGAAAACGAGACAGAAAATGCAGTAATCACTGATAGATCTCCTTTTTCATTATCCACCTGCTAAGATACAGTCCTTTACAATGATGGCATGTATCTTTTTTTATAAGTTACAACTTGCAGCTTGAAGTGGCCATAGTCAATATACAGTCTTTTGCCTTCTATAATCTGAGAATCTTTAGAAGATGCTCTTGTGGAAGTTGGTAAAGACTGTAACAGTTCATTTTTTAAAAAGCTGCTATTTGCAATCGCTTTTTCTTCAATATTTAGATGGCAGCTGAATGAATACCTGTGCTGCACTAATGGGATTTCCCTGTTACTACAGAAATTTTAAATCTCTACTGCAGCAGTGACCTATATAATTAGTTTATTGGTAATATTTTATCCTTCTTACACAGGGAATGTCACAATCCATTTTGATCTCTATTTCGGAAGATGAGCAGTGACTATTGAAAAGATCTCTCTATAGTGGAGGGAGAAAATTTCTTACTAGATATAACATTAGATACACCTCTTTTCTATATCTTACGAACTATCACATTTAAAGACCACGATTAATGTGGCAGATAAAGTGCTACATTTCACTTCCATGCTATAAATTTGACAGTTACATAAATAAACTTTAGTATTCTGGCCTCTTAGATATATCTTCTCTGCCCTACCAATGGCATGGTTGTTTCCATAGTAACTAATGTACTTCAGAGGTGAAAAGTTGAGGGAGGCTAAAAATGAAAACCCCATTATATTGTACTATATGAAAAAGTTGAGACTGTTCAGTAATGTAAGGGGAAACTTGATATGTTTACTTGTAATTAGAAAAGCAGTCAATTCTATCAAGCATCCCAAAAAACATAAGTAGAGGTGGCAAACAGGGAGTGGGGCAGGGAGAAAAATGTAATTAAAATGTTTATTTTTAATTTATTTATTTTTCCATGTTAACAGTGCTTTTGTGCCTGTTTCCTATAAATCATCCATTGAGTTTCATTTGCAAAATATATCTGAGGGAACATCTCCATCACTGGTATCAATGTCACAAGTGCAGGTATTTACAAAATCTTTTGTAAACTTTTGCAATTATATATTTAAATAAATATATCACAAAGGCTTTTAAGCTCATCCAGTAAGAGAAGAAAAATCTGATACATTTTCCCCATCATCATTAAGCAATTTAGTCTGAATTCTGAACCTCTGTGCTCAGTTCAGAGCATAAAAACATCAAGATGCTCACCTGGTAAACTCAACTTGCTTCCTGCATAAGAATAATATTCAAGGAAAAGCCATGAACTGCCAGCTTTTCATTCCTCTCTGCCTATAGCAATAACATCTCTTTACGTCAACCCACACATTGCTAGTGGGTGGGTGACAAGCACAATTTTAAGGTTCTTTTTTCAAAAGGAAATAAGCAATGAGTCAACCTGCTGTGATAAGCAGCCAGCCTAAATGTGCTGTTATGCACATAAAATTGCCATTGAGGAAATACAAAGTTCAAGTACTGCAATTCTGTTCTTGTTTTAATCATCTTGTTTTGTATGCTTGTTTGTTTTGTATTGTTTCTTTGCTTTGGCTGAGAGGAGAACTAAATGAAATCTCACGTGGAGAGAATGAGAACTCTGTTGGGAAATGGTCAAAAAGAGAGAAATGATTGTTCTGGTACCTCAGGATGTGGGCAACAAGATTCTTCTTGCTCCATTTTTAGCACAAGTTCACCATCAAGCCACTTCAGATCTAGTCAGGCACTGCAACCACCGCGCCATGTAATGCTAAATGTCTGTGATGCTAACCAAATGGTAAAACCCCCAGCTCACTTCTTGAATTGTAACCTTCATACATAATTTACACTCTGGCCTCCTATGCACCATGGGCACTTTTACACGTCCTCTGATGTGTTCTGATTAATTGAGTCTGCTGGTGCGTTCTAATCAAAATGCTCCCGTGTGCTATGGCATCTCATGTTTCAAAATAGTGGCTCATAAAGCGAGCTTTAGTTAAAGTACCCCTGCCACCATTTTGAAATGCAGGACACTGAATACACAAGATGCTGAAGGTGTTTTAATTATAGCAGCTTCTGAGAGCCACTCTATTTACAACACCCTCCCATCCCGTGCTCCCACACACACCAGGGCACATGTATAAGCACCTCATGTGATTCAAGAAGAGACTATCCCACATTCCAAGTGCATTTGATAACTGGATGTTATAAATACAAGCAAGTGTTTATAACATCTAGTTTTCTCTAAAATATATAGTTTCAAGCTTGTGCCTGAACAAGTCATAGAGGAGGGAAATCACTGAAAAGAACACTTTTGAGATAAGCTGTGCTCTTGAGAGCAACATACAATTCTACACAACATACAATATTTGGATGCTGTCTTCAACTTGGGGTTACATGGCCATTAGGTATCCACCTAATCAACTTCTGAACCGATGCAATATTCCACCAATCCATCTCACATCTCTCAAAACAGGACTTTTAGTCTGAAGTAGTCTGAAGTAATCTTACTGGCCATCTCAAAACCCTTGTGGACAGCGCTGCACCTACACAGGACAGTGCATGATCACCAGGGATCCTGGTTTTCCATTTGCTATGGAAAAATGCAAATTGTATCTTTCAACAGAGAAAAACATGGATTTTCTCCTTTAAAGGAGAAAATCACGTATTTCCCCTTTAAACGAAAAAAATGCAAGAAACCATATGCTTCCCTTGCAGGCTGATGCAACTGATAACACCTTGAGAGTACAGCTATTCTCAGTCAAATTCTTGAAAAACTTGCTCTGAAACCTAATGTTGAGCCCAACACATTTCCTTACACTTCATACTTTGACCTCCTTTGTGTTCACTGGTAACATACCATAGTTTCTCACATATAACACACCCCATAACATAATAATCACCTTGTTTTCAAAAGATCCTTCCTTGTAGTAAGTAACGGAGCAGCAGCTGCTAGGAGCAGAGCCTACTCATTTTCTGTTCTTTGGTTAGGTGCAGATTTTACCTTTGCTTTTACCCCGCCAGCAGAATTTATTCTTGCCATATTTCTTGCATGGCAATGTGCATTGTTATTTTTAGCAACCGATTTCAGGGGGAAAGTGCAAATTTTATGTCAGAAAATATGATAATAAAAATGAACGTCCCCTGCTTGGTACAACCCTGTACTAAAATCACTGGACATTAATGTACACAAAGTATCATTAATAGGAAGTGTGTTCCATTCTCTCTGAAAGTTCCAGTGAGTTATCTTTGCCTTATGGAAAAGGCTGTTTTCTTAGCTCTTCAATAACACATTTATATACTCAATTTTCCGATTTGTTTAGCATCGGAAGACTTGTTTCTATCAGCAACCTGGCATATCATTTACCTTACTTTACCTAAATCTAAACAAATGTAAAACCCACAAATATTTATGCTTTAAGTTTGTTCTTGAAAACCTCTAAATAAACCTAAAACCCACTAATATTTATTCTTTTAATTTGTTTTTGAAAATCTGTCAGGCATGATTTTTTCCATAAAGTTGTGGATAACATGCATTCTGGTAGGAGAAGCATGGATCTACATACCACAGCCTGAAGAACCCATACAATTAAGATCAGTATCTCTTTCAGCTATATTATGGTATCTTAAATAGAGGAAAATATCCCAATTAAATTGTTAATTGTTCAATGGTTGCTGCAGATAAACAAAGGTCAATATAGCAGCTAAATTAAATTTAAAATGTCTGGAACACTTCTGAAATATGGACTCACTTTTATTTCTATTCTCTCCTCTATTTAGTAACTTATAACATGTTACTATTACAGCAGTTGTTATACTCTTTTTATCAAAAGTTATTTTAAGAAAGGATCTGAGTACATTATTGTTATGCTGACCAGAACTGTAATGAAATCAACATACTCTTTACTGTAGGCATAATGTAAAGCAGATGGTTTTTTCCAGCCAATGAGTACATTAAAATCCAAACTACAATACAATGTATATAGTGCTTCTAGATTAAAGCTCTTGCATGCCAGATTTATAGCTTTGATTCACTCTGAATTTAGCGCTTAGTAGGATTTATTTCAGTGATTCTACCCTGAGGCCAGAATGAATCAGCTTTTATCTGGGATGATCATATATTGCCTAAGCCTTGCAGTTTTTCTTTTAATACACATGTAACTTTAACCTACCATTACATATATCTGAAACATATAACAAAGTGAGCTCTCACCCAACACTATAGCCAAGCAGAGTCCATTAAGGTTTGAGATAGAGTTTATGTTTAGGGTGATCTAAATAATGCTTTTAATGCGTGTCTTTTCATTTTCCTCCTTGTAATAGAGTCAGCTTTTTATGATCAGATTTACTCTCCTATAAACTTAGAACTTGCTCACAGACACCAAAAGGACATAATTCCAAGCTCCAGTTTTCAGTTTAAAGAGTAATATCTTAATAGCAAAGCAATTTTAAAATGGAATTTAATGGTGTAAGACTGGCCCTTTAATCTCTCCTACTTTTTCTCCTGTTTGTATGGTAACTTTTCAGAAATGCTTGTTCTTGAATCTGGCTTCATTTCTTAAACTACTTTATTTTTCATGCATTTAACTAGGTTTTCTTTCATGAAAAGTGTGTAACCTAAATTATAAATGAATATTGTTATTTTCCAAATGGTTCAAAACATAGTATGTACCTCATGGAACAGGTGAACAGTTCTTTTTCTTCAATGGACTACTTTTGCACTGCTCTGATAGGGCCAAGGCAGAGAAATGTCCTCTAAATCTCCTGCCAGTAAAGTAATCCTCCATAGCCAGATTTTTATGATTCCTTTCAGTCTCCAAGGCAGGGAGCGCATCAAAGATAAGGCTGGAAAGTGACCAGACAGCAATATGCACTGGCAAATATAAAATTTCTAGAGGATCAGATTCAAGCCGTGCTGGGACATCATGCAGAAAACAGACCCTGTTTGCTGCTTTCCCCTTCCTGTTTCCCCCCACAGTTATCTTTTCCCATTCATAAACACTCAGAGATCTTTAAGAATATGGAATCTAAAATAAAACAGAATTTGCCCAGCCCAAACACACCACATTTGTGAGGTGGTTGAGTCCACTGTCTCCACTCCTTTATTAGCTGGCTTGCTGTTCTGAACTTCCACTAACCAGACCACTTCACAAAGTCAGTGCTGCTTACTCAGCTCTCACAAACACAATCCTAAGGAAGCATTGCTGGTAGCAATAAGCTGTTGTAAGACTAAGAAGCTCTAGTAGCTCAAAAAGCAGCCCTTCAGATTTATTTGATGAAGCTAGCCCTTGTTTTCCTAACCAGGGCCTAAATTCAGTGTGTTTCAATATCCCCAGACTATACCTTTCTTAATTTCTCCCTACAATCATAAATACACATGCATACATCCATGATGTATAATCATTTTCAAAAAAAAGCAAAACACAATTTTTAACTGTATCACATAATACTCTGTACAACGAGTCTGAGCAACATTATAATATATGTAAATTAAGGCTTCCAGTGCCATTTTTCCTCTTTCTCTTTCTTACAGGGAGAGCAGAGAGTCATTTTCCCCCTCAAGCGTTCTAGCTATGAGGCTTATAGGAAGGTCAAAACTTAATTAGCTGTAGCAATGAAAGAAGAATGAATCTCTTTCATTCAAAATTCTCATATTAGCCTTTTTTCTGACCAGTCCAAATCCAGAAGTAGCCGACATAAATGGCTTAATAAGTAAGTGTGAGATACAAGATGATCGAAAACCAACCAGCAGAAACAGTGCAAGAAAAGAGGGTCTTCCTGCTCCCTCCTGTTTTCAAGTTAAATCCATTTAGTAACTTGTAAATTGTATGCTCTTTTTATGACACTTTTTAATTTAGTGTATTATATCTCCTTGAGGTTGAAATGTATTAAGGATCTTAAGTGGACAGATAAAATAAGACATAGGCCTTTTGAAATAATGGTTCATTTTAAAAGCAAATGTGTTGCTATTAAAATGTGCCTAATCGAATAGTAAGGGAGCTGGAAATCCTTTCACTGTTGGACACTGCCACAGAAAGCTTCCTTACAACTCCAATGTTACTGAAATTGATCCTGAAAGATACTGTATATATTTATGAATGAGGAGCACCTGGTTCCTATGCAGAGGGTTTCTCTGACAAGAGAGTTATTTTGTTACATGGAACTGGACTGAAACCACCAGTTGGGTTCCCTTTGAAAATAGACTTCAAACCATCTTTATCAAAGATTATAGAAACCTGGTAGGATATTACTGACCTGTGCCCTTCAAACTAGCTATGCAGAGATGAAAGAGTCCTTTTCCTAGTACTTTACGATCTTTTTCAACTTTAGACTGAAATGCAGTACTTTTAAATCACAGCATTGTTACAACTTGTTCACCTACCCCAATTAATGCAATAAGAATGCTTCAAGACAGCAGAATATTTAATCATTACTTCATTTTAACTACTGTATATTAAATTACTGTATTGCAGGAGACTTCCAGTTTTGTAATGAATAGCTTATTGTTCTGCATTACTTTAACTATGACTGCCTTATATTTTTCCCTATGTTTTCTCCTTGTGCTAGAGTCGTATTTTTGTGACTAAGAGGAATTTTAAACCTCCATGAAGCTATATTTTCCCTTCAATTAATAGAATTACCATATGTCCGGGTTTACCCAGACATATCCTCTTTTTAGTTCTTCCCATCTCTGTCCAAGCGTTTTTTTTAAAAAATACCAGCAAATATTTGGGATTTTGCTCTGCCTCTGCTTTCCCAGCACTTCTTGGCTAGTCCCAGCAAGAAGCCGCTTGGGCTTGGTGGTAAAGGGAGCGGGGGCAGAGCCATCATATGCAACTGCATGTGGCCCTGGCAGCTGGAGTTAAGTCTGTTGTGGGGGGCGGAGGTTGGAGGGCCGGGACTTGGGAGGCATATGTGAGCGTACATCCGTGTGTGTGTGTGCGTGCGTGCGTGCGTGCATGCGCACACGCCTGCTGGGGCTGCAGCAGGGTGTGGAGCTGGGGAAGGTGCCTGCCCCTTCAGCGAGGGAAGGGAGTGGGGGTGGTTCTTCCAAGGCAGCAGGGAGCTGCATGGGAGCAGGGCTCCAGGAGGGCAGGGGACTGTGGGTCAGGAGTGAGTGGCGCTGGCAGGGCTGGGTGGGGCTGCAGGTTGGGAGTGAGGAACACCAGCAGGGGATGAGAGTCAGGAGTGAGGGGCACCAGGAGGGCAGGGGACTGTAGGTTGAGAGTGGAGGGCACAGGTAGGGCCAAGGGACTGTGGATCAGGAGTGAGGAGTATCATCAGGGACTGGGGGGCGCTGCAGGTTGGCCATGAGGGGCAGGGGTGAGGCATAGGCATATCAATGCCCCCCCCCCACAATCATATACCCTCCTAGGAGTCCTTTTTTTCTAGACTCGAAATATGGTAACACTATAATGGAGTAATAATACATAGGATAAATTATGTCTGGCCTTGTACTAATAAATACTATGTCAAGTTAAAAAGACATCATGATTTTAGTTACGGAAGCATTGTATTTCAAGTGCAGGTTCCATTTCATTATGAAAGAGAGGGGGAATTCCATTTTTCTCTAAAGTTTTATTTGAAATGGTTTCAGATTTAATAAGGGTGTTGGTGTTATGCCCCCTGGCCCCCTACACCTTTAGTTATTCACTTCTATACAAATTATTTTCAGACAAAGGAAGTAGTTAAAGAAATCACAGATCTGTTTCAATAGAATGTATTCTAAATAGCTTTTCTTCTTCCATCACTCTATGGCTAATGTGAAGGAATAATTGCCACTCATTTGTCCACATCAAAGGCTGTAAGTTAGGTAGTAGAGGTGATTCAGATTGCCACCATGAACATCTGAGAGTAGCCTAGCATTCAGTTATGTTTACAACATAAACACTGTTTATATGGCTAATTTGTAGACTTTTCAGGAGTGCTCCTGGGTTTTCTCTAGATGCCATATAATGATATCATTTTTAAAAAATACAGTGTCTGTTATGGGACAGGGCCATGAAAAAAAGTTATACTTGCAGAAGCCACTTTTTAAGATAGTATTACCATGCCCCATATATATTGAGCATGAATCTGTCTTACAGCAATGTAAATCAGGAACAATATAATTGAACTTGATGGAATTACATGGGAATAAACCCAGCAAAATTAAGGCCAATGCTATTTCTTTTGCCAACATCATTATTCTGTAAACTGGTTTGAGAACCATTTTAATGGGGTTAATTTTCATTTTATACCATTGGACAGTAAATCTAGTGGTTTGAGGGACAGCAATGTTTCATTAGAAAATATGCTGTGGTTTAGTGATAAGTTAATGTACTTTTTGTTGCTGTTGTTGTTTTCATTGTGTATGATTTGTCAAGTATGTGTAACCTGGGTGGTACTCCAAAAGGTACCCCCTCTCCAATTGAAGGGATCAAAGCAGGTCCACAAGTGCTGTGGGAGGTGTAGGGACTCTCCTCCCCGTATAGAGCAGAGCCAGACCACCAATGGGGACTTAACCATATACCTTTTAATAATGGGAACATAATAGGCATAAATCAGAGGGTATAGTGGACACTACAATGCCCACAGGATTCAACAGAGGTTAGACACTTACAATCATTGACAAAACAGGGTTAACAAAATATAAAACAAACAGCAGAACAAATGATACAGGTTGGTGAAAGATAAAAAGACACAAAATGCAAAATGTCAAATGACAAGGAAGTATAGGGCCTTGGTTCCTGGAGGGGGAGAAAACACAATGTCTCTTTCCACTGCAAGAAGATTTACTTCTTGTTAACTCACTCAGCCCAAGTCACCTCAGCTGGAACTTGAACTCACATCTCCCATGTGGTAGGCAGGAACATGGCCATACAGCCATCACTGGTGGCACTGCTCCAGCCTGCTAGGGGTCTTGACCTTCCCGGAGCCTCACGTTGCACTGCCTGGCCTCTGATTGGAGGAGCTGGAAGCAGAGCTGGGAACCTCTCAGGTTGCTGCTCAGATCCTGGCTGGAGTGGGGGAGCCTCTCATAGGGAATCCTGGAGCCTAGTGGGGGCCCCTCCTGCCAGCCGCACGCCACGCTGCTGAGCACCCCACTGCTGCCTGCAGGTCCTGCTCTTTCAGGCTCTTCCAGGGCACTGCTCCTGCCCCGCTGGCTCAGCTCTTTGAAGCTTCTTCCTTGTTGTCCCTTGCTGGTCTCTCCCTGAGTCAGCCCACGCTGCCCCTTTTATCCCACTCTAGGTGACCCAGGGGCCAATCAGGGGACATGGGGGGCATGAATCGCTGTGGCCTGATTAGTGCAGAAAGGGAATCCCAAGTCCTCTAATCATCTTTTACCCCTTCAAAACCTCTGGGCCAAATCATTACCAGATTGGTGAGGAAAGGGAATCCCAAATCCTCCAATCATCTTTTTCCCTTTCAAAACCCCTGGGCTAAGTCACTGCTAGCTACCCCGTCACATCTGTATCAGAATTACAGCCATGGTGGCTTAAATATTCATGAAAAAACAAAGACGGTTTAAAAAAAATAAAACCACATGTTCATTGCATGTACTTTGGATCTTTGCAACTGAAATGTGAACATTCTGATGTAAAAGGATTTTCAATTTGGAAACCGATTAAGAGCACCATTATGTTTACTGTAAATGCTAGAAAAATGCATAATTCCATGAAACTATATCATGTGTTGCACATGATACATACACCCATGATTCTCTTACATGTAAAAACCTTTAGGTTAGAAACACATCATCGAAAATCTGAACAAGATTCTGGAACCTGTAACTTGCATGTAACATCACACGCTGAGTAGGTTTTTCTCTGCTACTGCAGGTCTCAACCAGGCAGGCATTCTCAAAGCATGTGTAATACACATAAAGATAGACACAAAAAATGAAAGTACAGCTTACAATTTCTTTAAAATGCATTTGCAAACAGGGCTGATGATCCCTTCTAACACTTTTGTATATCAGTCTAGTGGATAGAGAACTCACTGAAGAAGTGGGAAAGCTTTGAGAGGAGGGCACTGTAGCATCTGAGATACTAAATAGTATTTAAGCCTGGATCTCAGGCTACCGATACCATTTTGATAGAGGAGTCTAACTCAAGGAGAGAGGTGGAATTCCAGACACACACATTCACCCGACTGGCTTTATACATCACCTACATAGCTTGCTGGCTTGTGTATTGCAGCTAGAAAGTGCTTAAAGAAATCTAGTCAAAGTATAATTTGATTCATACCTCAATTTTGCTAGGAAAATGCACAGCACTGCTGTTACTAAGTACATGAGATTTCATAGGCAACAACTTACTTCATCAGATGTAGTATATCTGACAAAGTCCTAGCATTTGACAAAGCAGGTTGTTGCCTATAAAAAGTCATGCCTCTGAAACTGCTAGTTTCTAAGGTACCACACACTATTTTCCTGACTTCAGAATAACACAGATAACTATCTCTGTGCCCTTGAAAAGAAGAAATTCTGGATTCTGTTTCCAATGTTTTATAATGTATTTTACCCAATAACTACTCGCACAAATTTATTAACAATCCCAGGGGAGTCAGACACTCTCTTACTTGCTCTCCTTCTGTTCCTTCACCTCTGAATGCCCAGTGGTCTAGCTTCAACAAGACTGGAGGGTGCCTAACCCTAGCTGGGTGGATAAGCCATTGCCCTGAGGAGATGTGGCTGAAAACTCCCTCAGGAGTAGGCCAATAATTCTGTCCCTAGCAAATGTCCTAACCATCTAGATACTGGGAAGAAGATGGATGGATCTTCCCTCAACACTGCTATTCAGTGAGGCCATAGCTTCAGGCAATTAAGTTTAAGCCTGGATTCTCAGGCTACCAATACCATTTTGATAGAGGAGTCTAACTCAAGGAGAGAGGTGGAATTCCAGACACACACATTCACCCGACTGGCTTTATACATCACCTACATAGCTTGCTGGCTTGTGTATTGCAGCCAGAAAGTGCTTAAAGAAATCTAGTCAAAGTATAATTTGATTCATACCTCAATTTTGCTAGGAAAATGCACAGCACTGCTGTTACTAAGTACTTTCTGACTGTGGGCCCCTCCTGCAGGGATATAGATTGTCGCCGTGTTGGTCTAAGGACATAGGCAGACAAGGTTCCTCTCCCCATGAGTGTGTGTGGGAAGCCTGGGTGTCTGTCCCAGAATTCTTGATTGCAGTGGGGGGGAGGGGAAGCAGCTAATAAAATGTTAGGCATTGCAGTTCCTCCCATTCAGTCACCTATGTTCTTCATTGCATCTATCCCTCAGCTAATTGTGCTGTCAGTTGGTAGGTGAATCAACCTCTTCAGGACTGCAGGGTAACAGCTGGGCTCCAGATACCAGAGCTATGGTAGCTATGGCAACTTCAAAGGAGACCTTTATCAAGCGTCAAATTGTACCAATGCCATCATGGGGCAGGCCTGAGGCAGTGAGAATGAAGGTGGGTTTGTAAGCCACTCCTACTCAAGCCACTGGCACTGTACACGCTTTTGACACTTCTGATTTTTTCCCCCTTTTTATCTCCTCTTTATAGATTGTAGTTAGCACGCCACTCTTGAGGTCATACTGACTTTGCACTCATGATAACTTTATCACACCTCAGGGTTACAGATAACGTAACAAAAGTTAGCAACACAGATTTATGTTATGGCAGCCATCCACCTATATCCACTAAATCTGTCAACATTGACTTGTGGAATGTCTCATTATTGAGCTAGTGCGTGCAATAGCTTTTTTCAATTATATAACTAAGTTCTTGATTTACCTTCTCACTTTTCACATCACTTTTTATCCAGGTATTACAACATGGATTTCTGTGTATTACATTACTACAGTATCTAATATAAGTACACCGTACTCCAGGTATCTACTGTAATTTTCAATTTCCTTCTGTTCTCAGATCTATTAGGTAGTAGTAATGCACAGGATTTAGTATAGCTTTCTTAGCGAACACTTTAGTGGGTTTCTGTTTATTTCTCTCCTGTACTTTCAGAAGAACAGCATTGCTATGATCTTATAAGAAAACTCTTTTATACGTTTTATGAGGTCACAGACATTTCTTGATAGAACTACTGCTCCTTTTATTTAGCGTGTGGCAGGCCAGTTGGGGGCGCTTCTGAGCCACCCACCTCACCGTGATCAACCAAAAACCAAGCTCCAAGTGTCTTCCTTGGGGCACCTATGACTGGCCAACCCCCTTCCTGGAGCACACCTGCAAGCCTGGGGTAACCACTACCACCACCAGGGGTCTGGCCAGTGTTCAGGCCCTGTGCCTCCCAGGGTATATAGGCCTTGTAGGCCTTGTGGGCAAGATCTTGGGGTGCTTCCTTTAACCTGAAGCAAAGAAAGTAGCCTCCCTTAGTTAGCTGAGCCAAGGGAATAAAAAGGCATGCCCAATTCCTCTTGAGCATGTACTACACAGCTTGTTAGAGTGGGTAGCTTTACTGAGTAAAGATGGTAGGCTTGGGGAGGGGTACAAGTCAGAGCCCAAAGGAAGGTAATCCCAACGAGGATCAAAGGGAGCAGGAGAGCACACAAGCCTCTGTGGCTCACCAAAAGAATCCGGGAATGTCTCCTTGCTAAAAAGGAGGCTTATACCCAGTGGAAAGAAGGGGTCATCACCAGGGAGGGCTATTCTGTAGTTGCTCGGGGAGGTAGGGGGGCAGTTAGGAAGGCCAAGGCAGAGATGGAACTGGGGCTAGCTTCCCAGATTAAGGAAAATAAGAAGTCTTTTTTTAAATATGTAGGGGGTAAAAAGAAGGTCCCAGGTAATGTGGGGCCCTTGCAGGATGACATGGGTAACTTGGTCGTCACACCAGACGGCAAAGCTAACATGTTCAACGATTTCTTTGCCTCCGTCTTCCTAAGTAGGGACCAGAACAGCCACCTCCCTGCTGGGCCCCCCTCGGGCCCCGGGGGAGGCACACCTGGGCCACAGGTTAGTGAGGATTTAGTTAGGGAGCTTCTGGAGGGGTTGGACATATTCAAGTCAGCCGGCCCGGATGATGTCCACCCTAGAGTTCTAAAGGAACTGGCTGGGGTCATTGCAAGTCCCCTGGCACAACTTTGTGAGCACTCGTGGTGCTCTGGTGAGGTACCGGAGGACTGGAAGAGGGCCAACGTGGTCCCCATCTTCAAAAAAGGCAGGAAGGAGGACCCAGGAAACCATAGGCCGGTTAGTCTCACCTCAATCCTAGGCAAGCTGTTCCAGAAAATTATGCTGGCACACATCCAGGAGGGGCCAGCAGGGGACTGCATGCTTAGGGGCAACCAACATGGGTTCATCAGTGGCAGGTCCTGTCAGACCAACCTGGTGGCCTTTTACGATCAGATCACCAGATCATTAGATGCAGGGGTAGCAGTGGATATAATCTTCCTGGACTTCCAGAAGGCCTTTGACACTGTCTCTCACCCTGTTCTCATTAAGAAACTGGGGGGCTGTGGTGTAGACACCCACACAGTCAAATGGGTCGCCAACTGGCTGGAGGGCCGCACACAGAGGGTGGTAGTGGATGGGTCCTTCTCAACCTGGAAGGACGTGGGCAGTGGGGTTCTGCAGGGCTCGGTCCTCGGGCCCGCACTGTTCAACATCTTCATCAGCAATTTGGATGAGGGGATAAAAAGCACCCTGTTCAAATTTGCTGATGACACTAAGATGTGGGGGGACGTGGGTACATTGGAAGGATACAACAGGCTACAATCAGACCTAGACAGTTACAAGGGTGGGCGGATGAGAATAGGATGGGTTTCAACACAGACAAGTGCAAGGTGATGCACCTCGGGAGGAACAACCGGCACCATACCTACAGGTTGGGGAACTCCCCTCTTGTCAGCACGGAGGTGGAAAGGGATCTGGGGGTCATCATTGACTCCAAGATGAACATGGGCCGGCAGTGTGGAGAGGCAGTCAGGAAGGCCAACCGCACCTTGGCATGTATCCACAGATGCATCTCGAGCAGGTCCAAGGAGCTGATCCTCCCCCTCTATGCGGCACTGGTCAGGCTGCAGCTGGAGTATTGCGTCCAGTTCTGGGTGCTGCACTTCAAGAGGGATGTGGACAGCATGGAGAGGGTCCAGAGGAGGACCACTCGTATGATCAGGGGACAGCAGGGCAGGTCCTATGAGGAGAGGCTGCGGGACCTGAACCTGTTCAGCCTCCAAAAGAGAAGGCTGAGGGGGCATCTTGTGGCGTGTTATAAACCAGTCAGGGGGGATCATCAGGCATTGGGGAAGTCACTGTTTCCCCAAGCACCACCAGGAGTGACCAGGAATAACGGTCACAAGCTGGCAGAGGGTAGGTTTAGGTTAGATATCAGGAGGCGCTACTTCACGGTCAGGGTGGCTAGGGTCTGGAACCAACTTCCAAGAGAAGTGGTGCAGGCTCCTACCCTGGGGGTATTTAAGAGGAGGTTAGATGCACATCTTGCTGGGGTCGTTTTACCCCAGTATTCTTTCCTGCCATGGCAGGGGGTCGGACTAGATGATCTGCTCAGGTCCCTTCCGACCCTACACGCTATGAAACTATGAAAGTATCAAAAGAATACCCTGAGCAAACAGAACCGGCCTGATAATCATTCAATATGCTTTTAAATTACTGTAAGCTACCTTTCTAGTTAAGTTTCTGGAAATGTATTCATTTCAGCATCTGGCAGAGAATGAGAGTTGTAGAGGTTCCAGTTGCTGTGTAAGAATCCCAACATAACTCTCTCTTTTTTCTGGAAAGCCTCTCTCTTAAATAGCAATCCTAACCTCACCTTCTAGACCCAATCAGGGGCAGTTGTTTGAGGCCAAGGTGAACCAACTAATGTGGAAAGCATCACACCTTAACCTCGACTCAAGCCCCTGCCTCCAGGTCATGAGGCTATAGTTCAAAACAATAGAGGCTAGGTAAATCAGATCACATACTCTGTAACCTGAGGTAACCAGATTGATGGACAGGTGAGAAGACAGAGACACAGAGGGAAAAAACCAACAACTTTAAGGCAGGAGTTTGGGATGGAGTACCTTAACATAGACTATTTGTTGGCGATTGACAGTCTTTAGGTATTTATGGATGGATGGGTGATCCCTGATTGACCTCTTGGGATATATTTCCATATCATATATAGCAAGACAGAGGTCCAGTTTGTTTTCCTTTTTAAAAAACACATGTGCTTGAGTATATTTTCGACAATTTTCACAGTTTGTCTGCTAATTCCCTTGAAACTCAGGACTATTACTATATGCATATTGCTTAAAATCCCAGTGCTTTTAATGATGGTCTATATATTATCGCTCATGTTCTGAAAACTTCATCAGCCATTCCATGTTGTGAAAAAATACCTCAAGCAATGCACCATAGTATATTATCAACTACTCACCACTAGAAATACAGAATGTGTTGTTGCTTCTGCAGTCCCATCTGAATCATTTACTTTGGAACAATGCCTGTTCATTTCCTTCTCTATCACTTATCTACTGCTTATTAACTGGATTGCAGTAACAGATGAGAGCCCCTAGCATAGACCAGAACCCTACTGGGTTTAGTCCCTGTACAGAAAAAAAATACGTGTAAAATGTCTTTCTCTTTCTTACATTTAATACTTCTAGAGAAAAAAGACTACTTCACACGGGAAACAGTATTTACAGAAAGTTTACATCATGCATATATTATTAAGGTCTCTTACAAAAATAGATAATTAAAATTGTTTGTAGTAATCAATCATAAATAAGTCTAGATGCTGAAGTACTGTCATTCAGCCTACCTCCCCTGATCTCAGTGGAGCTATTTGATCAATATAAGCCCATAATTTAAAGGTATCATATGCAAAAAAAGGCTAACTACGTAAGATATCTGTAGTGTATTGTAAAAAATTCCTGTGAAAGAGTATCCATATACAAAAGAGTATACATGTACTGTAGCCAATTTTCAAACCACAATATCTTAGCCGTCTTTATTTTGCAAAACACCGAAAGCAATAACATATTGTTACATTGCCAAGATATTTTTAACCAGACTTTTTTGTTAGATAAGCACAATAGCATCCAAAATGAGCAAACTCTCTCCTTCTCTCACTCTCTTTTTTTTTAAATACATATACCTTAAACCAACTAAACTCATTTTTCTTTCATTCGTGGGATAGAAAAGTTATGGACCTATAATTTTAAAATGGTCTAAAGCCAAAACAAGCTATTACCACTACAACTGAGGTACTATATTCTATTTTGATTTGCTTTTACCTCAAGGGAAGTATTTTAAACAGCTATTCAATCAAGGCATATCATATTTTGACATTTTGTTTTAAAAGTCAATTCAGTGAGAGTGTAAATCTTACCCAGAGACTTATGCAAGAAGTAAGAATTTCCTAGGGTGCTCTTATTGAACAACTGCATAAAATTACATAAGCTTTTGAATACAAGTTTGCTTCACATCACAGCCAAAAGTCAAGACATCTACATTTCTTACACAGCTACATTTTGGCTTTACAAATAAGTTTGTCCTACTATGCACACGCAGAAGAAATTCCCCCAGGGCACGTCCGCACATGCAAACACATGTGCTTGCAGTAGCTCAAATAGAAGCGGTGCAAATTTCAGCCGGGGCTTTTAACTCAGTGCATATGCTTGGACATGCACTTTGTTGTGGAGCAAATTGTGCCACTTGGGGCAAAATAACCCTGCCTGGCTCCTCCTGGATCTCCAGCCAGGGGGAGCTAGAGCCAAGGGCCAGCACATGTACTGTCCCCAGTAATACAAAAAACTGCCCTGTCCTGACCCCAGCAGTACAAAAAGCTGCCCTGACAAGTAGTTCAGGGCTACTTGCTCTCAGGAGTTTCTGGGGCCTGGTCAATTGGTACCTGGGGACACTACCCCTTGTGCCAGCTGGACTGCTGAGGCAGCCCTGAGAGTTCCCTGCACCCTCTACCCACTGCAGCAGTCTGTGGAACAGGCGGGGTAGCATTGCGGGGGCTGGGAGAGCAGGCGGGGCCGGCAGGGGTCCCTCCCATAATCCCCTACCCCCCTCTTCCAGCCCTTCCGACCCCTTACTTACGGCACTGGAGTCCTGGTTATGAAGCAGCTGTTTTAGCAACCAGGTGAAGGGCTAACCACATAGACGCTTTGGTAGCCAGAGCATCTCCATGGAGGACCCAGCCTCCGGCTGCCTCAGGGAACAGTCTGGGACTGTGCCCTGCCCCATTTTTTTAAACTTCGGTTTCTTCAGACCCCTGGATATCCAGGAGCCTAATTTTCTCCTGCAACAGGGAACATTTTTTCATTCCCACGCATGCCTCTTGCCCTGTCTCAAAGGGGTGCACGCTTGTCTGGATGCACCCCCAGAGACAAAACCCCATCTGCAAATGCTAGTCAGCATCTAGACTGTGGAGGAAGGGGGTTGGGGAGGGGAGTTGTGTTCACCTTGTGTTCCTCTCCGCACTACAAGACTTAATGTTTTAAGGCCAGGATTTTAGGTCTTCTGTTCTTTGAGTCTCCGTGGCAGGATAAAGTGACTCAGAAATCTCATAAAAAGATCTGTTCCTTGTAAGTGATCAAAAAAATCCTAGAGTAACTGAAACTTTTAAGTAATGTAAAATAGATTTTGCTTGTTCTTGGGCATCATTAATGGAATTGTTTTTCAAGTTCAATACACCTTCAATTCTGAAACCCTACTCACTGTACTGGGGTTCCACAGATGTCATATATGAAGGAAATGGAGTTCAGCAACTGTGACTGGTGTCATAATTTGGCCTGTAGAACCTTGCTGCTGTAAAGAATAATGTGCAAGGTTGAGGGACTCTTAACTTTTAAATTCCAGGTTAAGTCTGTAAGAAGCAGCTTTTATCAAAGAATCATAGAATCATAGAAAATGAGGGTTGGAAGGGACCATGAAGTAATCTAGTTGAACCTCCTACTCAAAGCAGCACTGTCCCCAAGTATATCATCCCAGCCAAGGCTTTATCTAGTCAAATCTTAAAAAACTCTAAGGATGGAGAATCCACTACCTCACCAGGTAGCCTGTTCCAGTGTTTTACAACCCTCCTAGTGGAAAAGTTCTTCCTAATATCTGACCTAAACTTCCCTTGCTGCAACTTGAGACCATTGCTCCTTCTTGTTATCTGCCATCACTGAGAACAGTCTAGCTCTATGCTCTTTGGAACCACCCTTCAAGTAGCTAAAGGCTGCTTTTGACCTTTCTCTCAACCATTTCCATGCCACACATTCTGATTCCAAAGCATAGAAGCCCAGGATGCTGTATTTTTAGAGCAGAAATGCATGTTAAAGTGAAGAGTCCAGATATGTTAAAATCATGTGATCCCATAAAAGCTTTCAAGGCTTTTCTGTGAAACACTTCCCAAGGTTTAACCTAACATCTCTTCTCCTCCTTCTTGTAGTTGGCATCCCTTTTCTATCCATCACTTCTTCCATACTTGACCCCAAATTGTTAGGAGGTTACTTTGTGAATGTAAATAGCTTGAACAACAGTGTCTAGGGCTAGAGACTGACATTACACAAACTGTTTTAAGTGATCAGAAACTGGTTTAAACCAGTAACAGAACAGACATTCAGAACAGACAGTTTGAGAATGGCTGAAACTGGTTTCAGATAAACTGGGTTGAATGTAGTATCAGACTTAACTGATTTGACTCAAACCGTTTAGTTAATGTCTGTCCCAGACCCCTTCCTGGTTAACTTAAACCAGAGTCCCACACTTCCCTTTGTAGAGCTGGGTGGGGCTCTGCTTCAGAGAGGTGGGCTGGCCCTTCCCCTCCGCTCCCTGGCTGGAGCTTCAGCAGAGACAGCAGGCACAAGTTCTGCCTGGCTTCCCAGTGCCCCACCCTAGTCAAGCAGAGATCCCCCCATCATGAATGGTAGCCAGCATGTGGTATGCTAGCTAATGCTGAGAGGTGTCTGTGTAAGGCAGACAAGACAAAGGCAGACAGGACAGTGTCCATTCAGGGCTTTTTGCAGCTAAGCAACAGGTCAGCTGGAAATGTTCCTCCATTCCTTCCTTCGAAAAAGTTGTTTAAGAGCATGAACTAATGAGAAAAGTTTTTGTTTTCTTGAAGGGGTGCTAAATGCTGTGTTATCAACTCCCTGCTGGCTCCCTCCCTGGTCAGGAGCAGCAAGGGGGGGGAACCCCACCCTAATCAGAGCATCCTGCTGGGACCTTGCCATGCCCACCCCCTCAGCTCAGGGCTGTAGAAGGGAAGAGAGGGTTGTTCTAGTGGTGCCTCTCCCAGCTTCTAGCCTGAGCCACTGCAGGCATGTACCTGCATTTTCTCAGTCCAGATGAATATTTGTGTACTTGCAAACCAGTTCAGCTTAGCCAGGTTAGACTAACCTGTAAAGATTGAATCAATTCCAGCTTAGATTTTTTAAATGACTGTCCCTAGCCTGGCAGCCTACATTATTATACCATTACCCTTACCCTTTTCAAGGTAGAGCTCTAATTGACATTTGCTGTGAACCATTCCTTTTGTCTTAGCCAACACATTTTAACAACACATCTTTAAGTCATAAACAAAACAATCACTAAGTGATTGTGAAGGTGTCCAAATTCCATTGTGAGATGTGTGTCTAACTCCCTTTGGCTCCTTTGAAAATCCCTGCCTTTATTCATACTCCAGTCAGCATCATCCTTGTAAACCCAAAAAGAAAAATATTCATTACAGATAATTAAGCACCATAATTATTGAATTAGCTGTCAGTAATGGAGAGAAGGCACCAGAGAGCCTGCACAAACTTGAAAAAATGTGGTGTTATAAATTCACATAACTGATCTTACACTGTTCATGAGAAGATACTTTCTTACTACAGAAGCCTCCTAGAAATTGAATCCAGCTATTAGCAGTACTCATTAATTTCCCAGAAAGATGATCTGAGTTTACAGGCCAAAATGTTGGTTTTAAAAACAAAACAAAATATGGTTCTAATAAAATTTATGTTCTTTTAAATTGCTCGATTTCAAATTTGTTGTTGCAAGTCCCAGAAATAACCACACTTTTAAAGTCCTTTCTTCAATTTATAAAATATGAAGAACTTCATACTATCTATATTTATTAACTCCTTCCTTGGTTATTAATCCTGTATTTTGATTTCATGAAAACAATCTTGTGTGTGCCACAGCTCTCACATTGGTGAGATCACAGAAAATGTTTCACAGAGTCGACTGACCCTTAGAAACCTGCTCTAACTTGTTCCAAAACTCTAATGTAGATAAGGCTGTGTAAACATTAGCATGATCCAGATCCTCACAAAGAAGCCGGGCTTTCCACTAGGCTGCAACCCAACCAGCTAGCAGAAGTCAATAGTGCTGTGTCTACCAGGTTTATAATGTATTTATAATCAAGGCAGTCCCAATGGTACCTTGGAAAATATCTAGCAAATTATTCAAGACCAGTTATATATGACATAGGATATTGAAATGAAATATTTAAAAAATATTTTGTGTTCAGATAATTGTTGGTACCAGTATATTGGATTCGGTTCTACATTACAGATTTGGTTCTACATTGGAATTTCCTAGACAGTGTTGTGCTAGCAGATTTTCTAACTTGTTGGCACCAGCTTTTAAAGGAATGTGATTATAGAGATGGAGAGTTGCTGAAATAAGAGACTCAGGAAGTCAGGATAGCTATTAAAAGAACTATTGTATTTATAGGGCTTCCATACATTTCTAGCATGCAGAAAGAAGGCATCTGAGGCTGAGGTAGTGTCAGTTCCTGTCTGATGAAGTAGGCTATGAAACTGATTAGCAGTGAGCTTTGCTGTCTGAGGAATTTAGTGATGCAATGAATCAAATTTCTGAACCATTCTGAACTCGGAACACAAATAATCAATGGGAAGATCGTACAAATGTCCATTCACTTGGTAGATGGTAGATAGTATTACTATATATAAAACTAACAGCATAATTATCTTGACAATTATCCAAATATATTGCACTGTTATTATTCTTTACCTTACCCTCAGGGCCTAAGTCACAAAAGCAAGGAAGCTTTGGATCCCAAAAGATTCAAGTGATAGTGAATACTTGCAAATGTCTGTACTGTGTTTCCAACTGAAAAGAAAACAGATGTCAGTGTGATGTCCTGGTCACAGCTTATTTATTTACTTTTGTAGAGTTGAAAGGCTGGAAATATGGGGTTTGTGAAAAGCTTCATAGAATCTAGCTAAAGAATTGCATACACCAAGGATGTCACTCACCTGTGGCTCTGGGCCAGATCAGAACTGTGGGGTTCCTTGCAAACCAGTTCCAGCCTGAGGGCTGCCACAGTAGCCACCACAGTGCTGGCACAAAGGGATCCAGCAGCAGCAGCGAGGGGGTCAGGGCCACTAGTCCACGAATAGTCATGGTGAGCTATGTTTACTGTCTATGGCCCTACCTATCAAAGCCAAAGGGCCCTGGATTCTGTGGCACACCACATCCCCCAGCTTCCGGTGCCTGACAGTACCCCAGTGGGCTGGATAGAGAGGCTCAGTGGGACAGATCTGGCCCATGGGCCATATGTTTGACACCCCTGGCATATACAAAGTGGAGGAGTCGCTAATTCAGCATTAGGATTTTGACCCATACTTGGGGGCCATTGGCACCATAGCTGTGCTGGCAGAGCTACAGCAGCGGAGCCCCTAATGGAGACATGGCATGTGGAAGTAGATTTTTTTTTGTCTGCTCGTTCCTCTACACAGTCTTCATAAATAACAAAAAGGTGGAAAAAGCTCTATTTTGTTGCCAGATGCATCCACCACAGGGTCTTTTTCTACTCCCAAAGCTTCTTAGCTCCTAAGTTATCTAGTGCAAGGGCTGGCAAAAATTTCCAGTGTGAGACTGGAATTACCCAGCTGGCACAGCTTCTCTCTGGTGCCCCATTGTGTCATAGCATGGGCAAAATGTCCAACCACCCATCTAGAGCACAGTGCATTGTACATGATGTGTGTATGTGCTGGAGGAAATGAATACATTGCAGAATTGAGAAAGGGAAAAAGATTAATATTTGAATTTACTTTTTAAGTTTTCAGCTTTAAACTACCATAAAATTAGAACTAACATACTCATTTTACAGTCAATTCACTGAACCCTTTTTCTTCTTCACGATTTGTCTGCAAACAGATTATTAATTTGCTCACTTTTCAAAGTGATTGGAAGATTCATTTTTACAATTACATGTTTGATCTATGCAATCTTTGTGAACTATGCCAGTGAGTTCTGTCATTCATTCACTGGTCATTTTTGTTCCTACTTCCTCACTGAATGTGGTAATGCCTTTAGCCTTGAGGTGGGATCAGGATAACACTGAATAAGCACTCTTATGAATAAGTTACACTTCTAAAAGCTTATGCAATTGATGACAGTGGTACAGAGAATAGTAAAGCTACGTAAGTGAGTAGTATCTTATTAAAATAGTCACAGGCAGAAATATCCTATTACCAGATGTCTATGATTTGTTGGCTTCACAAGAAGTAGTTTGTAAGAGGGATTTAAGGCCCCAGTTAACAAAGCACTAAAGCTTGCATTTAATTTTTTTTTAGGTAAGACTCATGTAGATGTTTAAACATGTCTACAGAGGTGATTGCTAAATAGGATAAAATGAGCTCTTTGCAAGTTTTGATGAGAATTGTGTCCATGTATAAGCAGCATAGGAGAAAATATAGAGGTGTTTGTGGCTGTTTCCAACTTTGGATTTACACCTGCCTTTGGTGAATGTACGTGTGAAAAAACTTCTGTCGTGCAAACATTTGCAAAGAACAAAAGAACCACACATTGACTAAACTAAACTAAACCTAGTTTCTAATTAAATGAATTCTTTTAGACCTGGTCTATACAGTCTTCAGGGCTGTTTGTTCTTATTTCTGAGGGCGCTCATTGGCCAGACCCACTTAAGTGTATAAAATGAAGTCATTTTCTGGATGTGGAAAATCATGCATTTTCTCAGTTGAATTAAATGTTTGCTGCAGTGCAAACCTCTGGGTAAACCGTTATATTTTCATAGAAATATGATGAAATTATGAAAGTTTAAATGTTTTCAGTTCAGTTCAGTCAGCAAATATTTCATGGAGTTCTGTTATGACAGTGCTCTTGCTGAAAGGAAACAGCCTGACATTTATGAGGATGGATTTCATCACCATCTAATCAATGTTCTCAGTTTATTATAGACTGGAACTCTTAAATTGCAGAGTCACAGTTTTTTAAGGTTCTTTTTGCTGCATATAATACAGTCATGCTTTGTGTTTGTAATCCATATTCTGTAAGTACTGAGCCTTTTGAATGACAAAACCTGAGAGATACCTGTGAATTGAAAGCAGACAGCAATGAGCATTGCTGCCTTGTATGGTTGAACAGCAGCAGAGAGCTGTCTAACCAGTGCTCTGCCACCTTAAAAAAAAAAAGCCCTCATGTCTTGTGAACTGGTATGTGTGAGCTTTAGTGGACTGTGGTTGAATATTAATCATTCTAAACAGGAAAAAACAGAATCTACAATGGAGCAAAGCAATAAGTAAGCTCATCTTAATTTTGCTACTTCTCTCCCCTCCTTCTCACAGCAGAATAGGAATTTGTACAGCATAACTAATTAGGAGAGGATTAAAAAGCCCTGTGATTGGGGCTGGAATGAAATGTTAAAAAACCCTATAAAATGAATACGCCTTTTAAGTCTTTTTTAAAAGAGGTTTCATGAAGCTTTTATTTCTTTATGTGATATTTGTAATACACCATGGATAAACCTAGCAATATAATAAGTTTAAATGTCTGTTCAAATGCAATTTATTCACAGTGCTGTTTAATTCTTTTTGTCTGGGACAGTGTTGGGAGGCAATTTTGCAGTCAGTTGATAGGATTCATTAGGCTCCAGTTTTATATTAGTGATTTTATAATATTATTTGGTATTGATTCAAGTATTTACAGCTTTGAAAAAGTAAGTTTTCATAACTTCTAATTTAAAAAACCCTCTATTTTGTCTGCTAATAAAGCTGATTATCAAAAAACAGAAAAGTCTAGAGCTCTCCTTTCTTATATCATAGCTTAATCTTTATTCCACTGAGGGCCCTGCTATACATTCCACTTTGAGCTGCTCAAATTTTGATCAGTGTTAGTACTAACTCTAGTTTGGAGCAGCTACAGGAGCTGCCTAAAATAAATGTGCAACAAAGCCTTAAGAGTTCTGGCAGAAGATAGTGGCAACAAAGAGGACCACTTGCAGGTAGTGGGCAGCCAAGTTCCCAAGCTGAGAAATGGGAACTTTATCCATGACTTTGATGTCCACTTCCATGCTAGTCCATCTTGAAAATTGATCTCACCTAGTTTAATATTGTTCCATATAAAATACTGACTAATAAAGTTGGCATATGCACATGAGTTTTATTTGGCAGATCCCTAGGCATCTGTCTTGCATTTCCAAAGCACCATGCATACCTCTGGGGCTGAATAAGTGAGAGCTTCAGGGTGGGAGGAAGATGATCTTCTGAATTTTTCACCTCTTATCTCACTCAATTGGCATATCCTAAAGCTTTGTATATTAATTCTCTTCACTGATATCATCAAAAAGGAATGCATCTTCAAGCACAATTAAAGCTCAGACTTCCTCAGTTTATAGTAACTTTATGGATATAGGTAAAATTTTTAAACATCCTAATAGGCTTTGGCTTTTCAGTTCCATTTTCAAAAATATGATCCAATGACATTTAAACTAAGTATCTTTTAGTTTCTCTTTCTTCAGCAAATTATATTAAAGGATAACTTATACTTTCTCCAGATATTTGAAGTTGAAAATCAGAGATACTCACCAAAGGAGAATCTAGACCAGAGACAAAATTCCTTGATTGAAAGATGATAAGTTTACATCTTTGCTATGCCAAGGCTTACACGGTTCATAGATTCATAGATGCTAGGGTTGGAAGGGACATCAACAGATCATCGAGTCCAACCCCCTGCCCTGGGCAGGAAAGAGTGCTGGGGTCAGACAACCCCAGCCAGATGCCTATCCAGCCTTCTCTTAAAGACCCCCAAGGTAAGGGAGAGCACCACCTCCCTTGGAAGCCCATTCCAAATTTTGGCCGCTTTTACTGTGAAGAAGGTTTTCCTGATATCTAGCCTAAATCTGCTCTCTGTTAGTTTGTGACCATTGTTCCTTGTTACCCCAAGAGGAACCCTGGTGAACAGAGCTTCCCCAATCCCTTGCTGTTCCCCACACCCCCCGCCCAACGAATTTGTAGGTGGCCACAAGATTACCTCTCAGCCTTCTCTTGCGGAGGCTGAAGAGGTCCAGGTCCCTCAGTCTCTCTTCATAGGGCTTGTCCTGTAAGCCCCTGACCATATGAATGGCCCACCTCTGGACCTTCTTGAGTCTATCAACATCCTTCTTGAAGTGGAGTGCCCAAAACCAGACGCTGCACTCCAACTGCAGTCTGACCAGTGCCGCATAGAGAGGAAGTATCACCTCCTTAGTTCTATTTGTCACGCATCTGCTAGTGCATGATAAAGTGCAGTTAGCTTTGCTGATGATTTCAGCACACTGACAACTCACATTGGACTCATGTTGATCTACTTGCTACAAATCCATGTGTTGGTTGCCCTGCTGCATTGTTTTTCCCAATGGACTCCCAAAGATATGATCCTTCCTAACCTTTTCAAAGACCTTTCCAAGGTTGGAGGTGAGACTGATTGGCCTATAATTACTCAGATCCTCCTTCTTCCCCTTCTTGAAAATAGGGACCACATTGGCCCTTTTCCAGTCCTCTGGGACCTGACCAGAGTGCCACATGCACTCAAACAGCTGTGCCAGTGATTCTGCTGTGACACTGGCCAATTCCTTCAATACTCTCAGATGCAGCTCATCCGGGCCTATTGACTTGGACACATCCACTCTATCCAAGTGACTTTGTACCAAGTCAGCGTTGACAGTTGGTGGGCTGGTGTCCCTCTGATGCCCGTCTAAGAACCCATTAGGAGGCTTATCTTGACCCCTGTTCAAGAACACTGAGGCAAAAAACTCATTGAATAGCTCAGTCTTGCCCCTCTTGTCTGTTACTAATTACTCCTTGTTCAGTAGGAATCTTATGCTTCCCTGCACCTTCCTTTTACTCCCTACGTACCTAAAAAAAGACTTTTTGTTGTTTTTAATTTGTATTGCCAGCCTCAGCTTTGTAGTTGCTTTGGCCTTTCTAACTGCCTCCCTGCAAGTGCAGGCCAAGTAGATATACTCTCCTTGGTAGCTTCCCCCTGCTTCCACAGCCTATATGCCTTGTTTTTTGCCCTTAGGCTCCCCTGGATTTCCCTGTTTAGCTGAGGAAGTTGTAGAAGCCATTATTTTATGCAGATTGAATTCTTGTGAATAAAAAGATCTATCCTGATAACATAAGATGTACTTCTGAATTAAGTCCCAATGCTACAATTAACCGTGTGTGACTGTACTATCTCAACCACTCATTGACAGCTCCACTGCTTTTGCTGTGGTTTGCATAGACACAGCAATTAGCTATGCACAAATAATTATAAGACCTGAGACATACATTTTAATAAAAGCAAGGTGGGTGGGTTATTTTTTTTCCATACTGGTTCTGTGGTAGTGAAGAAATGTAAAGGTTCCCCACAACTATTTTACATGACACTGGCTTTTCCTGTGACTAACTCAGAAAATAACTGTAAGAGAAGCAGATATGGTAAAAAACCAAAGATCTTCTGTTCTTTGTGGAAGTACAGTACCAAAAAACAACCTACCACCTATGGAAACTGTCATTAAAAACATAACTCTGATAGATTCAGGACTCGACAAAAGACTCCTTGTTTTTTCATATAAAGTACAGTCTTGTGATGTCAGGGTTATCACAGAGAAAGAACTATACAAATCACAACAGAGAGAAGATTGAATGTGAAGATAATGAAACACAGATGTTTCTCAGGCAAGATGCTAAGCTGAAAGTTTAGCTGTACAGACATAAGAAATAGGTGTTGTATGGCTCATATGCTGCATGCCAAGAATTATGCAGAAATATGACTATGCCTCATAAACTGCTGCCAAAATTTTAACAAGGAGCTCCCTCAAAACAAGGCTTGCCACAGCTGGCAGAAAATATAATATTCTCTTCTACCTCCCTTCTCTAAGTGTTTATGGTCTTTGTCCCCATCAGAACATTTCTCTGTCATCTTCTTTCCCATTTGGCAGGTTTGGAGGCTGTGCATAGGGGAATAGTAAGGTTCCCTGTTTGGTAAAGTATTGGGAGAGCAAGTCTTCTTGACTGCTTGGTGGAGGGAGCGGTTCTACATATTTTGTTGGTTTGTGCTAGGTTTGGAAGCAAGTTTCTCTTGAGTAGTATGAAGAGACCTATTCTAGGTTCTTCAAATTCTAAGGTTGCAGATGAACACTTCGGGTTACAGAAACTGTAGGACATTTGTTCATTACAGAAGCACCTGCCCCATCTGCTTTGAACCTTTAAAGAGAGTTAATATACAAAGCTTTAGGATATGCCAATTGAGTGAGATAAAAGGTGAAAGAAATTCAGAAGAGTGTCTTCTTCCCATCCCTAAAGCTCTCACTTATTCAGCTCCAGAGGTATGCATAGTGCTTTGCAAAGGCAGACAGGACAAAGGCATACAGAACAGTGTCTGGTTAGGGCTTTTTGGAGTTAATCAACAGGTCAGCTGGTAATGTCCCTGTGTTTTTCTTTGGCAAAAGCTGGTTAAGAAGAGCTTGAACTAATGAGAGAGCCTTTTGTTTTGCCAATAGGCTGATAAACATGTAATTTTATCAGCCCCTTGCTGGTTGGCAGCCCTGTCAGGTTTACAGATAGGTTTGCAGACAGGGAGAGGGAGATTGAAAAGTTCAGTATCATCATCATTCACTGCACACACCCTCTTTGCCTCAGAGTGCTAGACAGAGGCTGGGAGCTGGCAACGCTGTGCCCCTCGAGCAGTGAGCAGATGTGGGGGGAGGGGAGGAGATGGGTAGAGGCCAGGATGGGCTTCTCCCTAATCAGAGCATCCTGCTGGGGCCTGGCCATGCCCTCCCCTCCCCGCCCCAGCTCAGCACTGTGCAAGGGCAGGGAGGGCTATTCTAGCCTGAGCCACTGCAGGTATGTACTGGCATTTCTAGAATGTAAAGGGAATGTCTATCCACCTTGAAATTGGTTCAAGCTTTGCATGTTAGACTAACCTGCGAAGATTGAATCAATTCAGGCTCAGGGGTTTTGAACGTCTCTCCCTAGCCCTCTTGTCTTACAGATTTGAACCAGTTTAAGTTCAAACTTAAGTTCTGTCAATGTGTAAGTTCTGTCCCTAAATGATTTATGTTAGAATTAACTGTGAGCTCCTGAAATTGTTGAATTATGCCCCCAAAGCTTGTTTGCATTGACTCTGGATAATTTAACTTATTTTGTTTTGTGTTTGTAATTATCATGCAACAGGGATTTTAATTTAGTTGCCCTGAGTAATTGGATACTCACTGCTTCTGAGGAAGTATAATTTGGAATTCATAAGCTATTATCTTTGATGCTTCTCAATGCATATCAGCTCAAACCTGTTAAAACAGAGCTGCCAGCTACCATTTGCTGCTCTTTTTTCTGTATCTTCTGATGCCAGAAGGACACTCTATGAAAGGTCTTTAAAACGTTCAGCTGGGTTTAAGATAACTAAATTACAGACTATGGTTATCATGTAAGTACTCAATGCTTACATGATAAATAAACTAGGTTTACTTGCTAATACCATGTATCTGCTGTAATTACATGTTCTTGAAGATTAGTTAGTTATCCAAAATGAATTTGATAGCCTCTCTGTGTTAACAGACAAGAGAAGCTTGCATTGTGTGCGTTCCTTCCCTGATAACACTTGTGCAGCAAAAAAATGGATTGAGTGTGCCAGAGGTCTGGCTGTTTCCCATAACACAGGCTGGTTGTTTCAAAGCAGAGAAATCTTTAGGCACAGTAGCCTAGAAAGCAGCCCTTAAGTTATAGAGTAAAATATATACATAACATTAAAAACATATTTACTGTATTTCAGGTGCATTGGCTGAGAACTCAATGTTAATGATCTGATGCATTTTCAAGAGTATTGCACATTATAACTAAAATATATTTGGGCCTCCAGAATAAAAATATCACTGTTAAGAAATGTATTCTTTAACTACTAAAGTGTTAAGTGTGTGTTATTTTGTATTTATTCAATCAGTATTCGTTTTGTCACAAATAATTTCCTTATTTTTTCCAGTACAGCATAAGAAATTCATGAATTTGTTGAAAGAAGGAAAAAATGTGATTTTCCATTGTTTTTGATAATAGGACAGCTGATTCTTAATGTTCTATTACTGATTATATACTGCTGATCCAATTTCAAGTGAAGTTCCCAGGGTTTGGTCCTGGGGCCAGTTTTATTGAGTATCGTCATTAATGATATGGAAGATGGGATGGATTGAACCCTAAGCAAGTTTGCAGGTGACACCAAGCCAAGGGAAACAGTATACACAGACTAGGATTTAGTAACCTAACAAATTGGAGGACTGGGCCAAAAGAAATCTCATGAGGACAAGTGCAAAGTCTTGCTCTTAAGACAGAAGAATCCCAAGCATCAATACAGCCTTGGGACCAACCGGCAACAAGGATCAATGATTTCAAGCTGCATCAAGGGACGTTTAGGTTGGATATTAGGAAAAACTCTCTCACTAGAAGGGTGCTGAAGCACTGGACTGTGTTACATAGACAGGTTGTGGAAACTCTTTCCTTGGAGGTGTTTAAGGCCTGGCTCAACAAAACCCTGGCGGGGATGATCTAGTTGAGGATGGTCCTGCTTTGAGCAGAGGGTTGGACTAGATAACTTCCTGAAGTCCCTTCTAACCTTAATTTTCTATGATTATTTCCATTTAAAAACTTGAAGGGACTAGATTAGCCTCAGAGAGACATTAGCTACTTAACAATTATTTCCTAATTAGAAGGAAAGTTAATGTTATGTAGACCTTGACGCACACAATAAATAGTCTTCATCAGTTTTGCTTTAGATGGAAATATACTTAAGATACTCTTTGCACTCATTTGACTTGATGTGGGATACATTTCACATATTTTTTTTCATCTTCCTACCACTGTATCTAACAAAATGGCATGAAATGATCAGCCACATAAAATTTTACCTTTTTTTTTTGGCCATATATAATATAGCAATTATATGGTAGGGAGAAAAATAAAAATATTGGATAAAATAGGCAAGTATTAAATTGGAATATGCACTTCAGTCACAAAAAATAAATTACCAATATGCTTTGAGCCTGAGAGTACTAATGTAAAATGTTCAAAAAAGAAAACTTATTTCACCACCTCGTTCTCTGTATGCATCTGAAACAAAAGGCCTCGACATTTGTGGCATCAGATCACACTTTCTTCTGAGCCTTATGTGAAAATCATCTATTGTCTCTGTGCCAGCTCTTGCCTCACATATGATTACGGTGAGAAATATGAGGCATGCACCCACAACTGATGGGTTAGCAAAGCATTTTAAAAATGGTTCAGATGTATCAGTACAACAACTGCACTTCTGGCTTTGTGTTAATCTGTTCTTGCAATCTGAGTTACAAGTTTCACAAGAAATGGATTCACACTGAGAAAAAAAACACATTCCTTTTTTCTTTCAAAGACAGAAAGAAAGAGAGAAAGAGAGAAAAAGTTAGTTGCTATATCAAATGGAATAAGTCTGTAGCACACTTGCAGAGCTTGTCATGTGTAATAAATAATTTATGCTTGTCCTTAACTACTATTAAACAAAAGCTAAGAAGAAATACACCACTTGCTGAAAGAAGTGGGGCTTATTTTTGAGGACTGGAACCAGATTTAAATATCATTTTTCCAATGTTAGAAAAATCTGAAAACCAAAAGTTACCAATATCTTAACATAAATGTTATAAAAAACACAGGTATTGAAAGATACCTGTATGATTCTAGTTAGTAACTGTTTTGTTAATAATTAGCTTATACATGTGTACCTGGGCAGGAATTCCTGAAAGACTGAGTGTGACCATGGACCTTGTTTTAAATGTACCAGTATAAGTGACTGGTCTATACCTGTAACAGAACACAAGTTCGGCACATATAGACTGGTTTAACAATGACGGAACCCCATCTAATATTTGCCCCCTGCACCAGAGGGCGAATGTGTTTTGTTCGCTACTGATCTAAATTATGCCAATTACAGAAAGCCATATAACTTAGATCAATTCTACCTTAGGCTTTTTGAATGTCTGTACTTAGCTCAAGTCTCTCAAGTTCTTTTTTATGCTTTTTATCTTTCTAACTGCAGTCCATTTACTGGTTCTGTCATTTGGCTCCTTCCATATGGTTTTTATTTGGCTTGATATGGTAGTACCATGTCTTTTGGACTAGATTTTACCCCATGTATTGTCAGGAGAGCTGGATATCCTGGGCACAGCTACATGTTCATTAATGTGCCTTTGCATATTATGTTTAGTACCTCTAATATGAGGTACAACGTAAAGGTGCATTAGCCTGCACTAATGCTTGGTAGCAAAGGCAAACAGTTTTTTTGTGATGCTTAATATGCAGTAGACTAATTCTACTGTACAGTAGTGCATTAGCAGAGGTTTTGCCTTGATGTGCTAATGCATAGGAGAATAGACTACTGTACATTAGGGCTGTGCAAAGCGTCAGGTGCTGATTTGATTCAGAGGAGATCTGGCCCGATTTGGTGGCCAAATCTCTGAACTGAATCAAATCAGAGGACCAATTAAAATGTCCAAATCAATTTGAAGCTCTCCAAATCAATTTTAAAAAGATTCAGAGAGCTTCAGCGATTTGAGCAGTCCCTGCTGGCTGCAGCAGGGAGCTGGACCCAGACTCCATGCTGGTAAGTAGGGGGCAGGGGTTGGCGGGGGGCTGGAGAAGGGGAGAGGGGACCATGAAGGGAACCCTGCCAGGTCCCATCCCCTGCCTGCTCCCATGCCCCCCCTGAGTACGCCCCAACCCTTGCCCACTGTCCCAGCCCCCCCATGGCTGCTCTGCCCACACCAGCTCCTGCTTCTTTAAAAAAACAAAAACCCACTCACTGGCTGCTGCCAGGCAAGGGGGGATCCCAGCTTCACCCCCCTGCCCCATGCTGTGTGGGGGGCTCTGCCATGAGCCCCCCCAACACCCTGCTCTTCTAACCCATGGCTGTCCCGCCTGCTCCAGCTCCTGGCCCTTTAAAAAAACAAACAAAAAACAGAGTCACCAGCTGCTGCAGCATCCATAGGGCTTCTGGGGGCTCGTGGCAGACCCCCCCATGTGGCATGGGACAGTGGGGGGCAGCGGGGATTGCCCCCCCCACCTGGCAGCAGCTGGTGAGTGAGGGCTTTTTTTTTTTCAGAGTTAGGAGCTGGGGGTGGACTGGGCTAGGATGGGGGCAGGGTATGGGGCCTGTGAGATTAGGAGATTCAGCTGATTAAGCAGCAGCTGAATCTCTGAATCAGAATCAGCTGAATTGAATCGCGACAGTGATTTGAATCACCAGATCAAATCATTGTCTCCCAAATCAGCTGAATTTGAAGCAAATACTAGTTGCTTTGCACAGGTCTACTGTGCATTATGGCATCTCATGTAGACGTGTCCACCGTGTAGCATCTGGAGTAACCCAGGAAGAATTCCACCCTGCTCAATCAGAATTCCTCCTGGGGGTAGTGGCTAATATAAAGGTGTTCCTGATCCATGAGCTAGAAGAGGATGCAATATGTGTATAGCTCTGTGCCCACCACTGTCCCCTGTGTGATCCAGTCAGATTCTTAGGTACAGATCAAGGAAGTGGCACAGATGAGGTGATGCTGAGTGTCACCTAACCATGAATTTAGATGTCAATCTGCAGACTAAAATAACAAAACTTGAGTAAGGCCTTCAAGGTCTCTATTCCGACAAAAAAGTAAGCATGCTTGGGGAGGGAGAGCGCTGGGAGCGGAAGGAACTACCTCAAAGGCAACCCCTGGATCCAAGACAGAAGAAGTTTCTTCTACCTTCTTGGACTTCATAGTGAAATAACAAAGACATAGGCACTTACGTGTCATAAAAAATTTACAAAAAGAAAGTAGTGCTGAGGAGTGCTACTATTTACCCAAGAGATCAGGGGCTAGAACATTCACCTGACATAAGAGTGCCAAGCCCTACTCTTCCTGATATAAAGTTTTGAACACAATCTTTACCCAAAAGTGTCCTAACCACTGGACTACAGATCTGTTTGTGGTGAATTACCCTTAATCTGATCTGTTAAAATTGTTAGACTTTTTATAAACTGAAACAGAGAGTGGAACCTGCTTCCCAGATGAATGGTTTAACTGCCAGGCCACAGAGTTACTTTCATTCTTTCTGAGGTCCAAATTATACTTAAGTCAACAAGAGAAACAAGAGAACCTGAAAGAATACCAACTAAGAACATCTTATGGACTTTACAGAGGTTAAGGCACTTCCTGGGAGATTAGGGCTCAAATCTAGCCGGGGTGTACATTTTATTGGCATAAACTGAGGGTGATTTTACTGGCAAAAAGTTAGAATTATAGGAAATTTGGGCATTTCCAGTGTCAGCTGTTATTTAAATAATAAATCGTCTGGAAATCAGGTGATTTGGTGTAGCAGAAACACAGTAGGGTCAGCAGAAGGAGGTGTGTTTAACCATCTTGGACTCTTTCTCTAGCTCTTAGACTGGATTTGTCTCAGTCAGCTTAATTTTGACTTTACAAGAAAAATCAGTGAAATTATTCTAAAGTTAAATTATCAGTGAATTTAGCAAACTGAAATGGGGAAACTGACAAAATGAAGACCTAATAACTTCTGTTCTTTTCTACCTTCCATGGACCTACATATTCTTCTGGTCCATCAACCAGATAGGAGTGAAAGGTCACAACTTTACTTTCGATGCTGGACTTGTTTTGACATGTGTGGCTCGGATGCTCTTTAGTGAACAAAAATACACATAATAATACACCTCTGATACATAACAAAGAGACACAGTTAGATGCCAAAGAGACACAACTAGATGCTGAAGTGACAAAGATCTCATATTACTGAACATTATTGGTAATCTTCAAAATAACCATAGAGAAAGAATGTGGGCTCTAGATGCTCTTCAGCTGGTGAATGTGTATAATACAATTGCATGTTCCAAAATAGTCAGAGAGCTACTACGATACCGCAGTGTAATTTGGAATCTACAAATGTTATTGGAAACTAGCTGCCAACTTTCCATTCTATGAAAAGGTAGATAAGCTCTGGCCAATGCAGTACTTTATATTTACAAAGATGGATGTTATTACTTCCACATTATACTTCTAAGAACCAAGATACAGAGAGTGTCAAAGAGACAGGCCAATCAGCAAGAGTCAATAACAGAATGATTAAAAGAATCAAGATCTCTTTATTCCCAGTCCCCTGCCCTAACCCAGACAGCATAGTGAGAAATAGCTATTTAACATCTGGCATGACACCTCCATGTAGGAGGATCTTTAAAAGGTTCATACAATGCTGGCTGTAGATATCTGTGGTTATTTCAACAGCCTATCTTCATATTACCCACAAAAATATGCTAAAAGAACATTAGTTAAGGTAGCAAGCTCACTCAAGAGTTAGGAAATACCAGAATTAACCTGGCCTATGCAAAGTTATTTTGCTTGCCTTATGCATATGATACATTGTTTAATTTCCTCATTTAGTGCACAGGATGGACAGTACTTACTTCACAGGCAGCTTTTCAATACCATGTCCTTTCTTCATTGTTGAGTGTATAGAGTCCCTTGATTTATTCAAATCTTGTCCTGAAGAGAGAATGAATCATTTCTTATGACTTTTCATATCACACTCATCACTATTGTTTCACAAACATTAATTCTTACTGCTTCATAAGGATTAATCAAATGACCTTCACAATACTTCTTTGAAGTGAGGAGGTAGTATTATCACCCTTTTACAAGATGGGTATCTGAGGCAAATTGAGATAAGGGTCAAAAACATCTTCTAATTTTGCATGCCCTATTTAAGCCACCTGGGGCATTTTTTTTAAAGAATATGTAGTACTTTATGTATCAATCACAGTTCCATTGTGTTTTTGCTAATCAAACCCCCAAATCTGAAACAAGGCATCAAGAAAATGGGCATGATCAACGAGCATCTATTAAATGTTTAAGTGGCTTGATTGGCTGAGGATTGTAAAGAAATTCTGCAGAAAGACAGGTGAAAAATTGAGTCCTCCATGGTTGCAGTCACCCACCTTAACCATGGAAAGACACAGGTGTTACATTTAGATCAACCAAACTAGATTAGGCAAATCTAAATGCCTAATTGTTAATTTACTTGAGGAGGTGCACTAAACTTGGGAATGGGTGAGCCTGATTTAACAAACACCTGTACATGTTCAGAGTGAAGCTCTGGGGGCTGGGAAAGCCTAGCCACTTGCCCCAACCTGGGGGCTGCACTTTTTGGACCCACCCCCTGTGGCAGAAATGCCACCATCTGTGTCTCTCCCTAGGAATCTGTCCCTCTTAGCTTGGGACACTGGGGTCAAATTCCTAAGGGAGGGGGGATTTTCCTCCCTGCCTATGTAACAAAAGCCTGGTGCCTAGCATGTGGTCCTTCTGGTCACCTGAGTGCAGGGAGGGAAAAGCCCCTGCTCACCTGCCCAGTTAACCAGTGATACTTTTTAAATTGGTTGGCTAGTTGCCAACACTGCTGGCTTCTATTGGACTGGGATGTTGAGGTCAGAAAGGCTGTATAAGGGCCTGGTCCAAGAAGAGGGAGAAAAGCCATTTTACCAGCATGGCACAAGCCTCAGGACACAGGGAGAGAGTCTGATCCATCTAAAATGCTCTCTCTCTAGAAATCTCTGAGTCAGATTGCTACCATCTTCTGAATGATACTTGTGTTTCTACAGAGCTAGTCAGCTCACAGTGATGCATTTGCACATCAAACAGCTACCTCAGCCAGATTGTTTTGCTCAATGGTAATCCCTTGATAGTGCTCTACCTCTTACCCTATTCTACCTCATCCTGTCAGGAGCAATAAAGTTCTCCCTTGTGACTGGTGTAGGAGACTTACTGAGGGGTGGATTTAATTATGCCTAGGAGGCCCCTTGGGTCTGTGGACTAAGGGAGACTATCTTCTTTGTTTAGCCCCCAACTTGGGGAGGTGCCCCAAGTTCTTGTATTGGGTCGAGTCCTCAGAGGACTCTTAGGCCTGTGTTCCCCCGAGGACACAGGAATGAGACAGTCCCTTCTTGCGGTGGTGGCAGCCCACGTTACCCCCGGACTCTGCGGTGGGGCTTGAAAGCAGGTCTGCCCAGGCTTAGGCACCCCTGGAGAGACACATGGAGTCTGGAAGGTGGACGGGCGTAGTGAGGTGGGAGGCTCCCCCTACTGGCCCGTCACACCCCCAATCCTGGCTGAGCTATTTTAGCTCTCCAATACCTCCCACTGGATGGACAACCCCTCCCTCCCATGCACCCACCAACCCTCATGGACTAGCTGATCTCCCTGATCCTGCCAAACTCGGCTATCCTCCCACTCCCAACTCCCACCTAGCTTCTCTCCCCACTCTGAATTACTCTGGTTTCCCCACCGAGTACCTGCACCTGGCAAATACTCGTACATACCACTCCCGGTCTCCATTCATGTGACTTAATGTGAGTCATGTGAACATAAACTGGGAGCAGCAAAAAATTGCACACACCCATGATACCATCCTTTTTTTCTTCAGTCCCAAGTCATTCACTACATACTTCCCAGTTTCTGCAACAAATGAGGCAGGGGTCTCATCTGAAGAAGGCAACAGCCTTGTTCAATCCATAGTTCTGATTCATCTCTAGAGTAAGTTCATTCTAGTCACTGAATGAGATAGGGGTCCTTAGAAGCACACAAGGGGCACTTCCAAACAAGCCCACATGAGCCTCTTGCAAAGTCTCAAACCCCTTTGAGAGTGGGGTAAGCAAAACAATGCTTTCCCTCCAGCCCGTTGTGCCCCAGGTGCTCTCTATTCCACTGGCAAAACCAAAAGGCCATAGAAATAGTGCTAAAACCTTCACAGGTTTACAAGATCTCCAACCCCATCTCTTAGTCAATTGGCTTGGAAGAAGCCAAACTGAACTGGTGAGATTTTGAAAAACTGAAATAATTCTCTTCATGCATTATTGAAAATAAGCTCAATAAATAGCTATTGTCTGTCTGTTCTCATTATCTTCACTTGCCTATTTTTAATTAAATAAAATAGGATCAAAAAACCTTCAAAAAATTCCTCAATATCTTGAAAGTCAAAACCGCTCCAGCAATATTTTCTGTAAACAAAGCGTGGGCTTCTTGGCTCATCTTTAGTTTAAATATTCAAGCTCTACCTTTTGAAGTTCACCTATCACTTGTCAGAAAAAGTACTGAGAAAGAATTTATAGCATTCTGGGAGTTTGGGGAAACATGAAGAGGCTGAAAAAAACAACAAAATGACCCTTATAATTTTCTTTCATGATGTGCACGAGGATCATAGAAAAAAATTCACAAGAAGCAAATGGCTGTGCATGGTATAGCTGAGGTGAAGTGGTAAGAAAAGATCAGAATATTCCTCTGAGCTAGGATCTTATGAGGCTGTTATTCGACAAAACATTTGGTGTGATGGGGCAAGGTCCATTTGTTGCAGCTGAATGAGTCACTGAATGAGGTAGGGGTCCTTAGGGGTAGGGTTCCCCCCAGACACACAGTTTGGTGGGGTGCTGCACTGTTTAGCTTCTGTGGGCAGAGGCATCACAGGGTTTGCCCTTCAAGTGCAAAGGTGCAGGCATGAATGTTGCATGCCCCCAGAGGTTGAGAGGCACAGCTGCTGCCTGCAGGCAGCAATGGTGGTGTTGGCAGCAGGAGCATGGCGGCAGCGAGTGAGGAGCTCCTGCAGGCAGCCACAGTGGTGTCAGCTGTTTGGTGAGCACTAACCAGCATTTGGCAACCATGCGCAGACACTGCTGGCAGCATCGGCAGTGGCCATCAGTGACCACCCGCAGACACTGCTTTTGTGGGGGGTGGCGAGCAGCGACAGCCTGCAGGCATTGACAGCAGTGGCAGCAGCCAATATCAGGGGGTGCACTGCCAATCTCAGGGGGTGCACATGTCACCAATGGGTGCAGAGAAGGTGGGGGAAAGCACCATTGTGCTATGGTCCACTCATTCTCCCTCCAAGATACACCATTGATGTGCCTCTACTCTGCCTCGTTCCTATGGCCAGGCAGAGGCAGAGCAGCAAAGACTCTTGGAGGCAGGGGGATCCTGGCACCCTCCTCATAGCTGGCAGATGCCCCCTATTACTTCACCCTAGTTACACTACTCGGTTTTTCCAATGGGACCAATCCCATTAGTTGGGAAGCCGACTGGTCCCTCACTACCATTAACATCATGGCATTTGTTGTGTGAAAAAAATTTCTGCCAATGGTAGTAAGGGGGTAACAATTTGGTTCTGTACGTGGTATTTTTGTTTCTATTCTGATATGGAACTACGTGAAGAGAGTCATGAATTTGTTAAAAGGAGTTACTGTTTTCTTCAAACCACATAAGAAATCTCATTATGGGTTTGATTTGAAGAGTTCAGTTATTTTTACCTTGATCTTTATCCCAAATGTTTCATGAAGCCAGAATTCCTATACTTTCTACTAAAAATAGTGTTAGATATGAATATAGACATAGTAGTTGACAGAAGTTGTAGGAGTTAGGTGAGAAGAATTACCAGTAATCTATCTCCCAAAATACATTGGCATTCTTCCCTGAGCCTCACCACCTGGACCACCTGGAAACCCTAATAGTGAAAAAATAGCAGTATTGTCATGAAAATAATACAGTACACACAAAGAGTGTGATACTCAGACTCCCAAGCCACAAATAGTTCTTCAACTTATCACATTATTAAATGTTATCAAAGCATCTATTGTTTTTGTTGCATGCAGTAGGAATGTCTTTCTTTTAGTCATGAATAATGCAACATGTGCTACACATAATATGGTCCTTTATATACAGTTGTGTGGTTTTTTTCCTTTGATTGTCAGTGAGGGACCTGGAGGTTTGTAAGTTGTGGTGGCTACTTGGTTAACACTGACCACTTAGGAAGCTCCATCCTGGGAGCAAATCTGTAGGTGCAAAGAAACTGATGTAGTTGTATAAGGTCTCAACAATTTTCAGGAGCAGAAAGGGTTCTGCATATCATGTGCGACACAGATCTGTGGTCTACAATGAATTCTAAATACATGGCAGAGATAGAGTCAAGGAAGCTGACTCATTGTTATATCCTATGATCTTCAGTATGATTGATCTGCTAGTCCTCCTCCCACGCTAAGGACGAGGCAGGATGAGGCAAGAAAAACTTCTCCAGGCTTTAGCCTTCTGAGGCTGTCTTTGAAGCAGCTGTGGGAGGACTTCTGAGCACTTAGACAAAATACCTGGAGGATACTTAAACTGGTCACTCAGAATAGATTTTCTGATCTTGTGAATTCTCCCTCTTAAGAATAGTATTTAAGTTAATAGGTCAGGCCCTTTAATAAGAAACTCTTCAGATGTTACATGTGGTTTTTTTGTAATTGTCATTAATTAATGACAATTAAAAGGAAAATCATGTATGTTTTGAACTCTTGCCATAAATATTTAATGTGAACAGAGATAGCACACTTTCCCTCAAATGTTAGGTACAGGTTGTTCAAGTATAGAAACTGAACATGGTGTATTAACCTAGAGCACTAGATTTAATAACACTTTTGCAAAGATGGATTTAATCTAGAATTCCCCCATAGCCATTTTAATTGTTTTGCTTAGTGACTTAGGTGACCTTTCTGTGGTAACATTTGTGTGGATATGACAAGGTTTGTATTATTATTAAAAGGTGTTGTCAGACCACATGCTTCCACTGAGAAACACAAACACTTCAAGGGGGAAAACCTGCCAAAGTATTCTAGAGAATGTCAGAAAAAGCAATTTACAGTTAATCATTGTTTTGCTCAAAAGTAAATGAGGAGACACCCAGCTATATTTGTGCAACGTGGTACTTTCTACAAATACAACAGAGACAAGGCCCAAAACTGCACAAAGTCTATTACATACCTAACAAGATAATGAATGAATATCAAAATTGTTCAATAGGAATCATTCAGAATTTCAGCTGTCTTTGATTGCTCTCAAAAAAGGAAATAAGGTATAACTGAAGCCTAGAAAGTTAATTTCTTGCCCTTATTCCACCTGTGAAACCTCAGTGACTTCACTGGGGCTGACCACATTTAAATGAGACAGAATTTGGTTTTGTATTATAAGCCTATGAAAGCAGTGGTCAGAAAATATTTCCTTTGTTCCTTCGATTTGTGATTCTCCCAGCCAGTCTGATGTATTGCTTCAGAATCAAGTATGGCTTTTTTTAAATGTCTCTGCTGCTCAGTATTGAGAGGTTGTTTCTCAGGATGAACCCTTTACTGTTAACACTTTGTGTGCTATGCATATCATATACTTGGGCCTATGTGAACAAGAAGGTCAATATAAGCAGCCACCATATGAATGTGTTTTGTATGAGATCCTAGGCACTCAAGGGGTTAAGTGAATAGCAGGTTAGTTGACTGCCGCAGTGAGAATCACAAAAACTGCTCCTTGATTTGACCTAGAGGCAATAGTCTGGGTATTTCTCAGGCCAATGACATGAAAGATGGAAAAATCTTCTGCATTTATAGTGGCACAGTTCCCAGCCTTTATACTGTATGCTTCATCTGCTTCGCAGCCCAAAAGTAACTTGCTCCTTTATTTCTCAGAATTACAGTCTTTAAATGATACATAACTCTGGACTGCATCTGAGACATGTGTCTCCAGAACACCCTCTCATTTTATGGGATACATCAGTTTCTAGATAATGAGTCCCAATGTGCTCTAATTAGGAGAAAGCCTCATTATATCCCCAATAAGAGAATGGTTGATTGTAAATCACTAGATGAGGTCATTATTTTCACTGACTTCTGTCAAACAGCAAGATTTCATAAGCAAGGCGGCAATTGTTCCTTATAAACTAGTAGTTCTTCACTTTATAAGTAGCTTAACAGAGCTCAGATGAACTTATGAATCATTCTATTTATGTTCTTTCATCAATTTATTTTATAGCTGTTCTAAAGCAAATGATTTTATAACTGAGTGATTTATGGTGTAATAAACCTAACAGTATGTGTTCATGTTGTTATTGTTGCATAATTAGATTTATTTTCTAATTTTTTTTAAGAAGATAATAAGTAATACTAGAGCTGTTACCACCTATTTATTTTAGTCTCTTTAATAATAAGGGTATGAATGCCCTTATCTAATTTAATTAACAGCTCAGCAATTTTGACAACCATGACATTCTCCAGATGGATTCTTTTAGAAAGGGGGTTTTTCATGAATTTATGCATATATAAACTGGACCATATCTGTAGCACTGAAGGCAGAAGTCCTCTCTATATACACAGAACAGGCAAGGTATAGGCAACAGCAGCGAAAAAGTTACCACAACATTATGAGGTTTTAAAATGTTTGGTAAGGATCACATATGAGCATATTCATGTAGTTCATGCTCCACGTTCAGGATATCTTTGGATTCATTGATGAGGTTTCCAGGGTAAAGACAAAACAGTGCTTGCTGCACTGGTTTCGGGAAGGTACCACCTGGACAGAAACCTTGAAAAGGGAAATGTTCTAAACAGAAGATGATGCTGAGCATTGGCAAGAGTGAGTGAAAATTATTGGGGCTTGGACACATGACTTTCATTTGTTTCTTTCAAACTTCCCCAAATACGTTTCACAAAAAAGTGGGGAAAGAAAATCACAGTTAAATTAATCTCTGTTGGAACTATTATTAGCCAGAGCCTATTCTGCCTATTAGACAATTAGGAGGAATTAGTCACCTAAGTGTGATCTTATTCTTATTCTATATTCTTATTCTATATTCTATGAAAAAACCCCAAAGCACATTAAAAAAATCTACCCTTGTACTCTCCCTGTGCCTAAAGAAGGGTGTTTGTACCCAAAGCTTACAAAGAACAATTTTCCAACTATTTAATTGGTCTAATAAAAAATATCACATTTACCCAAAGAACTTTGCCTGCCTATGTTCTTAAACCAACATGGCTACAACCAACTACCCTTGTAATATGCCATTATAACCTGCAGACTATATCGCAAAAGTAGTGAGTAGGAGGAGACCTACACCTACCTTCTGCAATTTTTATGTATCAGGGACTTAGGCAGGATGGAATAAATTCACCAGTGTTCACTTTGGTGCCTAATATGTGGAATAGGATCTGTACCAGTGAGTTTATTCCAATGATGGGTTTGGTTTATGTGCAGTAATCCAGTAAGCAAATCAGTCTGCAGAGTAACAAGAGACCTTTTATATCCCACAACAAGGTTAACTAAAGTATCATAAAGTTAGTTCTAGACTAGCATTCTACTTAAGTGGCCATTTTTTATTTTTCTCTTACACCAGTGAGGCTGAATTTTAGGTTAATTAGTTCCAAAAATGTTGTATAACAAAAATGAGGTAAGACACATTCTCCTAATAGTAGGGGAAGTGTTCCAGAATTCATTTGACCTAACTAGAGTTTAATGTGTGATGGCGGAGAGAGCTAGCTAGCAAAATATTTGCTTACAATTGGGAGAGACAATATAAATAATATGGAGCAAGTCTTGAAACTTTCCCTTAAAATATTTTAAAGTGATATGCAAAACATCTGTTCAAAATATACAAATATTTGGGACTGCCTTCCCAATGTGAAATAATATTTATTAAAGGACAGAGCCCTAAGTATTTATCACTGAAGTCAAGACAGAGGTCTTGGAATTACATATATCTTTCAGCGTTCCTTAATAGGCAGGGGGTTATGAAGCACTGAACACCTGTTCTGTCAAGGTGAGAATTCAAGTGAAGGTATTGGAAATAACAATAAGCTTTATTAAGATGTATCTCAGGTTTCTACAATATGAAGATCATGTTTCATGATTATACAGGGCTTTATTGTGCTACTTAAGTATGGTTCCAACTTGAGCCACACCTTCCCTGGAGGAGTTCAGCAAGATATGCAGTTGGGAAGAGAATTCGTCCCAGAACTCCTCTGCATGCAGGAGGAATGTGCCAGTTGCTACACTCTTTAAAGGGGATGAGAGGAAATGTTCCCCTGGTACACCAGTCACAATTCTGCAGCCCAGTCATAAAGGGGTTTGAGCTGTGGCCTATAGTTTTATCCAAGTGGGCTGGCAGAAGTTAGTGGAGTCAGAATCTAGCCTATGGTCTCCAGTCTCCATGCATATTTTCACATACCATTTTCTGTATAGAATTTTCTTTGATTTCGGCTTCCAGCCAGATCAGCCATTTTTCTAACAGTTCATGTATTTGCTTTCCTGGAACTAGCCATTGTCCATTGTTTTCTTATGATTCACTGAAGCATCTGTTTCTGCTACTGCTGTTTTTATGGAATTTTGTATCGTATAGTGAATGAAGGTTTCACATATTGTATGTACGCAGTCATTTGTTTTACTGCTTATTATACTGTTACTATAGATGTTAGTTTCTGCTACTGAATTGAGTTCATACTTTTAAAAAGGCCTGAGCAAAAGAGACCCTCTAGGTTTTTAAAGAAGTCTTAATTCATTTATTTTAACTTTGCTTATGGTAGTTCAGACCAGATTTCTCAACAGAGCCACTAAAATATATGTACTTTTTCAGTTACTCATGCCTGGTTTATTACTTTCCTAGAGCCCATGTGAAATTTGTAGTTTCATATGGTTTCAATGTAAACTCAGGTGATGCCTGAAAGTCAAAGTGAACTTTCTGGATGAGTGATTGGATATGAGTTTCACAGAGAAAAACAAAATAAAATGTTTTCATATGGAAACCTTAGGCTCTGCACTGCTTCGCAATGAACTGTATTAAGTAAATGATGAGATAACATTACATTTCTGTCAAAACCACTTTGATCTTTGCAAGTAGAGTTATGTGATACCCAGATAACAAAGCAATGTGCCCACATAAAGGCTTCTAGAAGAAAAGGTCTAAACTACTGGAAATGCCCACTTTCCCCCAATCCAAACATTAACAATGCTTAATGATGTAACTATATTTAAGCAGAATATAATATTGTTGCACTAAAAATCAAACTGAAATCAAGAATTCAAGCATTAAAAAGATTTAGACAATCATCTACAAATAGATTCATATACATGCATAGAATATTTTGCTCAGAGAATCTCAGCCAGAGCCTTTTATGCTGGTTTTTGTGGCACTTCTGCACGAATTAGTAGAGCACTTTTGGCACAAACAGAAGTTACATTTGTTGTGCAATCAGGCCCCTGAAAGCACTCTACAACCATGTCATGAAACACCTGCAAAGCTGCAGAGTGCTTTAAAAGTGGCTGACCATGCATCAAATTAACCCTCGTCAAATGAAGGATCAGATGAAGGTGTTCCACTTTGGAGTGCTTTAGGGAACTGGTGCTCCCTAGGATTGATTTGTGGTGTGCTCAGGGCTAGGCTGATGCAGCACAACCTTGCCTCAGTGACTATCTGCAAGAAGGGAGGTGGGAGAAGGGAGGGGGAGTGAGCTGTGCACTGGATTTTACCTGATCTGTTCTGGGGTGGCAGAGGGTGGACTGGAGCCCCTCGTCTCCAGCACAGACCTGGCAAACCCCAGCCCTCCTCCCCTCTCCCTCCTCCCTTCCTGCACATGGCACTGGAGCTGAGAGGGGGAGGGGGAGAGAGTGGAGCTGGGGGAAAAGGGCAAATCCTCTGTTGCAGGCAGACACCTTGGGCTTCTGCAGCCAGGCTCAATTCTCCCCCCACCACCTCGCCTCGCCAACAGATGAAAATCTATTGGGGGGTGCTGTAACACATGGTACTTTATGTAAATTGCCATGAGGTAGAACAGGGGCTGCACACCTGTCAGCACCTTTTGTACTTAAAACAAGTCTACTTTGGCAGAAGGCCAGGGGGAAGGAAACTGGCTCAGGACTCCGAAGTACCTGTTGGTTATCCTCTTACAAGACTGGAAATTCATGATGCTACAGCTGAAAGATACAACTAGGGCATAAAATATACTCATTGTGCTCTGATAAAAGTCATTTCAACCAATTAAAATGTTTCACATATGACAAGCCTTTGATGTCTCCTTGTAATTGGTTAGTTACCACACACATAAAAGTGGTTTCCATTGTCCATACCATAACATGCAATAGTAAAATAAAAGAAACAAGGGGTTACACTTCTAAGACCACTGGATACTAGTCATAATCATAACTAAGCATAAACAGTATAATGACTACCATGTGAATTGTGATAATACAATATAGGAAAGCTAGATAAATCATCATTGCACATCTCAGTGTATACCTGGTTGAGCTATATTGTTTTGGAGTGGGTGGTTGTTATTTATTTATCAAAGTACCTTCTCCCCAACTCAGATGAACCATATGATTTTTAGTGACATCCTATTTTTATTCAATATTTCTTTTGTGTGAACTGTGATATCAGGAAATAAAGTGACTTCAAGGGTGACTTTCCCATTAAGTCAGAGATAGCAGTTGTTTAGCATGGTTAAACATAAAAGCAGAATTGCCTTTGCTAAATTTTGAGCATATGAACTGCAGGCTGGAGGAAGTCACATTTTCCAGTTTGCCCAGAGCCAAATATAAAACATACAATATAGAACTGAAATTTCAGAAGTTCTTGCAAAGAGGAATGGCTAGCTTTCAGCCAGTTATATTCTCATGCTCATGGCCCTGGTTTCTGGTACATTCAAAGGCATTGTCTATGAGTTCATAAAAGTTTGAGGGACCTGGTCCTGAGACCAACTTTTGTGGATTCTCACGTGTAAAAATATTAAGATATTTCAGACTCAGTAAGGAATTCTAGAAAGGCAAAATGCATTCACCTCTCATTTTCTCCTGTATAATTTCCTCTTCAGTAGAATTTCACAGTTTCTACTTTGGACCTTATTGTTCACTGTTTTTTGGCCTCTGCCCAGCAATAATACTCCTGGCCTCAGCATTACACAAGAGGGAGCTCAGATATGAGTGAAAGGCATTTCCCCTCATAACACAATTATAAAAATGGTAATTTATTAAATGGCAATAATACTTAGAAAAATTCCCCTTCATTGGGGGAATTACAGAAGGTGTGCACAGGCCTCAGCCAAGAATAATATTTCTGAGCTGTATTGTCTTACTTGGAAATATCAGGAAAGAAAAATATTTTACACTGGATAAAGTGATCCTTTTAAGCAGTACATGAAAAAGGAAGCTAATACTGTCATATTCCAGTAAATATAGCATCCTAGCTTGCTGGCTGATGTATGATGGTACCATGAATATAATTAAAGCAAAGACTTAATTAATTTTCAGACTTAACACAGCTGGCTGGATACTCAGGAAGTGTCTCTTTTATGGCTGTGCCTATGGACCACAACAGGACAGGTCCAACAGCACTGTGACAAAATGCAGACAACAGAGTTATGAGGACAGACCTGGGCTGTCCCTGTCTTTCTAACGAATGGACAAAAGGCTAGTCTGCATGTGTGTCTGTTGGGGGGGGGGCATTGAAGCTGTGTCACAATAAAGAAAAAATACAGGATTTTTGAGCCAGTGAGAGAGAGCACAAGGTGGAGTGTGACTGGTGCTCTCTGTTGTGGGAGAGAGTCTTGGGACCTGCTTCCTGGCCTGTTCTTACATTTTACAGTAAACAGTCATTTGATGCCTAATCAGGCCTTGGAGCAGCAACCAGAATGCAGGATTCCCATCTCCCAAGGGAGTAACATGTCAGAAAGCTAGTCATCTATGGTGTCTATATGTTCTCTTTTTTCCCTCCTTTCCACTCATCTGGACTGCACTGTCTCACCCAAGATAGACAATACACTCTGGGTAAGGATGGTTTCCTGGATGTCACAGGCATAAGCTGAACCTCTTCAAGTAGAGGAATGAACTGAACCCAGGTCCCAACTCCAGGGTGAATGCTGTAACCACTAAGCTTTTATAATAAAAGGTGTGAAGCAGCATCAATGTCTCCTCTCCTAAAAAAGAGATCTGCTTGGTTCTTTGTAATAATAATAGTTGTATGTGCCTACCTTCAAACAAGGATTACTGGCTACAGATCTCATGTGAAAAAAGCCATAGGCTTCAGAGAGGGGGTGTATTTTAAATACACCCCTGTGTTTTCTGTTGGTTAGCCAGAAGCAACACTCTGTTCAGCATGCTGACTGTTTTTATATCCCATTAGGAGAGGCTAACTGCCTAGGCTGAGTATAGGGCACTGATGCATCTAACTTGAGATTCCCAATTCCACTGAAGGCTAGACTTAAAAGTCAGGTATTGCAGTGCCTAACTTCTTTAAGTCTTTTATTGGACCTTCTCCAGCTGAAGTCTTCAGCAAGCTCTTTAGCATATCGCACAACAGATGTTGGTTAACTGTATATTAAGATGGTCTTGCAGATATATTTTACCTTGTGTCTTTTCCCTTATGGCCTATAACAGATTTTGCTTGCTATTTCTACTTAGTAAGTGTTCTGCTTAAAGTATGTCTAATAGCTTGTAACAGATGTTTACAACATGAAGTATCTTGAGGAAGATCTTAAGGGAAAGCTGTGATTTTCATTAAAATTCTTTAGATTTCATCCATTATAAGTCTGTTAAATTTGTAAAACTTCCTTGATTACAAAAAACCCTGGGATGTTTACACTGGCATGTAACAAGCATTCTTGAAGTCAGAGATAAGCATTTCAGAAATGTCTAGCAATAGAGATTTTATCATATAACATGTATACAAAGAGAGAGAACGTCCAGGCCTTATTATTCAACAGTCAAACATCTAAATTAGCTAATGTGGCAACTGAATTTTCCCTCGATTGTTATATGGTATAACTTACCATATGACCTATCACAAGACAGTGTATTCATGAACTCCTTAGGGGTAACGTACAGGCAAATATTTTTTTGTTTGGTGTGGGTCACTCCAGCTGCTACTGTTTTGCTTTGAGTTGTTTGTTTTGTTTTGATTTGTCAGTTTTGCCATAACTGTATTTACAAGGATAAACTTCATAAATAGAAAATAAATTCCAAATATAATCCCTAAGTTATTTATACTAGATGCACTAGTTTTTCACATGGGATAAAATAAAAACCTCTTTTATTGGCTACCCCCAGGAAATCCTTCTCTTCAGCGTACCAGCTAACCTGGACATTGCTCAGTTGTAAATGGATGCTCTGTTAAGAGTTTTTGTTGCCAGAAACACTAGGCAGAAAGGGAGGAATGAAGGAGTTAAAAATACGTTCAGCCATTCAAAATCCGGGTTTTATTGATTTCTGGACTCTTTAAATCCCAATGCATGGCTACATTTAACAGCACCGTTGAGATGGTGTGATCTGAATAGCAGCTTATGTCTGCTGTTCACCTTTCCATATGATAAAAACATACCAAAAAAAGCAACTTGGAAGCATATAGCAGATGGAAAAGGCCAGAAGTGACATGGGGTTCCAATTATAGTAAAATGAACCATATGTCTAATTAAACATATATGTTTTCTATTGATCTCCTCACTAATTGCTGAAAACAGACACACATGTTTTCATCTAATCATCAATTAGCTCTGGGTAGCTATAACCTGCCACTCAGTACAATTCATCTTTTTCTCACCTGTTACTCATCTTAACCCTTTCTCAATACTCATTTTATTTTCTGTTCTTCATTTGTTTTAGCTTAGAGACATGCCTATCCTTGTGCTTGTTTGAATGTCACATAGAATAAGCTTGATTTGGTAGAGAACAATGTAAAAGTTTCTACAAAGTGATCCTTTCTTTTCCTTTTTTGTGTCCTTGTGACAAGGTATTTAGCAGAATTTATAGATTCATTGGAATCTGACAGGCCGCTCAGTGAACACTTCTGCAGACCCTCAGTTGTAGGGGAGACACTTTGAAGGTTTTCTGAGGGAGGTGGGAGGCACTATGTGATAGTCAGGCTTCATTGATGTCTGTCCAGCTTGGCACCCACAAGGAAGAGTCTGTGGATGATTGACTGGAAATCTATTTCTCATACGTATTTCTTAGTGAGGTACACACAAACTAGTGCCCAGATACTGTACAGATTTGAAAGAGTAACACATTTTTAACACACTTTTACCCCTGCACTTTTGCATTAATCAACTTAAGGTACATTTCTGGAGAGTGTTGTTTTTTGTTTTGGGGTTTTTTTCCATTGTTTTTTGAGCTAGCAGGCATGTAGCAGCTGCCCTATCAACTTGCATGTACATTAATCTAAGAAAAATGCCATCCTGTGGGTGGATAAATTAAGTCACCACAAAAGACTTTGGCCATAGAAAAAACTTCCTGCAATGAAGAATGAGTTATTGATTTAGGCTTGTGTGTGTAAGGTTGAAAAAATGGCCATTAAAATAATGTAGTCCAATGAAATTCTTGTATGCATCTTATTTCACATATGGTGTCTTGGCAGTGAAATTTTGAATAGCACTTTATGCAAATGTTTAATTTGCTAATCTAACAGAATGATGGCTCTGCATACACCTTTTTACCTTCTTTTAATGCTACTGTACATTAACTGGTTCAGTAAATAGGGTCTTTGAATGTATTAGGCTTCTTTCTGAGTGGCCACTGATACTGAAGACATTTGGAAAAAATAAGCAATGTAAAACACTTGCAACATATAAAAATAGCTGCTCTTTAGACTTTTAGTAAAGATGTTTTGTGATAATAAGCTTGCTTCAAAACATCTTTAAACTAATTACATTTTCTCTCATTGGACCATGAATTACGTATATAAAGTTTTGATTTTTTTTTCAAAAGTTTAATGCATTATATTGATACTAAGTAAACATATTATGCACATTTTCATACACTGTTTTAAGACTGGAAATCTGTATCTGGGTGGAAATCTGTTTCCTTCAAGGATATTGCAATGAGCAAAACAACTATTAAAAGCTATTACTGGTTCAAAAAAATGAAAGCATTTGTAGTTAAGGCACCTACCTTAAGAAATCAGAGTGATTGGTGAATGAGTTGAGAATAAATGGTTAACTGTGTAGTTACTATTATTTACAATGATTAATTTGCTCAGGTATATACTTTTTTTCACCCACTCTCACAGATCTAAGGCATGATATATCCATTTCAAACATAGAGAACACTTGCAAAATTAAAGTCCAACTCTGCATCCAACCTTTCATGAAGTTCATAGAGTTCAAATTCTGATCTTTGCTATTGCCCATCTAATGCATTAGTAAAGCCTGCACCAGCATTTTTTAACCTGAAGTATATTATTTCTTCCCTACTTCCCTCTCATAATTAGGATTTTCCAAATCTTCTGATCTAACAGTTTCGTGATTATGGCACCGACCTGGCCTGTCTAACTGGTAGTACTCTACTCTGCAAGTAATCACATGGATTTCTGTAAACAACAGTGCATAAAGTAATGGTCAGATCCAAAACAGGACTTAGGTAAATATTAGACACCTAAATCCAAAACTACAATCTAATGAAAAACCCCCACTTAGTGGCCACTTAACTTTGAAGGTGCCTAAACTCTCTAGTTCCCCTGTGTTTGGTCCACTGGTGTATAAATCCTTTGAGGACCCAGTCTTGTAGGTCACGCCTACTGCATACTGACAGGACCAGGCCCCTCACTAAATGTGCCTGAGTAGCAAAACCCCCAGTTTTTATTTTTTGTTGTTATTTAAAAATGCATTCCCTCCCCTTCCTCAACCATTTTTTACTTTTTCTCTCCTTGTCTATTCCCTATAGATAATTATAAGTAAGCTAAGATGTAAGATAAGCTTTAACATTTTATTTTAGGTAGTAAGTTTCATTTTTCTCTCCCCTCTTTGCAACTAAGTGCCCTGCTATTTTGATATAAATACCCGCCGTTTCATAAGTGATAATTATTATGTTTGTATTAATATTTTACTGCTTTTATATTGTGTGATTACTGTTTTAGGCCTACATATGTAAGTTAACGTAAGTCATGTTAAGTTTCTATCTTGTAATGGCAAGCCTCCATCTTGTGTCCCCTGATGTTGTAACCTATGACTCATACCTACCCTTCCTATGTAAATTGGTTCCTGGATGAATGCAAGTGCTTGAGAGACAATAGCAGTAGGTCTAAAAATAGCTCCCTCTGAATGACCTAACCATCAAAACCAATACCTGGACCAATGACCCAGCCCTTGGAACCACCCTCAGCATTCAAGAAACAAAAGATGAGGCAACTCACCATTGTGCCAAGGCTGCACATGCTCAGTAAGAACATCTGGAGCCCTCTGGAACAGGGCTGACCTTGCCTGGATAGGCCCACAGGAGGTCATAGGTAGTCTGCCCCATAAAAAGAAGCAGTGAAGACTGACTCCTTGGGATGCCCTCTTCATTTGGACCAGCACCACGCCACACCAGAGACCCTGCTGGTGACCCCCCTCTGGACAACACCTGCTGGGCAAAGACCCCTTTCCAGCCTGGATAGGTAGCTATCACCCCCCACCCCACCCCACCCCGTCAACCAAGGACTTGGACTCTGTTCCTCTTCCCTGCCTGGACTCCAACCCTTCCACTGAGACTGTCTGTTATTTGGAGCCCTGAGCTGGGTTGTGCTTTACTCTGGTTCTGGCCCTGCTCCAACCTCTAGTCCTCACCCCTCTAACTTCTGTCTCGTTTCTCCCTCTCCTGCTTCTGGCTCACTGCCACCTCCAACACCTGTCCTGAGTTCCTCTCTGCCTGCAAACCCCCTGTTTCTTTTCTACCGTCTTATCCCCACTGCCTTTTCCCTGGATTTCTGCCACTGCTATTGCCTTGTCCCCGCTGCCTTTTCCCCTGAGCTCCCAGGTTTCTGCCTTAGTTTCTTTCCTGGCCATCTCCTTCTTGCCACCACTTACTTGCCCCCTCCAATCTCTCAGCTATCTGCCTCAGTTTCCAGCCCCAAGCTCTCAGGTTTCTGCCTCTCTCTCTCTTTTCTAGCTGTCTCCTCCTTGCCACCAGGCTTTTCCCCTTGCACCAGTGACCTTGAATAATCCTGGGGCCACTTGACCTTAAGTAACCCCAAGCCTCAGTTGCTCAGCCAGCTTCTCTCTAGTCCACCAGTTCTAATCCCAGTTCTGGCAACTTTCACTCCCTACACTTTAATATTCTCTCTCTCTCTCTTTCACCTTAACCTTCTCCCAGGTACCCCAAGCACACACATACATACCATAACATCCAAGTTAGGAACTTACCTGTGTTTATGTGTACGTGTGAACTGGTGTGTGTGTGTGTGTGTGTATGTATATATATCACTGTGTCCATGATATATGAATTAGTGATCTGTGTATGTGTACTGGGTGTATGGGTATGGACAATTGATTTTTGTCTAACTTTTGCGGTGTATAGTGTATGTGCTTGAACTGGTGATAGGTATGCATGTGCCTAGGCTGGTTTGGATGTATATGTGCCTGAGTTGGTAGTGTGTGTGTGTGTGTGTGTGTGTGTGTATACACCTAAATGATTTGTGTGTTTGTATATGTGCAATTGTGTCACACCCGCCTAACAGTGCAATACTGAGATCCTGAGAGTTGGCCTGACCCCACAGGACAACACTTGCAGCTGATTTATTTTTAAGACAGAAATCATAATGATATAGTGTTATCATCCCTGACCTGGTGGTTAGAGCATTTGCTGAAGAGACTTGGGCTCAAATAAGATGACCTGGGCTCATTAGCTTAGTATTTAGGCCTTCTTCTGGGAATGGAGAGTCCTGGGATTCTATTCTTTATTCATGGGATTATTTAAGGTTTTTTTTTTCTGAATACTTTGACACAATACATAAGTGGCTTAATGTGTGCATTTGTGGTGGGGTGCAATAGGGGTAACCTTACCAGGCATCAACTTGGGGGGAGGGGGGAATGACATGCCAGCTGGTAATGAAGGCCTGAGGGGCATGTGCCCTGCTAACAGGGCTGTCCCACACCGCTGATGCCGCCGGCAGCTTCTGCAGGTGCTCACCAGACCCGTCCCCACTGCCAATGCTGACACCAGCTTCTGCGGTTGCTCACCAGCTCTGTCCCCACTGCCAATACCACCACCGGCTTCTGTGGGTGCTCCCCCAGAATCAGGAGGCACCAGTCTCCCATGCTAATAACTGTACATTTTCAAACCAAATGATCTCACGAGGTCCCTTCCAGCCCCTGTCTATGAAATCTATGAAAACCAGAAGTTGCTACTTCTGTTTTGCCCCAGGCATCCAGACATGTCCTTGAACTGCTGCAATATATTGACAGTCATAAGTATCAGCACCTATGAATCTTGTGTTTCTTTCTGCATAATCACAGAATCAGAAAATGAGGATTGGAAGGGACCTCAGGAGGTCATCTAGTCCAACTCCCAGCTCAGAGCAGGACCATTCCCAACTAGATCATCCCAGCTAAAGCTTTGTCTAGCTGGGTCTTGAAAAACTCCAAGGATGAATATTTCACATCTCTGTGTAACCTGTTCCAGTAATAGCACAGCTTCAACAGGAAATTGAAGCTGTAGCTTAGTGGCTAGGGTACTCTCCTGGGAGGGGAGGCAGAGATATAGGATTGGATCTTCCTAAGGCAACAGAGAGAATTGAACCTATGTCTTCCACTTGGGTGAAGGCACAGGTCTCTAAATTATATTATTAAAGGTGGGTGGGAAAGGGAGGCACCAACACCACCCCCTTCCCTCACTAAAAGTATACTCCGAGGCACCTACCCCAAGAAGATTTCAGGCTTTGCATCATGCATGGAAAGAGATAATAACCCTAATCTGGACACCTAATCTCAGCGATAGATTCAGATTTCAGATGCACCTGAATGACATTTGCTATTGACTAAACATCCATATACTTGCTATATGGATGCTTTGATCACTTGTCTGCTGTTTCCTAGGCACTGCATAGGAACCTAACTTTGAGTTTCAAATTCAACTCCGCAGGCCAGAAGCATGAAATTTTGGCATTGCAGAGACTAAATCTTATTGATGGCTAAGTCAATATTAGATTGATCCCCAACAAACTAGTCAACGAGAGTCAAGATGGCAAAACTGGGTGTCAGCTAGATTGTAGTTAGTTGAAATTGTTGAATTGTAGTTAAGTCTTCTAACTAGTGATAGGTCTTTTTGTTTACCAGTGACCAGTCACTTCTACAGGGGTTGATCTTTTCCCAGTGCTGAATACTGCAACTTGAAATTTTGGACCATTTTTACAGGAAAGAGAAAGACTGTTGCCAAATTGTGCTCTCAGTTACATCCTAGTGTCTGACCTTTTTAGGAATATTTTCCAGCACTGCATTATGACTCACTATCTTTTGTGTTTTCTGTATTTAACTTGCAAAATGGAGACTGATCTTCCTACCTTATCAGTCCATCCCAATGATATCTCCCTGTAAATGACAAAGCCCCCTTGGTTTTATTTACATTGATAGGTCCTGTTTAAACATGCTATCTGCTTACAGAAATGCACACTAGGAAGTAATTACATTAAAACAGACATTAAAAAGTATTGATAATTACATATAATTATGAATTAAAATCTTTCCCTGATGTCCTAATTCCTTCTCATAAGGATTTGAGCAGGCTCTTATTCAATGAAATTGAGTACTCCACAAGGTTTCAATAATTGTCTTCCTGGTGGGGATCAATATTAGTTCTGAGCTGCTAAGTGGCATCACAAAATGAGAAATGTAATAATGTGAGCAGAATAATAGCCAAAAAAAAATCAGTTGAAAGGAGTTTCAAATCACAGTGAAACTTCATACCTCCAGCTAACATGATGTTTTAATAGGGATTCTCTTAACACTATCAGATATTTCAATGTAGATACTTGTTTCAGTAAATCAGTAGAATTTTGGAGGGAGAATTAGTGACCTTAGTTATTGACTTTTCTGAGTCAACCAGGTTTAGAGCTGGGATGATTAATTAATCGCTTTTCAAGAAGAGATTATTGCTACTTAAACTGATTAGCGTAATATTACTTTATGGCTGCTTTTCATAGATGAATTAGAACAGGTGCATTTAAAAATATATCAGTAGTTAGCTTTTAGTTCCTGTAATAGCACTTGATAACTGGTCACTGGCATCACTAAAACAATGAAACAATACATGTTCTTAGTCATAAATAGAATTGTATCATTAGCTCACTATATAGCAGTGTCATAAGCAACCTATATCACTATTAGTAGTAGGTCATAATGGTGATATAATGATAATATGTCTTTCTGTTAAATGGCATTATTGTATAGATGCCCTACCAAGAACAGTATTTGCCAGTAGATTTACGTTACCCAGTTCAACAATTCCCAAACTGTGGGTTGTGACCCCAAATGGGATCACAACATCAGCAGATAGGGTCAGGATAAATAGGAACCCAGGGGGCACAGGTAACATATTGGAGGGGTGGAGGGGGCCCACAGGCAATGCGGCATGAGAGCATAGCTGATACAGCGGAGGGGGGCAGGGGGGCCAAGGCAATGAGGCAGAATGGTCATGTGCCTTTCCCCACCCTGAGATTTCTGTGCCCACCACCAGGCGTGGGGCTGTAGCTGGGCTGGACAAGCTCTGGGTAGAAGCTGCCTCCAAGGCCCTATGGGTGGGACCTGGCACAGAAGGGACACAGCATGGCTGCCAAGGTGAGGTATGGCAGTGGCGGCAGTAGCAGCTGCAGCACAGAGTTCTGCCTCTGCTGCTGCCAGGCAGGCAAGGGGTTCCTTAGTTTGGCAGTCATGGTGTTGTGGTGCTCCCTCTCACACCGGGTCCCTCCTGCTGGGCTGTGGAGTCCCCAGGGATGGGGGAGGGCAACAGGGTGAGGGTCCCTAAGCTCGCTGTGGGCAGCCCACATCATCCCCTCCTCCCTCCCTACAGCCTCTGCTCTGCCCATGCCACCCATGGGGGTGGGGGCAGAGGAACCGGACTCTGCACTCTGCTCTAGCCAAGGCCACTGCTGCCTCCCATGAGACACAGCCAGGGCTCCGGCACTGCTGTGGGGGCAAAGGACAAAGGTACTGTTTTTCCAAATGTTAAAGGGAATATTGTCTCCTGAGTGAAAGACAAAGGGAATGCTAAACATATAAAGCAAAAGAGGATGAATTGCAAGTATAAGGTTGTTCCTAAAGCATAAGGTAGGTAAGATCAGAACTACATAGAACCGTTTGGAAGGAGGCAAGTGCCGATGAAAGGAGAGAAGAAATGTAACTGAAGCAACAGAGAAGTAAGATGATTTCAGCCACAGCTAGTCATGCTACAAGGAGAGCCTAAGGATTACAGGAAGGGAAAAATCTGGTATGTCCCTTTGAATACATCCTCCAGCTGTCTGTGGATAATCTTTCATAGACTTTTAAAGTCAGAGAGGATCATCTAATCTGACATAAAGTCTAATTTCTCTCAAAATACCTGTAATTTCTGGTTGAGATACAAAATACATCCAGGTCTCGTTTTAAAGATTTCAATAATCCGTTACATCCCTGGTTAGGCTGGTCTAATGGTTAATCACCCTTGCTGTTATAAATTTGTACTTTATTTCTAGTGCAAACTTCTCTAGCTTCATATTCTCGATTTCAGATCTAAATATGTCTCTCTCAGCTGCCTTAAAAAGTCCTCTATTATTATAAAATGTCCCCCAGGAATGTATAGGTCATGATCAAGTCCTCTCTTACCCTACTCTTGGATAAACTAACTAGAATAGGTTTCCTAACTCTCCCACTATAAGAAAGGTTCTTTCCAATATCCACAGTGAAATGGATATAGTATTCAAATATTGATTTCCATAATATAGTATTATATATAATACTACTTGATATATGCCTACATATAAATATATTCATATGTATACTCTATATATATATATATATATAGAGAGAGAGAGAGAGAGAGACAGAGAGAGTATACTGTGTGTGTGTGTGTGTGTGTGTGTGTGTGTGTGTGTGTGTGTGTGTGTGTGTGTAGTATACATATGTATATATATGGGAGATGGCTATTCACAACCCTCCCCTTCCCCCAGCAGAACTGGTCAAAACTTGGAATTTCTAGTTTGTGGGAAAGTTTAGCATATAAAAATTTGTTTCTGTTCTAAACCAAAATGAAAACAAATATGTTTGACATTTTCTTTTAAATAACTTGAACAATTTACAGCTTCAGAAAAAACTGTCTCAGAATGTAATCATTTCAACATTTCATTACAAAGCTTTATTTTAAGACTATTTTATTACTTTTGCATTATTCCACAATAAACATTTTAATATTGAAATATGAAGTGTAAAAATTGCAGCTCCTTCATAATATGTGAGGAGCAGCAGTGCATAAAATACATACTGCTAATACTGCCATGTGTAAGATGTCACTAGAAGCAGTCTATTTTATTTTATTTTTACAACAACTAATGACATCAGCTGCTTAGAGTTGACTGAAACATCTTCAAGTCTTTTCTAGATCAAACTGTCCTGTATGCATTGTAATAAATAGTTTGATATTTTGACACCAGGTGGTACATGGATGTTTTAAAAAGAAAAGTTGTGCAGTCCAGCTTGCTTATATTTCCTTTGGGAGCTTGGGTTTATCAGTTCAAGTTACACTCCTCTGAGAAGCACATCTTAATTCCCTGAATGTATATCTCTAAGTAACCTCACTGAATTTCTTTGAGTAGCTTTCCAGAGTTTCTTCCATGTGGAGGCATGGTTTGGGTCTATATGCAGTCTCAGCTGTATCAAGCAACAAGGTTTACTTGTTGCATCACACAGCTATGCCTAAAATAACATTTTAGGTTATTTCAAGCTTCTCAGCAGAGTAACAGATTTGTGCAGAGCCTCTGGTCTTCTGCACTGATGCAGTGGTTGGCAAAATGAATATTGTCTGTCGGTAATTAATCTATCAATAACCCCTCTTGAACATCCCCAAAACTGTAGTCAAACTCCATGGGAAAAGGCCTAAAATTCTGTAGATGCTGCACTGGAACTCCCTTCTGCTTCCCAAAAGAATTAGCATTGCCAGCCGATTGAAGAAGAAAAGCCCTTAGGCTGCTATAACTCATACTGGGAAGCAGACCAGCAAAAAGCCAACATACATGCAATTAATTGGTTGAGCACAAAAACACCTTGGCTTAAAGGCTTCCTTTGTATTGCCCATTGTCTATTCATTGTCAGTTACAACAATATGATTGCCTGAGGATTAAATCAGCTTTACAATCAAATGATTTTAATTTCAAACACAAATAAAGTGGGATGATATTGTATTTTAATCAATTTATACTGAAATTGACTTGTAGAGTAGTAAATGACTTGTGTATCTACAGATAAGACTTCAGACTCCAGAGTGGCTTAATGTTATTACATTTATGTATCAAATATATTTATTTGATTTATGGTCTGATGCCTGGAAACACTCAAAAAGAATTAGGGTAAATTACCATATTAATTGTACTTATATAACTGTGTTCATGATACAGATGCTACAGAGTATAATATTACTGTTTGACTTCGATTGTGTATTTAATAGTATGCTGGATTTCATGTCCATTGTGCTGTGCCATTCATATGGATCTCAGGCACAAACAAAATTGGGATGGTTATTTTAATCTAATAAATGAGGAAGTAAATAGCAAATATATGGAAGTCTCTTGCATCCCCATTATTTTCCAAGAACACAAGCCTTCTGAGAGCAGGATGCTTTTCTCTCATTTTCAGATCAGGCACTCCTGTATTAGACGAGCTGTTTCCATTTATTTCAATTTATTCTTCCCTTTCCTGACCTATTCCCACCCCAAAGCCTTTTCATTGCCAAATTTTGTGGAGAATAAGCAAACAAAAGAGAGAAAAACAAAAAAAAAAAGATCACATTGCAGTAGCCCTGGGTGCCAGATGTCAGAGTCTCAGCTCTAAGCTGTGCCAGTATCCTGAAAAAACAGTTAGCATATTGTACTATATGAGGTGAGAAATTAAACCAGGGAACTCAGATGAACCTAGGAAAAAAATGTTTCTGCTGTGACAAGTGCTGATGTTTCTTTTAAGTATTGCGCACAATATAAAAAGTAACGTTAATGGGAAAACAGAGGTACTGACAATAGTCTTTGAATTTGCAACTAAAAGAACTGCACTCAATTTTCTTCCCCAAATCTGCCTTGTAATATTTAGTTAGTATGTTTCATTGCATCGTTTACCTGCAAAATGACGTTAAATTGAGGTTTTCTACTACTATAAGGAGCATTGGATACTGAGTGGCTGACATTCTTAGTGCTTAGAGAAGGAAACATGTCCCATATTGTGCCTTACAGGTACACCTGGGCAAATCCTGCCAACGTGTTTGTGAACATTTGTTTGAATCCAGGCCATAGCTGCTTCATCAGGATTTTGTTCCTTGTTTGTTCATTCCCCCTGAACCTTCCAAGTGAAGTTTGCTTGCAAGGAATTTTATGGAAAAACGTCATAATTATATATTTGCAGAAGTGTGTGCTAGAGGTATGACCACCAGCATGAAAACTTTTTGTGGGTTTGCAAGACCTCCAGAATGTATATATTTCTGGAAATTTAGTGTTAAACTATAATAAATAGAGGTGTGCGAAGCAAGCTGTATTTAATTCAGATTCAGCCCAAATCAGGGATGGTGATTTGATTTATTGATTCAGATCACTGCCCCAGGTTCAATTCGGTTGAATCCAAATCTGAAGATTCGATAAGCGATAATGATATAAAGACATCTTTAAACATTTTTTCTACGTACCTTGAGATACCAGGCATGGCTCGTGAGCACTGCAATGCTAGGATGGATGGAGCATCCCACAGGAGTGCAGGGGGGCCCCCTGTGTGCTCGGCAGTCAACCCAGAAGTGGACTGGAAGTAATTCCGATCCACTTTTGGGTCCACCAGGGAGCACGCAGGGCCCCCCCCCAAGCCCTCCTGGCTCAGCAATCAGCTGCAGAGGGAACCCGGGTCCCATCCCCCCAGGCCCAGGAGGCACCAGTTGGCAAGCTGAGGGAGTGCAGGGCATGTTCCCCAGTAGACCTAGAAATGGACCAGAAGTGCTTCTGGTCCACTTCCAGGTCTGCTGCCGGGAGTGCTGGGGAGCCCCCCACAGCAGTCGCAAGCTGCCTAGTATCTAGAAGTTTGTAGAAAAAGCATTTAAAGCTGTGCGTATAGCCATATCTCTCAATCTTTCTGAATCTCTCCAAATGGATTTGGAGGATTCTAATTTGATTTGGAGAAATTAAAGGGTCTCCTGATTTTTTATTCAGATTTGGAGTTTCAGCCACTGAATTGGGCCAAATCTCCACCAAATTGAATCACGGGCTGAAGCTTCAGACAGCCCTAATAAAAAGGATAATAAAGCAAGAACACAACCTCTGTAGCTAAATAGCTGGGATAAGAAATTTCACCCTAATGAACTGAGACCCTGTAGTAATCACAGACTGACTTAGGGTCTTTCTGGGTATGTCTATACTACTGCCAGACCATGGTCAAGACTGTAGCCATGTATGCTAAACTCAGAAATGGATAGAATGCTGCCGTCTTAGAAAGTTGCTGTGTATGTCCCTAAATGTGTGCCCAAAAAGACAGACCTTACCCGTGTGCCTCCAGAGCTGTTTCAAGGCCTATGCATGACATCCATTTCTGGGTTTATCATATGTAAAGCAGCTTGCATGCTTCCATGCAGTACTTGCATGCACTGCTCCCTAGGATGGTCTGAAGATAGTGTAAACATATACCTTATAATTCTAGGAAAACAGTTACTTTCCCAGCATACAGCCCTATTACCCTGCATTTGTTCTGCAGGGACACAGATTTTCTTCTAAATGGGTGCAATTATTGCCAATAAATAAACTCAGGTGCAGTTTGTGCAGGAGTTTATTGCTCCCAGGTGCACCATTTGCATGTGTGCCTGGGGCCACAAGATGTTGAACCGGAGCATAGCAGTCCCAGCTGGCTGGGGGTCCCAGATGTCAGCCTGCAATACTAGGACTGCTCCTCCCTAGCTCAACATGCTGTGGAGTGACTGAGTAGAGCATGAGGGTGCTTCATTGTGGGGCTAGCCAGCATGCAGCCCTTGCACTGACAGCACCCTCATGCCCCAGCCAGCCCGTCAGTGTCTACACATGCATTGCTGCAGAGTAAATAACTCCATGATAGGATAATACTTGTATTTACAAACAATATCCTATGATGGAGTTAATTAATTTACTCTAGCCTAAAAGCACTGTACATGTAGATGGTGATCGTTTACTGTAGAGCTAATTAGGCAACTCTGCAGTAAACATCTCATGTAGACGCACCCAGTATGTCAACATAATGTAAAAAGGTGGGAATGTGAACATACAGTTTAATTTTAGTGACTTTAATTGGTGAACATGTTATGTGTATATTTGATATATAGGTGCATATACAAATATGCGAATTCAATTTCTATATCATAATTATTTCTTCTGTTCCCCAAAGGAAGTTTTAACCAACCATTCTTCCCTTCCTCAGGTAAAAGCTGTGTGTTATGAAGTTTTGAGCACAATGCCTCAAATCTTACAGAAAATCAAGGCACATTTTCATAGATTTTAGGGTCACTGGGTACCATTATGATGATCTATAGGGCTGTGCAAAGCTTCGATTGCAGATTCAATTCAGAGGAGATTTGGCCCGATTTGGAGGCCAAATCTCTGATTCTGAATCAAATTGGGAGATGAATTAAAAGGTCTGAATCAATTCAAAGCCTCCAAATTGATTCAGAAAAGATTTGTGAAGTCCCCTTGGGGGATACCCGCCCTGCTCTCCCAGCTCTCCTGAGTGCTCCATTACCCCTGCCTGCTCTTCTAGCCCCATCAATGGCTTCCCCACTCGGCCCTAGGGTCCTGGCATTTTAGAAAAAGAAAAGTTGCTATTGGGGCCTCTGCGGGCTCATGGCAGAACACCCCCCCCCATGCAGTGCAAGGCAGTGGAGATTGCTCCCACTCCCATTTGGCAGGAGATTCATAGATTCATAGATGCTAGGGTCGGAAGGGACCTCAATAGATTATCGAGTCCAACCCCCTGCATAAGCAGGAAAGAGTGCTGGGCCTACATTACCCCAGCTAGATACACATCTAGCCTTCGCTTGAAGACCCCCAGGGTAGGGGAGAGCACCACCTCCCTTGGGAGCCCGTTCCAGACCTTGGCCACTCGAACTGTGAAGAAGTTCCTCCTAATATCCAATCTAAATCTGCTCTCTTCTAGCTTGTGGCCATTATTTCTTGTAACCCCCGGGGGGGCCTTGGTGAATAAATACTCACCAATTCCCTTCTGCGCCCCCCGATGAACTTATAGGCAGCCACCAGGTCGCCTCTCAACCTTCTCTTGCGGAGGCTAAAAAGGTCCAGTTTCTCTAGTCTCTCCTCGTAGGGCTTGGCCTGCAGGCCCTTAACCATACGAGTGGCCCTTCTCTGGACCCTCTCCAAATTATCCGCATCCTTCCTGAAGTGCGGCACCCAGAATTGCACGCAGTACTCCAGCTGCGGTCTGACCAGCGCCCGATAGAGGGGAAGTATCACCTCCTTGGACCTATTTGTCATGCATCTGCTGATGCACGATAAAGTGCCATTGGCTTTTCTGATGGTTTCGTCACACTGCCGACTCATGCTCATCTTGGAGTCCACTAGGACTCCAAGATCCCTTTCCACTTCCGTGCCACCCAGCAGGTCATTTCCTAGGCTGTAGGTGTGCTGGACATTTTTCCTCCCTAGATGCAGCACTTTGCATTTCTCCTTGTTGAACTGCATTCTGTTGTTTTCTGCCCACTTGTCTAACCTGTCCAGGTCTGCTTGCAGCTGCTCCCTGCCCTCCGGCGTGTCCACTTTGCCCCATAGCTTAGTGTCATCTGCAAACTTGGACAGAGTACATTTCACTCCCTCATCCAAGTCGCTGATGAAGACATTAAAGAGTATCGGTCCAAGGACTGAGCCCTGCGGGACCCCACTGCCCACACCCTTCCAGGTCGAAACCAACCCATCCACCACGACTCTCTGGGTGCGACCCTCCAGCCAATTCTCCACCCACCGGACTGTGCAGTCATCCAAGTCACAGCCCCTTAACTTGTTCACCAGTATGGGGTGGGATACCGTATCAAAGGCCTTCCTGAAGTCCAAGTATACGACATCCACCCCTCCTCCTGCGTCGAGGCGTTTTGTAACCTGGTCATAAAAAGAGACTAGATTGGTCAGGCACGATCTGCCTGCCACGAACCCATGCTGGTTTCCCCTCAGCATAACTTGCCCTGCCGGGCTCTCACAAATGTGAGCCTTGATAATTTTTTCAAAGACTTTGCCATGAGATGGTGAGTGCGGGGCCTTTTTTTTTTTTTTTTTTTTAAGTTCTGGAATACTGGTGCTGGGTGGGACAGCCATTGACAGGGCTGGGATATTGTGTGGGGGATGGGGCCTGTCCGATTTGGAGATTCAGCTGACTTGGCGACGGCCAAATCTCTAAATCATATTCAGCCAAATCAATTTGGGACAGATCAAATTTGAATCACCAGATCAAATCACTGTCCCCAAATCAGCTGAATCTGAATCCAAAGTGAATACTAGCCATTTTGCATAGGCCTAATGGTCTAGTCTGTCATCCTTCATAATGCCAACCATCAGGGCTCAGTCAGTAATTTGTGCATCAAACTTCTTTTGAGCTATAATATTTATTTATAGATTGATTGATTGAAAGACACCCAGTGGCTAAGAATCTAACATAGTCCTAGGAAAGTTTTCCAGGGGTTAATAGCACTCATATTAAAATGTGCTTTTCTTCCAGTCTGAATTTGCTAGTTTCAGTTTCCAAAATCAATTTATGTTAAAATGAATCCCCATATGAAAGTACCTGGTGCTGTAGTTTGTTAGAACCTAAATCATGCCCATGATAAGAAGGCACTGCCTACCAGTTATCAGAGATCATTTTCCCCTTACAGTGATTCAGGGTCCTAACTCATTGTATCTGCTTATTTCCTGAGGAAAATTATATATATTGTATAAATAGCTGCTCAACCAGGTGAAAGATAACTACAAGGAGTACATTTTTTTCTCTTTTCCATATAAGTTCACATAATATCAAAGTCCTTTAATGGCAACCTCTTTTGTCCCTGTTTGGTATGCAATGCTAATAATGTTTGGTTTCTGAAAATATGTCTTTGTAAGGTAAATGCTTTGATAGTGCTACTCCTATAAATCAACCTTCCATGCCAAAGAATCAAAATAACCCTGTTTAATGCCAGAGAATGCAGACTACATTCTGGCAGCCAGCATTACCTACTTTTCAGCTTTGAAGAAGAAATAAACAATACATTATGCAGATTAACAGCTTTCCCAAAGGTCATGTCATCCATTAACATATCTTTGACTGGGTAATTTTTTCAGCAGATCACGAACAAATGCACACAAGTCAAAAAGCAATAAACACCAAGACACATTTAGACGTTAAAATCAAAAATTGTTTACGCTTTTGTAGCACTGAAAACTCAAATCCTGAAACCCATTTCTGGGCATGAAAATTTACTACCACTTAATGTACTAATAAGTTACAACATTTTTTTTTTTTACTTAAATGTTCTCCTGGACATCCCTAAAATTCCAAAGATGCTAGGGTAAGTCCACTACACATGTTCTAAGACAATTTATGTTTACTGTTTAGGATTATCTATAGTACTGTGGTTTGTGATCTTGTTCTTTGAGCAAACTAACAGGGCCAATATTTTGATGAGATGCTCCAAGAAAAATGAAGAAGAGGAGGATGAATGATTCTGTGTCAAAGGCACCAGACAGGTAGACATAAAGACTGCAAGGCATGCAACCAGTGGATCCCAAAACTTACATGGGGTCCCTGGAACACAACCCAATGAAGGAAGAGTCCAGCATGGGTTCTGTACCAGATGCCTTGCTTTCAAGTTAGGGGCAAAGATTCCATATGAATCTGCTGTCACGTGGTTATATCAAACAACTCTTGTATTGTGTCTGCTCAGAAAAATTATATTTAATCCATTTTATGTGTCTAAAATCTCTGAACTTATTTCAAATTACTGTGACCTGCTATCTTAAACCCTCTATTGTTGCTGTAAGCAGCTGATGTTTTCTCCCACATTTCAAATCATCCTCTGCACAGATTGTTACATGTGCTTAATGAAAGGTACAAATTAAAAGCATATTATACGTGCTATTACAAGGCTAGTCTGTAACATAGAATCACAGAAAATTAGGGTTGGACGGGACCTCAGGAGGTCATCTAGTCCAATCCCTTGCTGGGTCTTAAAAACCTGCATGGATGGAGATTACACCACCTCTCTGGGTAACCTGGTCCAATGTTTTAATTCTTCCTACTATCTAACCTAAAATTCGCTTGCTGCAACTTGAGACCATTGCTCCTTGTTCTGTCATCTGCTATCACTGAGAACAGTCTAGCTCCATCCTCTTTTGAACTCCACATCAGGTAGTTGAAGGCTGCTATCAAATCCCCCCTCAGCCTTCTCTTCTATAGACTCAATAAGCCCAGTTCCCTCAGTCTTTCCTCATAGGTCATGTCCTCCTGAGCCCTCAACATTTTTGTTGCACTTTGCTGGGCTCTCTCCAATTTGTCCACTTCCTTTCTGTAGTGGGGGGCACAAAACTGAACACAGTACTCCAGATGTGGCCTTGCCTCACCAGTGCTCAATATAGGGGAATAATTTCCCCCTTTTGTTGGCACTGGATTTGGACCCATCTCCTTTGTTCCAGGCGAGCACAGTCCTCAGACCGACCACAACACCTGCCAGTTGATAATAGGCCAATTTATTGATACAGAGTGATAACAAAAAAGCAACAATACAAACAATTCTATATCTACCAATCCTAGGGCTATCATCAAAATCAAAGTACATCTGGTCAGGATGGAGGCTCCACTCTGAGGCTCTTTCTCTTAGGTGTCAGCAGTCTGTAGGTGGGATGCTGTGTTCCCACAGCCCCCCTCCAGTGGAGAGCCTGAGATGGGCTGCTGGTATGCTCTCGGTCCATGGTGGCCATGGGGACCCTTCCTGGGGGACAGGGATGAGAAGGATGGACGGGAGGGACAAGACAAAGGAACAGAGAGGGACACTGTTACTCTCAGGTCTCTGCTTTTGTATTTTCCTTCCCCCTTGATGACTCCTGATGACTCCTCATCTGTGGCTATCTTTGATTGGTTGTCTCTATATGGTCATATGTCCACGTTGCCTTCTGGGCCTTCTCCTAATTTGGTCTCTTCCCCCAAAACCAGGACTCAGGCTCCCCTGCTGCTCTGCGGCCTTGTAGCTAGTGTCACTTATCTCATGTTATGGAACAGTATGGTACATACTTCCTCAGCTCTCAGGCTATGTGTCCTTGCTGCGTTAGACATCCTGCCTGCTTTGAAGGTTGTGATCTCGTGTTATGGCATGCCCCTCCTCAATTCTCAGGGTGTGTCTATTCTTTGGCCTTGTTGTGCTAGACAGCCCATCTGTTTTCAGAGCCATGAGAAACCATGGGTCTGTATCCCAAGCTCTTTAGAAATTCATTTAACCCTGATGTCCATCTTGAACCCTTATAATGTATATTTCTATACCTATAAGCTAATTCCGAAAAAACCCATACCTTTAAATGCCATTTCCAAGCCAACATATTCCCCTCCTTAAAGGTATGACACCTTCACACTATACTGGAGCATAATCACTGGCATCATCTGAAATGTTCATGACATTTGTGGGGAAGACCTCCACCAGTCATCCCAAGAAAAGTAATGACGGCATTCGTTGTCACAGACTCCAGTGGGCTGGACACTGTGATGAACCCTTAACTATTGTTCAAATGTCACCCATACCCCCTCTAACTCAGTCTTTTACCTCAGCATTCCCTAGCCCAGCAACGGGGTTATATCCAATTAGACTTAAGTAGGCCTCCCATACTGGGACCAGGGAATGTACAGCCAGAGATGCCTACCAAACCTTTTACTCATCATTTCAGGTAGCATGTTGCTCTGCAATTAGTGTTTATCAGATTGTCAAGATGGCTATTCAGATCAGAAAATATGTTATGGTCAGAATCTCTGGAGACCAAACATGTCCTTGGCAATTTACCTCTCCTATATACTGGGCAATGCTTTCTTGTTGGATCCACTGGATGCTTGGTGCCATTGTAGTACTACCAGTGTTCCTCCACCCTGTAAAAGGCTGGAGAAATGCTAGGGGTTAGGACTTTCCCAACCCACCACAGAAATCAGGCATGCTATCTTCATAAGAAAGACCTGGTCTTCTTGAGGATACCATCATTTTCCAATGGGTTCCCAATTTCTGCACAAAATCTGGGAATTAATAAAATTATGTTACATTGCTACTTCTACAGTACAAGCTAAAATACATATTTAGCACAAATGAAACAAAAAACAAACAAAAAGGATGACAATAAAACAAACAATTTATCCTTTTCGATCTCTGGCATGGCTAAACTCTGTGAGGCCTTCCAATTCTTCCAGCCCACTCTCTATGCTTCTATCATGGTCATATATCAATATTTACACTGCCTGTCTCACTGCTTCTCTACCACAGATGATTTTTTCTCCATACACAGTCCCGCCTTAAGCACTACTTAGCAAAACGTCATCTACTCAGATCATTCAAATTTCTGCTCAGCCCTAAGTTTGGGCAGAAATATGAGTTTAAATGTTTCTTAAAGGCAGCAGTTAAACCTACAAGTTCAACCATGTTTAACTAACCTATAACAAACTCTCCGTCTTAGCTTCACTCATCCTAGCAACACAGCCTAAAATGGTAACATCTAAAAACAATCAATTAAGACAGAAAACAAAGAAATAATTTAAAAACTTGCCAGTGTTAAAACCTTAACATTTAAAGTTTTACAGTGTCTGTCAAGATAATTTCTCATCACCAACATAAACAACTTTACTTCCAGTCACACCTTTTCTTGAATGTTTCACTCCATTTGGTTGTATTTCAAACATCAAGAAGGGGCTTTCTGTAATGTCCCCTTAAGGCAGTGATTCTCAACCAGTGTGCTACAGCACTCTGAGGTGCCTAGAGATATTCCCAAGGGTGCCACAGGGTGCCACACAATGTTAGCAAGCACTGTTAGGTTTACAAACATGATTCACAAGATATACCCAGAGAGTTCAAAGAGAAATCCATAGTTGTAGTCTTTCTGAGTTGGTCTTTGGAACAGGAAAACTTCTATTATTTTTCTGTAGGAATAAAAAGAGTGAAAACTAAGACCTGGTATTTTCCAAGAGGTGCTGTGAGTCTATCCAGGGTGGCTCAAGTCTAAAAAGGTTAAGAACCATTGCTTTAAGGAGAGTGTACTTGTTTATGTGAAATTTTCTAGTTGAGACAGACTCTACCCACAAGGAATTCACTCCATGATATTTTTTTTGCAGGCTCTGTTCCCACTGTTACATTCTGAGTTGCAAACAGAAGGGCAATGCAATTGTGTGCTGTGAACTCAGATGATCCCTAGGGATAACTTTAATTTCAGTCCTGGGTCTCAGGACTTCTTCATTTTTTCAGGTCATGACTGTATAGATTCCCTCCCAAAATATATACAGTTAAAAGCTTCTAACTTTTTTCCCTAGGGATTAGAATCATACCAGATCCCCTTTTCCAAAAGTCTGTGCAAAAGATGATATATTACCTGGCTTTTCATTTTACTTTGCTTTACATTGCTTTACAATTTCACTAGCAATATGATGACCTTTTTCAATTTTGGTTTAGAAGCCACCTACGTTACATAAATGGTCCCTGTCCCTTTGTTCTTCCTCAGGAATACCATACAAGAGTGTGGTTGGGATTTTAGCTCAAACCAGACAGGATAAGTTCTGGCTATGCTTAATGAACATTATCAAGCTATCAAGACAATCAGATACGCTTATAAAAGTCCTTTGGGGACTGTTTTAAAACAATAAACTGCTATACAAAAGACCTATACAACCTAAGACCTATACAACCTGTCCTCATTCCTATCAGATTATGGTTGTACTCAACTTGTGTCTATTTCCTGGCTTCCAAGAATCTTATAAACCTGATGAAACATGTTGGCTTGGACATTTCTTCCTTCTGTATTTATAACTCACTCAGAACCCCAAATTGATAAAATAATCCATAGCTGCAAGCCAGTGTTTATTCCTAGACTGTCTAATCACCAAAAAACCACTTGCTTCTCATTTATTTCCTAAACCATCATGGTTATAACAACACAGCCATTTCTTCCTCAGGATGCTCAGCTCCCTCAATTCCCTTAATTTAGTCCGTATTTGTAATTAGTCTCTCAACAAGGTCTTTTGGACAAGACAGCAGCATTGCCATGCTTGTGCCCTGACCTGTGTGGCATTAAATTTACAGCACTGAAGTTTTTTCAAACACGTGGCATATCAGGACGCCTAAATCTAAAAAACTTAGACTACAGTTTCCTCCAGTACAAATAGCGATGAAAACTTTTTAGAGATCTAATGACAACTTAAAGTGCCATATATTTTATTGTATTAAGCTACTGCCGATTCAAGTCCTTTGTCTTCTTGGTTAGGGACAGACATTACACATAAACCAGTTTAAGTGATCAGAAACTGGTTTAAACCTGTAACAGAACAGATTTTCAGTGCACATAAATCAGTCTGAAAATGACTAAAACCAGTTTGAGATAAACCTGGTTGAATGTAGTATCAGACTTAACTGATTTGGGTCAAACGGGTTTATGCAATATCTGTCCCAGACCCCTGCAGATTTAAGATAAACCAGACTCCTTCAGCATCCCAGCATGCTTTCTGGGCTGGGTGGGACTCTCTGCTCCACAGCAGGGCCGGCCCCTCCCCTCTGCTCCCTGGCTGCAACTCTGACAGAGACTTGCAGGCTGCTCCCCACTCTCCCCACCCCGCTTCCCCTCACCACTCCCTACTAAGCAGGAATTCCCCCCTCCCCTCTGCTTTGCTGAGAGGTGTCTGTGTATTAGCTAGCAGACCACATGCTGACTATGGTCCATGCTGTGCAGAATCAGTAAGTAGCTGGTAATGTCCCTCTGTCGTTTTTTTAATGGGGTGATAAGCACTGATTTAGGAGTATTAAACACTGTTATCAATCCCCTGCTGGGCTAATCAGAGCGTCCTTTGGAGGGCCTGACCACGCTTCCCATCAGCTCTGCTGTGGAAAGGAAGGGACGGCTGCTCTAGCACCCCCTGGCTTCTAGCCTGAGCCACTTCAGGCATGTGCCTGCATTTCTGGAAGGAAAAGGGAATGTCTATCCACCTTCAAATTGGTTCAAGCTTTGCAGGTTAGACCAACCTGCAAAATTTGAATTAATTCAGGCTCAGGCTTTTTGAAAGTCTGTCCCTAGTCCTTGTGTCAAAAATGCAAACAAACTATAACCAGTACCCTCTGCTTCTAATATCAAAGCAGTTTTGAAATGGGCAGGCCAAGATAGGAGCAGTCACGAGAACCCTTTTCAATTCTGAAAATATTAAATTTCTCTTTGTGGGCTACTGAGATTATTTCCATTTTTCACTAAACCGATGCAGTGATTTTGCAATACTGGAAAACCCACAAATAAATCTTTTGTAATAGCAATGAAGCCACATTAAACTGCCCACTGAGCAGTATCTAGGAGACCCAATTTTCTTCTGACAGTGGAAATTCTCTCCCCCCTCTTTCCTCCATTTACTGGGTGCCCAAGGTTAAATATCTCCTTGTGAAACAACTCTCAATGCTTTGAGTTCAATTTGAGACTGAGCATGTACAGTTCACCTGTGACCATATAAGAATTTTACTTTTTTTTCCTAAAAGTTGTCTCTTATAGGTATAACAAGCAGACCTATAGGGACATGCCATGAAATATCCTCTCCATTTCCCTCTCTAGTAGTCAATAAGTCTTAAAGTCCTCATTTCATATTGCTAGAGGCTTTTCCCTGCTAAGAAAATAATTTGCCGCTCCTCCTTCCCAACCTTTTCTCACAAGTCATGATGTCAAGACCTGTAATAATTATTTTTGGACTCTCCTTTAGACTCTTTCCAATTTGTCTGCATCATTCTTGAAGTGTAGTACACAAAATTGAAAACAGTATTCCAAGGGAAGCCTCATTAGTGCTGAATAGAGTGGAAAAATCACTTCCAATGACTTGCATCTGACACTCCTATTGCTATATCTCAGTATGCCTTTAGCTTTCCACTTGCCAGTGCTCTTTTTTTAAAAGTAGAATGGAAAATCTGCTACAGCAGGCAAATAATTACTTATTGGTGGTAACAGATAAGAATATGATAAAGTGACTCTATTTAGTTTTTCATGGTCCACACATGACTCTGATGACACCATCTTTTTCTTGGCTAATAGTGGGGCTGTATGGATGGGCTCAAGGATAAATTATGCCTTTTTGATACATTTCTTCAAGAGAATGAAACATCTCTTCCCTTTTTGCTAGTAATTAGTAGTTAGATGGCTGTTTCATGGGTGGGTTATCCCATCACTTTGTGCTGGATCAATGTAGCAGACACATAGGTCTATTTACCTGGGACAAATATGTGAGTTTGGAAGAGATATTCTCTTAGACCAGGAGTGCCAAAGATCCAGCCTGCAAAACCCTAGCCCACCACCAAGCTATACACTTGGTTGTGGGATAAGTGGCATCAGCCACTGCTGCTTGCCCTGCCACTTGTACCACCACCAAGTTTATGGGTCCTTGGCCAGCCCATGGGCCAGCTGATACATGGGCCAGAGGTACTCTCGTTCCAGCCCATGGCCTGGCTATGCACTCCAGAATTGGCCTTCAAGGAACCCTGTGATACTCTTCCAGTCTGCAGGAAACCCTGCACAACTTATTCAGTCCACAGAGCTGAGTTTGACACTCATGTTTTAGACTATTCAGTTGTTCCTTAGTTAAGTGTAAAGCAAGGTACTCAGTCTTCTGGACCCATGATCTAGATGAGTGACACAGAACTGGTCCATGGGCTGTCTCCACCTGGCCCCACATACCCAGATCAAGCCTTGAGTTACCCCAGATGCTGAGATCAGGCCCTAGGGCCCTAAGCCACCCCATACATATCATTATTGGGCCCTATGGACCCATACCACCACTGCCTGCTGAGATTGAGCCTTGGGGCCCCATACTACCCCTATCTGGGCCCTGGGCCACCCTGTGTACTCAATCCAATTCATAAGGCCATACTCTCCAGTCTATGAATCCAGTTCTCCATGAATCTGGAAATTTCACATCAGGGCACTGCCACCGCACCATAACCACCAGATGTCCAGACCTGCAGGGAATCCTGCAGGCTGGACAACCCTGAGGACATGTTGAATATCCCTGGTGTAAAGCAAGGTATGGGAAAATGTCCAATAGAAAATCTGGGGAGAACACCTTTAATCTTTATCCATTTGTAGTTTAGCTCTGTACCAGTGTTCCCCAGGTCTAACAGTTCACATGGTCATACTTTCCTTTTGTACTATTTTCTGCTTGCCAGAAACATTCAGTAAAAAATCTGGACTCATTTTTTATTCAGATCCAAACACAATTTGCATAGAAGACTATCCAGAGACTGCAGGCCTTAAAATTGGTTTCAAACACTCCCCGTGTTTCCTTTTCCAGAAGCTACCACAGCCTATAGCTGTTGTAATGGTTTTTGCCCCTTGAGACAAGATTATTTGTTCCTTTCAAATCAATTACCTACAATTGATTCGCCTGGACCACATCTTTCAAGGGAATTTTCTGGACTTGGACCGAGGAGCACCAGGAGCTGGGAGTCTGCCTGCGCCCAGCCCCACACGCTGACCGCATCATTGTGATACCCTGCACGAGGACCTTCCTGGAGAGGTTCCTGAAGGACGCCGTCCACTATGCCAGCGACCTGAAGGCCAAACCCGACCAGGGCAAGGTCTTCGATGTCACCTCAAAGTGGGACGCTAGCAACCACTTCATGCCCAGAGGGAGCTTCACACGCTTCACGGACTGGCGCTTCCTCCACCGTGCCTGCCTCAACTGCCTGCCTCTGAACAGGGCTGTGCGCTTCGGCCACCAGGAGAAGAGGTGCTGATGGTCCGGTTACATGGCAGAGACCCTCCCCCACGTGCTGTGCGGCTGCAAGCCGCACACCAGAGCCTGGCAGCTCTGCCACAACGCTGTCCAGGACCGCCTGGTGCGGGCCATCCCAGCCGGGACGGGGGAGATCTCCGTGAACCGCACCATCCCAGGCTGCGAGAGCCAGCTACGCCCCGACCACGAGGCCAAGAAGATTGTGATTGTGGACATCACCATCCCCTTTGAGAACCGGCGCCAAGCCTTCGCCAACGCCCAGACTCGCAAGCGGAAGAACTACGCCCTGCTGGCTGACACTCTGAGGGACCCACAGCTACGATGTGACGGTGGACGCGCTCATCGTGGGGATGCTCAGAGCCTGGGACCCCAGCAATGAGAGCATCCTCCGTGCCTGCAGTGTCTCCCGCCGCTACGCCAAGCTGATGCGCTGCCTCATGGTGTCTGACACCATCCGCTGGTCCCGCAACATCTACGTGGAGCACATCACGGGCCACCGCCAGTACACCGACCCCTCCGGACGAGCCGCCGCTGGACTGGACCCGGAGGGCACCGCCTGAACCACCCCCCCACTTCGCTTCATGTTGAGAGGATTTCTCTGCCACGGATGACCCCACTACACCCAAAGAGGACCCAAGCGATCGGACTTTATGGACTGAGACGCTTTCTCCAAGCCACTTCCTCCAACATTGCAGACCACTGTAACGGTTTGTGTGTATCTATCTCCTTTCTCTCTCAGCATTGTGAACCCCCTCTCCCCTTCCCCCTTCCCACATCCTCCCACCCCCGGGCTTAGTTGGCTAACATTGTATCGCTTGTAACCTAGTCACGTTCCCCTCCTCTCCCCCATCTCTCAATTGTTAGTCCCTCGCTCGGGCATTTTGTATTTCCATCTCAGGTTTCTCATCTTTTTTCTGGATTCCCCATCCAAAACATCTACTAATAAAAGTCAATTTGTATTTGTCCTGACTGAATTTCATCTAATTTGTTTCAGGCTATTTTTTTGGAATTTATCAAGATAATTTTGAATCCTAATTCAATCCTCCAGGCTACCACCTCATCTAAATAGGTGCCATCTTTTAAATTTAGTAAATTTAATTCCTTATTGCCACCTCCAAGTCATTGAGGAAGGTTTTGAACACTACTAAATTCCAGACTGATTTCTGCGGAATTTCACTTCGTATCTACTGCAAGTGGATGCCAACTTGGAGCTTTGTTGATGACTACTTTTAAATAAAAAGTATAAAAAAGGGTTGGCTGCCTGTCCTCAGTATGCTGATCACTTCCAGTCCAGCAGCCAACCCTCCTGAGTGGGTCCCTGCTCAGGACACCCTCCCCTTCCCCCACCCAACACACTCCTGTGGGACACTCCATCCTCCCCACCATCTCATAATTCATGAGCTGCCTGGTACCTTGAGGTACATAGAAAAAACAGTTAAAGCTGCATCAATGCCCATATCACCGAATCTTTCTTAATCTCTTCAAATTGATTCAGAGGGTTCCAATTCGATTTGGAGACATTAAAGGGTCTCCTGATTCAATTCAGATTTGGAGATTTGGCCACAGAATTGGGCCGAATCTCCACTGAATCAAATCAGTGACCTAAGCTTCGCACAGCCCTAATAACTAATTTCCTACAAACATGATTTTAGCTTTTTTATGCAATGGTTCAATAAATCTTTCCAAAATCCATCCAAACAAAGTTTCAGCCTAAATATTCTTTTACTTTTCTCCATATTGGGCTCTGCTATTGTGTACAGATGTCAAGGTAAAGCCACATCAAGAAACTAATTTGTTCTGCTCTATTTTTACTTATTAAAAATGTTATTTATATTTCCCAAAGTGTTCCACAAGATAAAATACAACCATTAAAGTAGTAATACTTCACAGAAGTTTTAGTACTGAATTTTACACAAACCTTAGCAGAGGTGTTATATTCAGCACTGAAGTGATCCTTGAGAAAAGTACTTAGCTCTGAATAGCTACAATTTTTTTGAACTACTGTTCTATTTATTTGTAACTACTGTACCATATTACTGGACCCATAGCATGTGAATTAAAATGAGAGGTATCCTTTGCAGCATCAAAAGGAGAGAACATTTAGAAAGGACTAAATGTTTTGCAATACTTTTTTTCTCAATTCCACTGAGCATAGATTTTTTCTAGAGTACAGATTTTGCTTAGATATGTCAAAGCAAAATATTTAACCATTTATTTTTGAGCACACAGAGTACACTTAAGAGAATTTATACCAAGATTTCAGGTTTGAGTTAGGTTAGGTCAGTATATTCCATTAACTGCTTTAACGGTGTCAGTGTTTGCACACCCTGGTGGTATATTGCGCATTAATTCCAGGCCCCGTAGAAAATTTAGCAGAATAATGCACCTTATATGACTTGGGGCACAACAAATTAAAACTCCTTCAAGGAGTTGCTGCCCCTACACCCGCAGATTGAAGCACAGGGCTCTGTGCGTCTCCACGGCTCTGCAGGAAGCCCTGCAGGCAGCCTGACAGCAGCCTAGAAAAGCAGCTCCACCCAAGAAAAGCAGCCTGATCTCCCCCCCACCACCACCTGCCCGGAGCCTGCCTGCCTGAGCTGTGCAGGGGCCCAGTGCTTTCCTCCAGGGCTGCAGTGCCCGCCAGGACTGCCCGAGCCAGGTGCCTGCAGGCAGGTGCCACCTGAGTGGGGGCTGCCATTGCCGCAGAGGGAAGCATGCCTCCTCCCCCAGTTCAGGGACCACTCTGCCCACCAGAAAGGCAGGTAAGTCAGCAGGTTGCGTGCACAACATGAAGGTTTAATCAGCCCTAAATTGAAGTGGTGTTTTTTAAAATTTAGGGCCCCTGTTTCATCTACACATGCCCTGTAATATCAAGTAGTGTTGCATCTAAGACTGAGAATCATTTACTAAAAATACCTCTGGATCTAGAAGCCACATCATAATTTAGTTTTGTTTTAATTTAAAATACAACAGAGCCTGGCATGTGAAGACTTTCCCCAAACCTGGCGCCCAGCCCCACCAGCTTTCCCTAACCACCCAGCTGGCCCAGAACAGAGCAGGATGAAGCAGACTGCTGTGTTGCTGTGGCAAGGTTCAAGAGCCTTACTTCCAAAGTGAAATGTCCCCACCTCACCCTGCATTTCAGCTTTCAGAAAAAAATAATTAAGAGGGGACATGATAGGCTGAGAGGCTGCCATACTTGAGAGGCTGCCATAAATAGGAGGGGAAACACCTTTTCTCTCTTGCTGTAGTGAACAGGACACTTACCAACAGCTTAAAGTTGCAGCAAAGTAGGAGGGAATTTTCAGCTTCCAACAGGCACTTGACAGGGCCCCCAAAAGGGCAGAGGTGGTCCAGGAAGCACCTCTCTAGTACCAGCTGGCTGGAGAGCTTGTCTATGAATTTCTGTAGCCCTGGGGCTAGAGAAACATCTGTATGGTCTATAAGGAACATATCAGAGGTCTTAGCATAAGTTCCTCCATCTTGTATACATCCTCCATTATATATAGGTTGCAACAGACTTTGGGCAAACTTGTAGAAAGACAGGCTTGCAAGGCCAGATTCCATGTTGGTGCTGATGTAAACAAGAAAGCATTGACATTGAAACCTAAGTGATAACTTTTGAAGCCATCCTAGATAAGCAGTTCTTAAGTATTTGTCATCAATTCTTCATTTAGCTGGGAAGGTGATCTTCATGATTAGCCCCTTTCATTAACATGGAGCCAATGAGGTTATAGACAGATTCATGTCATTAATAATTGTATATATGTATGATTGAAACCTGGAGAAAATGGGGAATCACAGACCTGAGCTTCTGGAAGAGTTTAACAAGAACTCAGAGTTCCTAGAGTCCAGCCTACACCCATCCTTTTAGGTGTATATTTTTGTATTTCCATTGTCAGATCTGCATGTTAGTTAAACTTATGTTTAACTTTCCAGTAAGTGATTCTTTTGAGAAGAGATAGATGTGCTCTCTCTCCCTCTATTCCAGGGCCCCAGTTTGGGGATAGAAGGCTTCCCTTCACAGTCTAGCTCCTAAACTATTTTTCTACTGGAAGAAATTTCTTCCAGTACAAATAAAGGTCTTCATGCAGCCTGTGTGAGAACACACTATAAGAAACAGCTCAAATGATGTCACTGAGATCAATTTCCACTGGGATCAAGGATGATTTTCCAGCCACTAAAAGCTGGCATTAGATGCCATGAAGATCTCTACAAGCTTTTGTGACGGGACACCTGCTGCTAGCACTAACTTCAGAGGCATTTTTCAATAGCTCACATGTTTTTAATGTTCTGCATGTGAAGCATGAAGTTAGTAATGCTTCCTTATAGTTGCTTGTGATACACTTATGGTATGTCTTAATAGCTACCATTTTTGATAGGCTGGATTAGGATGGCACCATGGTCTAATGCCTTAATTCCAGAGATGACAAACTTGGATGTACGCCATGTAGCAACTGTTGCAGAAGCTCCTGAAATATATTAACCATAAAATGTTTGCTGGTACAGTATATTGTGGATACAGAAGATACTACAAATATTGACAGCTGTTTTAATCACTCTTGTGTCCATCTCTGATGATCTGCTTTAGTTATCAAAAGCCATGCATGCTGTATATGCCCATATTTCTGTTTTGAGCTTGAAAGTCAGTCTGTGAGTACAGTCTTCATAGAAAATGGACCAAGGAGCTGCTCAAGTACATTTACCTGATTTTATTCTTGATACTAGTTTTACCTAGTAAGAGAACATGCCATAGCAACAGCTGTCCCTAGATGAAATCAAAGGATGGCTGATGGCTTGTTAAATTTAGTACTTATTTTACTGATATATTTATTTTATTTTACATCTGTTACTACCAGGTGTCCATTTCCCCAGTTTATATGTAGCATAATGCAAAGGGCAGCGGTAATGCAAGAGTAGAACTTGTCTAGTTAGACAGCAGACTATTGTCAGAACCTGTCAAAGCCTGTGGAATAAATGCTGATAGAATTTAATGATGTTCAAACTCACCGCTTCTCTTTTCCCAACATGAAGGTACCCCTCTTTGAGCTGCTTCTAAAACTTATGCGTAGCTCTGTGAACACAAAATAATTCAAGACTTACTGTTTAATAAGGTCAGTCAGATCATTTTCCTCCAGAGAAGAAGGTTGAGAAAGAACAAAGGTCTGACCTATATTATTTCAAGATGCCTCGTGTTAGGAAGAACCCTCAGTTCATGATTAGCCATCTTACAGTTCCCACATCAGTCTATTCAGTGTACCCTTCAAAAAGCATGACTTACTGGTCTTCAAAAAACTGCTCAAGTGGAACAGCTGAACCTCTATAAAATGTATGCCATCTTGAAATTCATTTATCTTGCCAAACTTCTGAATAAGTATTGTAAAACATAGGAAGATAAAAATACCACCCCCCAACTGGGGAGCAATAAGGTGCCTAGAGTCTGTTATGAGCAAAGAGGAAATTCCCAGAAACTTTACTCTGTACTAGTGACCTTTAAAGATGTAACTAGTAAATAGTTTTAATAGAGCAACTCATAGGATAACGTCCATAATCCTTTCTTTTTAATGGCATTTAATGGAGACATCATAACAAATTCTCATAAAAGCATCATAAAATTCCCGTAATGCAATGCTATTGCATCATCAGGGTGTTATTTAAATACCATATTATAAGACACTAAGCAGATTAAATGTGACTCAAATTTTTATTAATTGTAAAGACCTCAATCAGAGAAACTATTTACACATATGTTTACTTTTAAACATAATTGCAATTGATTTTTCTTCAGACTTTATGTATGTGCTTAATTGCTTTCCTTAATGCTGAATTGTGGGACAAAGTAGCAGTTTATTCAGCACTGAAAATCTAGATAAACTTGTTGACTATTTGTTGTTTTTTATGTGAACAAAGACTTGGAGATTTATGTTACACATCTGAATTAATTTATTAGGATTAAAATAATTGAATTAGCCACAAAGTATACATTACCAAGTTTTCCTTTGTTGCAGGGCTGAAGTCATTAAAGTGAAGCAAATTTAGTATTGTATATCGTTTATTTATACTTGCTTACAATTATGGCATTATAGAACTAGCTAAATTTCAGTTGCTTATTTAAAAAAAACAGAAATACAAAAATACCAGACAGTACCAGACAGACAAATTATTACTACTGGCATTTGCTTGGCAGTTTTAAATGCAGAAAACTAAAAGTGCAAGGTATCAGTTATGTCCCATGTAAGAGAAAAATGCTTACTAAACACACTTTAAAAATATACAGTTTAGGTAAGCCTTTTAAAATAAGTGCCAAAGTATCATGGGAGACTGATTTACAACTTAGCAAGCCCTTACCCTTGTAAAGCTATTGGTCAAAATATACCTAAACATTTATCATTGGTTACTATACAGTGACCCAAAAGTATATATAGCAAAAGCTAACAGATTATGAGAGTAATATTTCATATCATGAAAACCTGAATAATCCTTATTTCTTATGTCAGTCAGGTACACTAAATAGATATGTGGGCTCTTAAAATGACACAGCCTCTTTATAAGAAATATAATACTGTGACTGTATTATCCAACTAGTTTAACCTTTTTTTGTTCAGAAAACCCTCATAAAAAGACTCTTTTTTGTTGACGTTTTCTGTTCATAATTGCTCAATGAAAGAAAACAATGACACTACTTCCCCCCGACCCCTCACTACTTTCCCTGCCACGGCATTGAGGGGACAAATTTAAGATGACCCTTCAATTCTTTGATTCGATACATGGAAAGCTGTAACAAATTTGCAATTTTCTATGTATAGAATCTAATTATTGGTGGGTTGTCTTAAAGTCAAAATCAACATGGATTCAAGTAAATGCGGTATGCCACTGAAACAGAACTCAGTGGACAATGATTTGGATTTTGGTGATTACATTTTATTTGCAAAAAAGGCCAAATGCCATGGAATGGACAAAAACAAAGGAGAACTTTACTTTGATGTTAAAGGCCAATTTTGGATAAGAACACAGGGTAACAGAGGTCCATAGACTTAACTATCTGCAATGAGTGAAATATGAACTAAGGCAGAGGGCCATACTCCAGGCATTTCTCAAATAATGCCTCCCCCTTTGATCTACCTGCAGAGATGCATCTAAAAGCATGTCTGCTCACAACTTGAGGAGATGGGAATCAGACTTTTCACACTTTCGCAGTGGGTGGAATCCCGCTGCACCCCTGTGAGGGACCCCAGGAGAGACCCCCACAACCCCCAAGGTAAGCAGGGGCCTGTGGAGGGAGAGACCTAGTCAGCTGGGGGTGGGCCAAGAAGGGTCGCACCCCCTCCTGGCCCCTAGTTGGGCCAGCCCCCTAGGGAGCTGCATGATTGGGCTGTGGGCGCACATGCCAGATTAGGAGGGAGTCCATACCTGTTCCTTCCCTCGGTGGAGGGGAGGGACCCCCATCAGCCCCCCAAAAACAGTGAGGCACCAGCTGGCCCATCTGCGTATACGCGCAGTTTAAAAAGGGCCCAGCAATGGCAGAAGCCTCACTCTTGACCCAGCCCCAGTGCGAGATGTATGGGTGGAAGCCCACTGTGCCCCTTGAGCCCAGGGACCCCAGGAGAGACTTCCAGAACCCCCAATGAGCCCCAGCATGCCCCACATAAGCAGGGACCCATGGAGGGAGGGATCTAGTCAGCTGGGAGAGGGCTGAGTGGGCCAAGGAGGGTCACGCCCCTCCCCAGCTCCTACTTTGCGCAGCCCCCCAGGGAGCTGCATAACCAGAGCACAAACAGGTGCACTCCTGGGCCCAGCACACAAGTGTTATGTTCCGGCTGGACTCTGCCAGCTTTGCCCAGCAACAGGTGCCATCAGCACTCTCCTCGTGATCCGGGAAAGTCCCTATTTGGCCTGCTACATGGCCCCTGGCCATGTGCTGGGAAAACCCCGTCCCCTGAGGAAAAGCCCGCAAACATTTTGGTGGGAAAATTCCACCAATCGGGGTCTGAGGTTGGGCTTGTCATCTGGCCTATAAAGACTGGGGTGGAGCTTCCACCCAGGGTGAACACCAGAAAGATACCGCGCGGAGGCCAGAGCATCCATTGCTCTTGGTCAGCTAGCAGGAGCAGAAGCTGGAGCTTCCACCACTAAGTAGGTAGGCCTGGCCAGCTTCCCACAGCTTCTTCTGTCTCCGAAAAACTGTCTGTTTTGCCGATCGGCTTGTTTTGGTTCTCAGGAAGTCCAGTGGTTTATTGTTTTCGCCCTCACCCGACCCGAGATCCGTCGGTTTACCTTACATCCATTCCATTGGAATGGGACAGAGGTTCGATTATCGATTATCCCCCACCCAAACCAAGATCCAGCATTTTGTTGTTTTCTTCCCTTCGTCTCTCACCTGAACCGGGACGGAATCCGCCCATGCAGCCACATTCACACCAGTGGTGCGCAAGTGAGAAACTTTATTTGTCATTGTTCGGGACTGAACAAAGTGTAACAGCCTGCACAGCCACATCTACATCAGTGGTGGTGAAGTAAGAAACAAAATAAAGCTTCCTTACAACCATTATGAGTCTACCTCTCCCACTCACAGATTAACACCAGGGGATAGGACCCACCAGGGCAACAGCCACAACCCTGCTCATGCCCTGCACAGCAAGGTAGCACAGGAGTTTGCACAAGAGGGCCCATGGCCCTGCCTGTGAGCACCCCAGGGTAGGCAGTCCCAGCTGTAGCCAGCCCACCAGTGGCATGACACAGAAGGGCACATGCTGCACCCCAAGGGTCCCCTTGGGGCCTGCAGGCCCTCCCCAGCACCTTAGAGACTGCCACCCAGATAGACTCCATGGTTCCAGGCTCCAGGCAGAAAGAGCCTCTGGCTTTTGGCTGCAGGGGCTGCCTGTCACTTTTTCAGACTCTGGGGCCCAGGATCATGACCACCTCCCCTTGTGGGGTCTGCTCCCTTTTGGGGTCTCTGGCGCACCAGCTGGAGGAGCTCCAGGCTGCAGTCCAGAGACTGCGTGCCATCAGGGATTGTGAGCAGGAGACTGACTCCTGCTTCCAGGCCCTTCTCCCCTGGGAGGCAGAGGGTACACAACAGTCTCCCTCTAGGACAAGGGAGGACTCGGGGACCTCCTTTAGTGTCCATCCCAGGGCTTGGACCAAAGTGGTCAAGGGCCCCAGGGCCCGCCACACCAAAGGCCCTGCATCACTGGAGCTTTGCCACAGGTACGAGCCTCTTGCAGCCCCAGCAGAGCCTGCTAAGTTGCCAGCTCCCACAGACAACATTGGCTCGACTGTAGCTACTGCCCACCCTCTCCCCAAGACAAAACACAAAGTGTTTGTCGTGGAAGACTTTGACCAGGAGTTTGCCAGGGAATTGGCTGAGGCCATGCGCTCCCATTGTATGGCTGTCATGAGGGACTTCAACTACCCAGACATGTCATGGGAGGAACACTTGGCCAAATCCACACAGTTGCATGGCTTTGTCTCATGCATGGATAACCTCTACCTGATGCAGGAAGTCTACAGGCTGATGAGAGGTAAAGCACTGCTTGACCTGGTACTGGCAACTGGGGACAACCTAATCAGCAACCTTATGATCGAAGGGAAGCTGGGTGACCGTGACCATGAGCTGATCACCTTCACCATCTGCTGTAAGGCTGGCAAGTCAGTCAGTAATACAGAAGTCCTTGACTCCAGGAAAGCTGACTTTGACAAGCTCAGGAGGCCCCCAAAGGGGAGGGGAGTTCAGGATGAGTGGTTGCTCCTCTAGGGAGCAATCCTGGATGTGCAAGCAAAGTCTCGGAGGAAAGGCAGCAGAAGGGCACAGCAGCCCCCTTGGCTCTCCAGGGAACTAGCGGACCTTCTGCATCTTAAAAGGAAGACCTACAAAGGATGGAGGACTGGAACCACCACCAAGGAGAAATACTCTGCTCTGGTCCAGACCTGCAGAGAGAGCAAATCAGGAAAGCCAAGGCTACGATAGAATTCCAGCTAGCTACAAATATCAAGGACAATAAAAAGTCCTTTTTTAGATATCTGGGGAGCCAGCAGAACAGCAAGGGCAACATTGGACCCCTGCTAAACCAGATGGGACAACTGACAACCAAAGCCCAGGAAAAAACAACTTGCTAAATGGGTACTTTGTGTCAGTTTTTCACCAGTCCCATAGGATGCCCCTACCCACTGTGGGACAGGGATGCCCAGATGAGGGAGATTCCTTACCTGCCATCAAAGCTGATCTCATGACAGGCTAAATACCTTCAAGTCAGCCAGCCCTGATGGTTTACACCCAAGAGTACTCAAGGAGCTGGCAAGCCCCTGGCACGGATCTTTGAGAACTCCTGGTGCTCTGGTGAAGTGCCCGATGATTGGAAGAAGGCCAATGTGGTGCCTATCTTCAAGAAAGGGAGAAAAGTAGATCTGGCAAACTACAGGCCATCAGCCTGACCTCTATCCTGGGGAAGGGTCTCTGAAAAGATTATCAAGGAGGCCATCCTTAACAGACTAGCTGACGGCAATATCCTGAGGGATACCCAGCACGGGTTTGTTGCAGGTAGGTCTTGCTTGACCAATCTCCTTTCCTTTTATGACCAGGTGACCTAACACCTGGACAAGGGGGAAGAGATTGATGTTAAATATCTTGACTTTAAAAAAGCCTTCGATCTGGTATCCCATGATCACCTCTTGGCAAAACTGGCTAACTGTGGTCTTGACCTCACCATGATCCTCTGGCTGGGGAATTGGCTCCGTGGTAGGACCCAGAGGGTGGTGGTTGACAGAAGTCAATTGTAGTGGTGCGCTGTGACCAGTGGGGTCCCCCAAGACTCTGTCTTTGGGCCTATTCTTTTTAACATCTTCATCAGCGATGAAGACCTTGGTGTCAGAAGTGGGCTGGCCAAGTTCGCCGATGACACCAAACTCTGGGGTAAAGCATCCACACCTGAGGACAGGAGGGTGATCCAGGCAGATCTGGACAGGCTTACAAAATGGGCGGATGAGAACCTGATGGTGTTTAACACCAGAAAATGCAAGGTTCTCCACCTTGGGAGGAAAAACCTGCAGCATGCTTATAGGCTTGGCAGTGCTATGCTGGTTAGCACTACAGATGAAAGGGACTTGGGAGTCATGGTTGACCACAAGATGAACACGAGCCTTCAGTGTGATGCTGTGGCTAGTAAAGTGAGCAAAATGCTGGCTTGCATCCATAGATGCTACTCAAGGAAATCCCAGGACATCATTCTCCCATTGTACCTGGCCTTGGTGAGGCCGCAGCTGGAGTACTGCATCCAGTTTTGGGCTCCACAATTCAAAAAGGATGTGGAGAAGCTTGAGAGAGTCCAGAGGAGAGCCACATGCATGATCAGAGGTCAGAAAAACAGACCTTATGATGAAAGGTAGAGGGCCATGGAGCTCTTCAGCCTGTAAAAGCGCAGGCTCAAGGGTGATGTGGTGGCCACCTATAAGTTTATCAGGGGTGTTCATCAGGATCTGGGGGAATGTCTGTTGACCAGAGCACCCCAAGGGATGACAAGATTGAACAGTCACAAACTCCGCTGCAACCAATTCAGGCTGGACATAAGGAAGAACTTCTTTACTGACCGAGCCCCCAAGGTTTGGAATAGATTGCTGCCAGAGATGGTTCAAGTACCCACTTTGAACTCCTTCAAGACACATTTGGATTCTTATCATGCTGGGATCCTATGATCCCTGCTGACTCCCTGCCCCTGGGTAAGTTGGCTGGACTCAATGATCCTTTGGGATCCCTTCCAGCCCGAATGTCTATGAAATCTATGAAATTATATCACTTTTATATCTTTCACTGGACTCAACATGAAATGATCTGCAGAGGAAAGGAAGCAGAGAATGGGTTGGGTATTAAGAATAGTCATATCATGGACCTACTGGAAAAGACGCATAGTAGCCTCACACTCATCTAAGTTCCCTAGAGCTGTGTTATACATTGTGCGTTTTGCATGCAAGTTGACTGCTATCTCTTCTACGGTTTCCAAAGACATCACTGTCTAGAGACATAGTGGAAGAACTTGCAGTAGGAGCTGCAGCAAATGCAGTGACACAAGGATCAAATCTAAGGGACCTATTCTCTTTCCTGGAATGATTGGGGAGGAACAAAAGAATGGTGTCTCCCTCTAGAATCTTCCATAGGTATTTTTCCACTGAAGGAAATTATGTGGACTCTTGTTCTCTTTAGTGATGTTATTTCAAGGTGCTCACAACCCATGTAAGTAAACAGAATTTGGCTATATCAAATGGTCTGTGGTACAGAGGGAGATAAATATTCTCCATTGAAGACACTTCAACATCTAGATAAACAAAGCATGTGTTACAAAAAGGCTACTGGCTTGGACAATTTTTGTTTTAAGTGGCCCTCAGAAGAAAAAAATGTGATAAGAGTCTAAATTCAGATCTCCAGTTGCAGACTGTTAAATAAGTCATAAGTGAAATGACTTTGGCATTGCTAATTCCTGAAAATAGATATGTGCTGAACATTCAATATGCCTGACTTCAGAAATGGACTGAAAAATTAGGTGCTGTTTTCTTGGAGTCCTTAAATAGAGCAACTTCAATTTTAAATTTAAAGCTCACTGCCAAGAACTGATTGAAAAAATATGGGGCATGAATAATACTCTGTAGGTATATTTTTAACTGTAGAACTCAGCTTTAAAAGAAATGACTGTTATACCATTTTATTAATATTACATTTTAATAAAAGACCTTTGAATAGTTTTGAAGACTAAACTCTTTATACTCAGTGAAAATTCATTTTCTGCTAGATTCTCTCTTATTTTTGTCTTGCTTTTAAGATGTATTTTGGTTAATTTCTGAGCCAATGTGGCTAAGCCTTTTTGAACTCAAATACAAGACAAGCCATATACTTTCACTGGAAAAATCATATTTCCTGCCATGTAGCTTTTCTTTTGAACTTACAAATTTTAAAATAATATTTTGGAGGTTTTTTGCCCTAGTTAATATGTCCTCTTAATGGGCGAATCAGAATGAGGGATCCTCCTCTGTGTCATTTGTCAAAGGTGGATGCAATACCATTCTGAATTCTGTGATTTAGAATGGGAAACTAGAATTAAGGACTTAAGGATTTTGCCCTCAAATTTTGATTTCCTTTTCCATCAGCTTCTCTTTCCTGCCAATGATCATCATTATTGCAACCCCTTGCATTTGTAAGAGAACATACCATCCTATCTACTGAGTCTAAGTTGGACTTGTCCAAGTTTTGTATCAGTGTAATGTTTCTTTGGGACAAAAGGATAGGCCAATAAATAAAAGATTCATTTGGGAGGCTGTAACAAGGAACCCCAGCCCTGTTACTAAGTGACAGGGTGGTTCCTTCAAATCCAGAACCTTCCAGTCATGGCCGGCTGGTCAAGTAGGGATTAAGGCTCAAGCCCTGCCAGTCAGTCAGGTGACAGGAAGAGGAAGGCCAGGATCCTACAAATGGTGAGTGGAGAAGGCCAGAGGGGCAGCAGAGAGGGGGACTCCCAATGACCACGGTGCCGTGGCAGCAGTCTCTTTTGGAAGAATACACCACGCTGTGAGCCAGAAGCATGATCATCTAAAGTAAGCAAGCATTTGCCTCTCTTATTTCTTTGTTATCATTTTTTCCTTTATATGGCCATAGAAGCTTATGTTTTGTCTTGGATGTTAATACCCCAGAGGATAGGGCTGAGGCTATTTGGGGAAGAAGGAGGCCTCACTGGGGGGCTCCACTGCATTGTGGGGACCTCAGTGCCAGAAAGGGCACAGTATTTGGGGGTGAACAGATCCCAGTGCCAGAGGGGGCTCAGTATTCAGGGGTGAGCAGACCTCAGTGCCAGAGAGAGCGCAGGAGCCCAAGTGAGTTTTTGAGAGCTAGAGCCTTGGAGTCAAGCCCTGATTAGTGGGTTTTTGACTGACAGGCCTAGCTAAAGAGAGAAGGGGTAAGCCCACAGTGGCCAAGACCCCAACATAAGGAGGAATTTATAAATACCATCTGTGAGGCTTGGGCTGCAGTGTAGGGGAGGAACAGAGCCACAGATGATGCTCCCTGGCATCAGGGCAAGAAAATGGGCAGCCTCCCACCTAATTAAGATCATTAATTTAATTAACACCAAGGCATGGCAGGAGAGAAGGCGGGCAGCTGGTCCAGAACAGGTGGGTAGGGCCATCAGTAGACAGACCCCGAGCAGGCCCCCTGTTACAGAGACCTTCACTTAAGATTACAATCTGAGTAACCTACAGCAAGGGTGAGTGGATCCAGGAGGGGATCAACTCCCCTCCCCCTTCATTGTCAAGACTCCAGTGTTAGCTGCAGGATACAGGCACAATGAGCTCTTTGCCACCATTGCAATTCCCCTATGCTTTGTTCTTAGATCTGCTCTTGATCTTAGGCAAGTCACTTCTCTTTTTTTCCCCCATCCATAAAAGAGGTGTGGTAGTATTTCCCAAGGTAGTTTTATAAGGAGAAATAAATTAAAATGGAAAGGGGCTCATATATTATGGAGTGGAGCCGTATAAGTACTTGAAGTAGACAGAAGCCTTTCCAATCCTTCTTCATACTGTGCTGTAAGTAGGTACCAATAGCTAATCGGCAAGCTGTTGTCGAGCCAGTGAGAGCAGAAAGACCAAATTGAGGATTCCCTGGCTCAGGGATGTCTATCACTATTTTTGAACGGTGGGTAAAATGCTCCAGACAAGATGAAACCATTCTGTTGTTCCACCACCAGCAGCAGTTTTTACAATGATGGCACAGAATCAACCAATCAGGTGAAGATATTTTTCCTGGCACCAGTCTGTTCTAGACACAATACTGACCACACTTCATGTGTCTCATTTAAAAGTGGGGAAAACAGGCAAGATGTTCTTTCTATCTACAGCTCTCCAGAATTGCAGGTAGTTGCTCCAAGTTGAACTGTGCTCACTGGCTCATCTCTGGCTTCCCTTCAATTAATCCCTTTCCCTTATCAAACTTGTTTTGGCTTTCAGGGGATTTGACCTTTCTGAATTATACACAGTGCTCTTGTATAACAGTTCTTCTATCAGTGTGTTTACCATCTGTTCTCTGTTTTCAAATGCAGACATGTGTTACTGTTTATCTACTATGTGTCACCAGTTTACTACAACAAATTCAGTCAGTGGAAATCAGGTCAAGGTGAAATTTATTTCAAGCACTTTTGTTCCAGTTCATTTTACAGTTTGCCACATGCTAAATCGCATGCGTTCTGAACCAGGATCAAAAAATTAAGTTACATTTTGGCTTCTGATTGACACTTTTTCAATGGCTCATTTCATTTACCTTTTGGAAAACCTCATACTTGGCTTAACTGAAAAATGTAGCTGCTGGAAATCTTTAGCAGATTGTTGGACACTTTGAATGGCAAACACTGAAGTCCAAAGTCAAAAAAAGTATGGATATTCCAGTTACATGCTGCACTACCTTTCCCATGTTTACTGACTTCAGCAGAAACAGCACACAATCCTGTAGGTGAAATCTTGGTCTCACTGAATACTGCGCGTTTCACCATTGATTTAAACGGGCCTGGATTTCATCCTAGATGTTGTAATACTGTGTTCCAAAGGGCTTCTGCTATTGAAATGAGACAAAGAATTAGGTTCAGAAACAAGTAGCCATTTGAATGAGGTACAAGAGGAAAAGAAGGTTACCCCATCACATCTGCTGTACTTGAGTTTATGCTTTATAAGAAGGGGAATTATGAGGGATTATCTCATCCTCTTAGCCTTCACAGAATGCCCCAGCATACAGGCTACTAGAACTGAAAAAACTGGCCATAATGTGGAGAAGTCCCGAGAACAATTTGCATTAGAAAAAGCATTTTATAGCACCTATAGTTTAGATCATACTTGTGAACTAATTAATTTTTTTCACAAAGTTTCTTACACATAAAATAAGAAATGAAATCTTTTGTAGCCATAGACCTGCTGAGACTATATGAATTTAGAGGAATGCAAAACTATTGCTGTTTCAGCCACTGAATACAACTGTTGTTCTAAAAAACCTGAAGAAATTTCACATTCAGAAATCTTCACACAAATGCAAAAAGCCATTTCTGACATGCACACACAGAGGTACTTTACTTTCCACAAAGCCTAGATTTTGCCCATTTTACTGATATGGCACAATTAATGTTATGAAAAATACTATCTTTCTATTTTATGAAATTAAGAGAGGTATTTTTAGGGGAAAAAATGGCATCCATCCCAATAACAGCCAATGAAGTCCTGAGCCATTGAGACAGCTGCAATTTCTCTTTTCTCCTCCCTTCCTCTACAAACACATTTGAGCTGCAGTAAGCTTGAAATAGGATTAACGTCCCTGAGGAACTGTGCTGGCACAAGTTGCATCAGTGCATAAAAAAGGGTGAGGTATGGAATGTACATGTATACTTACAAGAATGAAATACATGTTAATTTAATTGTACATATGAGACAGTAATATCCATTTATATAATATAAATATTATATTACACATATTATATATATATGTGTGTATATATATATTATAAATTTTGCCAATGTTAACACATCCAGACACACACACAGGTGTTAAAAGAATTCACAGTATTGTATCCTTTGACATTGCCTATTGAAATTCTGTATTTTAATGCTTCTTCAAAGATGGCATCAGACAAAGGTGGAATTATCAGAAATGATAATGAAATGGGATTACTTTATTGAACATTTATATTGCAGAAATCCCAAAACAGGACTTATCCAATCTATTGTGCCCAATACTGTACAAACACATAAAAATGACAGTTCTCGTCCTTAAGAATGTTCGTTCCATTTTTAATGTGCTTTCCATAAAATGTCACCATTGTTCTTTTAGCTGGAATAGTATGTGGGTGGGCAGGGATACCTTTTATAGTGCTCCATACTCTGCGGGAGAGGTACAGTAAATGTTCCATTAACCGGCACCTTACAAACTGGCATACTTTATTAACTGGCATGCCAGCTTGTAAGGCGAAGTGAAACTGGAAGTGCCCACCATGGCACTTCTGGTTTCACCGAGCCCCCACAGCCCAGGGCAAAGGGGATTACAATAGATTTGAAACTGAATCTGAGACAACAGTGTGCTTTTGTTTCAAAAAAGCCAACAGCATACTGGGTTGTATTGACAGGAGTCTCTCTTACAAATAGAGGAAAGAATTTTTTCACTCTATTCAGCACACTAGTCACCTTAAAAACGGTATCAAGTTTTCAGCCCTACACTTCAAGAAAAGAGACAAACATAACTTATGGGAAGGGAAGCATCATCATTGCCAACCATTGGTCTTAGAAGACAATGGAGATTGTGCCTTTGAGTTGCTAGTTACCACCACAGCTTCTTGAGTGGCTGAGTCCAATGTGTGACAAGCAGACTCCCCAGCAAATTGAACAATCAAACTAGGGCTGTGCAAAGCTTTGGTCCCTGATTTGATTTGGTGGAGATTTGGCTTGATTGAGTGGCCAAATCTCCAAATCTGAATTGAGTCAGGAGACCCTTTAATCTCTCCAGATTGAATTGAAACCCTCTGAATCGATTCCGAGAGATTCGGAAAGATTTGGAGATTCAAACATAGACACAGCTTTAAGTGTTTTTTCCACATACCTCAAGGTACCAGGGGGCTCATGAATGTTGCAATGCTGGGGTAGATGGAGCGTCCCACAGAAGTGTGAGGGGCTCCCCAGTGCACTCAGCAGCAAACCCGGAAGTGGACCAGAACCACTTCTGGTCCACTTCTGGGTCCACCAAGGAGCACACTGGGGGGGCCTTCTGTGACCCCCCCAGCTTGGTGACTGTTGCCTCCTGGGTCTTGGGGGATACCTGGGGTCCCCCCATGGCTGACTGCCAAGCTAGGGGGGCATGGGGGGCCCCTGATGCATGCCCTGGCAGACCCAGAAATGGACCGGAAGTGGACTGGAAGTACTTCCAGTCCACTTCTTGGTTCTCCGCTGAGAATGCAGAGGGGCCCCCCACACTCCTGTGGGATGCTCCATGCGCCCCACCATCACAGCAGTCATGAACTGTGCCTGATATTGAGGTATTTAGAAGAAACACTTAAAGCTGTGTCTATGACTGAATCACTGATTCTCTGAATCAGCATAGAATCTTCAGATTTGGATTCAGCCAAATCGAATTGGGAACAGTGATTCAAATCAATTAATTGAATCACTGTCCCCAATTCAGGCTGAAACCAAATCAAATACAGCCCTTTTCACACACCCCTAATACAAACTTGATTGAGCTTGTGCTGGCATGCCAAGAACCATTTTGTCTTGCTTGTCTCTGATGCCTCTTCTCCATCTCATCATTGATCCTTGCCATCTCAAAGTGACATAGGCCCCGCTTCACAGCAACTTTTCACTTGCAGTGGTTCAAAGCAATTGATTCTCTGTATTGGCCATCAATTGAACAGCTCACAAAGGTTTTTCTTGCAGACAACAAGAAAATGGAGTTTGGGCTATCCAAGTTGATGTTTGCCAGTGGCCAGCTCACTATAGAGTATGTCTTTGGGGATTTGGTGATTCCTCATATAATTCATATGTCCTAACCAATGGAGGTGTCTCTGTCTCAGAAGCAAGAATGTACTGGGTATCTTGGCCTGTTCCAGAACAGCAAAATTGGAGATTTTCACACCGTGTTACACCCAGGATACAGCGGAGACGTTAAAGATGGAAATTGTTTATTTTCCTTCCTCCTTGGCATAAGGAATCCACGTTTCATCATCGTACAATAGAAAGCCAAGCATGTAAGCACTGCAGATGGACATCTTTGTCAATAAAGTGAGTCTTGTTTTTCCAAACTCTCTTTTGAAGTTTAGCCATGGCATTGCTTGCCTTTCCAATGCAAGTGTTAATTTCAGCTTCCAAGACAAAATTTTGTGAGACAGTGGAGCTCAAGTAAGTGAACTTTTTCAACCACTTCCAGGCTTTCATCATTTAGTCTAACTTCAGGAGGGTGGCTAACTTGTTGGCCCATGACTGCTGTCTTCTTTAGGCTAATGGTCAGACTGAAATAATCACAAACATGAGAAAATTGATCCATGAGACTTTGCAGTCCTGCTTCTGAATGACTAACAAATTCTGTGTCATTGGCAAAGAGCATTTCACAGACAAGAACTTCTTGAGGTTTTGTTTTCACTTTCAGACAAATGAGGTTAAAGTGTTTCCCATTAGGTCTGGTCCAAAGGTATACTCCTTCTGAACAGCCACTGAATGCATATTTAAGACAGTGAAAAAAATCCCAAAAAGCATCAGAGCAAGGACACAGCCCTATTTGACACCACTCTTGATTTCAAATTCTTCCAGACTTGACCCACTGTATTACCCCATTCCACGTATACCAATGTGGAAGGACTTGATGATGCTCATGAGCTTAGGAGGGCAGCCAATCTTCTTCAGGATTTGGGACAAACCATCTCATAAGTCATAAGCATATCTTATGAGGAAAGGCTGAAAGATATAGGATTATTTAGTTTGGAGAAGAGAAGATTGAGGAGGGTGGATTTGATAACAGTCTTCACATACCTGAAGAGATATTATAAATAAGGTTAAGATAGACTATTTTCGGTGGACATAAGGAACAGGACTAAGAGCAATGCCTCCAACTGCAGCAGAGGAAATTTGTGTTGGAGATTAGGAAGACTTTTTTCACTATGAGGATAGTCAAACATTGGAACAAGCCCCCACTGGAAATTTCAAAAGCCGGTTGGATAGACACAAGATTGGCATGGTTTAAAGTCAGGCAGAAAGCAGGGTAGATTTTCAGCTTATAGACTAACTGGGCATGTCTACATGTGCTTTTGTGCACACCCAAACTTAAAGCAATTTAGGCACATTAAGGGGAATTAGGCACGCATCTACACATGCACACCCTAATGTGAATTAACATTATGTGCAGACTAACGTGCACTAAGTTAGTCCCAAGTCAGTTGACATATGCAATATTAATATGCCCTAGCACATCTACATGTGCATTAAGGTGCTTTAGCTACACAAATAGCCTAAAATTGCCATTTTTAAGATGTAGTAAGGGCACACACGTGTAGACCTGTGCCCTTAATGTGCCTTAAAAATGGCTAAAGAACCTTAAATTAGAATATGTAGACACACCCACTAAATAAGAAAAGTATAGAATAAGTTTCTGCAAGCTCAAGTTCCATTAATCAGTTGTTAACTATAAGATACTAGGCTTACTACCTCTCTCTCCTCATGGGAGAGGGTTAGACTAGAGGATCTCATAAGGTCCCTTCCAACACTACTTTACTAGGATCCAGTTCCAATGATAGGTCCATTAAAAACAATTCATCCTGTCTGTAAGAACTCTGAAATACATGCATCTGTAATAAGATGAATATAGCCTGTGGTGTTTCATGCCAAAAGATGTTTTCTTACAGTAACCTATTCAAGAAAGTTAAAGGGGAAAAGTTTGCAAAATATTATTTCAGTACAAAACACGGATTCTTACTACTTCTTACTGGCTAAATACTGAATGAGTGGACAACGACCATTCTAGAATACTGGTCATGACTGATACAGACCCCAGACACACTGGCTAAGTGTAGACAGTCAAAAAAGCCTGAGGCTGAATCGATTCAATCTTTGCAGGTTTATTTAAGCTGCATAGATTGAATTGATAAGCAAGTGAACAGATATTTACTTTTGATTTTAAAAATGCAGCCACATGCTTTCAGTGGCCCAGGCCATGCCTCAGCTGAAGGGGAAGTTTGAGGGGGAGGCACATTCTCTGACCCTCACTTCTTTCATGTTCTGTGCCTGCCTTATGGGGCAGAACAGTGTGGTATGGCATGGCAGAGTGCTCAGAGTGAGGTCAGGGCCACACAGCACACAGTGTAGCACTGGGGTGCCTGTATGAACACACAGTGCAGCAGTGGCAGGTGGAAGTGTCCATGTAAAGTCACTGCAGGATGGCACCCACAGGGCAACCATTGCAACAGGGGCATTACAGGTCCACTGGGTAACAATGGTGGAGGAGGCATCCATGCAACATGCACCCTGCTGTGGCCCGGGGGAAGGAAGCCAATAGTGTGTCCCCCAGCCACTTGCATAGAATGGCTGCTTAGCATAGCAAGATAGGATAAACAGCCCTGGCATAGTTTCTTGTGGTCTAAATAGGTTCATCCAAATCAGTTACCAAAAACTGCCTAGCAGAAGGATCCTGGGAGACAGTGGCAATGCATGGAGGGTGCATGGGGGTGCACATGCACCCCCTGAGAGCTCTGGTGCACCCCCTGAGAGCCAGCATTCCTGGGCAGCGGGGGTAGGGGGAGCTCTGGTGCACCCCCTGAGAGCAGCGGCTGGGGAGTGGGGGCACCAGGAGAAGTGATCCCTGCAGTCCCCCCATGGGCAACTGCTCTCACCCGAAAGTGCTGCTGCTACTTGAGGATCAATGGGATTGGCCATGGGGGGACATGTCCCCCAGTTGCTGACTGGCTGCTGTGAGGGCAAGTGCCCCCCCAACTCAGAGGGCACCAATCACCCATGCTGGGAGATGCACAGTAAGGACCAGCAGTCTGTATATATGCTGTTCAAAATCTAGAGTAAGAATAACTCAACCATAGGTTGGAAAAGAAATGATAATTAGGACAAAAGAAACAACATTTGTCCTACTTATGCAACCTTGGCATGAACAGGGCCTGAAGTAGTTGGGGTAGACAGTCAGATAGTCAAAAGATAATGTCTTCCTGTTTATTCTGTCTTGCTGTGTTAGGAAAACAAAATGTTAGGGATTATTAAGAAGGGAATTGTAAACAAAGCAGAAAGTATCATTATGCCCCTTTATAAATCTCTGCTGTGTCCATACCTTACATACTGTGCCCAGTTCTGGTCCCCAGCCCTCAAATAAGGATTTAGAAGAACAAGAGAAGGTATAGAGATGAGCAACAATGATGATTAGTGGTATGGAGGGACTTCCAAATGAGAAGAGACTAAAGACCTGCTTGAGCGGGGATATTATAGTGATTTGCAAAACACTAAGCAGCAAAGAGAAAGGAAATAGGAATTTACTATTTACCATCTCTCATGATACAAAAACTAGGGGTCACAAAAAGACACTAGGAGGTAGTAAGTTTAAAACTAAAAGAAAGAAGGTCCTTTTTTAAACAGTAGGTGCATCTACATGTGCGCTTTACTGCGCATTAGACCGTAAAGCACAGCAAAGTGTCACCATCTACACATGTGTAGCAATTACTGCTCAGTAAATTAACGTAAAGTGCTGCTTGCTAGTAATGATGGATATAGATACTAGCCAACAGTGTTTATATTAATGCATCTGAATGCACATATAGAAGCAAATTGCTCCTGGTCAGCCCAGGCAGCAGGGGGGCTCAACTAAGGGGCAGGAAAGGATCAGGGCAGGGGAGGAGCAGTCTCTGGCTCTGAGGGCAGCACTGAGCAGTGTGTATCACCCAGCCAGAGTGTCTCTATGGCTGCTGCATGCCCCTGCTGCTCCATGCTGCCTCAGTGTACTGGGGCAAATAGAAGTGGGGCAAGGCTGGCTGCAGTCTCAGACTCAGGCTCTGTCCCAGGTAAAAAAGGATATGGGAGGGTCTGTGTGGGGGTTGGGAGACTGTGGGTATGGGGAGGGGCTGTGTGGGGATGGGGGAACTATGTGGGGGTAGGTCTCCCAGCTGCTTCCTACACAGCACAGCCCCTCCCACAGCAGCAGCAGCTGCTATCAGGGTGCTCATGGCCCACTGCAGGCAGAGGACCACCTCCCCCCAGCAGCGCAGTGCTGCCTGAGACCCAGGGGCTACACATGGTGCATGGCACATGCCCTTGGGCAGAACTGGGCAGGCTCTTGCTGTCACCCAGGGCTCCCAGCACTGCACATAGGAGCCATGTACGATCAGGGCATGCTAGCTCCTGCCTACATATTCCCTGAGTGCCATTGAGCTGGGCTGGCTATATGACAGCAGACAACTGAGCTGTTGGGCCAGCCCTGAGTCTCAGGTGGCACTGCGCTGCCATGGGGCTTTTTCCGCAGTGGGCCATGAGTCGTCCACTGACTCAGCTGGCTGCTGCTGCCAGCACCAGGAGCTGTGCAACACAGGCAGGTAGGGACATGGGGGGGGTGTCAAACCCTTCAAACCCTCCCCACAAACCCTTATACCCACACCCCTACACCCTCACCCACAAACCCCCCATCTAGCTGTCCAGATGGCAGAGCAGGGGCACACATGGCAGCAGTGCCACACAAAGTCCAACTGTGCAGCCACGGCCCACTGGCATCTAGCCAGAGGTGCATGCCATTTTGCTACAATACTCTTGTGGAATTAGCAACAGCAAGAAACATCTATTGCAGATTCAATATGAGTGTGCTGTTCTTTGGCTGAGGCCTAGGGTAAAATATTCCTGAAAGGAAGGAGAAATATTTCTCTCCTTTTTTTCCATACAGTTTTTTGCTTTTGCCTGTGCCTCTCCACCTTGGAAGACATCAAAGCTTCATAAGAGAGGCCAGACTCAAAGCTTGAAAGCTAAAAGGCACAGTAAGAGAGATATTCTTGCTATTATTTTTCTCTATATCTATACTCAATCTCCTGTGTGTGACTCTTAATTGCTAAACTTAATATCAGCCAGCAGCTACGCAATGGGCTCATATCTATTCTATTATACATGAGGACAAGTCCAATTGACCTAATATTAATCCAGGATGACAGAGAATAAAAGCACCCTTCAGGTCATAAGTGCAGTAGAATTGTCATGTTTGTCTGGATGGCTTGTCCTGAACACAAAAGACTGTGAGTAGTGCACCTTTTTCAAGAAATGATAGGCAGCAGCTGGTTTTGGAATATACAAACAAGAAAGCAAACCTTGCAATACCATTTAAAATATTTAATAATAAAGACTTGAGCGTGCGGAAGATTATATTTTCTTCCCATTTTTGAGATGACAAAGCAACATTAGCACCTTCCTTTTTGCTCTCCTTGTGAAAAATGACATAACACCACAGGATGCCTTAAATAGCCCAGTAAGTGAGAATATTGCTTGAGTTATTTTTGTCCATGCTGCTGCTGTCATTTCAGATAGCAGATATTAAATGAAGCCTAAAGCAGGGGCAATGCAATGAAATGCAAAGACACAACAGGGGTCTGAATTTGCCAGATGGGACTCCAGCCACTATAAATCTATTAATATTTGCTTTATACAGAGTGACTGAGACTTGGACTCTGCCTCACAAAGATTACAAATGTAAGGGTCTAATCCTGGGAACAAGCTGGGGCAGACCAATAGATGTAGAACTATGTCTATAATCAAATAGTTATATCAGATGTCATGCAGGTTATTACATTTGTGGGCGTGGCCTGGTTTTCTGATATATTAACACTTGTGAAAAGTTCATTTACTTCTGAGGAAAATGGAAAAGAATCTGCTACATCAAGATAATGAAGCCCTAAAAAATAAATTAACTTGGTTTTCACTGAATATAATTCAATGAAAATAAACCACAACCTTGTGGAAGAAAGCTATGGCCTGTAAGAGATAATGATTTTATATTAGGATTTTTAAACTAGCATATAGATCTGTAATATTCACACTTACATTTCTTCCAATATGATTTTTATTATTCAAGATTTCTATATTTATTATCCTAAGCAGATAGCTAACCAGGAAAATAATGAGTATGGACATACCTACAATTTACTACAGGGTAAAAAGTGCGCAGAACCTTACCACATATAAGTTGTTCTGTGATAATTGGAAGCTAAACAAAGTAGGGCTGTGCAAAGCTTTGGGTGCTCAATCAATTCGGAGGAGATTCGGCCCAATTTGGCGACCAAATCTCCAAATCTGAACTGAGTCATGAGACCAATAAAAAGGTCTGATTGATTCAAAGCTCTCTGAATCAATTCGGAAATGATTCAGAGAGCTTCAGAAATTTGGGCAATCCCTGCTCACTGCCGCAGGGAGCTGGACCCAGACTCCATGCTGGTAAGTAGGGGGTAGGGGGGACAATCAGGCCCCGTCCCCTGCCTGCTCCCCCGCCCACTCCCCCAGCCCTCCCACCCATGGCTGCCCCACCTGGCCCCAGCGTCCCGGCTCTTTAAAAAAATAAAGCCCGAAACTTACCAGCTGTTGCAAATTCCTGCTGTCCCCAACTGCCCCACACTGTGTTAGGGGCTCTGCCATGAGCCCCCATGCCCTGCCCACTCTCTCAGCCCCATCAATAGCTGCCTCACCCGGCCCCAGCTCCCTGTTCTTTCAACAAAAAAAAGTCCTACACTCACCGGCTGCTGCAGCAGCCATCAGAGCTTCTGGGGGCTTATGGTAGAGCCCCCTACAAAGCACAAGGCAGTGGGGGGCAGTGGAAACCCCCTCTCCCCCACCTGGCAGGAGCTAGTGACTGTGGAGGTTTTTTTCTTTTTTCTTTTTTTTTTTTTTAAAGAGCCAGGAGCCGAATCAATTCAGGACAGTGATTCAACCCACCGAATCAAATCACTGTCCCCGGAATCAGCTGAATCTAAATCTGAAGGGAATACTAGCTGCTTCACACAGGCCTACTAAACAGCTATGGATCCTCCCCTGTTTCACTGAAGGGTACATAACCATAGTTTGGCTTCCTCTTATTTTGGGGTTAGAGTGTGCAAATAAGCAATAGGCATGGTAAAGGCCCATAAGTTGTTTGTATCTCCATACACAATGCTTCTTGTCCTATTTGCACGTTACTTAAATACTGTTGTATTTAGATCCTCTTGATACTTTAGTTACAGTAACACCTGTTCTAGTAGCAAGATACTCAGCAAATGACAGGAATTGTTTGACTACTCATTGATTCTAATTTATAATTAAGGGCAAAAAATCCTAGCTTTTTTTCTTAACAAGCAATTGTAATCCATAAATCAATGGATCTGCCACATGAACTAAGACTACTCGTATGAGTAAGACACTGAATATTAAAAACTTCTACTTCCTTTAGACACTCTTCAGAGGATTAATGTAAATGTTTAACTTGGCTTCCTCCCAGAGCATACAATGAAAATGTTCCAAGCCAGTGCTTATAACTAACTGATATGTCTCTTTTTTTAAATCCTTGCTTCCAGGACTGTTTAAATTTACTGCTAGCAGACAAAGCAGTTTGGACCCTGATGTTTTAAAAGTGAGCTTGTTTGTTTCCCATAGGCCATGTCCACATGAGCGTGGATGTTTGGTTCCCCAGTGAGAACTAGCAGTGGGATACCTTGTGTTGCTGTCAGTTGTCCCCAGGGAATGCCTGTGCCACGCGTCCTCTGGTGCACAGCAGGTTACCCTTAGTGGGGTAGAAGAGGCTGGTGCCAGCATTGGACTGGCTCCATCAGCCTTACCTAGCAGTCCTGGGACCCTCCCAGGGCTGTAGCAGCAGCAATCCTACCACTTGGAGCCAAGCCGGCAGCCAGAGTGTGGCTCCAGCCATCCAAGCTCTGGCTCTGAGTGGTGCACACTGCTCCCATGTGTGCCACTCCAGGGTTTTTTTGCATAGGTTTTTTGACCCCTGGATACCAGCTCATCTGCCATGACTTTGCTGTTCTCAAAACTGGTGTATAAATACAGAAGGCTGCCCATTTTAATGCCCCGATGCCAGGGAGTGCTATCCAAGGCTCCATACCTTCTCCTACACCATGGCCCATGCTTCGCAGATGGCATCCAGTCTATTGTTACAGCTCTGGCTTGAGGACAGGCAAAACTCAGTCCATTATTAGACCTCTCAAATACTGCCCCATACTGGGCCATACTCATACCACCCCCCTCTCACTGGGGCCTCTATCACTCTACCCTCTTTCACTGGGCATCTTGCACACTGCCCCTCACTGCACCACATCCACCCTGCCTTGCTCCCAAGAGTGGCTTCCATAGGCCATCAGGCTTGTCTCTTCACTCCTTAGCTTGCTGACACGCACCCTCTCAGGACTTCTGTGACCCTTATCTGCACAGTGATTGGGCAATGCACCAAACACTGGGCTGACTCCACCCCTAGCCCCTCACTGGGCAATGTTGCACCATACACTTCTTTTGGGGGCTGGCCCATGTGCTGTTCTTTAGACAGTCTCTTCAGCCCCACTCAACACTGCTCCGGGTACTACCATTTAGCCCAACTCAGCACCCTTAATACACAGACCTTCACGACACCACTGAAGGTACCCTACTCTGTGTGAGCCACACCTGTTCTATTGCCCCCTCTCTGGGGCCACACTACTGCCTCTTCTCTGGGGCCCCATTATTACTGCCCCCACTCTGGAGCCTCCAGGGTCTTACACCCCTGTGGGGCTCAGGTGCCCAATGGCATGCCTGGACTCTGTGCCTCATAATTACCCACTGAGGAGTGGGGGCTAGGGTTACAAGGCATGCCTACCCACCTTCCAACAAGGAGGTAACTGGCCTGGCATTTCTGGGAGACTGTTCCACCATGAATAGCCCCCACCAGGCCACCCTTCCCTGGCAGGGTATAGTTTTCAGTCATACCCAGGACCAGGAACCTCCTGCCATCCTCATAGTCCCTGCCCTTACCTCCAAGATGTTCTGAGCACAGCAGTTCAACTGGATGTTGTCCTTCGGCTGCTTGCAGCAGACTGCTGCGCCAACCCTGTGGGCTTGAACCTAAAATGACCGCCTCATCAGGGCTGGCCTGCACCTGCCCAGACTAAGCGTTCTAGTTTGTCTAGTCACACTTTTCCTGCAAATGCATATTCATGATATAAAAAGAACATAAGCACTATGTTCAGACTAAGGCATCTGATTACTCTTACATTATCACAAACTAGGATTTTGCACTTTATATCCATAATTAGAATCACTTACTGTGTCATAGCTGTGTTTCTTCATAGTGGATTTCTCTGAATGTATGTGTAGGTTTTTTGTATTTCTTTACTATTGAAAAAAATATTTTTAAACAATTTCTTATGGTGAAGTTCAGCTTGAAGGCTCTTTGCAAACTAGTTATTTTGGGACTTGTCCTTCATCCATTGAAGTCAATGATAAAGCTGCCATTGGCTTCAATGGAAATTTTGTGCACTTCAATTACTTACCATTTATTTCATAGACATTAGGGCTGGAAGGGACCTCGGGAGATCATCGAGTCCAGCCCCCTGCCCAACATTATCAGAGGTTGGTTCTGTTTTCCCACTAGATGTCATGTTAAATAATACACTGCAGTATATATTATACACGGATAATCATCTGTGCTAATTATTTAACTATGTTGCATGTAATAATTGAGTGAATGTATTCTATTTATTTATAAATATATTTGTGACTCATTTCTTGCATTTGATTAATTTGCTCTTAATTCAGAATCATGCTATGACTAGGATATCCACAGACTTACAATGAAGTTCACAGCCTCATTAGCCTTTTTCAAGGAACCATAATAACAGGGCGTATTGGGAAGAAAGATCATGTTAAAATGACGGCAATATTAAAACGGAATTGCCAGGGATGAGGAAAGCTGTCAAATACAATTTCTACATTTACTTTGAGTGTAAAGAGCAGTTTCCAAACACCATGTGGAGCACTAGCCCAGACCATTAGCCTCCTCCTGACAAAGAAAGGCCTGCCAGAGTGAACATGGAACTTGGCGAGGGATCAGGGAGTTGCGAGGAGCAGGTGTTCCAGATGAAATTCCTTTCTACTTCACAATGCAATCAGTGAAAATGTTGGGAAAACCATGATATAATACACATTAATTGACTTTTGTCCTGGAACACTCCACAAGAGCAACCAATCTGAGTGCATTTCCAGCCAGCCATAAGTTACAGCAAAACTAAATACACTAGACCTTTTCCAATTTTTTTCTGGCTTTTCTTCTCATTATGGATTGTCATCAAATTCTCATATTAACCATTTTGCAGCGGAAATTATTTATACATGTTATTGGAAAAATCAGTAATTCCAAATTTTTAAAAATAACTGTACATTTCTGTTAACATGCTCTAATAATAGCTGCCTTTCATTATGGACTCTGCTGATGATTGTACTATAATAGATCTGGACCTCTATTACACACAGTTACCTTCAGCACTACATGTGATTTAGGTTTTGTTCAGCAGGCAGTAATGCTGAAGTTAATACAGACTTTTGTTAAAACCATTCCTCAACTGCTATATCTACAAAATGGAGACAGAAAGTTTGATATACATTCTCCCACTTGAAACTTGAAACTGAGCCATTTCTTCCAAACAGGAGGTCTCGGGTTTATCTAAATTATGTTAATAACATTCCTTCAGAAAGATTCTTCTGTGAGGAAAGCCTTAAAAGCCAGAGTTAAATAGCCTTCAGTTTTAATTTAGTTTATTACTATAATTTTATGGTTCAAAAAGACCACTCAGGCACCTACCATAAAATAATTATACAGGCCATCCTTGGGGGCCTTTCTGTAAGAAGAAGATTGTTGAAAGTTACAAGAGGGAGAAGAGTCAGAGGATGATTTAGCTAATATAAATCGACATAATTCTAACTTCATAGAATTTACACCAAGTGAGTATGTGATTTAAATACTTAGAAATAGAAACTGATAGAGGAAGTGTCACCTCTAGGAATCCAGATACTGATCCTTCCATTTTTACTTGGACAAGTAATTATTACATTTACAGTTAATCTCGTTCACTTTGATGGGATTACTAACTAATCCTGAAATGATCTGATCTGGGCTAGTGAATCTAAGATTAATAATTTCCATAATGACTCCTAGAGTTAGTCATCTGAGGCTTACAATTAAATTTACCTAAAGCTACATCAATGAATGAAGTCAGAAAAATTCTATTCACAAATAAGAGAAGTAAAACCACAGATCGCATGCAGAGACCCAAGTGTAAGGAAAAAAATTATATCTTTGAAAGAAAAGAAATACTTGAATTTGTGAAAAAAAATCTTCCAGGGACAACACAAAGAAACAAAAGAGTATTTCAAAATTAAATGCAGTTTCCTGGCCTGAAGAATGGGATAACATTTAGAGAAAAAGGCAGAGACCAGAAAACCATAAATTTTGAGGACTAGTAGATATTTCTGCCAGATAAATCATTTTAATTAATTATTAGTCATAGAAGAGATATGATTTTAAAATGGCAAGGACTTCATGTTTTTCAATATTAATTACCAACGCATTTGTCTGCTTTTCACCAAGGTAAATAGTTTCAACAAAATTATTAGCCTTGTATGCATTTCATCTGGATTATGATTCTGGCAATGAAGTTGCAACAATTTGCATCAGCAGGGACTATGACCCCTGGAGTTTTACTTTGAAAAACACTCATATTTCTTTTCGTAAACACCAAGGCTGATTCTGCTACCAGTGGGTATGTGCAGACATTTGCCATATCGAGTCTACAACCACACAGTTTATTTTAAGCTGCATGACTGTAGGCTGGATCTGGCTTGTGCACACCTTCGCTAATGCTGGGAGCTGCACTGGGAACCTGATCTAAAAAAGTCAGTGTGGGATTGTGAGAGCTAGTAGGTCCATGGTAGGGTTTGGTGGGATCAGGAGGGGGAGGGTGGTGGCTTGTCTGTCAGGGTATGGGGAGGTTAGGAATCTAAAAACAGCATAGTCAGGGCGGTGGGTGTAGGAAGACTGAAGTCCTGGATCTAGGGTAGATGGCTAGGCATTCCTAGGCCCGGAACTGCACTCCAAATATGTGCAGTTGTTTGTTATTATCAGGCTAACCTATTCCCAATCTAACTTAGTTTACCTCCTCAGGTGACCTAAGTTAGATCATTTTTTGCCTAGTTTAACCACCCTGAATATCTGTACAGCACTTAACCTAGTTAGGTCGATCTAAGCGTAATATCTGCACATACCCGGTTAAACCAGTGTCTACCGGGAGTAAATCTACTAAAGTCCAAATTAAAAGGTTTTTTAGTCACCCAATGGTTGCTTTAGGTGCCTATATAGAAAATTTAAATTCTCAGAACCCCAAAACTCATTTGCTAAAATTCCTTAGGAAAATTATTCAAGTGACTAAATATCTAGTTCTGAGTATGGCCAGTGCCGTCTAAGCCAGAACACCTAGATGCCTTGTTCATGCTGTAGGATTCATGAGCTAGGTAACTCACAACCTAGGCTAGGAAATATTCTCAGACTTAAAGCCAATTGAAGGAAGGGGTGGAAGGGTTTTACCAATATCCCAGCACTTGGGGTACTCACCCAAGGAAACAGGCCTCATTTTTTCTCATGATAGCACTTCAACCACTAGACTATCAGGTGCTGTTTATAAACATACTGGAATCCAGGACTACCCTCTCCCAGAGGAAAGGCCTAACCCTCTACAGAATAGAGTCATCCTAATACTTGCTTTCCCTGGTTCAATTCATTTTTAAGTTTTCATTCATAATGGACTAATTTTAATGGAAGAGATTGACTTGAGCCCTTAATTCCTGCATTGCTTAAAGCCTGGAAGATAAGAGATGTGGGTTCAAGTACCCAGATGCAAAGAAGGGATTCAATCCTGAGTTTCCCATACCATGGATGTATACCCTACTGAATAAAAGGGTAAAAGGAGAGCAGTAGTAGCAGTGACAGACTGATAGGGGCCGGCCAGGTCCTTCAGAGTTCTTATCGCGCAATGTGACTAAGTATTGCTACAAGAAGGATGGGGTCAAGGGGCGCAAATGCAAGCATTGGCCCCCAGGCACCGCAGAGTAGTGCTACCACTCATCATTAGTGTGCAAAAATGGTCTCACTAAAAGCAACAGACTCCAAAAGAAGGTTCATGGCTCTGAATCCCAAATGGACTTAAGGGCCTTACCATGTCTGAAGGCAGAAAGCAGAGCAGAATGGCATCTTATAGATGATTTATTTCAGAGAGGCATAAGCTTTCTTATGTAACAGCTTGCTTTGTCAGATACTGCAAGGCAATGACTTTTCTTGGCATTTTCTATTGGCTGGTGGAAACAATTTTTTGCTCAGCCTGCTGGCTTTTTTGGCATCCCATATATGCATACACTTCAGGCTGCCAAGAGTAAGAGTAAATTAGCAAGCATGTTGCTCCACAATGCTGTGTCAAGGCTGCATCCAGTACCCAAACCAGCTTGGCTAAAGCTAGCTAGAATATCGCTATACTTCACTGTAGTCTTCCATGTAGCCAACATCTTAGGTACTTAATACTTCTCAGCTGAAGTCTAAGCATCTAACTAGGGTCTGTGTTGTTCATTACACAGACCTGTAAGGTTATTGAGATGAACAAAGGTGGATCTGCACCTCCCAAACCACAGATGAGTCAGCGACTCCTCCAAGTGCTCTAACTGGCACCAAAATGTCATAATACAAGACAGCTGCTGATTTAACATGGGATAGAACAAATTAGCACTGCCCTGAAAGCATGTCAATTAGTCCCCATACACAGACAAACATAGCTACACTGCTTCCAGGTCAGGAGATGACTGTCACAGAACAGTACAATAAATTTGAGCGTGTGCTTATGTAGTGCATTACATTTGTAGTTTAGACCTGGCCTTGCTTTTCATTACAAATATAGGACACAAGGTCATCCCAGAGTAAAGCTAGAGCAAATGCTGCTCTGATTTGCATCATGGTTAAAGTGGAGTAATTCAGTTTAGATTAATAACAACAGAAATGGGAAAAGATGGAATAACTCTAGTTCTACACCAAGAAGGGTTCAAATCCAAGTACCTTTTTAGAATAATGCAGCAAAGTTCCAGGCAGCTTGGGTAAACTGGAATCTTTTCTCTGAAGACTCCAAGCTCTAAACTTCAGAGATATAAGTCTTGCACTTCTTTTTGTTTTTTTTCTTCTAGGGAGAGCTTCTGCAGCCACCACATCTCCCTGCATTAGCAGGGAGAAAGTGCAGCCCACAGCCCCCTGTCTGTGAACAGGACCAAGTAGTTCTGTGGGCTGGATTTGGCCCATTGGGCCATAAATTGCCAACCTGTTCTAAACCAAAGATGGCAAAATCAATTTTATGTGCAGCAGTAAGCTTAGGGCAAGACTGAACAAAATATTCGGTCATCTCTAGCTAAATATTTCACAGGTCAACCAGCAAGAAACACCAATCTTGCTAATTCTGGTGTGTTTAATTAGTGCTTAGAATTCATATGGTCTTTATGTCATCAGGAACTACTATGTGTAATTAAAAACAAAATCCTGAATTCTGATCTTAGACCAAAATAACCAATCAGGAATGTGCAAGAGTATATGAAGAAAAATTTGGAGCTAGAAGTTGACAAGGTTCTTTGGGTAAATCTGATATCTTTTATTAGACCAACTAAAATAGTTGGAACAATTCTTTGCAAACTCATTTACAGCCTAATTGAAATCACAGTGAAAATAATGGGTTCTTCATTAAACATGTTGATCTTTGGATCAAGTCATTAACAGCTGTAGTCCAAACCCTTCATTAATATCACTATTGAATCTTACAAAAACAGTGACTTGTAACAAAGCCATGCTATAGGAGAGCATTTGCAGCCAGTGGAACTCACTTTCCATCTTCTCTTAAGACCACTTCAAAAAAACCCACTGAAATTGAATTTAAAGTGTGTTTCTGATTCTGAGATATGCTAAGAAGCCACATTGAAGCCCCCTGACTTCAAGGGGAGGAATGATTCATAAAACAGTAATGCTCTGCTCATTTGTAAATCAATTCTAATAGACATGCATAGTTTCAAAAACGTAAAGGCCAAAAGGAACCCTTACAGTCATCTAGTCTGACAACAACAGATGGTTGTTAGAGCTCTGCAAATTGTTACAAGTTCCCATTCTGGAACGTACTTGTCGGAGGGGTGGGTTCCTTACAATGTGATCAAAAGAAGAAATGGAGCATCTATGACTTCCAAACCAGTTACAGCTGGCTGACAGTGCAGCAGAAATTTGGACGAAGTTTGAGCAGAGCTTCAGCATCTATATGTTGGCTAGTAGAGCCATGGAGAAAGAAAACCTAGTTAAAGCAGCTGTTTATTTAATCTATCAGGGTGGGAAGCTCTGTGTACAATAGTTTGCAACTTTCAGAAACAGAAAAGAATAACTATCAAAAAGTACTTAAAGTTCGAAAAGTACTGCATATGTCAAAACAAAACAAAACTTTTGAAAGATTTAACTTTCATGAGAGCCAGCAGAGAAAACAAGACAATTGAGAAGTTTTTTAATGACCTTAGACTGCTGAGTCAGACTTGAAAAGTTGCAGTTTATAGATTCATAGACACTAGGACTGGAAGGGATCTTAAAAGATCATTGAGTCCAGCCCCCTGCTTCAGGGGCAGGAAGTCAGCAGGGATCATTTAACAGAGTCCCTCATAAAAGACCAAACTCTGCTGGGATCAGTGATATGAAGATTAGGGAAAAGACTGTTAAAAATTCAGAACTAACTTTGGAGCAAGCAATTAGGGTTTGCCAGGCTTCTGAAATTACAAATGCCAGCTAGAAGGTGTTGGACAAGCCAGCTGAATTGGACAGAATTACAGAATCACAGACAGCCAAAAGGAGAGAACTTCAGTGCAAAACAGATCAATAGAAGCAGAATGGAGTTGCCTGGAGATATCACAAAATGCTACATAAGTTGTGGAGGTAGCCACAATCTTGTGCATTGTCAAGCATTCAAAAGCACTGCAACAAGTGCAAGAGATGCTAACATTTTGCAAGAGTATGCATACAGAAACAGGATGGACAGCGCAAGAGCAGCAGAAGACAGTGTATGCCTTATACAGTGAATGAGAGGAGGACTTCTTTATAAAAATGATGAAAAAAGAAGTAATTTCATCTGAGGACTGAACAATCACATTGGAGATAAAGGGACTAATGATAACATTTAAGGGGTGGGTCCACACATGCAAGCACATGCACTTGCAGCAGCTCAAATAGAAGCAGTGCAAATCTAAGCCGGGGCTTTCTGCCTCAGTCCACATGCTCGGACATGCACTTCGTTGTGGAGCAAACTGTGCCACTTAGGGGAAAATAACCCTGCCTGACTCCTCCCAGATCTACAGCCAGGGGGAGCTAGAGCCCAGGGCCAGCACCTGTGCTGTCCCCAGTAATATAAAAAGCTGCCCTGTTCTGGCCCCAACAGTACAAAACCCGCCCTGGCAAGCAGCTCAGGGTTACTTGACCTCAGGAGCTTCATTGTTTCATTTTAATCCCAGAAAAACATCTATATAATAGTGGTATTTAATTTTAATCACAGAAAAATTTTGTGTTAATTTTTTAATCCAAAAATTGGGGATTTTTAAAACTCAGAGATAACCAGGATCCCTGGTTATTAGGAATATTTTTTGCCTGGTACCTATCACTGATAAGCAGGTTGTATCCACACTGTAATTGCTGGTGCCAATGTACTATGCGCAAGCATGCCCACACTAGTTTTAATCTAGCTAGTTCAGGTAGCAGACAGTGAATATGCTTATATCCCAGTGAACCCTGGGACATAAGTGGGCTTATGTAGCCTACCATGAAGACCCTGCTGCCAAATCTTCAGTGCTATTGGTTACCAAGCTACCTAGAATGAAACAAGTCTTTCCTCTCTCCTGTTGCCAAAGAAAAGGTGTTTGGGCCAGCTACTGACTCCAAAAAACATGCATGTATCAATCAGGAATACAATGTCACTTCATTTAAAGGAGACTCTCAGAACAGACAGCTCTACAATAAAGACACCAGATTAGACATATTTTTGTATATCATTGAGAGTAATGTCCTATAACCTAGGCCACAGAATTTCATCCAGATTTTTCTGTATTTCATTCTATAACTTGTATTTGACTAAAGTAAATCTTCTAGAAAGTCATCCAGTCTTGATTTAAAAACTTCACAAGACAGAAAATGGACTATTTTGGTAGTTGTTATTCATCACTTTTTAAACATGTATAGTTCATTTTTTACTTGAACTTGCAGCTACTGGTTGTTGTCATGTCTTTCTCTACTAGGTTTAAGAACTCTTTGATACCTGGTATTCTCTCCCAGTGAGCCTACTTGTACACAGTAATAAAGCTATCTGTTGATTTTCTTTTGCTTAACTAAACAAATTAATCTCTTCAGAAGCTAAGAAGGCATTTTGTCCTGTCCTCAAATGATGCTTTCTGGTACTCTTCTCTATCCTTTCCACGTTGGAAAGAAGCTCTCCTTGGGAGGCTGGTGACAGCAGGGGAATGAGCAGGGGGCTGGAGACAGCCCCAGAGACATTCCCCTGCTGTCTCCAGCCTCCTGAGGTCCCCTCCCCACTCCTCTAGCCCCTCAACCCCATGCTTACCTGGCAAAAGCTGGGTACGGGTCCCTGCAGCTTGCACCGCTGCCTGCCCAAAACAGGGCTGCTTGCACCGCTGCCTGCGGGGGATAGAGCTGCTCCGGCACTGTGCCAGAGTGTCTCTGGAGGACTAAGCCTCCAGTTAGTTGCCTGACCCAGTTTTTTCCCTGGGTTTCTGTTTGACCCCTGGATATCCAGGGGTCTAATTTTCTCCCCATGCTGCAAGTTTGCAGTGCGGCAATCATTTTTTCATTTCTGCATGTGCCTCTTGCCCTGCATCAAAGTGGTTTGAGACGCACGTGCCCACTCATCTGGACGCACCCAAGAGGGGCAAAGGTCTTGATTTTATTAAGCAAATTAACATTAAACCAATGCACTTAGAGAATAAGAACATGATACTCAGAGCATATACTAGGGAGTTAATTCCAACTGAATGTGTGTGTGAACTGACTTTTAGGCCCCTGGCAGATGTTGCACTTAAGACGTGAATACTCGGTCTGTTAATCACATCCCTGGCCATTCAAAGAATTAATAGCATCACAAAAAGGGAACCCAGCCACAAAAATATTACAAAAAAATGCATAATCTTTTTGTGGCTGGTTTCCATTGTGCTTTAAATTTAATGTGTAACAAGGTTACGAACCGACTGGGGACTCCAACCAGCCCCAGTATGTTCCCTACCAGTCAACAATCAGTTGATTTTCAGCTGGATATGGGACTGCACCAGGGCTTGAACCAGCTGTGGTGCAATCCCTGGCAGCTGACAGTCACCTGTCTGGTGACTGCATCAGGGCCAATGTGATTGTTGGGATCAAGGATCACACCTTGAAAGGAATGTCATTAAACAGCACAAAGACCGTAATAAAAGTTCAATCCATAATTGTTCCAGGAAAATTGGTGCGTATTACTGGGTTAAGAACATGTAAAGTTTTGAATATCACTGAAAAGAAACCAGTTGATACCAATAAAGAACAGTTCTCTTATGTTTTAATGGTACAGAGAAAGTGTCAACTAACATTCCCCCTAGTCATGCTCCTAGAACTGTTATTCTTTAAGAAATAAACTTAAAAAGGAACTAGACAGATTAGTCATTTTTGGACATGATTTAAAAAAAAGAAGAACCAGCTTGGGTTTACTCCCTGATCATCAGGGATCTATATGTTGTAGCACACAATGTTTTCTTGATATATTTACAATTTTAAAGCAATTTAAAAGCCTACCAGTGCCTTAATCACTATAATAAAATAAATTCTAAATACCTATACATTTTGGAATTTTATTTTGGGTTTTCTATCATGGAAAATCAGAGCTCCCCTGCCCCCTCCCCCCTTCACTCACCAGGATGCAGGTCCAGGCACCTCACTGTCTACCCAAAGCCCCCTGGCCTCACTCCCAACCCACAGGTCTCTGCCACTTCTGGGGTTCCTCAATCCTAACCCACAACCCACCCCCACCCCTGCCTGAGGGGGCCTGCAGCTGCCAGGGCTATGGGACCAGGGTCCCAGGTCTGTAGCCCCGTGTTCCCCAAAGCAGCACCTAAGCCCTGGCTACTGCCCACGGAGGCAGTAGCTGCTATGGCAGAGGGGAGCGCAGATCCCATTTGCCCTGCCCCTGGGACCTCTGCAGCCCAGCAGGCGAGACTGGGTGTGGCAGGGAAAAGGGGGACTGGGTAGGGAGGCGCTGCTTCTGGGAGATCCACATTGCCATAGTGAGGTATTCTCTGCCCACCTGGCAGTATCAAGGGGCACAACTCCAAGCCACCACCCGCACTGTTGCCAGGCAAGCAGGGGGTGCCTCATCATTGTAGCACAGGACTCGCAGCAGTGGCACTGAATTTCCCCATCCCAATCTGTCCTGCTGTGCTGAGGCCCCAGGGGGAGGGCAGCAGGGTGGAGCACCCAAGCCCACAGCAGTCAGCCCGAGTGCATGCAGTCACACATACCCCCAGACAAGCTGCCCATGGTCCTGTCCGGCTCCCCACCCGGGCCCTGTGATCACACACAGCCCCAGGCCCCAAGCCCCATGCACTACTCAGGCTGGGCAGCAGCCCCAGCCCTAGTCCCAGGCCCAGCCCTACCCAACTCCCTCCCTCACTATGGGTGCCTTAATTATCCCCCCACCCCATTACCTGAAGAGAGCTGCTCTCCAGGCTGCCTGGCGGCCATGTGCATGCATGCGAGCACATGCACATGGTGCCTCCATCTGACCACCCTCCTCCCCTACCCCCCAGCCCCTTGCCCCTGGAACTCTTCCAGCCTGCAAGGGGAAACCCACCATTCCCCATGTTTTTCTCTGTTAAAGGAGAAAATCCAAAAATCCGGGTTTTTCTCCTTAAAATGAGACAATTCATGTTTTACTGCATTTTTCCATGGTGAACAGAAAATCTGGATCCCTGCTGAAACAGTAAAAACAAGATTGTGGCCAAATCAGTGATTCTCAGTCAGGGTGGTGGGGCACTCCTGGGGAGTCATGAGATCTTTTCAGGGGTACTATGGGGTTCCTTGCAATGTTAGTACTGGTAAATGTAAAACGTGAGTCACAAGATAAGCCCAGAGATTTCAAATAGGAATCCATAGTATTAAAAATATTGTGACCTGTTGTGGTCTTCCTGAGTTGTTAGCAACAGAAAAAAATTGCTCTATTATTTTTCTAACGTGGACAAACAAAGGAAAACTAAAAGCTAGCATTTTCTGAGAGGTGACTTGAGTCTAAAAAGATTGAGAATCACTGGTCTAGATCCTAAATAATATAAAATAGATATATCAAAAAGAAATGCTTTGAAATTCCTACCAGAGAGGAAATTTTTGGAAGTATTGCAGAAACGAAATATTTCTTCAATCTCACTCTCTGAAATTTGGCAAGTTTCCTTTGAAAAGAATAACACTACGTTTTGTACCTTACAAACACCTTTTGGATTGTGTTCTGCATCTAAACTTTTTCACAGGAGGTATAACGGATTTATGAAGGTCTTGAAGGAAGTGAAATATACATAGATGATATCCTCATTTGGGAAAAAAATAATTGAGAATCATGATTTGAGACTAGAATTCAAACTAGAATGAGTTCATACAGTAGGCTTGAAACTAAATGAACAAAAATACAAATTCAGGGTCAAACAAATAATAGATTTAAAAGAAAGATCAGCAGAAGAAGGGACACAAGGTGTTCCTGAGAATTCAAGGCCATTAATAGTATGCCACCCCCTAATGATAAGTGGTTGAAAAAATCCTGGGAATGGTCAATTTTGTAGGGAAGTTTATGACTTAGCAAAGAAGATGCAAACATTGGAACTCTGATGGGAAAAAATGCTCAGTGGGCTTGGGAACATAACCCTGCCACTGCCACTGATCTAAAGGAATTAATCAAAAGGCTCCTGTGTTAAGGTACTGTGACGCCAGATGACCCACTAAACTCTCAAGGGATGCCTCTAAATGAAGAATGGGGTAGCTCTGATGTAAACACATGGAGAAGATGGGAGACCAGTAGCTTATGCACCAAGGGCACACCTGAAAATAGAGCATCTGGTAAGCACAAGCTGGAAAAGCTTTAGCTCTGGTATACATTTGTAAAAAATGCCATATGTTCATTAATGATGTTTTTGACATCTGTAATTTGAACGCATTAAAAAAGGGATAATATTAATAAAAAGAGAGTATGACAGGAGCTCTAAGGAGTAACCACCACTGCAAACCAAGAACATATCTGACGGCAAGGAGCGGACACAAAAGGCAGTAGCACATTGGGTCCTAGATGCGCTCCCGGATCCTATCAAGTTGTCAAGCCAAAGGGATGGGTATTCCAGAGGTACAGAAGGCACTTACAGCTTATCCGAGGAAGAAACACAAAGGGCATCACAGGACTCATCATCAGAGCCAGGGCTACTATCTAATTAATAAGATTCTGCAAAAGAGATTAGAGATAAAAGGACTGAATTGAAAACATCCATGGAAGGGGACATAACACGACTCAAATCAATGAGCACTGAGAATGAAGAGATGCTACATGGGTCTAGCAGCAGTATAATTCATCCACAAAGACTAATAGAGACCTGCTGCATACCTTTATATTTCACATATTTAAATCTGGTATTTGGATCCCAGATTTAACATATTTTGGTAAGTTTGTTTTAAAAGGAGATGCATGAATAGCAGTTAGAGCTCTGCAAATCTTTATATTTTGTTTGCTCTGGAAGGTTTCTGCACGAGGGGTAGGTCCCTCAGAGAGTGGGCACTAGCTGGAGTAGCTGGGAATAGCTCTCCCTAGTAGAAGACTATCTAGTACTGTTACTTTCTGTCAACTGTATTATAGTTTTTGGGTTGAGACCCTCTGACTTGCTAATCAAGGTACCAAATAATACATGTAGGTACCTGTATCAAGGTACCTGTATAACACAAGCAGATTGCTGAGTGAAATTTATGGCAATGATATTTCTTTATGGTGCCAGCACATTAAATCAGGGGGTACTTGAGAAGGTCCTAGGGGGTATGTGTGGGCAGGCAAGGACAGAGCAGTGCCACACACTAGCTCATGCTGCCACACAGGTGCCACCCGCCCAGCCAGATGTGGGGGGGGCAGGGGAAGCTCACACGCAGTGGCTGCTGCTGCTCCGAGTCTGGCTGCATGCCACCACCCTCCCTCCACCCCAGCATCCAGCTGTGTGCCCCCCTGCCCCACCCACCCCCACCACCTACTCAGTGGCCAGGGGTACACTGCTCCGCATCTGGCCACCAGGGGTTCAATTATCCAAAATGTTGAAAACCTCTGCATTAAACGATTCCCGGTCAGTGTAGGGTACTGTCTCTCACACAGCAAAATTAACAACAGAATTTGCAGTAAACTGAAGTTTCCAGAGATGCCGCTTCTACTGTGAGCTTTCTGGATTTTTTTTCCCTAATAAAGTGGACTCAGCTTTCCTTTAAGTCTCCACTGGTGGTCTGATTGTTTGACCACAAACTTACTCCATCCTTTTACCTCACTGCTGAGAGTGCAAGTAAATCTTGTCTGTAGGTCTCCTGGCATGCCTATTATATTTACTGCTGGACTGTGTAGCTGTTTAGCAATTAAATACATCTTGCAAGGCTCAGTAAGTTTGGTTTTGCTGCCAGAAGTGACCAGAGGGAAAGAGAGGATTGACATGTGGCAGCAAATTGGAACGGCACGTAGCAGCCAAAGGGAGATTGTATACAATGGGGGGGGCGGTGTTTAGATATGCTAGTGATGCCAAAATAGTGTTTAGGAGGAGCCATCATTTAGAAGAGGCCCTAAATTCAGGAGATCAGAAGAGATGGAAAGTTTATTTACAGAGGTGATGTGAGAGAAGAAGTTCAGAAAGGTACAGAACACGTGAACAGAACCTGGGAGTTGGCCTATAATTAGTGCAATTTTCACATTAGAAAAGACTACATTGCCAGGAAAGGAGCAATGGAAAGAAGTGCAGCATGGCCAGAAGTTGATCAAAGAATCACAGAGAAGTTGCAGAGAACATCCCAAAGGTGAGGAGGGATGGGGAACAGGAAACAGCGTGCTCCGGAGAATGCAGGGCGGAGCAAAACAGAACCCAGCAAAGAGCAATGAAGAAGCACTACGTGGCTGATAAGAACTACTGAAAAAATGGTTGAAACTTCAGGCAGGAAAGTAAATCTTTATATATTGGTAGGAAAAGTTTTCATTTTTTCACAGGGAATAGGTAATCTATTCAATACTTTCACTTAGTTCTGTTCTGGTTTAGGATTTTCATTTCCAAATGAAATGCTTTTAAAACCAAAGCATTTTCAAAATAAATTATTTTTTCCTACTTAAAAAAAGGAATGAAAGAAATATAGAAGGCTTTTCCCATCACTATTTTTCTTTCTTTTTCAATTCAATATGTCCAAAGTTGAAGAAATCTTGAAAATGTAAATAGTAACAAAGGAAAAAGTGAAAAAAAACTCCACATTATTTTCCTGTAGACATGGTTAAGAAGGAAAGGGCAGAGGGAGAAATAAAAAAAAAATCAGAATTTTGAACATTTAAAAAAACCATATTTATAAAATGCTAATTCCAGTATTCTGAAAGACGAGCCGTTTGAATTAAAGCTTTGATCAAATATCCTTTTAAATAATCCAGAGATGTTTGAACAGATAGAAAGGCTGCAATATGACAGCACAGACTTGAAATATTTTCATGTCTATGGCCAAAAGGGTAAGACTAGTGAAAATGGTCTAGTATATAACA